>NC_133757.1:65636790-66273220 GCF_036562045.2 Rhinolophus sinicus
CCCAGAAACTCTTACTAACCCCGCCATCTGTAACCTAACAGTATGTGTCATTTCTGTGTGAATGCTGTATGAAATCAGTCTGGACTTTCCTCACAGGCATTTGAGCATTTGGTTGAAATGTTTTCTCTAATTCTTGCTATGGTTTTAAAAGTAAATTTTTATTGAAGAATATCTTCATTATAAGTGTCCAGCTCATTGAACTTTCACAAAGTGAAGACACCTGTACAACCACCACCAAGAGTAAGAAATAAAGCATTATCCGCACCCCTGAAGCCCTCATGTCCTCTCCCAATTACTAGCTCCACCACCAGGTAAGAATGGAAACATACTCTATGTACTTTTTTGTGTCTGGCTTTCATTTTGTTTGAATAATGCATAGACATTGTTGCATGTAGGAGCATTTCATCCTTTCTTATTGCTATCATTTCAGTGCATGGATTTACCACAATTATTTATTTATTTTGCTGTTGATGGACGTTTTGTTTCCAACTTTTTATTATTTGAAATTATGTTGCAGTAAATATGCCTTAATAAATCTTTTGGTATACACAGGCAGGGAGTTTTGTTACCTCTAGAAGTAATACATACTGCCAAACAGTACAATGTTTCAGTTGATATCATTGGTCTTTTAATTTTAGCATTCTGGTAGGAGTATAGAAGTATCTCATTTGGCTTTAATTTGCATTTAATTTGCATTTTCCTGATGCAACTGAGCATTTTCCCCCATTGCCTATTTCCCTCATTGGCCTATTCCCTCATTGGCCATTTGCCTATTATTTTCTGTGAAGAGCCTCTTCAAAACTTTTGCTACTATAAAATTTTTATTCTTTTTCTTATTTATGAATTAAAATTCTAGGCATGGATTCAAGACTTTTGTCAGCTACATATACTTGTATTGCAAATACCTTCTTAACAGTGTGGCTTGCTATTTTGTTTTCTTAATAGTATAGTTTGATACAATTTTAATCATATTATTTAGTACAATTTCACTCTTTTCTTTTATTATTAACACTTTCTGTGTTCTGTTTAGATGTTTCACAATCCAAATTTATAAAGAAATTAATTTAATTTTCTTCTACAACTTACAGTGTTTTACTTTTAGACAGTCAGTCCATCTAGAATTAATGGACTACCTATGATATAAGGTACTGATCAAGATTCATTTATTTTCCATATGGATATCTAATTGACTGTACTTGGTTTCTTTTGAGAAACCATCTTAATCCCAGTGCACTACAATGTCAGTTTTGTCTTAATTCAGTTTCTTAATATGCATTTCAGAATCAATTTTTAAATCACAGCTAGATTCACTAATGTTTATTTAGCATACTTATTTCTAGTTCATAAAAGAAAGTAGTCTACTTTTTCCTTCTTTTGCTATCTTCTTGTCAGATTTTGATTTCAAGGTTTTACTGGACTTATAAAATGAATTAGAAAGTGTCACTTTTTCTACTTTTTGGAAGAGTTTGGGTAAGATTAATTCATTTCTTCCTTTGGTTTTTGGAAAAAATTCACTGGTGAAGCCATCTAATCTTGAAGTTTATTTTATGATTTTTTTTTTTTTTTAAATTTCAGATTTGATTTTTTAAATAGATACAGGATTATTTAAATTTTCAATTTTTTCTTTTCAGTTTTGGAAAGATGTATTTTTTATTAGGATAAATCCTACATCCATTTAATCTAATTATCAAAATTGATGATGTTTATAAAAACATTCTATGATCATTTAATTAACTGTAGAGTGTCTTGTGATACCTCCTTTTCATTACAGATATTGGAACATTATTCTCTTTCTCTCTCTTCTCTCCCTCACTCCATTATTTATTTTAAAAATGATGGTATAATACACAAAACATAAAATTTATCATCATAACCGTTTTTAGGTATACAGTTCAGTACTGTTAAGTGCATTCACATTGTTGTGCAATTAATCCCTAGGTCACTTTTTATCCTGCAAAACTTAAACTCCATGCTCACTAAACAATAAACCCCATTTCTCTCTCTTCCTAGCCTCTGGAAACCACCATTCTACTTTCTGTTTCTATGAATTTGAATACTCCGTGAACTTCATACAAATTAAATTATACACTAGTTGTCTTTTTGTGACTGGCTTATTTAACTGCACAAGGTTTATTTATATTGTAGCACGTGTAGTTTTTTTGGTGGAATCATTGAGATTCTCTGTATGTATTATAGTATTAAATCATCTGCGAACAGTGATAGTTTTACTTCTTCCTTTCCAATTTTGATGTCTTTTACTTCTGATTGCTATCGCTATGACTTCCTATATTATGTTGAATAAAAGTGGTGAACCTTGCCTTGTTCCTAATCTTAAGGAGAGCCCTTTAACCTTTTCCCCATTAAGTATGATGTTAGCTGTGGAATTGTTATATATGGTCTTTACGACGTTGTAGTATGTTCTCTTTATTTCAACTTTGCTGAGACTTTTTATCATAAATGGATGATGGATTTTGTCAAACGTTTTTTCTGCATTCTTGATATTATCATATGAAGTTTGTCTTTCATTTTGTTTATCCATTGTATTACATTAATTGATTTGCTGATATTGAACCAACTTTGCATCCCAAGAATAATTCCCATATGTTAATATTTTGTTGAAATTTTTTGCATCTATGTTCATCAGGTATGTTGGTCTGTATTTTTCTTTTTTGTAATGTCTTTGTCTGGTTTTGGAATCAGGGTACTGCCAGCATCATAAAATAAACTTGTGCGCCTTCCCTCCTCTTGAATTATTTTGAATATTTTGAGAAGAATAGGTGTTAATTCTTTTTTGAATGTTTGGTAAAATTCACCTGTGAAGCTATCTGGTCCAGGACTTTTGTCTCTTGGGAGCTTGTGGATTACTGATTCAATTTTGTTTGTAGTAATCAGCCAGTTCAGATTTTCTGTTTCTTCTTGATTCAGTTTTGGAAGACTGTATGTTTGTAAGGATTTATCCATTTCTTCCAGATTGTCCAATTTGTTAACATATATTTATTCATAGAATTTTCTTATACTTCTTTGTATTTCCATGGTGTCAGTTGTCACTTCACCTCTTTCATTTAAAAAACATATTACATTTATTGAGGTGACATTGGTTATTAAAATAATACAGGTTTCAAGTGTAAAATTCTATAATATTATACACACACACACACACACACACACACACACACGAGTTCTGACAGTTAAGTTCGCAAACTTGTTGCAACTATGTTGCTAACATTTTATTGATATCAGAGGGATTATTCATTATGAATTTGTACCAACTAGACAAACAGTTAACCAAGTGCACTATTTGGAAGTGCTGACAAGGCTGCTTGAAAACATTGGACGACCTGAACTTTTCACCAACAATTCAAGGCTCTTGTATCACGACGATGCACCAGCTCACATGGCACTGTCTATGAGGGAGTAAACAAATAACTGTATTGGAACACCCTGCCTACTCACCTGATCTGGCCCCTAATGACTTCTTTCTTTACCTGAAGTTAAAGGAAATATTGAAAGAAAGATACTCTGATGACATTCATGAAATCAAGGGTAATACGATGACAGCTCTGATGGTCATTCCAGAAAAAGAGTTCCAAAATTACTTTGAAGGGTGGACTAAGCACTGGCGTCGGTGCATTGCTTTTCAAGGTAGTACTTTGAAGGTGACTGTAGTGATATTCAGCAGTGAGGCATGCAGCACTTTTTCTAGGATGAGTTCGCGAACTAAATTGTCTGACCTCTTGTGTGTGTGTATGTGTGGTGTGTTGCATTGTGTGCTCACCACATTGTGTGTTTTCCTTCTGTCACCATATATTTTACCCCCTTTACCCTCTTCTATCACCTCCTGTTACCGTCTTGTTATGACTAAACTTTTGCCTGTGTGTATGAGTTTTTGTTTATATTATTCATTTGTTGTTTTCAGTTTTATATCCTACATTTGAGTGAAATCATATGGTTGTCAACTTTTCTGTCTGATTTATTTCACTTAGCATGATAATCTCAAGATCCATCCATGTCAGCGCAAATGGCACTATTTCATATTTTCTTATGGCAGAATATTATTCCATTGTGCATATATACCACATCTTCTTTATCCAAACAGCTATCGAAGGACATTTCAGCTGTTTCCATGTCTTGGCAACCAAGAAGAATGCTGCAAAGAACACAGGGGTGCATATATATTTACTGATAAATGATTTCATATTTTTGGGGGTAGATACTCAGAGGAGGAATTGCTGCGTCATATGGCAATTCTATTCTTAACTTTTTGAGGAAACTTTATACTGTTTTCCATAGTGACTTCACCAATTTATATTCCCACCAGCAGTGTGTGAGTGTTCCTTTTTTTCCCACTGCCTCACCAACAATTGTTATTACTTGCCTTGTTGATAATAGCCATTCTAAACGGTGTGAGGTGATATCTCAGTGTGGTTTTGACTTGCATTTCCCTAATAGTTAGTGAAGTTGAACATTTTTTCATGTATCCATTGGTCATTTGTATGTCTTCTTGGGAGAAGTATCTGTTCAGGTCCTCTGTCCATTTTTAAATTGGATCAATGTGATACACCACATAAACAAAATAAAGGACAAAAATCATGTTATACATCAATTAATGCAGAAAAAGCATTTGACAGATACAACATCAATTTATGATTAAAACACTTAATAAAATGAGTATAGAAGAAAAATACCTCAACATAATAAAGGCCAAATACAACAAACCTTCAGTTACTATCATACTTAATGGTTAAAAACTAAAAGCTTTTCCTCTAAGATCAGGAACAAAGCAAGGATGTCCCCTCTCACCATGGCTTTTCCACATTGTACTGGAAGTCCTAGCCAGAGAAATCAGTCAAGAGAAAGAAATAAAAAGAAGAAATTGGGAAATTAAGAAGTAAAATTGTGACTTTTTTCAGATGACATTATTCTTTATATAGAAAATCCTAAAGACTGAACCAAAAACTATTAGAAACAAAAAACAAATACAGTGAAGTTGCAGGATACAAAATCAATGTACAAAAATCTACTGCATTCCTATATGCTAATAATAAAATTAAAAAAAAAAAGAAATGAAAAAAAAAAAAATTTCAACTGCAATTACAACAACAGGAATAAAATACCTGGAAATAAAATTAACACAGGATGTGAAGGACCTCTACACTTAAAGCTATAAGACACCATTCAAAGAAATTGGAGATGACACAAAGAAATGGAAAGATATTCCATGTTCGTGGATTGGCCATATTATCCAAAGCATTTTTTTAAAAAAGAAATAGAAAAATAACAACAAAAATTCATCAAATTTGTTTGAAATCACAAAAGACGAATAGCTAAAGCAATGCTGACCAAAAAAGAAAAATAATGCTGGAGGTATCAAACTCCCTGACTGCAATTTATACTGCAAAGTGACAATAATCAAATCAGCATGGAATTGGCAGAACAACAAGCACACAGACCAATGGAATAGAATTGAGAACCCAGAAATAAACCTACTTATGTATGGGCAGATAATTTTTGACAAAGAAGTCAAAAACCTTCAATGGAGAAAAGAAAGCCTCTTTAATGAATGGTGCTGGGAAAATTGGAAATCCACGTGAAAAGAATGAAACTAGGCTGTTATCTGTCACCATATACCAAAACTAACTCAAAGTGGATGAATGACCTAAATATAAGACCTGAAACAATAAAGTGCATAGAAGAAAGCATAGGCACTAAATTAATGGACCTTCTGGTTCAGGGAGGATTTAATGAATTTGACCTCAGAGGCAAGAGAAGTAAAAGTAAAAATAAATGAATGGGATTATATCAAAACTAAAAGCTTCTGCACAGCATAAAAAAATCATCAACAAAACAAAGAGTCAACCAATTGAATGGGAGAAGATATTTGCAAACAATGCCTCTGATAAGAGGCTAAATTTCAAAACATAGAGAACTTGTACAACTTAAAACAAACAACAACAAAATCCTATTTTATTTGTTTTTTTTTTATTTGGGTTTTCACTCTATTTTTTTTTTTTTTTTTGATGAGTCTGGTTAAATGTTTATCAATTTTGTTTATCATTTCAAAGAACCAGCTCTAGGATTCATTGATCTTTGGTATTATTTTTTAGACTCTATTTCATTTATTTCCACTCTGATTTTTGTTATTTGCTTTTACTCTCTTTGGGCTTTGTTTGCTATTCTTTTTCTAGTTCCTTTAAGTATAAGGTCAGATTGTCTGTTTGAGATTTTTATTGTTTCTTGAGGTAGGCCTCTATTGCTTTGACTTTCCTCTTAGGACTGCTTTTGCTGTGTCCCATATATTTTGGGTCATTGTGTTTTAATTTTCATATGTCTCAAGGTATCTTTTTATTTCTTCTTTGATCTTATTGTTAACCCATTAATTGTTTAATAGCATGTTATTTAGCCTCCATGTGTTTGTGTGTGTTCAGTTTTTTGTTTTGTTTTTTCTTATAACTTATTTCTAGTTAATACCATTGTGGTCAGAGAAAATGATTGATATGATTTAAACCTTCTTAACTTTATTGAGACTTGTTTTGTGTCCCAGAATGTGGTCTATCTTGGAAAATGTTCTATGAGCCCTTGAAAAGAATGTATATTCTGCTGCTTTGGGGTGAAATGCTCTGAAAATATCAATTATATCTTTATGGTCTAGTGTATCATTTAAGGCTGCTGTTTGCTTGTTGATTTTCTGTCTGGAAGATCTGTCCATTGGTGTCAATGAAGTGTTAAAATCCCCTAGAATGACTGTATTACTGTTGACCTCTCCCTTTATGTCAGTCAATATTTGCTTTATATATTTAGGTGCTTCTATGTTAGTGCATCAATGTTTACAGAGGTTATAGTCTCTTGTTGGAGTGATCCCTTTATCATTATGTAATTTCCCTCTTTGTCTCTTATTATAATCTTTGTTTTAAAGTCTCTTTTATCTGATGTAAGTATTGCTAATGCAGCTTTGTTTTTTGTTTGTTTGTTTGTTTGCATTTCCATCACATAAAATATATTTTCCATCCCTTTACTTTCAGTCTGTGTGTGTCTTTTGATCTAAGTATGTGTGTGTCTTTTGATCTAAAGTGGATCTCTTGTCAACAGCATATGTATGGGTTTTGTTTTGTTTTTTTTATCCATACAGCTACCCTATTTCTTTTGATTGGAGCATTTAATCCATTTACATTTAAAGTGATTATTGATAGGTACATAATTATTTCCATTTTATTATTTATATTTTTGTTCACCCCACTCCCTTAAAGAATTCTCTTTAACATTTCTTGTAAAACTACTGGTTGGTGGTGATGAATTCCTTGAGCTTTTTCTTGTCTGGGAAGATCTTCATCTCTCCTTCAATTTTAAATGATAGCCTTGCTAGGTAGTGTGGTTTTAGTTGTAGGTCCTTGCTTTTCATCACTTGGAATATTTCCTGCCAATTTCTCTGGTCTACAAAGTTTCTGTTGAGAAATCAGCTGACAATCTTATGGGAGCTCCCTTGTAAATAACAAGTTGCCTTTCTCTTGCTGTTTTTAGGATTTTCTTTTTGTCTTTAACCTTTACCATTTTAGTTATGTGTCTTGGTGTTGCCCTCTTTGTCTTCCTCTTGTTTGGACTCTCTCCACTTCCTGGACTTGTATGTCTACTTGTTTTGCTGGGTTAGGAAAGTTTTTCATCATTATTTCTTCAAGTAGGTCTCAATCCCTTGCTTTCTCTCTACTCCTTCTGTTACCCCTATAATGTAAATGTTGTTATGCTTGATGTTGTCTCAGAGGTCTCTTAAACCATTCTCATCTTTTTAAATTATATTTTCTTTTTGCTGTTTTAATTTGGTGTTTTCTGCCACCTTGTCATCCAAATCACTGATGTGATCCTGTGCTTCATCTAGTCTGCTAGTCTTTCCTTCTAGTCCATCTTCATTTCACTTATTGTAGTCTTCACTTTTGACTGGCTTTTCTTTTTATGGTTTCTACACCTTTTTTATGCTTGCTATGTCTTTGTTGAAGTTACTCATTAACTTCCTTGAGCATCCTTATAACCAGTGTTTTGAACTCTGTATCTGGTAGGTTGCTTGTCTCCATTTAATTTAATTTAATTTTTTTTCTGGAATTTTTTTTTCTTTTCTTTCATTTGGCACATATTTCTCTTTTCTCCTTTTGGCTGATTTTTTGTGTTTGTTTCTATATGTTAGGTAGATCTGCTAGGTCTCCCAGTCATAGCTAGGTGGCCTTATGTAGTAGGCGTCCTGTGGTGCCCAGTGGCACAATCTTCCTGGTCATCTGCTCCAGGTGCTCCAGGAATGTCCCTTGTGTGTGTTGTGTGTGCCCTCCTGTTGTCATTGAGCCTTGATTGCTGTTGGCACATCAGTAAGTGGGATTGATGTTCAAGGTGACTCTCTGTGGTGTTTGGCTAAGTCCACAGTTTATGGGCTGTGGGTGGGGGTTGGGGGAGCTTAACCTGTGGAGTGGGATTCACCCCAGTATGTTCTGGTGCCTGCTGAGGTGTCCTTTAGGTGTGCCTCTTGTGGGGATAATTGGGTGGTTTAGCGCTGTTGTCTGAAGATGACCTCCAAGTATGTTTGTTCTGGGGCCTTCTGAAAGATGTTCCCATGTAAGCCACTGCCTGTGACCAGCCTGGGACTACCTGGTAGGAACTGCAAAGCAATCTGGGTTGGTTGTTGCCTGTACTGGACCTGGAGGTGTGTGGAAGAGGCTGTGCTGTGAACCAAGGACGGGTGTCACCAGTACAAGGACTTGGATAGCTCTCCAGAAAGCCCAGGGCACCCTGAGACTTGCTGCCACCTGCCAGCTGTCCATAAGTTTCAGCCACTGATATAGCATTGTGAGGTATGTGAGTTAGTTGAGGCCTGGTCTCAGGCAGTCACCAGGGTGGGTGAGTGGTGTTCACCAGGCTAATGTGGATTCTTGTTTGACGCCAGTGCTGAGCCTGGAGCTACTCAGCAAAAGATTCAGAGCACACCAAAGCCAGTCGCTGCCTGCCTTGGGTCCACCAACCTCCAAGAGTTGTCCAAGAAAGACTGTAGCACAGGCCTGAGCTGGCTGCTAGCTGCGAAAGTACTTCTGGTGGTGCATGAATTGAGGCCAGCTGTTTGCTACTGGAGTGTGTGGGTGTGGGAGTGGGGCTGACTGCTATTTAAGGAAAGTGCCTCTGGCATTGTGCAAGTTTGGCCAGGTCGGGTTCCAGGGAGTCACCAGGGTGGAATGAGTGGAGTTCACCAGGTTAATGCAGATTTAGATTTGGCTATGTAGGCAGAGGCTCTTTACATAAGAAGTATGGTGCCCACCTACCAGCTATACGGGAGAAGTATTGTGCACAGGGGAAATGGTCACTGTCCCTCCAGTCCTTGCCCTGATTCCACACAACTCAGTCTCTCTCTATATATATCTGGTGCTTCCAGAGTCTCAGTCCCTCCACTAAAGCATAGGGTAAGTGTCTGCAAGCAAGTGAGTCTGTGTGTGGGCCCTTTAACAGAATGTCTTGGTTTCCCACAGCCTTTCCTCTCACCTGGATGGTCAGTATCTCCTCTCTTTTAGACAGCCAGTTGGTGTGGGGGCGCCTCTTTCTGGCACCAGTACCCTGGACCGAAAAGCCCAGTGTGGGGCTGGGTTCCCTTGGTCCTCCAGTGGGTATCTCCATGGCTGAGATATCCCTCCTGATTCTCAACCACCACACACAGGTGTGGGGCTGGCCTGTTTCATGTCTCTACACCACCTACCAGTCTCCATGTGGCTTCTTTATTTCCTTAGTTATAGGATTTCTATTCAGCTAGACTTCAGATGGTTCTCCATGTTGATTATTCTATAATTTAGTTGTAGTTTTAATGTGGTCATGGTAAGAGGTAAGCACAGCATTTACCTACTTCGCCATCTTGCCCACCTACCATCTTTTAAAAATATGCATTCAATGCTATAATTTTATCTCTAAGCACTGCTTTTATTGCCTCCCACAAATGTTGATAGGTTGTGATTTAATTTGTATTTAGTTCAAAATATTTTTAAACTTCTCTTGAGATTTCTTCTTTGAACCATTTGTTACTTATAACTATGCTGTTTAATCTCCACATATTTGTGTATTTTCCAGTTATCATTCTGTTACTGACTTTTAGTTTAATTCTATTGTGATCTAGAAGCAGACATTGCATGATTTATATTGTTTTACATTTATTAATGTGTGTTTTATGGCCCAGAATGTGGTCCATCATGGTGAATGTTCCATGTAAACCTGATAAAAATATCTATATTGTGGTCTCTTGGAGTGAATTAGTCTAAAGATGTTAATTATGACCTATTAATTATTGGTGCTGTTAAGTTCAACTCTGTCTTTACTGATTTTCTTCCCACTGGATCTGTCTATTTCTGAGAGAGAAATGTTGAATTCTCCAGCTATGATTCAGGATTCATCCATTTCTCCTGTTGCAGTCCTACAAGGTTTTGTCCCACATAGTTGAATACTCTGTTGTTAGGTGCATATACATTAAGAACTATTAAGTCTTCTTTCAGAATTTACTCTTTTATCATTGTGCAATGCCCTGCTTTATTCCTGATAACTTTCCTTACTTGAAGTCTGCTCTGTCCATAAGATTCCTGGATCTATGGATTGGTGTCTGACATTAATTTGGGGAAATCTCATTCATTATTTTTTCAAATATTTCCTCTGTTCCTTTCTATATTTCTTCTCTTTCTGGTATTCCCATTACACATATGTTACACTTTTTGTAATTGTCCTACAATCCCTGGATATTCCATTCTGGGTTTTTTTGTGTGTCTGACTTTGCTCTCTTTGTGTTTTTTTTTGTTTTTTGAGACTTCTATTGATACATCCTATAACACAGAGATTCTTTTCTCAGCCATCTCCAGTCTACCAATACACCCATCAAGGGCATGCCTCATTTCTCTTACAGTGTGTTTGATATGCAGCATTTTTTGGTGTGTGTGGGGGTGGGGGTGGGATTCTTTCTTAGGATTTTCATCTCTCTTCTCAGATTGCCCATCTGTTCTTGAATGGTGTCAACTTTATCCACTAGAGCCCTTAGTATATTAATCTTGGTTGTTTTAAATTCCTGATCTGATAATGCCAACATCACTACCATGTCTGGTAGCATTGGGAGAGGAAAAGCATTCTATAATCTTATAATCAGATCTGTGCTTTCTAGTGAGCCTATGTCTCTGGACTGTCAACTTCACAAGTGTTTCTCAGTGGTTTTAAAAACCTTAGGTGGGACAGGATGGCTAGAGTGAGCTGGAGATGGGTCATTACCTCCCCCAGGTCAGTTAGGCTTTGATAATAGCCCAGCAAGTGAGACACTGGTTAACTAGTTTCCCCAAATTCAGGCCTTATTTGAGAAGAACACAGTGCTCTGGTATATTTCAAAATGGTTCCTTTACCCCTCCTTCTGCAAGAAGCACAAGGGAATTTTTCTCTGATATTTACTGTGGGAACCTGGTCAAGCTCCTAGAGGTAAAACTAACAGTATTGTGGGGTCCCAGCCTGGGACCCCTAGAATTTTTAATTCTCAGACTTGTCTGCACTGACCCTCTAGCAATTAATCAATTACAACTCAGATTATCCTACCCCACTGCTGGTTCCCAAGGCAGTTTCCACTTGTGAGTCTCTGCTCTGGTAAGCCATGACTCCCTGTATTCTCCTGTCTGTCTCTCCAGTCTTAGGAACAGTGGTTTGCCCTGTTGCCTCCCCTCTCTTATGGGTCCAAAAGACTTGTTGATTTTTCAGTCTGTTCAGCTTTTTCCCTTATTATTAATTTCAGCAAATACCTTAAGGGGAAAACCACCAAGTGTTGAGCTTTCCTTATGTGGTTTACTTCTCTCAAGGATTTCTGCCACTTAATTCCTAGCTATGTTTCAATGCTTTCAACAGTTGTTTATTTTGCATTATATCTGGATTCTAAAATTTTTCTTGGCAAAAGTGTTGGTCTACTTCAGGCTACTCTATTTTGGTCAGACTTAGAAATTCCCTCTAATTTTCATTTTATGAGAGATAGAGTAATATATAGCAATATCTCTAGAATTAGGAAGAGCTGTGATCTATTTCTGGCTCTGTCTCTTACTAATGTTGAGAACTTAAACCCATTTCCTTAACCTTTGCTTGACAAAATTTACGAAGTCATATGATTGTTGGAGCTGACATTTTAATGGGAAAAATAAGTAACAAAGATAAATGAATAAATACATTACAAAATTCAGTTAATGTTATGAAAGAATTACCCTTATGCATCATTGGCATATACATATTATTTAATTATATGGGAATGGATTTCATCCTTTACAGAAATAGGATAAAATAGAGAAGAGATTCCAAAACAAAGTTCTGAGAAACTACATGAACATTTTTAAATTGGGTAGAGAAAGAAAGTTGAGAATAAGTAAGAGGTGAAAAATTGTGAGGATGTGGTATCACAGAAGCTAGGAAAGGAGAATATTGGTAGAACGAAGAAGTAGACAGATCTGTCAAATACTACAATATAAGTAAGATCAGTACAAAATATTGGCCGTTGGATATGACAATGTGAAAATTGTTGGAAACTTTCACAAGAGCAGTTTCTGTAGATTTTTATGGACAAACTGGATAGAAATGAATTGAAGAATGAATTAGATATAAAGAAAGGGAAACTGCTTATTTAGACAACTTTTTTCAAGAAGTTTAGCCTTGAAGAGAGGACACAAAGTAGGGTTATGCTTACAAACTGTCAATGGAGTGCTTCTAAAGACCTGCCTATTTCCGTCTCATAAATGGTAGAGCTCCTCAATCTCAGTGCTGGTTTTGTCTTTTCCTCATCTTTTTCCAATGAGCCTTTTGTTTTGTTATCCATTCATACAGGTGCTCTTCCTCCTTTTCTTTCTTTTTAAAAAAAATTTTATTGAGGTATAATTGACATATAATAAACTGTACATATTTAAAGGGTATAATGAGTTTGACATACGTATAAACCTGTGTGACAATCACCACATTCAAAAATAAGGAATATTTTTGCACCCAAAAAGTTTCCTGGGGTCTCTTTGTGATCCATTCCTCCCACTCCCACCCCTAGTCTACTTTCTGTTGCTATACTAATTTGCATTTCCTAGAAATTTATCTAAATGCAATTGTACAGTTTGTACACCTGAAACTAATAAAAATAAAAACCTAATAAAATAAAATATTGAAAAGTCCTGGCTGGGGAAAAAAAAAAAAGAAGTTAGATTTTAAAAAGACTACATTCCTTTTCTTTTGCTTAGTGGTACAACTAATATTATCTTGGTTCAGCCTTTTTGGCTTTTAACTGAAGTTGAGTTCTTTTTCACTTTTTAAATTATATTTCAGATTATGGTTACTTTAGATAAATTAGGTGGTAGTTTATATCTCCTATTTATTTAAACTTTTCAAATAGCACAATAATCTGTCCTAAAACAGTGTAGTCAAATTGCAGAGCTCCTATAGAAGATTCAAAAGATAGATTGCAGACAAAGTTGCATGGTAGAGTAGAAAATCCATGGAATTCTGAGCAAGAAAAATCCTGAGTTCAAGTCCAACCTATGTGTGTCATCTGGAACAATTTGTTAATCTTAATTATATAGATTTTATGTATAGAGAGATTTATATAGATTTACCCACATAGAGATTATATATAAATTATATGTATTTTATATGTAAAATCTATCATTTTAAATGTTTAATTTATTTAATCTGTCATTATATATTAATATATGTGTGTATCTATATCTATCTACATTGTTGCTAGGCATCATTCAGTTCAATGCAACTAATTCAAAAAATGTATTTTGCAACCTCCTGGGTCACACACTAGACTATTTTTAAAACTCATGATCTCCTTTCATTTCATAGGCTATATCCTGAGCATGAAATGATTTTAGGCTCTGAAAAATGATTTCTCTGTCATACTGTTAAAATTCTCAATAAACATTTTATAGGACCAGCTTTTCTTTCTCACATCACCTCATTCGTACTTCTCTACCCTGAGTCCCACCTAACCCTGCCAAATCATTCTGCATTTCCATAGTACCACCTGAATCCCTTGCTACTTGATCTATAATTCTTTAGATGTAAAATATTCTGCCTTCTTTCAAGTCCTGTCCTCAAGGCTGGCTACAGAATTTGTGGGGTCCAGGGCAAAATAAAAATGGGGTTCCGTAGTTCAAAAAACAGGAAAAGGAGTACAGTTAAAAATGTAAAACTATAAAAGTTTTCTTTTAGAAACATTTTATTACTCATAAAATGTGATGAGGCAATAGAAACATTATTTAATCACAACATAATAATATATAAAGAACGGTTACGCCTCCAGATTCTGCCTCCATGCTCTCCTGAGGCTGCAGCCACTGTTGCCAGAGCTGCTCCTTCTGCTGCTGCCACCACTGTTGCCACCTCCAATCTGGACCCGGGTCCCAGAACTATCTTGCCAGGGTTCTGCAGTGCTGTAGACTGTGCCAGGCACCTGTATGCTCTGGGCAGCCAGGCCAGCTGCTGGGTGAGCCTGGGGCCGGCTGCCAGAAGCACACACCGGTCTGAACAGGTGGCGCTGGTGCGCATGCCACTGCCTGGAGCATCTCCTCTGCTCATGCACATGCTCGTATCCCATCGACTTCATTTACAAGACACAAGTCCAAGGATGAAATTATTAATAATTTCAAGATGGCCACTACAGGACATTAAACCAAGCATGGGACCCTCTGAGACGGGGTCCCCAGGTAAGTGTCTTGGAGGCAGGCCCGTGAAGCTGGCCTGGCCCAGGGTGTGGTTCCTGCTGCTGTGGGCTCCCAAAATGCTGGGAGAATCCAGAGGCAGTGTGTCTAGGATGGACAGACATGGGACTAGCATAGCTTTCTTTCTGGCATTTATTTATTTATTTATTTATAAATTTTTATTAAAAATTAGTTAAGAGAGGCTTAGGACCCATATTTACAAAGTTGAAATGCCAACATAGACTCTTTTTAGCAGTGCAAACTTCAGTTTATCGTATTTGTGTCCTAGACCTCAGTTTACTTATACATAAAATGAGCATTCTTTTAGTTGTTATACACCTGGGAGGCCATGAATGAGGCAGTCTCTGCCCTCAAGGAGCTCCTGATTTCTCAGTTAAGTCTGTACCTCTATAAGTGCTTATATCTATAAAATGGGCGGCTTCACAGGAAAATCACCTTGATTTGAAACCAGATAGATGAAAACCAGTTTCCCAAGTGTACAAGGAGGAGAAAGAATGTTTACAGGCAGGCTGTGTATAAGCACAGAGGTGAAATTTAGGACATGTGGTAGGAATTGTTACAGGAATTTTGGGGCAGGTGGAATAGGGACGAGAAGGAAGCAACAGCAGATGGAGTGACCAGGTCACAGGGCCTTACAGCCTCATGAGGACTTTTGAAATGGATCTAGGGAGGGCTTGGAAAGACTGTGAAGCAGAAGCACGGCGTAGGCACATTGCATTGTTAGGAATATCACTTTACCAATGAAGGAGAGTATGAATTAGAGGATACAAAAGGTTGCAAGGGCGAGATTGGGAGCACAGGGAGAAATACAGGTTTGAGGATGCAAAGGAGGGTCCCAATTTAGATATGTACCAACAAGACATCTGAGTAGCAGTGCTCATTCAAACTATAGGTCAGGAGTGCAGGAGGATAGTCGGAGCCAGGCATGTAGAATCGGGAGCTGTCTGCACATGGATGTGCAAATTATGAGGGGAGAGGGTGGAGGGTGGGGCCAGAAAAGATGACCAAGTGAGGAACACAGAGAAACATTTAAAGGGTGGAGGGAAAAAGAGCAACTTGCAGTGGTCACTGAGAAAGCAATGTTGGGAGAGGAGGAATTAGGAGAGAAGAAGTGGGAAGTGGACTCTGAAGCTATTTCCTGGGCAAAATAAGTGAACAGCAATGTTTGATAAAGAGCACCTGTGTGGTAGTGGATGGAGTGGCAGGAATACTGGGAAAGAAGGTGAGGTAGCTGGATGGAAATACACTAAGCACTTCCCAGTTGCCAGGCGCTTCTCTTACTTGACTCATGCTCACTCCATTCATCTTGTCAGTGGCCTTCCAGGGTGGGTAGCACCATCCCCATTTGACACAGGAGACTGAGGGGCAAATATGTTCAGACACTCAAGTTCCACTTTGGGGTGTGGCAGAGCAGGGATTCAAATTGCTCACCTGTGTCAAGAGATGCACCCCTTATTCTACTCAGCCCAACTCTTGGTATATGCCAACTACGGCCAAGCTCTATCTGCAGCATGATGCCTGCTGGGATGCCTTCCTCCACCCTACCCCTACTGAGACATGTAGCCTGACGCTAAGGCAGCACTGAGTGAGGTGAAGGGCACAGACTCTAGAACCTGACTTCCAGGGTACAAATTCCAGAACCACTACTGTATTGTTACATGATGTCATCCCTTTAACCTTGTACGGCCCTGAAGGCAAAGTTGTCTCTCTCTCTCTCCTAAATGTATATATATACATTTGCATAATATTACTATATCTTTAGATTTATACTAATTAATATATAGTGATCTATTTTTTACATTTAAACAATTATTTATTGATATACCACCATAGAAGATGATGATGTTACATTTCTTTACATTCAATATTATTTTGTATTAATTTCAGGTGTACAGCATAATGGTTAGATATTTATGTAATTTAAGACATGATCCCCCTGACTAGTCTGGTATTTAACTGGCACTATACATAGTTACTACCATATCATTGACTATATTCCCTGTGCTGTACTTCACATCCCCATGACTATTTTGTAATTACCAAGTCCAAACTTCTTAATGCTTTCACCTTTTTCTCCATGCCGCACAACCCCTTCCCAACTTTCACTGTGATAAATCTAGGACCCATCTGACACTACACATAGTTATTACAATGTTATTGACTATATTCCTTATGCTATGCCATACATCACCATGACTACTTTGTAACAACAAATTCATACATCTTAATCCTTTCCCTTTTTTCACCCACACCCCAAACCCTCTTCCATCTAGCAACCACCAAAATGTTTCTATATCTATGAGTTTGTTTATGTTTTGTTTGTTTATTTTGTTCTTTAGATTCCACATATAAGTGAAATCACTGTGCATCTGTCTTTCTCTGTCTGACATTCTCTACTCAGTACAGTAAGCTCCCGGTCCCTCCATGCTGCTGCAGATGGCAAGAACCCATTCCCTTCCATGGTTGGGCAATATCCATTGTATATATGTACACCTCCTCTGTATCCATTCTTCCATCGATGGACACCCAGGCTGCCTCCACATCTTGGCCATTGTAAACAATGCTGCAATGAACATATGGATGCACATGTCCCCTCAAATTAGTTTTGGGTTTCTTCAAATAAATACCCAGAAGTGGGATTACCAGGTTCTTCTTTGTCTCTTGTTATAGGCTTTCCTTTAAAGTCTGTTTTGTCTGGTATGAGTATTGCTACCCCAGCGTTTTTGTTTTTCTTATTTTCATTTTCATGAAATATCTTTTTACACCCCTTTACTTTCAGTTTGTGGATGTCTTTCAATCTGAAGTGAGTCTCTTGTAGGCAGCATATGTAAGGGTCTTGTTTTCCTATCCCTTCAGCCACTTTATGTCTTTAGATGGGAGCATTTAATCCATTTACATTTAAAGTAATTGTTGATATGTAGCTATTGCCATTTTATTATTCATAATTTTGACCCTTTTTTTCCATCTTAAAGAAGTTCCTCTAACGTTCCTTGTAATACTGGTTTGGTGGTGATAAACTTCTTTAACTTTTTCTTGCCTGGGAGTCTTTTTATCAGTCCTTCAATTTTAAATGATAACCTTGCTGAGTATCGTAATATTGGTTGTAGGTCCTTGCTTTTCATCATGTTGAATATTTTATGCCTATCCCTTCTGACTTGCAAAGTTTCTGTTGAGAAATAAACTGACAATCTTATGGAAGTTCCCTTATAAATTACTAGTTCCTTTTCTCTTGCTGCTTTTAGGATTCTCCCATTATCTTTAACTCTTGCCATTTTAATTATAATGTGTCTTGGTGTGGGCCTCTTTGAGTTCATCTTGTTTGGGACTCTGCACTTCCTGGACTTGTATGTCTATCTCTTTCACCAGGTTGGGAAAGTTTTCAGTCATCATTTCTTCAAATAGGTTGTCAATCCTTTGCTTTCTCTCTTCTCCTTCTGGAATCCTTATTATGGGAATGTTATTAAACTTGATGTTGCCACAGAGGTCTCTTAAACTATCCTCATTTTTCAAAATTCTTTTTTCTTTTTGCTGTTCTAATTGGTGTTTTTCTGCTACTTTGTCTTCCAAATTGCTGGTTTGATCCTTTGCTTCATCTAGTCTGCTGGCGATCATTCCACATGGCCTTATGTACCGTGTTTCCCTGAAAATAATACCTAGCCGAACAATCAGCTCTAATGCATCTTTTGGAGCAAAAATTAATATAAGACCTGGTCTTATTTTACTATAATATAAGACCCGGTCTTTATAATACAATATACTACAATACACTACAATATACTGTAATATACTATACTATACTATAATATAATATAACATAACGTAACATAATGTAACATAAAGTAACATAACATAACAAAATATAATATATAATACCGGGTCTTATATTAATTTTTGCTCCAAAAGACACTTTAGAGCTGATTGTCTGGTTAGGTCTTATTTTGGGGGACATATGGTAGCTAGTGCCCTGTTGGGCCCTGAAACAGTCTCCCTGGTCACCTGCTCCAGGTACTCCAGAGTGTCCCTTGTGTGGGACATGTGGGCCCTGCTTTTATAGTTGAGACTTGATTGCTATTGGCACATCAGTGGGTGGGACTGACCCTCAGGCTGATTGGCTGTGGAGTTTGGCCACATCCACAGCTTATGAGCTGCTGTGCAGGGGGCTTGCCCCACTGACTGTGATTCACCCCAGTGGGCTCTGGTGCTTGTTGAGACTGCCTTTTGGGTATGCCGGTTGTGGGGCTAATTGATCAATGCTCTGCTGTGGTCTGAAGCCAAATTCCAAGTATGTTCATTCTGGGGCCTCTTGCGAGGGTTTCCAGTGTAGGTCCAGGTCACCCACTTCCTGTGACAAGCTGGGGACTTCCAGGTAGAAGCTACAAAGCTAGCCACAGTTGTTCACTGCCTGTGGTTACCCTGGAGGCATGTAGGAGAGGCTCTGCTGTAAATCAAGGATGTCTGCCACCAGTACCAGGCATGGGTAGCTCTGCAAAAAACCAGGATAACCTGAGGCTTTCTGCTACCTGCTGGTTCCCTGAAGTTTCAGCCACTGATAAAGCCTTGAGCAGTAATTTCAAGGGTGAGGCAGGGTTTCAGGGAGTCATTAGAGTGGGAAGTGTTATGGTCACCAGGTTAATATAGATTCTGGCTTGGTGCCATTGCTGAGCCTGGAACTACTCAGCAAAAATCTCAGAGCACTGAGGCCAGATGTGGCTCACCTGGAGCCCGTGGACTCATAGATTTACAAGAAAGGGTGCAGTGCAGGCAAGGCTGGCTGTTCACAGAGAAAGTGCCTCCCTTGTTGGAGGAGTTGGATGGGGTGGGGCTTCAGTGAGTCAGCAGGGTGGAGCAATGGAACTCACCAGGCAAATTTGATTTAGATTTGGCCTGTGGGGGAGGGCTCAACACAGGAAAGATGGTGCCTGCCTGCAGGCTACAGGGGAAGACACTTCGCAGGGAAAATGCCAACTATCCTGCAGTCCTTGCCTAGAAGCCACACACCTCAGTCTGCTGCCTGCATGCTTCCGACGCACCCTGAATCTCCATTTCTCCGCAGGAACCCAGGGCGAGTGCCTGCAAGTAAGTGAATCTGTGCATGGGTCCTTTAAGTGGACTGCAGGGTTTCCTGGCATCTTCCATTCCTCCTGGTCAGTTGGAATCCCCACTATTTTTTACAGCCATGTGCTGTGGGAGCTCCTCTTCCTAATACCTGTACTCTGGGCTGGGGAGCCTGGTGTGGCACTGGGGTCCCTCACCTTCCTTGGGGGAAACTCAGTGGCCAAGGAATCTCTCCTAATTCTCAACTGCCACATGGAGTTTTAGGGCTGGCCCTTTGCGTGTCTCCACCCCTCCTACTTCTCAATGTGGCTTCTTCTTTATTTCCTTAGTTACAAAACTTGTGTTCAGCTATATTTCAGATGGTTCTCCAGACTGATTTTACTATAATTTAGTTGTAATTTTAATACGTTCGGGGAATGATGAAGGAACAGTGCTTATCTACTCCACCATCTTGGATCTCATGTATTGACCTATTTAAATATCACAACACACATATGATGTGAGAACAATTATTCCCACATACAATGAGGATACAGAAGCATACGGAGGTTAAGGAACTTGCTGAAGGTCACGGAACTCGGGTGTTTGCTAATATTATCACTGTGGCCCAGCCCTGCAGAGCCATCATTCCCCTCTTCTGCCTACTGCCCAAGCCCTGCTCTCATCACTATGAGCCAAGTCCTGGAGTTTGACTGTGTCTCCTGTAGTGTTGAGCAATGCCTTGTTCCTGTTGAAACCGAGCACCAGGTGGCTGGCCTGGGCCTCCCTGGATCCTCTATACTTATTTTATGAATGAGCCAATGAGGGAAAAACAGTTGAACCAGTGTGTTCTGTCCAACCCCAATAGGCAGATTCAGTGATACCCCTAGAGTGGGAAGATTTCCCTCAGGTGTGTCAGGTATTATCACAGTTTGTTTTTGTTCTTAAAGAATTACCCTCTTTCTGACCTATTCATGGGCAGGCTGTGGGGCTTTGGGAAATGGCCAAAACCTCTCTGAGTCTCAGCTTCAAACCTGTAAGGCAGTCTTCTCAGTGGGTTTAAACATGCTATGCACTGAAGCATGTGGCAGAGGACATTTTAAATTTTATGTTACTGTGGTAAGAACGCTTAAAACAAGATTTGTTCTCTTAACAAAATTTTAAATGGACAATACAATATTGTTAACTATAGGTACAATGTTGTATAACAGATCTCTGGAATTTTCCATCTCGTTCAACTGAAACTTTATGACCATTGATTAATAATTCCCCACTTCCCCCTCCCCCACCTCAGTAACCACCATTCCACTCTTTAATTCTATGAATTTGACTATTTTAGATACAACATAAAGTGGAATCATGCACTGTTTGACTTTCTATGACTGGCATATTTCATTTCATAATTCCCTCAAGGTTCATCCATATTACAGCATACTGAAGAATTCCCTTCTTTTTAAAGCCTGAATAGTGTTCCATGGTGTGTGTGTGTGTGTGTGTGTGTGTGTGTGTGTGTGTGTGTGTGTTTGGACCTTTAGGTTCTTTCCACATCTTGACTCTTGTGAATAGGGCTGCAATGACCATGTGAGTGCAAATATCTCATCAAGATCCTGATTTTGATTTTTTGGATGAATACCCAGAAGTGGGTTTGTTAGATCATATGGTAATTCTATTTCTTAAACATTTTTGAGGAACCTCCATCCTGTTTTCCACAGTGACTGCACTATTTTACTTTTCCACGAACAGTGCACAACGGTTCCAATTTCTTCACATCCTTGCTAACACTTCTCTGCTGTTTTTTGATAATAGCTGTCCTAGCAGGTGTGCAGTGATCTCATTGTGGTTTTGACTTGCATTTCCCTAATGGTCAGCGGCATTGATCCTTTTTTAACCTACTTTTTGGTCGTTTGTATACCTTCTTTAGAGAAATGTCTAGTTGAGTCCTTACCAAATTTTTAATCAGGTTATTTGTGGGGTTTTTTTGCTATTGAATTGTAGGCATTTGTTATGTATTTTGGATATTAACTCCTTATTGGATATATAATTTGCAAAATTTTTCTCCCATTCTGTAGGTTGCCTTTTCACTTTCATTGTTTCCTTTGTTGTGCAGAAGCTTTTTATTTTGATATATTCCCTCTTATTTTTATTTTTGTTGACTGTTCTTCTGGTATCATATCCATGAACTCATTGCCAAGAAGCTTTTCCCTATGTGTTTCTGGGAATTTTATAGTGTCAGGATTTATCTTTAAGTCTCTAATTTATTTTGAGTTGACTTTGTGTATGGTGTAAGACAAGAGTCCAGTTTTTTCTTTTGCATATAGCCATCCAGTTTTCCCAATACCATTTGTTGTAGAGACTATCCTTTCCCTGTAGTGTATTCCTGGCACCCTTGTCAAAGATCAGTTGACCACATATGCATGGATTTATTTCTTGGCTTTCTATTCTGTCCCATTGGTCTATATGTCTGTCATTATGCCAGTACTATACTGTTTTCATTACTGTACATTTGTAATGTATTTTTGAAAGTATGATGCCTCCAGTTTCGTTGTTTATTTTCTCTCAAGATTGATTTGTTTATTTGTGGTCGTCTGTAATTCTGTGTGAATTATAAAAATTGTTTTTTCCTATTTCAGAAAGAAAATGCAATACAATTTTTATAGAAGTTGTGTTGAATCTGTAACATCACTTTGGTAGAATGGACATTTTGAAAATATTAAATCTTTCAATTTATGAACACAGCATATATATTTATTGTTTTGTATGTATTCTTCAAATATATATATATATATATATATATATATATATATATATATATATTAGTTTTTAAAGTTGTTTTCAGGAGACATCATCAAAATGGCAGCGTGAGGTGAGCCTCTGGAAATCTCCCCTGGAAATTATAATAAATTAAACAGCTATAACTCCACAAAGGACTGCCTGCACAGCAGACAGGCAAGACAAAGAGCCTCACTACTGAATTCACCTAAAGGTGGACAAACTGCTTGAGCAGGGGAGAAGGAAAGGGAGAAGTGCGGGGACGGAACAGTGTGAGTGCAAGACGCAGACATAGCTCAGTGCTCCAAGCTTGTTGCATCCCGGAACTACCGCAGCTGTGGGAGACGGAAGAACTCAGACTGCTAGGGCTCCATTTATGGCCCACGGGGCTGAGGGGACAGCAAATAACAGGTCTGAACCCAACACTCATGGCAGAGACCTCGGAGCCAAGACTGAGGGCAGAAGGCTGAAAACGGTGGTTTAAGCCCTCACTGCCAAGCAGAGTACAGAAGCCTTAGGCACTGAGATTGGCTGCCCCCTCCCTACCCTCACAGAGCTTGCCCCACCCCACCTGCCCAGTGCTAGAAACAGAACAGTAGCAGTGTCAGATCAAAAGAACAGAATATTTGCAGTTCTGAGAACTGTGGTCCGCAGGCACAGATTCGTAGCCCAACTAGTTCCGGCAAAGGGGAGGGAGCTGTGAAAGCAGGACCAGCTGTGGTGGTGGTCGCCGCCATTGCTCTGGGACAATTCTCACAACTCACCTTGCCCCTGTCCCCAACTATCTAGGTGGATCCCTGCAGGAGTAAACAGAACTGCTGAAGCACACGGGCTCTGAATCTGGTGCAGGAAGAGCTTTGGAACTTCAAAAGCTCTCCACATCCCTACAGGGACACGGTGCCCTATGAACCAGGCGAACTATTAAGAGACGAGCAGCCCACCTTCCCGGGAATCCCCCCATTGTGTGATAAGCTGGAATTGTGCAGAGAAAACATAACACTACAGTGTGAGAGAGAAAAAAAGGCTGCACTCCAGAGAAAATAAAACAGTCTACAAACACGTACTGGAAAACAAAAGAATGACCTCTTCCTATCAACCTGTTCCAGAAGCCACTCCTGTAGATGTCTAGGAAGAGAAATAGTACACCAGTAATTGCCATGATTAACCAAGGCAACAAGATAGCTCAGAAAGAAAGTGAAAAATCTCCAGAAAAGACACTTAAAGATACAGAAATATGTGAATTAAATGACAGATAATTCAAGATTGCAGTTCTGAAAAAACTCAACGAGATGCAAGAAAACACAGATAGGCAGTTAAATGAACTCAGAAACACAATCAAAGAACAGCATGAGCATTTTACGAAAGAGATTGAAATTTTAAAAAAGAACCAAATTGAATTTCTGGAGATAAATAACTCAATAGAAGAAATTAAGAATGAAATAACCAGCTTAGGTAGTAGAGTTGACCAGATAGAGGAAAGAATCAGTGACATCGAAGATAGAAACCTGGAAATTACACAGATGGAAGAAGAAAGAGACTTGAGACTTAAAAGAAATGAAAGAACTCTACAAGAACTTTCTGACTCCATCAGAAAGAGCAATATAAGAATAATGGGCATACCAGAAGGAGAAGAAAGAGAGAAGGGAACAGAGAATATATTCAAACAAATCGTCGATGAGAACTTCCCAAACTTGTGGACAGAACTGGACCCTCGAATCCAAGAAGCAAATAGAACACCTAATTACCTCAATCCCAACAGGCCTTCTCCAAGGCACATTGTATTGAAGCTGTCTAAAATCAACGACAAAGAAAGAATCCTCAAGGCAGCCAGGGAAAAGAAGACGGTAACTTACAAAGGAAAGCCCATTAGATTATCATCAGATTTTTCAGCAGAAACTCTACAAGCCAGGAGGGAGTGGAACCAAATATTCAAACTATTGAAAGAGAGAAATCATGAGCCAAGAATAATATATCCAGCAAAGATATCCTTTAGATATGACGGAGGAATAAAGACCTTTCCAGACATACAGAAGCTGAGGAAATTTTCTCTAATACACGACCTGCACTTCAAGAAATACTAAAGAGGCTATTTGACCACCATCAACAGGGACAATTTGTGGCAACCAAAAGTCAGAGAGGGGAAGAGTAAAGACCTGAACCGGAATACGGGAATGGAGAAAGTAAGCATGCTGAAGAAAATGGAATACTCTAAATATCAAACTTTCTTTTACATAAACTTAAGGGTTACCACTCAAAAAAAATCCAGAACTGAAATATATACTGTAATAAAAGAGGAAACGGAGGGAAACATCATAGAATACTACCACACAGAAATAATAGACAGCAACAAAAAGCAAAGAAACAATGGAGACACAGCCTTACCAGAAAACTAAAGATAGAATGACAGGAAATCCTCACATATCAATAATCACCCTAAATGTAAATGGACTGAACTCACCAATAAAAAGGCACAGAGTAGCAGATTGGATCAAAAAATTAAACCCAACCATATGCTGTCTCCAAGAGACACATCTCAGCTACAAGGACAAGCATAGACTCAAAGTGAAAGGGTGGAAATTGACACTCCAAGCAAATGGTACCCAGAGAAAATCAGGTGTAGCCATAATGATATCAGATGAAACAGACTTCAAGGTGAAAAAGATAACAAGAGACAAAGATGGACATTTCATAATGGTGAAGGGGACTGTACAACAAGAAGACATAACAGTCATCAATATTTATGCCCCCAATCAGGGAGCACTGAAATATACAAAGCAACTACTAACAGAACTAAAGGGAGAAATTGACCAAAACACAATTATACTAGGGCACTTAAACACATCATTGACAGCTATGGATAGATCATCCAAACAGAAAATAAATAACGAAATAGCAGCCCTAAATGTCACATTAGATGAAATGGACATAATTGACATTTATAGAGCACTTCATTCTAAAACATCAGACTATACATTCTTTTCTAGTATACATGGAACATTCTCAAGGATAGACCATATATTGGGACATAAAATCAGTCTCAACAAATTTAAGAAGATTGAAATCATACCAAGCATATTCTCTGATCACAAGGCTTTGAAATTGGGTATCCACTGCAAAAAGAAAGCAGAAAAACACAAATACATGGAGATTAAACAACATACTTTTAAAGAAGGACTGGGTCAAAGAAGAAGTTAGAGGAGAGATCAAAAGATACATAGAAACAAATGACAATGAAAATACTTCCTACCAAAATTTTTGGGATGCAGCGAAAGCAGTTTTAAGAGGGAAGTTTATCTCATTACAGACCTATCTCAAGAAACAAGAAAACTCCCAAATAAATAGCCTCATGTTACACCTTAAAGAACTAGAAAAGAAGAACAAGTAAACCCAAGGTCAGCAGAAGAAAGGAAATAACAAAAATTAGAGCAGAACTAAATGAAATAGAGAACAAAAAGACAATAGAAAAAATTAATGTGACAAAGAGCTGGTTCTTTGAAAAGATTAACAAAATTGACAAACCCTTGGCTAGACTCACTAAGATAAAAAGAGAGAAGACACTAATTAACAAAATCAGAAACGAAAAAGGGGAAGTTATCACGAACACCATAGAAATACAAAGGATCATCCAAGAATACTATGAAGGACTATATGCCACCAAATTCAACAACCTAGAAGAAATGGACAAGTTCTTAGAAACATATAGCCTTCCAAGGCTGAACCATGAAGAACTGGAAAATCTAAACCGACCGATCACCAGTAACGAAATTGAATCAGTCATCCAAAACCTTCCCAAAAGCAAAAGTCTGGGACCAGATGGCTTCACTAGTGAATTCTACCAAACCTTCAAAGAGGATCTAATACCAATCCTGCACAAACTCTTCCAAAAAATTGAAGAAGAGACAGTACTCCCTAACTCATTTTATGAGGCCAACATTACCCTGATACCAAAACCTGGTAAGGACAGCACAAAAAAAGAAAACTACAGACCAATATCTCTGATGAATACCGATGCAAAAATCCTAAATAAAATTCTAGCAAATCGAATACAACAATGCATTAAAAAGATTATTCATCATGACCAAGTAAGGTTCATCCCCGGGGCACAAAGATGGTTCAGCATCCGCAAATCCATCAATGTGATGCATCACATAAACAAAATAAAGGACAAAAATCATATGATTATATCAATTGATGCAGAAAAAGCATTTGACAAGATACAACATCCATTTATGATCAAAACACTTAATAAAATAGGTATAGAAAAAAATACCTTAACATAATAAAGGCCATATATGACAAGCCCTCTGGTAATCTCATAATTAATGGAGAAAAACTGAAGCTCTTTGCTCTACGTTCAGGAACACGACAGGTCTGTCCCCTATCACCTCTGCTTTTCAACATAGTGTTGGAAGTCCTTGCCAGAGCAATCAGGCAAGAGAAAGAAATAAAAGGCATCCAAATTGGGAATGAAGAAGTTAAATTATCACTCTTTGCAGATGACATGATGCTATATATAGAAAACCCTAAAGACTCCACCAAAAAGCTATTAGAAACAATCAACGAATACAGTAAAGTTGATGGCTACAAAACCAACGTACAAAAGTCCATTGGTTTCCTATATACTAACAATGAAATCTCAGAAAAAGAAATACAAAAAACAATTCCTTTTGCAATTGCAGCAAAAAGAATAAAATACCTAGGAATAAACTTAAGCAAGGATGTGAAAGACCTATATGCTGAAAACTATAAGACATTTTTGAAAGAAATTGAAGAAGACACAAAGAAATGGAAAGACATTCCATGCTCAGGGATTGGAAGAATCAACATAGGTAAAATGGCCATATTACCCAAAGCAATACACAGATTCAATGCAATCCCCATCAAAATCCCAATGGCATGTTTTAAAGAAACAGAACAAAAAATCATCAGATTTGTTTGGAACCACAAAAGACCCCAAATAGCCAAAGCAATCTTAAGAAAAAAGAACAATAATGGAGGTGTCACACTTCCAGACTTTAGCTTGTACTACAGGCTTACAATAATCAAAACAGCATGGTATTGGCAGAAAAACAGACACATAGACCAATGGAATAGAATTGAGGACCCAGAAATAAAACCACATAAATATGGACAGATAATTTTTGACAAAGAAGCTAAAAGCATACAATGGAGGAAAGACAGCCTGTTCAATAAATGGTGCTGGGAGAATTGGATAGCCACGTGCAAAAGAATGAAACTGAACTGCTATCTGTCACCATGTACCAAAATTAATTCAAAGTGGATCAAAGACTTAAGCATAAGACCTGACACAATAAACTGCATAGAAGAAAACATAGGTACTAAACTTATGGACCTTGGGTTCAAAGCGCATTTTATGAATTTGACTCCAAAGGCAAGGGAAGTAAAAGCTAAAATAAATGAATGGGACTATATGAAACTTAAAAGCTTCTGCACAGCAAAAGAAACCATTGACAAAATAAAGAGGCAACCAAGTGAATGGGAGAAGATTTTTGCAAACAGTGCCTCTGATAAGGGGCTAATATCCAAAATATACAAGGAACTCATGCAAGTCAACAACAAAAAAACAAACAACCCAATTGAAAAATGGGCAGAGTACCTAAAGAGACATTTCTCCAAAGAGGACATACAAATGGCAAATCGACATATGAAAAATTGTTCAGCATCACTAATCATCAGAGAAATGCAAATCAAAACCACAATGAGATATCACCTCACCCCAGTCAGAATGGCTATCATCAACAAGACAAATAGTAACAAATGTTGGAGAGGCTGTGGAGAAAAAGGAACCCTCATACACTGTTGGTGGGAATGCAGACTGGTGCAGCCGTTATGGAAGGCAGTGTGGAGGTTCCTCAAAAAATTACGAATAGAATTGCCATATGACCCAGCAATCCCTCTTCTGGGTATCTACCCAAAAAATCTGAAAACATTTAGAGATAAAGACACGTGTGCTCCAATGTTCATTGCAGCTTTGTTTACGGTGGCCAAGGCATGGAAACAACCAAAATGTCCTTCGATAGATGAATGGATAGAGAAGTTGTGGTATATATACACAATGGAATACTATTCGGCGGTAAGAAAAGATGATATAGGAACATTTGTGACAACATGGATGGGTCTTGAGAGTGTAATGCTGAGCAAAACAAGTCAGACAGAAAAAGCAGAGAACCATGTGATTTCACTGATGTGTGGTATATAAACCAAAATCAACAAAAGAACAAGACAAACAAATGAGAAACAGAAACTCATAGACACAGATAATAGTTTAGTGGTTACCAGAGGGTAAGGGGTGTAGGGGGTGGGAGATGAGGGTAAGGGGGATCAAATATATGGTGATGGAAGGAGAACTGACTCTGGGTGGTGAACACACAATGGGATTTATAGATGATGTAATACAGAATTTTACACCTGAAATCTACGTAATTTTACT
The DNA here is from genome assembly GCF_036562045.2 of Rhinolophus sinicus. Lineage (NCBI taxonomy): Eukaryota > Metazoa > Chordata > Mammalia > Chiroptera > Rhinolophidae > Rhinolophus > Rhinolophus sinicus. The sequence continues at coordinate 65,665,762 of NC_133757.1, forward strand.
AACAATTGTCACCCCAATAAATTTAAAAAATAAATTTAAAAAAAAAAGTATTATTGATTACATTCCCCAAATTAATTTTCAAAACCCCGTGGCCATCTTGTGGTTACTAACTGTTTTCTAATCCCCTCACCTTCCCCCTTATCCCCACCACCCTGCCCATCTAGCAACCCTGTTTTTCCTCTATGTCTCTAAAACTGTTTCTGATTAGTTAATTCACTTATTCTTTTCTTTACATTCCACATGTGAGATTATATGGTACTTGTCTTTCTCTGCCTGACTTATTTCACTTCACATAATGTTCTTTGGGTCCATCCATGTTGTTGCAAATGGTAAGATTTCTTTCTTCTTTATGGCTGTGTAATACTCCATTGTATAAATGTACCACAGTTTCTTAATCCAGTCGTCTACCAACGGGCATCTCGGTTGTTTCCATGTCTTGGGTATAGTGTATAGCGCTGCAATAAACATAGGAGTGAATAAAGATTTTTGAATTAGAGTTTTGGATTTGTCCAGATAGATACCTAGGAGTGGAATTGCTGGATCATAAGGTAGTTCCATTTTCAGATTTTTGAGATACCGCCATACTGTTTTCCATAGTGGCTGTACCAATCTGCAATCCCACCAATGGTGCACAAGCGTTCCCTTTTCTCCACATCTGTGCCAGCACTTGTTGTTTGTTGATTTATTGATGATAGCCATTTTGACTGGGGTGAGGTAGTATCTCATGGTGGTTTTTATTTGCATTTCTCTGATGGTTAGTGAGGTTGATCATTTCTTCATATGTCTGTTTGCCATCTGTATGTCTTTTTTAGAAAAATGTTTCTTCATGTCCTCTGCCCATTTTTTAATTGGGTTGTTTTTTTTTTTTGGAGTTGAGTGAGTTTTTATAAATTTGGGATATTAACCCCTTATCAGATATGCCATTGGCAAATATCTTTTCCCATTCTGTAAGATCCCCTTTTGTTTTATTGATGGTTTCCTTTGCTTTGAAAAGACTTTTTAGTTTGATGTAATCCCACATGTTTATTTTTTCTTTTACTTCCCTCGCACGAGGGGATATATCAGTAAAAATCTTACTCCGAGTAATGTCTGTGAAGTTTCTTCCTATATTTTCTTCTAGGAATTTTATGGTTTCAGATCTTACATTTAAGTCTTTAAGCCATTTTAAATTTATTTTTGTATATGGTGTAAGGAGGTGGTCCAGCTTCATTTTTTTGCATGTGTCTGTCCAGGTTTCCCAGCACCATTTATTGAATAGACTGTCTTTACCCCACCGTACATTTCTCTTCCATTGCCGTAGATTAAATGGCATATAAGCATGGATTTATTTCTGGACTCTCTATTCTGTTCCATTGACCTATGTGTCTGTTTTTATGCCAGTACCATGCTGTTTTGATTACTGTAGCCTTGTAGCATAATTTGATGTCAGGTAAAGTTACCTCCCACTTTGTTCTTATTTCTCAAGATTGCTGAGGCTATCCGGGGTCTTTTATGGTCCCATATAAATTTTAGGATTATATGTTCTATTTCTGTGAAAAACGTTGGTACTTTGATAGGAATTGCGTTGAATATGTATATTGCCTTAGATGGTATGAACATTTTAACTATATTAATTCTTCCTATCCATGAACATGGTATGTGTTTCCATCTATTTGTATCTTCTTTCATTTCTTTCTTCAGTGTCGTATAATTTTCTGAGTACAGATCTTTTACTTCTTTGGTGAAATTTATTCCCAGGTATTTTATAGTCTTTGGAGCAATTGTAAATGGGATTGTTTTATTTAATTTCTCCTTCTGATGTTTTATTATTGGTATATACAAATGCAACTGATTTCTGAATATTAATTTTGTATCCTGCTACTTTATTAAATTCATCTACAGCTCTAATAGTTTCTTGGTGGAGTCTTTAGGATTCTCTATATATAGTTTCATGTCATCTGCATATAATGACAGTTTTACTTCCTCCTTACCGATTTGGATGCCTTTTTTTTCTTTTTCTTTTCTGATTGTTGTGGCTAGAACTTCCAGCACTATGTTAAATAGAAGTGGAGAAAGTGGGCAACCTTGCCTTGTCCCTGATCTTAAGGGGAATGGTTTTAGCTTTTCCCCATTGAGTATGATGTTAGCTATGGGTTTATCATAGATGGACTTTATTATGTTGAGATATGATCTCTCTATTCCCACTTTCTTAAGGGTTTTTATCATAAATCGCTGCTGGATTTTATCAAATGCTTTTTCTGCATCTATTGATATGATCGTGTGATTTTTATTTTTCATTTATTTCATTTTGTTAATGTGGTGTATCACATTAATTGATTTGCGGATGTTGGACCATGCTTGCGTAGCAGGGATGAATCCCACTTGATCATGGTGTATGATCTTTCTAATGTATTGCTGAATTTTGTTTGCTAATATTTTGTTGAGGATTTTTGCATCTATATTCATTAGAGATATCGGCCTGTAGCTTTCTTTTTCTGTGGTGTTTTTGTCTTATTTTTGGATCAGGGTGATAATGGCTTTGTAAAAAGTGTTTGGGAGTCTTTCCTTCCTCTGGATTTTTTGGAAGAGCTTGAGGAGAATAGGTGATAATTCTTTTTTGAACGTTCTGTAAAATTCACCTGTAAAGCCGTCTGGTCCAGGGCTTTTGTTTGGTGGGAGATTGTTGATTACTGATTCAATTTCCCTGGTGGTAATCAGTCTACTCAGGTTTTCTGTTTCTTCTTGAGTTAGCCTTGGAAGGTTGTACGCCTCTAGAAAATTGTCCATTTCTTCCAGATTGTCAAATTTGTTGGCATATAGTTGCTCATAGTAATTTCTTAAAATGTTTTGTATTTCTGCAGTGTCTGTTGTCACTTCTCCTCTTTCATTTCTGAATTTGGGTCCTCTCTCTCTTTTTTTAATGAGTCTGGCTAAAGGTTTGTCAATTTTGTTTATCTTCTCTAAGAGCCAACTCTTGGATTCATCGATCTTTGGTATTGTTTTTCTGGTTTCTATTTCATTTATTTCCACTCTGATCTTTATTATCTCCTACCTTGTACTCCCTTTGGGCTTATTTTGCTGTTCTTTTTCCAGATCCCTTAAGTGGGAAGATAAACTGTTGATTAGTGATGTTTCTTGTTTCTTTAGGTAGCCCTGCAATGCTATGAATTTCCCTCTTAGGACTGCTTTCATGGCATCCCATAGATTTTGGGTCGTCTCGTTTTCATTTTTGTGTGTCTCAAGATATCTTTTGATTTCTTCCTTGATCTCCTGCTTGACCCATTCATAATTTAGTAACATGTTATTCCGCCTCCATGAATTGGTGTGTCTTCCAGTTTTCTTCCTGTAGTTCATTTCTAATTTCATAGCACTGTGGTCAGAGAAGACAATTGGTATGATTTCAATTTTCTTATATTTATCAAGACTTGTTTTGTGGCCTAACATATGCTCTATCTTGGAAAATGTTCCATGTGCACTTGAGAAGAACGTGTATTCTGCAGCATTGGGGTGAAATGCTCTGAAAATATCGATTAAATCCAAGTGGTCCAATGTGTCATTTAAGGCTGTTGTTTCCATATTCATTTTCTGTCTGGAAGACCTGTCCGTTGTTGTTAGAGGTGTGTTGAAGTCCCCTACTATAATAGTGTTACTGTTTATCTCTGTCTTTATGTCAGTCAATATCTGTTTTATCTATTTAGGTGCTCCTATCTTGGGTGCATAGATGTTCACGAGGGTTATGTCCTCTTGTCGGATCGATCCCTTTATTATTATATAGTGTCCATGTTTGTCTTTTAATATGTTCTTCATTTTAAAGTCTATTTTGTCGATAAGTATTGCAACTCCAGCTTTTTTCTCATTTCCATTTGCATGAAATATCTTACTCCAACCCTTCACTTTCAGTCTGTGTGTCTTTTGGTCTGAGGTGAGTCTCTTGCGTACATCACATGCAAGGGTCTTGCTTTCTTATCCACTCAGCCACCCTATGTCTTTTGATTGGAGCATTTAATCCATTTTCATTTAAAATGATTATGGATAGGTAGATAGTTGTTGCCTTTTTTTTTTTTTTGTAGTTAGATTGTTTTCGTCTTTCTTCTGCTTACAGAAGCCCTTTTAATATTTCCTGCAATGCTGGCTTGGTGGCAATAAATTCCTTTAGCTTATTCTTTTCTAGGAAGCTCTTTATCTTCCTTCAAGTTTAAATGATAGCTTTTCTGGTTAAAGCAATCTAGGTTGTAGGCCTTTGTTTTTCATCACTTTGAAAATCTCTGCCACTCCCTCCTGGCCTGCAAAGTTTCTGTAGAAAAGTGATTTGATAATCTTATGGGAGTTCCCTTGTATGTAACCTGCTGTCTTTCTCTTGCTGCTTTTAGGATTCTCTCTTTGTCTTTAACCTTTGCCTTTTTAACTATAATGTGTCTTGGTGTGGGCCTGTTTGGGTTTATCCTGGTTGGAACTCTCTGCACTTCCTGGGCTTGTATGTCGGTTTCTTTCACCAGGTTAGGGAAGTTTTCGGCCATTATTACTTCAAATATGTTCTCAATCCCTTGCTTCCTCTCTTCACCTTCTGGTATTCCTATGATGCGCATGTTGTTGCGCTTGATGTTATCCCAGTGGTCTCTTAAACCATCTTCATTGTTTTTTATTCTTTTTTCTTTCTGTTGTTCTGTTTGGGTGATCTCTGCTAACTTGTCTTCTAAGTCACTGATTCGATCCTCTGCTTCATCTAACCTGCTGTTAATTCCTTCAAGTGAGTTCTTTATTTTGGTAATTGTGTTCTTTAGTTCTAACTGGTTGTTCATTATGATTTCTCTGTCCTTCTTTATATCGTCACTAAACGCCTTAAACATTCTTATCATCAGTGTTCTGAACTCTGTCTCTGATAGGTTAGTTACCTCTATTTCATTTGGTTCCAATTCTGGAGGTTTCTTCTGTTCCTTTATGTGGCACATGTTTCTTTGTTTCCCCATTCTGGCTGACTCTCTGTGTTTGCTTCAATAGATTAGGTAGATCACCTCGGGTTCTTGGTTTTGCTTGGTTATCTTATGTAGTATGTGTCCTTTATATTTGACTTGCACCACTTCCCTATTCTTCTGTTCGTGTGCTCCAAAGTTGACTCTTGCGTTGTGTATGTTGTCCTGTTAAAGTTGAGCTTTAATTGCTTTGGGCTTGTGAGTAGGTGGGATTGACTCCTAGGCTGACTAGTTGTGAGACTTGGCTCTATCCACAGTGGATGTTCTGCTGCATGAGGGTTGACTACTCAAATGAGGCTTGGCCCCTATGGGCTCTTGTGCCTGTAGCGAATTTTCTCTGGGTGTGTCACTTGTAGGTCAAACCCACTAATACTCGTTTGGTCTGGAGTTGGCCTCTGGGTGTGTTGAATCTTGTGCCTCTTGGGCTGGGCCCTGGTTAAGGGCAATTTCAGAACAAAGCAAATCACCAAGCACAACAACAACAATAATAAAGAAAAACTAAATACGCTCACATGCAAAAACAACAAATAACCCACACTCAACACAGGCAAAAATATCAAAAATACAAAAACAAAACAAAAGCAAAGAAGCAGTGCCAGTCTTGGCTTAAGCCCACCAAGTAATCTCCAGGTTGTCCTCTGCTGTACCAAAGAGTCCTCTGTGTCTGGTGGGGGCAGAGCCAGTCACCTGGTGACCAGAGTGACCCTGGGACTGCAGTTTTAGATGAGTGGGGCTAAGGGGTCTGAGAGGTAGCTTCTACAAAGTCAGTGCAGTTTCTGCTCTGGCCTGCACATATGCACACTGAGTAACACAGCCAGCCTTGTGCCCAGGTCTCCTGAGTCTTAGGGCACTTCTTCTGTGTGTGTGTGTGTGTGTGTGGGTGGGTGTATGTGGAGGGCGGGAGATTTCTGAGCTGCTGAAAGACCTGAGCTGCCTCTGTCACCTGCTGCTGACCCCTGGGAGTGTCTCTGCTGTGTAATTGCCCTGCCCTAAGCAGCCCAGAAAGGGTGGGGGCTGGGGATGAAGGAGTCTTCTCTCTCCCAGCCCAGCAGTGTCACACCTTTCCGAGCCTCTTCTCTGGGTCACAGCAGCTCCAAACTTGGTCGTCCCAGAGCCTGAGCACTAAGGCTCCTCTGTAATCTGACACTACTTTTCAGTTCAGGGGCCAGTTTGAGTCTCTGGAAGGGCGGGGCTAGGATTGGGAGAGTGGGGGGAGGGGCGCAGGTATGGTGTTTAAGTCCTTTGTCTGACCTAGGGCCCAGCTGGAGGTCTCAGCTGAGGTTACTGCCTCAAAAGCTGGATTTGCTGCTCTCTAGGAAGGAGAGATCAGCTGTGGGACACAGGGAAAGAGCCCACCTCTTGGCTCCTGTGGTCTCTGTTCCGTCCTGGGATCCCCTGCGTCTCCACAGCTGCGGATGCCGGCTGCGTCTGCACTCCACTCCCTTCCCTCTTCCCCTGCTTGCTGAGTTTGCCCACCTTCCTGTAATCCTCATTGGAGTCTCTTAGCTGTTCTGTGATGAGCAGAGAGTCCTTTGATGGGTTATAGATGTTCAATTTGTTGTAAATTCTGGAGGAGAGCTCAAGAAGATCACCGCGCTGCTACCATTCCTATGACATCACTCTGTTAGATATTTTCTATCCGAGAGTATGTACCACCAAGTCCTGGGCTCCATGCTTGACATTTCCTGGAGCAGACATCTGGCTCGGATGACTCAGGCAACCCCAAAAAGAGCTGTCCACAGCCAGGGGTCTGCATTCTGGGCACTCTTGGGAATATCCCCCATCAGTAAGAGGAAAATATTTCTCTCATGTTGACAGGGACATGTGCTAGGGTCACATGAAATATTGGAGGGGAGAAAAGAGAGAACCCCAGCCTCTTCTGAGTGTCCACTTTTATCTCTGCCCACTGTGGTTATCTAATGGTTTTTCTTGGTCTTTTAAAGACATGGACACACAAATGAGTGCCATTCCCCTCTTCTGTCCACTCACTCTCCGTTCCGTCACTGTAAGTCATTCCGCACTGGCTCTCACGCCTCATGGAACATTTAAAAATTGGGGTATTTTCACCTCCCACATTCTCTGGCTCCCTCCTCTATCTTGCCCAAATGAGAGGGAAAAGTAGGTAGCAAACTTCCCTCTTTATGCTGATACTCTTCAGTGACAGATGCATGTAAGAAAAGTGGAGAGAAGACTCTGACACCAACACGTACAATTCAGGTCTGAAACTCCTGATTTGTTTTCTAATGGGAAAACACAAGTATCTAATTGCTCAAGCTCCTATTTCATGTTGCCTGAATGTAATCCAGAAAAATCTAGAACTGTAAAGTACACACAAGATTGATTGTTACATTCTCCCCAAACTCCATATATAGATGAAGAGATTAAACTGAGACCAGGGTGGAGGAAAGACCCCCTCCCATCCTGTTATGGGCTGAATTATGTCCCTCCCCCAAAATGCATATGTTATCATCCTAACTCCCAGTACTTCAGAATGTAACCTTTACAGAGATTATTATGTTAAAATGAGGTCATTAGGCTGGGCCCTAATCCAATATGACTGGTGTCCTCAGAAAAAGAGGAAATTGGAACACACACAGAGGGAAGTCCATGTGAAGACACAGGGAGAATATGTCCAGCTACAAGCCAAGGAGCAAGGCCTCAGAAGAAACCAACACTGCTGAAACCTTCATCTCAGAAATTCCAAGCCTCCAGGGCTATGAAAAAATTAATTTCTGCTATTTAAGTCACCCAGTCTGTGTCACTTTGTTACAGCAGGCCTAGAAACTAATACACTCCAACTGTCACAGCAGGAGGTAGTGGGTGGAGAAGTCATGGGCTGCACCCCGTTCTCCGCTCTGCCCACTGCCAGAGACAGCTGCCTACTTTGTCTCATTCTCACCTTGATGAGTTTTTCTCGTCTTCTAGGGGAGCACACAGCATATATATATTTGGATGCTAAAGGATGAGTGTGTAGTTATTCAGGTAGAGGAAGGGAATAAGAAAACACGTGAAAGAAAAGGAACAGCACCAGCTGCATTGTAGGAACTGCTGGCCTGGCGGGGGCTCACTGGAAGCATCTGGGTGAGACCTAAGGAAAATCAGGGAGGATCCAGAGACCAGGCTAGAGAAGCAACAGGGCTGTACCCTGGCATATCTGGATTCCTAGGCAAAGCTCTTCCACTTTATTCTGCCAACAATGGATGCCCCAAAGGATTTTAGACAGGGAGTGACAAAGTCAGATTTAGTCTCAGACGGTTTGTTCTGGCAACAGAGGAGACCTGGATTGTTGGAGGGAGATCAGATGCAGAAAACCTGCGGGGAGATAGCTCCACTCACCCTCATGAAGGAGGATGGTATTCTGCAGGCCTAGAGGCACCACATGAACACTGAGGAGCTGGGATGGCCACATGTTGTCCTTTCTACTTCCCTGCTGCCCCCAGAGCCCTGTGGAGAAGTGTCTGAGGGAGGGCAGGTGTGATCTGCAGCCACTCATGGAAGGCGTGAAGCCCAGCCTCATTCCTGTATGAGACATAGGGCCCTTATAGAGACTCTAAGGTGGCAGCAGTCTCCCTGTTGATGAGAGTTCAACAAATAAAATCCACATGTTATTTGCATCACTTTGGCCCAGTGGACTTTGCTCCCTATAGATACAGACACACAGGAATAATCTGGTAGTTATGTTATTTCATTTAGAACATGTTCCACGTTCTTAAGCTAAGAGATGACCATAGGTAAGGTCTAGAAGGAGGGTATTAAAGGGCTTGAGTAACTTGGGAGAAGATGGGAGAAGCAGAATAATAAGCTCATTCATAGCAAGATTACAAAAACTGGAGGGCTGTATTACTTTTCAGTAATATCATTATGTTCCTATAAAACAATGTTTAGACAGACTCCTGGCAAAGTTGGGAAGCTGAGCCTCTGGGTTTTAGAGAACCCACAGCTCCTGGTGGGAATTGTGTGGAGTTTGTGTGTCATGATTGAGGTCCTTGGTCAGATTTCCAAATTGTAATGCAGTGGATAGCAACATCAGGTACAAGCCCAGTGAATCAGGAAGGAATCCAGAGAATTTCCATATCTCCAAGTCCAAAACTGTGGAAGCAGATGATTTTCTCTGAGTTTTGTTTTTGTTGAAATGACATTGTCAGGGAGGGTGGCCAGACCTGATGTTTGAGGGCATGGGGACTAAAAGTGGGCAGCCCAGTAGCTTGGTGTTTGCTTTCACTCACAGACACAAGTGGAACTTGGGACTTGTTTTGCAAATGAGATGAAGTGGAAAGGGCAAATCTCATTTTTCATTTTATTAAGGCAGCAGTGTCATTCTAAATTAGTATTGAATGGGAAACAAGTTTGTGATCAATTTAAAGCAATCAAATCTAGAATGGGGGTGGGAAGAGGAAGGTCTCCTGCATCAGTAACATTTAGCACTCTGACCTACAGATCTCTACAGGCATTAAAATTTCATGTGCAAAGGTCCTGAGGCACAAAGGGCATTGGTTGATTTCAGGAGAAGAGAGAAGACCTAGTAGATAAAGCCTAGTGAATGAGAGCATTGAAATACAAGCTGGCACTGAAAATTGGGCTAAAGTTTCATAATTCAGGGCCTTGTAGGCCATGCTAAGAACTGAAAGAAAGTTCTCTGCCATGATGTGGGCATGTCACAGAGAGCAGTAAAGATTCAATATCTATTTAGAGGTCACAGAATGTTGGAAAAGGTTTTCACAGGCTTTGAGACAGGGTCATTAGAAATGGAAGACCTTTGCTTTTTAGGACCCAAGCACTTTACCATCAATGATGTATGGTCATGCTGAAAGACGCAGAGTGGACATCAGTGTGGGTAGAAGAGCTTCTGGAACATTCTCAGCCACCTACTCACCACCATCCAGCCCACATCCACTTTAAGCCCAATGAATCCTTTCTTCACCATACTTTCTTTTCCCCTCTATTTTTTTTCTGCTTGCCCTCTGTCATAATCTCTCCATCTTTTCTTCCTTCCATTTTTTAACAACTTTATTGAGGCATGATTCATGCACAATAAACTGCACATGTCGATCTATACACACACTCATGAAGCCATCACTGCAGTCAAGATGGTGAACGTATTCCTCACTCCCAGAGATTTCCTCATGCCCATTGTCACCGGTGCCCCTATCCTTCTCATGCCCATTTGTCACCGGTGCCCCTATCCTTCTCCATGCTGGAGTAATCCGACTGATGTTCTGTCACTAACGATTAGTTGCATTTCCTGGAGTTCATATAATTGTAATACTACACTGTGTACCCTTTTTGTTCTGGCTTCTTTTGCTCAGTGTAACTCTTCTGAGAGTCATTCATGTTACATGTAACAATAGTTTATTCCTTTTTATTGATGAGCAATCTTACCATATAGATGTATTATAATTTGTTTATCTATTGATGTGTTTGTGGACACTAGGATTGTTTTCAGGTTTTGCCTATTACAAATAAAGCCGTATGGATTTTCATGTACAAGTCTTTGTGTTGACCTATGCTTTCATTTCTTCTGAGTAAATACCTGAGAATGAGATGGCTGGATCATTTCATAAGTTTTAAAGAAACTGAAAAAACTATTTTCCAAAGTGATTGTACCATCCTTGCCCTTTCCAAGCAATGTGTGAAAGTTCTAGTTTCTCCACATCCTTACTAGCACTAGGTATGGTGACTCTTTTTTCAAGAACAATTCTAATTGATTTTAAGTGGCACCATATTGTGATTTGAATTTGTACTTTTCAAATAATGATATTTGATATTATTTTCTATGTTGTTTGCTCTTTAGTAAGTATATGCGTAAGTCTGTTCAAATCTTTTACCGATTCTTTTACTGCGTTGTTTGCTTTCTTATTTTTAAAACTTGAAGGTCCATTATATACCAGATATAAATCTTTTATCAGATTATTACTATGAAAGTATTTTTACCCAGCAATGATTTGTCTTTTCATTCTCTTCATAGTGTCTTTCAAGAAGTATTTTTAATATTTATGAAGTCAAATTCATCATTTTAAAAAAATACTATACTTTTGGTGTTATAGCTAAGAAATATTTGCCTAACACAAGATCACAAAGAATTTCTTCTATGTTTTTTACAGAACTTTTATTGTTTTAGACTTTACATTTAGATCTATGATTCATTTTGAATTATTTTTGCATATGGATCCAAGTTCATTCTTTTGCATATAGATATCCAGTTGTTCCATCACCAGTTGTTGAAAAGACTCTCTTTTCTCCACTGAATTGCTTCTGCACTTTGGTCAAACATTAGTTGTTCCAAATGTGTGTCAATCTAGTTTTCGATGCTAGTCTATTACATTGATGTACTTTTCTATCTTTATGCCAATGTCACACTGTTTTGATTACCACAGCTTTTTGTCTTTTTAATTTTTTTCAATTAGTTGACATGCAATATTATATTAGTTTCAGGTGTACAACATAGTGATTAGACATTTATTTAACTTATGAAGTGATCAACCCAATAAATCCAGTACCCATCTGACACCATACATAGTTATTACAATATTGCTGACTATATTTCTTATACTGTACTTTATATCCCTGTTACTATTTGGTAACTATCACTATGTATTTCTTAATCCCTTCACCTTCCTCACCCACTTCCCAACCCCCCTCCAATCTGGCAACCATCAAAATGTTCTCTGTATCTATGAGTGTGTTTCTGTTTTGTTTGTTCATTTATTTTGTTTCTTTAGATTCCACATATAAGTGACATCATATGGTGTTTGTCTTTCTCTGTCTGAGTCACATCACCTAGGACAATACCCATTAAGTCCATTCATATTGTTGAAGATGGCAAGATTTCATTCCTTTCCATGGCTGAGTAATATTTCACTGTATAAACGTACCACTCCTTCTCCACCTGTTCATCTATTGAAGGACACTTAGGTTGCTTGCATATTTTGGTTATTGTAAATAATGTTGCAATGAACATATGGGTGCCTATGTCTACTCAAGATAGTGTTCTGGGTTCCTTCAGGAAACTACCCAGAAGTGGAATTGCTGGATATTACTTTGACTCTTGTTATAGCTTTCTTTTTTTTAAGTTCATTTTGTGTGGTATAAGTATCGATACCCCAGTTGTTTGTTTTCCATTTCAATTTTTGTGAAATACCTTTTTCCATCCCTTTACTTTCAGTCTGTGTGTCTTTCAATCTTGTAGGCAGCATATGTAATGGTCTTGTTGTCCTATCCATTCAGTCACCCTATCTTTCAATTAGAGCATTTAATCCATTTACATTTAAAGTAATCGTTGATAGATATGTTATGATTGCTGTTTGATCATTCATATATTTTTTTCTTCTTCTTCTTCTTCTTAAAGATGTCCCTTTAACACTTTTTGTAATACTGGTTTGGTGGTGATGAACTCCTCTAGCTTTTTCTTGCCTGGGAAGCTCTTTTGTCTATCCTTTGATTCTAAATGACAACCTCACTGGGAAGAGTAATATTGACTGTGGGTCCTTGCTTTCCATCACCTTGACTATTTCATGGCAATCCCTTCTGGACTGCAAAGTTTCTGTTGAGAACTCAGCTGACAGTCTTATGGGAATTCCCTTGTAGATAAATAATGCTTTTCTCTTGCTTCTTTTAGTATTTCCTTTTTGTCTTTGACCTTTGGCATTTCAATTATGGTGTGTGTGTCTTGGTATGGGCCTCTTTGGGTTCATCTTCTTTGGGACTCTGCACTTACTGGGCTTATATATCTTTTCCTTCACCAGGTTAAAGAAGGTTTCCATCATTATTTCTTCAAATAGGTTTTCAATTCCTTGCTCTCTCTCTCTCTTCTCCTTCTGGTACCCCTATGATGAGAATGTTGGTATGCTTGACGTTGTCTCAGAGTCCTCTCAAACTATCCTTTTTCCTGGACTCTTTTTTTATTTTTTTGTTTTTGCTGATCTGATTGTGTGTTTCTGCTACCTAATATTACAAATCACTGATTTGATCTTATGTTTCATCTAATCTACTGTTGATTCCCTCTAATATATTCTTCATTTCAGTTATTGTATTCCTCATTTCTGACTGTTTCTTTTTTATGTTTATTACCTCCATTTCTATGTTTTCTACCTCTCTGTTGAAGTTCTCACTGAGATCATTGAGCATCCTTATAACTAATGGTTTAAACTCTACATCTGGTGGATTACTTGTCTCCATTCTGTTATTTTTTCTTTTTCTGGGGAGTCAATCAATGTCTCTAGTCTTGCCATTTTTCCTGCTAAGTTTTCCTTCTATGACAAAGCCTATGGTGATGGATAATACAGGTAGAGCAATACCCCAAATAAGACAACAAATGCTGTATTTGCCTCTGATCCTAAGGTACCCTGCTTCTCTGACAGCAAGGTAGAGAGGAGTGGGAAGTATGAGTGAGGGGTGTGTGTGTATGTGTGCATAAGTGTGTGTGAGAGAGGGTTGAGGGAAAGATGTGTCCATCTGTGTGCACATGTTTGTGTAGGTGTGTTGAATTTGTTGAGGAGGTTCTCTTGCAATCCAAAGAGCTGACAAATAGCCAACAGCTTCAGCCTGTCTCTGGGTGTGGGGTTCCTTGGTCCAAGCTTCTTGTGAAGGATGGTGGCTTCCAGGCAAAGGCCCCACCTGAATACAACCCACGTCTGTAACCCTGAGATGCACAATAGCCCACATTGTCAGTATTTGAAGGAACAACTTCATAATGGGTATCTGGCATGGTTACAACTGGCTTTTTATTATTAAAGAAACCATAGTTAACAGTTTCCCTTTATAACATGTATGGAGAAGGGAGAATTTTCAAAACAGATCTCCACTGCAATGTCACTTCAAAATGAGGTGCATTTTTGCCCTCTCCCCACACTGAGGAGAGCTAGGAGAGTCTCAGCAAGGTTGTGTCCCCATGCAGCTCTGCCCTGCATCAATACATTGGGCTTTGCGGTGTGGACTGCATGGGCAAATGGTCCCCTGGGCTCTGACATTCTCTATAAAAGAAAAAGCCACAGACCATGAGCCAGGGTTTGAAATGGGAAACTAATGTAATCTTTGGATGAGATTGTGGGATTGCCAGCTAGGCTTGCAGATACTTTCATGTCTTGCAACACACATCCCTAGTTTAGTCAGGATCATTGTGCCCAAATTCTCTGAAAGTGCCTCTTTCCATGGACAGAAAAAGAAGACCATGTGTGTGCTGCGGTTTCTCTTCATTTGTCAAGTGTCACGAACAGTAGACACTGGATCCTGAATGTCCTGTCAGAGAGCTTGACATGCAATTAATTTAACACAAGAATCAGACCAATACTAACAAATATATGTGTAGGTGAAGATTTCAAAGCCACAGAGTCTCTTGTATAAAAATTTCAAAATGTTCCCTCTCTTGTGCCCCTACCACCCACAAATAATTAACACCATAAATGGAGAAATAATTTAGTGGAGATTAAAAAGGGGTGGACTTTGAGGGGCCTCATTTTTCCACCACTCCAATGGCCCACTTCCCTCATTTCTACTTGAACTACGGCCCTTTGTCTTATTCATCACTGCACTTCTCACCATGTGCACCATGATGCCTGATACACAGTGGGGGCTGGGCACAGGTCAAATATATTAGTTATTTTTTTTCTGTTTTACCTTGTGAGACAACCAAAACAGAGCAAATATTCCCAGATGAATTGAATTCACTGCATTTGTGATGGGTCCTAAATATGCTAAAGGAATCCTCTTATTCCCCACCTGCCCCTCAAGAATTTATCTATCTGGCACTAATTTCAACACTTATTTTGGCATTATTTCTATGTGATAGTTTCTTCGCTTGTAGAAATGGAAATTCCCCCTTTTTCCTGCAAAATGTATAGAGGAACATGGACAATGAACATGTGACAATGTTGACCTGTGTCAGTGCTGGACTTATTTAGAATGAGCTCTTTAGAGAAAAGGATACTAAGGATAATCTTCTGATTCCTTCCATTCCATCTCCACTGCCCCTCTCTTGGTGAAGTCACACTTTGCCTCCTCATTGGGCTCCTGTCTCCTTTATCCTTCTCCCCTCTCCTTCCTCCCTCCCTCCTTTTCTTCCTTCCTCCCTCCCTCCCTTCCTCCCTCCCTCCCTCTCTGCCTGCCTTCCTTCCTTCCTTACTTCCTTCCTTCTTCCCTTCCTTCCCTCCCTCTCTCCCTGCCTTCCTTCTTTCCTTCCTTCCTCCCGTCCCTCCCTCCCTCCCTCCCTCCCTGCCTCCCTCCCTTCCTTCCTTCCTCCCTTCCTCCCTCCCTTCCTTCCTTCCTTCCATCCTTCCTTCCTCCCTCCCTCTCTCCCTCCCTCCCTCCCTGCCTGCTTGCCTGCCTTCCTTCCTTCCTCCTTCCTTCCTCCCTCCCTCCCTCCCTGCCTCCCTCCCTCCCTTCCTCCCTCCTTCCCTCCCTCCTTCCCTGCCTGCCTTCCTTCCTTCCTTCCTCCCGTCCCTCCCTCCATCCCTTCCTCCCTCCCTCCCTCCCTGCCTGCCTTCCTCCCTCCCTCCCTTCCTTCCTTCCTTCCTTCCTGCCTTCCTTCCCTCCTTACTCCTTTCCTTCCTGTTCCAGTTCATTTGATACCAAACAGGTTTTCTATCCTAATACCTGGCTCTATCATGCCTGTCTCTTGATTGAAGCTCTTTTATATTGTCTCCCTCTCCACTTACCCTGTTACATGACCTTGAGATTTGCCAATTAGGCATTTGTGTCCTTCCACTATGTGTTTTAACTCATCACCTTTTAGAAGGGGTTGGGGAGGGGAGTGGGAAGTTGAAGGTTACTCCATGTCAGTGCATTTAAATAAGCCATATATAAAGAAGGAGGTAGTCGGCCCGGAGAAGAAAGGATGCAGAGGCAAGATAAGTGGCAAACCATACCATTTCAAAGCCTTCCCATTATTGTACTCCTTCCCTACCCCCCCTGAATTCCTATTGGTCTAGTTCTTCCAGTCTCTGGCTCTTCAAGTTTTTGCCTGTCTGCATTACTGTCCATGAGATTTTCTTCTACTTCCTAAAATCAACCTTTCTTCACTCACTCCTTCCTGACAGAAATACTACCAGCATTCAATGTACAAGCTACGTCCTTCATACAGCTTTTACTGACCCTCTTTACTAGGCTTCGATTTCTTTTCCTGAACCACAGTATCATTCCTCAGTGTTTTCTCTTCTAGTCTAAGCAAGCACAGTGAGGAGCCTTGCTCTGGGATGTGGGAATGGGGTCTCATGTGAAGGTGGGCGCATGATGTAGGATGCAGATATGTGAAACTTCAGAGACAGGCACTGCAGGATTGGAGGAAGGTGATATTCACAGCTCTAACCACTATATCATCCTCTCTCTTATCTACTGTGATATTAGATGGGGGCAACTGGGACTGACCAATGAATCCACATGAACATGAAATGAATGAAGTATATTTTATAGTAGCCAATTCATTTTATTTTATTTTTAAGAATTTATGAATTGCTTTTGCAGAGCTCCCAACAAATGCCAAGGGCATCGGATCTAACCACATAGTCCATGGAGAAGCAGAATCTATCAACAGAAACTCTAGTTGTTTTCATGCCCTTCGATAGATGATTGGATATAGAAGATGTGGTGTATATACACAATGGAATACTACTCTGTCATAAGAAAAGATGAAATACTGCCATTTGTGACAACATGGATGACTCTTGAGATTATTATGCTAAGCAAAATAAGTCAGAAAAAGTCAAGAACCATATAACTTCACTCATATGTGGGTTATAAAACTGAAAGCAACAAAGGAACAAGACAAAGAAACAAAAATTCATAGACACAGACAACAGTTTAGTGGTTACCAGAGTGGGGAGGGGAGAGGGGAGTGGTAGAAGAGGGTAACGGGGGTCAAATATATGGTGATGGAAGGAGAACTGACTCTGGTGAACACACAATGTGATATATAGATGATGTATTACAGAATTGTACACTTGAAACCTATGTAATTTTACTAACCATTGTTATTCCAATACATTTAATTAAAATGAAAATGAGAAGCAGAATCTCAGAGCAGCTCTGAACCAGGCTGCTGGGCTCAGGTCCAAGTTATCCCACGATTAGCTGGTGATCTGGGCAGGGCGCATACCGTTCCTGTGCCTCAGTCTGTTCATCTGTAAAATTACAATAATGTGTACCCTACAGACTTGTTGTGAGGATTAAATAAGTGATTATATAAATGCTTAGAGTAATAACTTCGCAGAGGAAACACTCTCAAAGTATTGCTTTCTACTCTGTGTTAAGTCAGACCCAGAGCCATTGGAGGCATGCTGACCCCTTTGAATCCTACTCCGAGCACTTTCTCCATGTTCTGTGAAACTTGATCAAACACAAGTGAGGACACATTGAGCAACAGGCCTCTGTAAATAACTGTGCTTTGACTTTCTGCAAAGCACATACTGCGATGCCAACCAAGTTCACAAAACAATTGCTGGGGAGTCTGTTTTCTTAATTTCTAAATAATAGCTCTGCACTGCCTGGAGGAATGTTATTTACATTCACAAATTTAAGATTTGTGAAAGAATTTGCCTTAATAGAATTTGAAAACTCAGTAAGTTTTCAGTTTTGTGCCCAGATTTTTTTTTTTAATTAAATTTATTGAGGTGACAATTATTAGTAAAATTACATAGATTTCAGGTGTACAATTCTGTATTACATCATCTATAAATTCCATTGTGTGTTCATCACCCAGAGTCAGTTCTCCTTCCATCACCATATATTCGATCCCCCTTACCCTCATTTCCCACCCCCCATCCCCCACCCCCCTTACCCTCTGGCAACCACCAAACCATTGTCTGTGTCTATGAGTTTCTGTTTCTCATTTGTTTGTCTTGTTCTTTTGTTGCTTTTGGTTTATATACCACATATCAGTGAAATCACACGGTTCTCTGCTTTTTCTGTCTGACTTATTTCGCTCAGCATTATGTGCCCAGATTTTCAACTTTTAAAATTTACTTCAACTTCATACGAAGCTAGCTCTCATACTTAAATACTGCAACCAACATGGTACAGAAAATAACATCCTAACCTTAGATCTTTGTTTAAAATCCAGCTCTGCTCTTGGGAAATCACATGCATTCTCTGTATCTTGGAGTCTTCAACTCAAGCTGTGGAAACAAAATGCATGTCATGGTTTTTATGAATCCTAATAGAGAATGCAAACATGCATATTATGCTTGTTTTAGATAAAAGGCTGAAAACTAATAGTAGGTATTTTTGGAGTGTGGGGAGTGTTTACTATGTGCTCTGCACTTTATATATACATAGGTTTCTCCCCAAGAGATTTTGGCTTTCTCAGCAGCAGGAACCTTGAAATTTAGGAAGAAAGCCAGGGGTGTATTTAAAATGGGCTGAAGGAGAAGACAAAATGTAAGGATAAGGGTGAAAGTTATTGAGTTCAGTAGAAAAGAATATTGAGATAAAAACTGAGAAAGTGTCTTAGATTTGTTATCCATGATTTTGGCAACATTATGTTGGCCTAAGGTAAATTGGCCTAAAGTAAGTTGGTCTACATTCAAGTTGGAAAACAAGACAATTTGGTCAAATAACATCTGAGTCAAAAGCAAACATCTATCTCTTGGGTCATTTTGGACACATTCTGGTAGATAGTTTTGTAAACATTGATTTATTTCTGAATTGTTTTCTCAGTTTTTCAGAAACATTTTTAATGTCCATAAGTGTGGTTAGATTTTAGCCTGTTATCCCTGTTCCACAGAAATTTAAGTGGTGAAAAGATTTATAACAAATAATGTCCAACAGTGGGACAATTTCCCAGACAAATAATAGCAATTTATATGACTTAATTTTCATAGAAAAAGTATGTAAGTACCTACTGCCAGGTGGGCTGAATGGTTGTCCCAAGGTGGGTGGGACTGTGGGGGTTTGTAGTGGTTGTTCTTTTGCTTTTCTGTACTTTCCAATTGTTTAATGAACTTGATTTCCTTTTGTAACAGAAAAAAGGAATAAATATAAGAGAAAAAGATCTGAAATATTCAGATACTTAAAGAGTATTTTCAATTCATTTCTCACTAATGTTATATGATTTCTATGGAGAAATTCCAGAATTGAGGGCCAGGGAACTGAGATGGAGGGACTAGTGAAGAAAGAGAGGTGAACAAGAGATAGCGTCTGGAAAAGACACACCAGGGCCTCTGTTATGTCCCTTTCTCCGTCCTCCCCTTCCTCCTCTGTCATTTGGTGAAAATCATTGTTATTACTGAATATCCAAAGATTTGGCTTTGCATTCTAGGGATTCATGTACATGCCTTTCCACCATTCAAACCTGAGTGTTCCCAGAGGGACTGCGTTCCTCTTCTCCGCAGGCCTGTGCAGCAGAAACGTGAGGGAAAGAAATGTTTCCGCTTTGGCAGTTGTTGTTATTGTTGCTGTTATCATCAGAGTCTTTCCAGGAACAGCCAGTAGATTCTCCTAGAAGAACCGTTCACAAGAAAGTATCCCAACAAGGATTTAGGGCTAAACAAATCTCACCAAGTGAGGAGAGAGGTGGAAGAATTTATTGCTGTGTGTATATGGGGTACATAATGCATGGCTCAAAGCCCCAATGGCAAAGTCACTAGGCATGATGTATAAACAAACACATCATACCCTTAGTTTGTTTCTTGCTACATCATATTTTTTTCCCACTCCATTGAAATGTGGCAATTAATCACTGGTTTTGGTTTACATTCCTGCAGTTTTTCTTAAAGGGTGAGACTGCGACTTTGGCTCTAAAGACAAATGAAGACATTCTTTCTGTTGAATGTGTTCAAAAGTTGTAGCTTCTTCATTAAATTCATTCTTTTTCATTCTACATGACTCTGAATTCTTCAGTGGGGAACTGCTGTAATTATTGAATAACAAAAGTGCAGACCATAGCTGAATGAAACATGTTTTTGAACAGGCGACTCAGATGGATTTGGCAACCTTGTTTTTTTCCTCTTCCCTAGCCCTCATGCTAAGGCATTTGTGCCCTCCACATGTTACTCATTAGAATGCAGTCTGTCATTTGGGGAGGTGTTCTCAGTGCCTTAGACAGAACTAAGAAATGCTTTTTGTTCTGGCAGCATCACTGCCAGAAACCTTGCCAGAGCTGTTCAAGAAAAAACTGTTTGGGAAGACAGAGCATCTGATGTTTAATAAGACACTCATCCAAGTGACTGATTCAGGTAGACTTGTGGAAATAGAACCACCGTTCTCCAAGCATTACCTGTTTGCCAAAGCACTTGAGTCACCTGAGAGAAATGTTTGAAGAACAGAGGTTAGTGTAAATTGGAAAGGAAAATCCTGCTTTTCTCATCTCAGCAAAGCAGCATCAATGATGTTTAATAGGTTTGAAACGGCAGTTCTGACAGTGGATTGAATCAGACTCATCAGACAGACTTGGGGTTACTGAGATTCCCAAAGGTTTCCTTAGCTCTGTCCCCTGGATAGCTGTGCACCAGACTGGGTCACAAAGATTTGGCTTTACCACTGGAAGCTAGGCAAATGGAGTTAGGGTCACAGGACCTCAAGTAGAACACAAGAACATAGTGAGAAAAGGGGTATATCAGAGTGCCTTAACAAAATCCCACACACTTGATGGTTCAAACAGCAAAAATTTATTTCTCACATTTCTGGAGGCTCAAAGTCCAAGGTCAAGCTATTGGTAAGGTTAGTTTCTTCTGAAGCCTCTCTTCTTGGCTTGCAGATGGCCACCTTCTCTCTGTGTGTTCACTTGTCTGGTGTCCCACTTTGTGTCCTAATCTCTTCTTATAAGGACACCAGTCATACCAATAACAGCCCCCCTGCCAAATGACTCAATTTTACTTTATTACCGCTTTAAAGGCCCTGTTTTACATTTTGAGGTTTTGGGTGTTATGACTTCAACATGTGAACTTGGGGAGCCACAGTTCAACCCACAACGAAGAGTAAAGAGGAATTTGGCACCACTTGCCTTCTTTGCCCACCTTCTCCATGATGAAGAAAGGGCTTGGATTCCCAGCTTTGTGTACCAATGCTATGTATCATCTTTGAGTATAGTACCAGAAAACCATTGAGATCAATAAGGCAACCAACTCAAACACATTTAACCTTCACTTACTTAGTAATTGCTATATTCTTTATTTCTGTCTCCATATCTCAGTTTAGCAACTGTGACTTTCAGAAAGATGGTAAATAATACACAACATTTCCTTGCATCTGATTTTAAAGGCAATGCCTCAGGAATTTCACCATTGTGAATGATGGCCCCTGTTGAATTTCATTAGATATTCCTTATCATTCTCCTTACTGATTTACCTACAGTTTCCATAAGAATATGTACTGAAATTTATTAAATGACCTTTGATGTTTTTAAAAAGAACTTGTAGTTTACTATTGGTGTATACAAAGGCAACTGATTTCTGAATATTAATTTTATATCCTGCTACTTTATTAAATTCATTTATAAGTTCTAATAGTTTTTGGTGGAGTCTTTGGTGTTCTCTACATATAGTATCATGTCATCTGCATATAATGACAGTTTTACTTCCTCCTTTACAATTTGGATGCCTTTTATTTCTTTTTCTTGTCTGATTGCTGTGGCTTTAACTTCCAGAACTATCAGAAGGAGAAATCAAGAAATCAATCCCATTTACAATTCAAAAACAATAAAATACCTAGGGTAAATTTAACCAAAGATGAAAAGACCTGAACTCAGAAAATTATGATACTGAAGAGAGAAATGAAAGAAGATACAAATAAATGGAAACATATACCATGTGCATGGCTAGGAAAAATTAATATAGTTAAAATGTCAATACTACCTAAGGCAATATATAGATTCAACGCAATTCCTATTAAACTATGAATGACATTTTTCTCAGAAATAGAACATATAATCCTAAAATTTATATGGAACCATAAAAGACCCCGAATAGTCACGGCAATCTTGAGAAATAAGAACAAAGTGGGAGGTATCATGCTACCTGACATCAAATCACACTACAAGGCTACAGTAATCAAAACAGCATGGTACTGGCATAAAAACAGGCACAGGGATTAATAGAACAGAATACAGAGCCCAGAAATAAATCCATTCATATATGGTCATTTAATCTATGACAAGGAAAGTGAGAATTTACATTGGCGTAAAGACAGTCTATTTAATAAATGGTCCTGGGAAAACTGGACTGACACATGCAAAAAGTGAAACTGCACCACCTCCTTATGCCACATATAAGAACAAATTCAAAATGGATTAAAAACTTAAATGTAAGACCTGAAACCATAAAACTCCCAGAAGAAAATATAGGGAGTAAATTTGAAGACATTACCCTGATTAATATTTTTACTGATATATCCCCTTGGGCAAGGGAAGTAAAAGAAAAAAATAAACATATGGGATTATATCAAACTTAAAGTTTTTTCACAGCAAAGGAAACCATCAATAAAACAAAAAGGCAACCTACTGAATGGGAGAAGATATTTGCCAATGATACATCTGACAAGGGGTTAATATCCAAAATTTATTTAAAAACTCATACAACTCAACACCAGAAAGACAAATAACCCTATTAAAAAATGGGAAGAGGACATGAAGAGACATGTCTCTAAAGAGGACATGCAGATAGCCAACAGAAATTAAAAAAAAAAAAAAATGCTCAACCTCACTAATCATTAGAGAAATGAAAATAAAAACCACAATGAGATACCAACTCACTCTGGTCCGAATGGCTATCATCAATAAATCAACAAACAAGTGCTGGCGAGGTTGTGGAGAAAAGGGAACCCTTGTGCACTGTTGGTGGGATTGCAGATTGGTGCAGCCACTTTGGAAATCAGTATGGACCTATTTCAAAAAACTGAAAATGGAACTATCTTATGACCCAGCAATTCCACTCTTAGGTATCTATCCAGAGAAATCCAAGACACTAAATCAAAAAAATATATGTACCCCTATCGTTATTGCAGAGCTATTTACAATAGCCAAGACTTGGAAACAACCTAAATGCCCATCAATAAGGCAACCAACTCAAACACATTTAACGATGATTGGATTAAGAAACTGTGGTACATTTATACAATGGAGTATTACTCGACTATAAAGAAGAATGGAATTTTACCATTTGCAACAATATGCGTGGACCTAGAGAACATTATGCTAAGTGAAATAAGGCAGTCGGAGAAAGATAAATACCATATGATCTCACTCATATGTGGAATCTGAGGAACAGAATAAATGGACGAAGTAAACAGAAATAGACTCAGAGATATAGATGAAAAACTGATGGTTGCTAGATGGGAGCTGGGGTGGGGATGAGGGAGAAGGGAAGGGATCAGACAGCATAAACTGGTAACTACAATATTGCCACAGGGATATGAAAGACAGTTTGGGCAACATAATCAATAATGTTGTAAAGATTTTGTAGGGTGTCAGATGGGCACATGTCTTATTAGGGAGACCACTTCAGGGATGGTATAGATGCCTGACCACTGCACTGTATACCTGAGGCTGAAGTTCAATAATACTGAATGTCAACTATAATTTAGTATATAGGATGTGGAGTAATAGGATGTGGAATAGAGTCAATGGAATTGTAAGCCCAGATATATATGATGTCAGAGGAGCAATAGATTGGGGGAGAAGGTTTATCACTTTGTGATGGGTGAAATGTCTAACTATTACATTGTTTTGTACACCTGAAACTAATTATAAAAAAATAAATAAATAACTTGTATCATTTATCCTTTGGCCAGTTTATTTTGGGTAGTGTCCTAATGGATTTATTTTTAACATATCAGCAGTGCATTCCTGAGCAGAATTTAACCATGGAATGTTAGTCTTTAAATGTGCTGCCCAGAAAAAGCATTTGACAAGATACAACATCGATTTATGATTCAAACACTTAATAAAATAGGTATAGAAAGAAAATACACTTTCATAATAAAGGCCATTGGTTGACAAATCCTCAGCTAATATAATTAATGGTGAAAAACTGAAGCCCTTTGCTCTATGTTCAGGAACACAACAGGGCTGTCCCCTATCACCTCTGCTTTTCAACATAGTATTGGAAGTCATCGGCAGAGCAATCAGGCAAGAGAAAGAAATAAAAAGCATCCAAATTGGGAATGAAGAAGTTAAATTGTCACTCTTTGCAGATGACTTGATGCTATATATAGAAAACCCTAAAGACTCCACCAAAAAGCTATTAGAAACAATCAACAAATACAGTAAAGTTGATGGCTACAAAATTAATGTACAAAAGTCCATTGCATTCCTATATACTAAAAATGAAATCTCAGAAAAAGAAAAAAAATTCCTTTTGCATTTGCAACAAAAAGAGTAAAATACCTAGGCATAAACTTAACTAAGAATGTGAAAGACTTATACACTGAAAACTGTAAAACATTTTTAAAAGAAATTGAAGAAGACACAAAGAAATGGAAAGACATTCTGTGTTCATGAATTGGAAGAATCAACATAGTTAAAATGGCCATGTTACCCAAAGCACTATACAGATTTAATGCAATCCCCATCAAAATCCCAATGGCAATTTTTTAAAGAAATAGAACAAAAAATCACCATATTTGTATGGAACCACAAAAGACCCCGAACAGCCAAAGCAATCTTAAGAAAAAAGAACAATAATGGAGGTATCACACTCCCTGACTTTAGCTTGTACTACAGGGCAACAATAATCAAAACAGTATGGTATTGGCAGAAAAACAGACACACAGACAAATGGAATAGAATTAAGAACTCAGAAATAAACCCACATAAATATGGACAGATAATTTTTGACACAGAAGCCAAAAACATACAATGGAGAAAAGACAGCCTCTTCAATAAATGTGCTGGGAGAATTGGAAAGCCACATGCAAAAGAATGAAACTAGACTGCTATCTGTCACCATGTACCAAAATTAACTAAAATGGATCAAAGACTTAAGTATAAGACCTGAAACAATAAACTGCGTAGAAGGAAACATAGGTACTAAACGTATGAACCTTGGGTTCAAAGAGCATTTTATGAATTTGACTCCAAAGGCAAGGGAAGTGAAAGCTAAAAAAAAAAATTAACGGGACTATATAAAAATCTTCTGCACAGCACAAGAAACCATCGACAAAATAAAGAGGCAACCAACAGAATGGGAGAAAATTTTTGCAAACAACACCTCCAATAAGGGGCTAACATCCAAAATATATAAGGAACTCATACAACTCAGCAACAATAAAAAAAGCAAACAATCCAATTAAAAACTGGGCAGAGGACCTGAATAGACATTTATCCAAAGAAGACATACAAATGGCAAATAGACATATGAAAAAATGCTCAACATCACTAATCATCAGAGAAATGCAAATAAAAACCACAATGAGATATCACCTCACTCCAGTTAGAATGGCTATCATCAACAAGACAAATAGTAACAAGTGTGGGAGAGGCTGTGGATAAAAAGGAACCCTCATACACAGTTGGTGGGAATGCAGACTGGTGCAGCCGTTATGGAAGGCAGTGTGGAGGTTCCTCAAAAAATTACAAATAGAATTACCATATGACCCAGCAATCCCTCTCCTGGGTATCTGCCCAAAAAATCTGAAAACACTTATCCATAAAGATATACATGATCCAATGTTCACTGCAGCTTTATTTATGGTGACCAAGACATGGAAACAACCAAAGTGTCCTTCCATAGATCATTGGATAAAGAAGTTGTGATATATATACACAATGGAATACTATTCTGCCATAAGAAAAGATGAAATAGCATCATTAGCGACAACATGAATGGATCTTGAGATTATTATGCTGAGCGAAATAACTCAGAGAGAAAAAGTCGAGAACCATATGATTTCACTGATATGTGTTATATAAAACTGAAAACAGTTAAAGAACAGGACAAACAAATGTAGAAACAAAAACTCATAGACACAGACAATAGTTTAGTGGTTACCAGAGAGTAAACGGAAAGTGGGGTGGTAGATGATAGCAAAGGGGATCCAATATACGGTGATGGAAAGAGAATTGACTCTGGGTGATGAACACACAATGTGATATATAGATGATGCATTACAGAATTGTGTACCTGAAATCTATGTAACTTTACTAACAATTGTCACCCCAATAAACTTTAAAAGTAAATAAATGTGCTGCTGAATTCTACCTACTACTTTCTAATTTAGAATTTTCGCTTTGCTTTTCAAAACTAAGCAAAGCCTAAAGTTTTCTTCTTTGTTTTAGCATTTTCATAAACTGGTGCTAACACCATGCACATTCTGGACAATTAAGGACTTTTTTTTTTTTTTTTAATTGTCTTCATCTGATGAAATAGAAAGAGGAAATCATAAGCAGGCTCCTACACACTGAATGTCACAGCCATTCTGGGCAATAATTAAAGGAGAGAAAGAGGGAAAAATCACTGAGGTCGACTTTTAGGAACTTTGCTTTCAATTCATAGTGAAAAGAAAAGGAGAACAAAACATGGAACAACAGTATTATAATAATAATAGCTTCAATACTGAGTATCGTCTAATATGTCAGTCTCCCACATTGGGGAAACACTTCAAAGTTAAAATGCACCTCTTTCATTGAGAAAATATTCTCAATTGTTGCCCTGGAACTCATTTGCAATGTATTACCTACTTCCAAAATTATTAAATACCCCTCTGAGCCAGGCACTGGGTTGGAAGCTGAGTGTGACAAAACACCAGCTCACAATATTTACCTCTGTTCATTGTACTTCATCAGCTTTGGGGGGGACATTGATACCTCAATGTGTGTCCCCATTTCTAATGTATGCTGGCTAGACTCAGCATGTTCAGTCCACGTTTCTGTAGTCAGCACTTGTCTTGTTCCTGCTCTCAGAAATTACGCTTGGTGTCTCGTTTCAGCTGTTTTATATGATGCTCTGGAATTATCAGTCAAATCTGCTGACAACCAAGCTAAAAAGGGGCACTTGGTCACATGATCTTGATTCCCCTCCATTTTCGTCATGTACTAGTACATGATAGTCTCTTTAAATCTTAGTTGTCTCATCTCTCTTTGGATGTTTTTAATATATTTTAAATGTCTTTATGGTACAGTAATTTTTTAGAATAGCATACTGCCAGGGCAAAATGAGTGGCTCCCTTCAGTTGATAGACTGCTGCCAGATAAGATTCAGGATGAGGATGAAATGCCCATCCAATGATACAGCCGTTGTAAGACCTTGTTCCATTGCCTGCAGAGTGTTGTTTAGGGACTCAGGTGCATAGAGAATGGAGACACATGCTGGTGGGGATTTTGATTGTAGAAATGTTTTTAACAGTGCGTAGTGACATCCGCTTTTGAATTGTTATTTTCAAATTGGATTCATGATTTCACTTGTAATAGTAAAACTGTGAATGTGTTCTCTGATGTTTGTTAGAGCGACACTGCTCATCTTCATATTTGTGGGTGTGGCACCATTGGCTTGACACAGGGAAAGGGCCCTTTGAGCACACAGACATCTATAAATGGAAGAAACTGCTTATTTCAATCCATGGATATCTCTGAAGCATTTTATCTCTAACCTCACAAATCTGGGAAAATGAGGTGACTTGGGATCTGTAATATAAGAGTGACCACACCTAACTCACAGAGTTGCTGAGAGAAGATTGAGTAAGAAAATTGATGGATATTATGTTCTAAATTGTTTGTACCTTGTAAAGAAAATATGAGGGAAATCTGTTACCTCATTTGCAGAAAATATCCTAAATAGACCAAGACTTCCAACCCCAAACTGATGTGAACACCAAGAAGACTCTCTCTGCTGTATCTGGGCTGTAAATCTTTGAACTTAAGTCCTCAGAAATTCCTTCTCTCACATTTTTTAATGAAATCAAAATAAATAGAATCACTGAACAGAAGCCAAAGATCACAGGAGGCTAAAAGGGAAGTAAGGATATGGTCAATACTGTTTGTTTGTGTGTTCTGGCACTGCTTTCTTGGTGAATATTTCATTAATGAGGGGGCAGGGATGGCCTTCATTCCCTCTGATGGATGTCTGCTGCTGATTAAATCTGAGCTGGGATAGCCATGTGGTGCCCGGGAACTTGAGATCCTAATGAGGAGATAGTCCAGTACAATGTGAGAGATTGAAAACACAAGATAATAAAATCCTCCCCAAGTAAGAGCTTTTTCCAAAAATTAGACATTTTGCTCTCAAAATCATGTTCAGGAATATACAAATATGCACATATCTTTCCCTATTCTGTCCATGCATCCATTCTCCAAAGACCTTGAAACCCACTTTATTATTATTTTTTTTTTGCTTTAACTCAAGTAAAAATAAACATAAGAATGGTAGCTTGCTGTTATGGAAGGCCCATTCTTTAAATAAAGACTGGATTTACAATTAATACTTTAATTTGTGATTAAATTTATTGTTGATTGCTCATAAAGGAGCTCAAGGTATTTGGTAATTGCAATATCAATATGATTGCATTTTCCACAGAAAAATCATGGCTGCTAAAACAAAAAGGAGCAAAATCTTTTCGCAATATCTACATATATCAAATCATTATGTGGAACACCTATAATGAATACAATGTTATATATCAATTAAGTTTCGATTTAAAAATTTTAAAAATAATTTCAAAGTGGAATTTAAAAAAGGAGCAAACTATCTGAACAACACAGAAAATAAGTAATTATTTGTAGACTCCTTTGCAGTAAATCTCACTTTCTTGGAGAAATTGTCTTGTTAGACCACAAGTAATTTCTGCTGTGTAAATCCCTAGTCACTCTCATTAATCTATTATGTACTAAGCATAAACAGTCTTGGTTTATCCTCCTAGGGGTCTCTGTCAATATTTGCATTAGTTGTAGCTAGGTATGGCGAGTTCTGTAGATCACAGAGAAATTCAAAATAAGGTAACAAATCAGGTTTGTGGTTCTCTAATGCAAGTGCACTTGTGTTTCACTTATACCCAGGTCAACTCTCATGGCTTTGAAACATTTCTGAATGTACTCATATACTCATATTCTCGTCAAGCCAGGGGATGGCGTTACTTAAAAATAAAAATAAAATGGGTTCAGCTAATATTTGTCCTCAACTGAATTGCAAACATCAGACTGCTGCCATCTTGTCAATTGCCATTCTTCACCCCAAATGAAGACACCAGTCAGCAGCTCCATGATAGAACCCGTGAGCTTTCACCAGTGAGACCAGGGTGGTCTTTCAGTCCCAGAGGAGGCACCGCCGCTGCCATCTGTTTGTCTGCACCTCACTTAGGTTGACCCTTGGGAATATATGTATGTGGAGGAGTCCTTCAATTGCATCTACTATTTAGCTTGTGAGCTGTAGGAAAGATTGCTGTAACCTCCCATGTCATCCTGTCCAAATAGATGCAATAGAGTGAGGGAGTTTTTTTTTTCCCTGATCACATCACTAAATTGTTTTCTTCTCTGCCTCACTAAGAGAACAGTTCAGACCAATTGTTGACCTAAAGGGGTTAGTGGCAACCATGCCCACTGTCGTTAGACATGTTTGTCCATGTCAGCCACACTGTGACATGCACAGTCACTGAGAGAGGAAAAGCTAAGGCCACCAGGAGCCCAAGATTGTCACAGTAGGTTAGAGTGACACGTACAGGACTTAACCTAATTCTGGGCTCATGATTTGCTGATGGGGTGTCCTGGGCCTCTCGAGCTTTCTCCACGTGCTCTGCTCACAGAGGGAAATGATGACACAGAAATACCTAGGACACTAGATTCTGAAAGTGCCTCTAAACTTCCCTTCTTAAATTAGAAGATTTTATAACCAACAGATAAATAATTTAAATAATGCATAGTGGGCTTCTGCATAAGGAAGAATGAGTAAATAGAAGATTTTCTGAAGAAGAAATGCTTAACTGGCCATGTGTAGTACATATATTTTGAATTTGGTTTCCTCAAGCAATACTTAGGCTATACCTCCTTCTTTAAAACAGAATTACTCTCTTCGGGAAACAAGGTCGCTATGTCACCAAATGAGAACCACGATTGCTCCTCACATTTTCAGATGTCTGTGTAACATTCCTACCTACAATATAGCGGTCAGAAGGTTGCCAGTGAGTAATTATAGGAGCAGTTGAGGAAAGTAGACAGTTTGGGGCAGGAAGAACCTTTAAAGCAAACATTGCCAACTAGTTTCAGTTGGCCCAATAGAGCGCCCAGGGTTTAAAGAAATATGGTTTTGCAACAGATTACCAATATTTAAAAAACACCAGAAGCTTCCCATAAAAATTCAAACTTCTGTCATAAGGTGGAAGAACTCCTGGCTTTTTTTTCTGGTGTAGCACCCGTCAGAGATGAACTGTCCTCTTTAGCTAACCTGCACCCACTGTCTTCCTACCTGTAGGCACTGGAGTCTTAAATCTCATTCCTCTTGGTCTTTCCAACCTGTTCCTGGTATGTACTCTGGCACAGAGGCATGTTCACATCGAACTATTAAATGAATGAAAGAATCCTCTAGGAGATTATCAGAAACTTGCAAAGATATGTTCTCAGACTAAAACCTCCTGTGAGTATGAGAGTTCTCTTTGAATTATAATATCACAAGTGCTTGGCAAAAAAAAAAAAAATCTGTTTGCATAAATACTGGCCCCAAGAGATTCTGCACCACCCATAGGCAGGCAACTTTTATGTATTTTGCCATGTATAATGCTCAATTTTTTGCCCAAATTTGTGAGGAAAAAATAAGGATGTACCTTATACATAGGTAGTACTAATTCCGTATCTATATAAATGTTTTTAATTCTTTTATTTATGCTTATGAGTTAAAAGTGTAAACTCTAGAAATAAGTAACAACATCCATATGCCAAATAATACCCTGGAATACAATGAACTTGCAACAATGAAGAGTTCTTGGCTTTCTATGATGAATAAATATCGTAAATTTGTTACTCGTACATAAAATTTCTTGTACCTTATATCTATTCTTGTGTTTTGTAATTATTTGTTACATAAAATTTTTTGTGCCATAATATGTTAAAAAAATAAATGCTAAAATTCCTTTATAACACAAAAAACAAATACCTAAATGTGAATGAATAAAAATTTGAATTAAAAAATTAAAATGAATGATTTTTTCCCCTGAAAGTTTGGGCCAAAAACGTAGGTGCACATTATACACAGGAGTGCATTGTAAAGGGCAAAATACGGTACCTCACCCCACGCAGAACAATGACTATGGATAAAATCTAACGACTCTTATGTGTAAGTATTTGTCAATGATGTTTTCAAAGATTGATAACATTGCTCTATCTTCAACTCTTAGCTTTAACTTTTAAAAGGAACTTGTAGAAATTCATTCAATCTTAATGTTTGGAAAAGTCATAACAAGCTGCGGGTTAGTTTGGAATTATTTAAGCTATTCCCCAGACTCTCCCTAGAGAAAAGACTAAACCTCAATGCCTTAAAGGTGTTTAGAAATTGTAGTAATTTGAAATGTCACTTTGTGCATAATCCATTTTATTTAGGTAATAAAAAAGCTAAGTCTTGTTAAACTCTTGAAAATGATACCAGCTCCAAACCTAAATCAGTTTTTCTCAGATAGTAATCTCACATTCTTAACTAAATTAAATGTTTTTAGCTTTAGTTTGTAATTATTAAATGTTTTGCAATAAAATTCTGGAAAAATTTCCTCTTAGCTTATTTAACTTTTTAAAAAAAATATTTGTCAGTATGTGAAAGGAAGAAGAGAAAAGGACTCTGTTCCTTGATAAATGAGTCTGCCCTGGGGCACAACACATCCCCTCCATGATCTCATTAATCATTAATCACTGAAGCTTCATTGAGTAGAGGGATGTGCCGCAATGGAATTTGATCTCCATTTTACAGATGGGGAGGCCAAGGCAGCAAGAGGTTAAGTGATTTTTGGAGAACACAAAGAGGATGGGGGAGAAGGAATTGGACCTGGCCACTGTCCTGAGCTTCCCTGGCAGTGTCCATGAGATCCCTCATGAAGGAATGGGGGGTTGCAAGAGGACCCGGGGGAGGGCCCTTGACTCATGGTGACATTGTAGCAGGAACCCCACAGGTCTGCCTTCAAGACATTTCTTCCAATTCATGGGCTGTGACTTTGCCAAGGTACGTACATGTCTGAGTCCCTTTTTCCTCACCTTTAAAATAGTTATGACAATATTCACACTTATATTTGCAGTGAGGTTCACTTAGAACTCATGTATCAGTAGCTCACTATGTTATAGACATTCAGCAACGTTATCTGCCTTTGACCCTGCCACTCTCCCACAGGCAGAAAACTATTGTTTCCTCCCATTCCTGGACTAAGAAATCCTATGTCCACCATGCCACCCATTATTGAGGACTGGGGAGGGTGGGTAGGGCCAGCCCAGTTTCTGGACAGTCCTATATAAGCCTGTGGGGTTTCAGCCATATCTTATTATCTATGCCATTAGAACTCCTTTTATGATGGTGAGAAATTGCTGATTAGAAATATTATCCTCTCCCAGCCCCTCACCACAAATATTTGTTTACATGCTCTGGGCCTCCTCATATTTACAAGTGTTTACTCCCTTTCTAAAGTAGCCTCCTTATATGCAAATAAGTAGTGTAAGCCACTGCTACTCCTTTATGTAACATTACCTTGCAAGGAACATCACATTTCACCATTGGTCCTAAACTAAACATAAATTTCCTTTCAAGATTATTTGTAATAATTGTGAATCAATGATGTTTGGCATTGATATTAAAAAAGGAGATACTGAAATAGTAAATAGTGAATAGGCCGTGAAATATATTCCAAATCCCACATGGCTATTAAGATCAGAAAACTTGTGTGGCCTGTGTCAGGAGACCAGGTATCCATATTTGCTAGCCAGGCACGTGGAAGTCATGCTGTAGCCCTCTTCCCTCTCCCCACAGGCACCATATTCTGCACATATTATGTCCTGTGCCCATAGGGGTCTCCTTTCCTCCACCCCCTTGGGTCTGGCCGTATTCCAACCCTCAGCATCCAGCTCACGCTATAATTGTGGTAACAATCTTCTAGCTCATGCCCGTTTCCATTTTTTATCCACTTTCTGTCCATCCTTCACACAGAGCCAGAGTATCTTCTAAAATGCAAAATTTACCCTGTCCTTGCTCTGCTCAAAATCCTCCGTGGCTCTGCTGGGCCTACATAGAGGACATACAGTGCTGTCCCAGCAGGCCCGCCTTTCCTGCACCTCTCCCTCCTGCTGTGGCCACATCTGTCCTTCACACCACACTCGCTGCCTCATCTTCCCCTTAGTCGAGCCAGTGGGTCCTTCTTCAGTGCCCCATTCCCTGCTCTACTTGCCTCCCACATGTCCCTAGCGGGCTTTCAGAGAGGCCATCTCACTCAGCCCATTTCAAACACCCTCTGAAGCTTTCTCTCTGCCTCGGAGCCCCTCCTGTGCCTGTGCCCATAGGACTCTCCTCAACCACTGCTCTTTTAACTGCTTGTGTCTACCACATGCGTTCTGGTCTCCAGTGCTGCCAAGCCTCTTAGTGTGGATTGGTTGTTCTTTATCCTCCATGGGAGGCGGTACAGAATGTCAACTGAAGCTTTATTATGTATGGAAAGTTTTCAGTACAATGACTTTGATATAGTGTCCTCACATCCTCTCAATACTTTTGGAACTCCTATAAGATGTATATTGGATCTTCCTACTCGCTATATGTCTTAAACTTGGTTCATATTTTCTGTTTCCAGATAGTTCCTTCAGTTCAATCTCCCATGCACGCATTCCTTCTCCAGTTAAGTCCAATCTGCTGGCACATTACCTTTTGTTTATCTCAATTACTAGAATTTTATTTCTGGAAGTTCCTTTACTTAGCTTTATCTTGCTTGTTTTGTTTTTCCACGCAGGATGTATTATTTCATTTGAGATTCTAGTCATTCTTCCATCTCTCTAACACATTAAAACAAACTTATTTTTAGTCTCTTTCAAACAGCTTGATTATCTCAAATTCTTATTTGCTATTTTCACTTTTGTTATATATTCTACTTCTTTCTCACAATTGATAGCCTGCTTGTGTAGTTCATAATTCTTGTTTCCAAGCTAATCTTTCAAGAGATTTATTTCCCTAAGGGCACTTGAGACTGCAAAGTTCCTCTAGAGTGCCTTCACCTTGGCTTCCACAGAGCACCTGAGCAGGTCGTTTCACTCCCATTTCTTTGGGATTCTCATACCCTGTGGAACTATACCTTTGAACTCCACACCACTCCTGTGCATGGCATGGGCTTCATGTTTAGATACCTCACAGGTTACTTTTCATTTTCTTTCTACTCAGAGCCCAGGTGAAGAGTAGGCTTCCTCATTGCTTCTATGTTTGGAGTCTCCCTTTACAGAAGGACAGCCCTTTTAGGTTCCTAGCTCTCTGTATGGCATCTGGGATCCAACCTCCAACTTTCCACAGGTCCTCCAGCTCATCTCCCATCCTGGTAGGACATTCAGTCCTTATCCCCAATCTCTATGACTTATCTCCAGATTTCACTCCACTACCAGCCAAAGCATCTGACTACAAGTTTGTTTTCAAGCCTTCAGTTTCCTTTTTATTTTGGGCATGTAGGAATTGTTCTGTCTTTCTACTAAGTTCAGCTATGTGTCTACAAAGACATTATTTTGGTTACACTTATCCAGTATTGTTTTCTGTTTTCTAACTGGAAAGGAAGCTCACATTAGCTCTGTCCTCCTGTTTTATGAATTAGAATCTTCCCTCTGGGCTCTGCAGAACTTGAATTAGGAGGAGTGGTTTATTCAGCATTCAGCAAGTACCTGCAACACAGAAGATCCTTAGACTTTTGACTAGTGACTAATAAAACCTGAGATGAATCTCACCTTCTCCCATTAGCAACCAGATCTTAGAAAAGCCACAAAATCCCTCTTGGCCTCTGTTTCTTCATTGTCAAACCAAATGAAAATAATCCCTTCCTTCTTGCCTCACACAGAGTGGGTTGTGAAAGTAATGCAATAATATTATGAAAGAACTTTAAAAAGTCATAAAATCACTAGTTAAGTGAAAAATACCAAGGAAAAATAACACTATAAGTGATCATCTATTCACTTCTTTCTCATCAGGTCACAGAGAACAAATGAGAACTGAGTTCCTCGGGCCTCTGCCAGTTGGAGTCAAACTCCTAAAACCAAGGGTCCTTATGACTTTAATTAAATTTAGTTTTAAATACTGGCTCTAAAAATCACTTCTTTTTTTCTCTCTCTTTCTCTCTCTCCCCCTCTCCACACACAGGCGCGTGCACACACACACACACACACACACACACACGCACACACACACGAGGTAGAACAATTAAGTTTGCAAACTTGTTGCAATGATGTTGCTAGACTTTTTTGATATCAAAGGGATATCAAAATTCTTCATTACGAATTTGTATCAACTGGACACACAGTTAACCAAGTTTACTATTTGGAAGTGCTGAAAAGGCTGCGCAAAAAAAGTTACACGACCTGAACTTTTCATCAACAATTCATGGCTCTTGCATCACGACAATGCACCAGCTCACATGGCATTGTCTGTGAGGGAGTTTTTAGCCAGTAAACAAATAACTGTACTGGAACACCCTCCCTACTCACCTGATCTGGCCCCCAATGACTTCTTTCTTTACTTGAAGATAAAAGATATATTGAAAGGAAGACATTTTGATGACATTCAGGACATCAAGGGTAATACGACAAGAGCTCTGATGGCCATTCCAGAAAAAGAGTTCCAAAATTACTTTGAAGGGTGGATTAGGTGCTGACATCAGTGCATAACTTCCCAAGGGGAGTACTTTGAAGGTGACTGTAGTGATATTCAGCAATGAGGTATGCAGCACTTTTTCTAGGATGAGTTTGGGAACTTAATTGTCAGACCTCGGGTGCCCATGCGTGCACACACGTGTATATCCCTCAGAGACTTTGCCTCTCCTGGGGATAATCAGCAACCCCCGGGTCAGCAGAAGACAGTAGCCCAGACCTGACCAACGGTCACACGATCTGAACCTCTGTCAGGCTGAAGACCTCTTTACCTAAGTTAGGTTTCAGCCCCTGGGCCCTAAGGTGGAACGACCCCCTGGCTACTTCACCATGAGACCAGATAGAGGAACTCTGGAAAAGACCTCAGAACTGTCCCCAAGACCCGAAGAAATGATTCACTGTCCTCACCGTACCTCTAACCAGACAGCTCCCAGCATGACCCCGAGCCCCTAACCCTCATCCTGTGACTTTGCCCGCTAGTATCTGTAACCTATACACCAGTAGAGAGGCAGGTCTTTGAGTGCTAACTCAACTGTGTCTCAGGCTTGGCACCATTTCCTTAAGTAACCTCTACTTTCTTCGCTGCAAACCCCTTTTCATGTTTCGTTTGGCTTTGACGTGTGCAGGCAAACGGACCCTTCATGTTTGATGACACTTCTAAAGAGACATCAGTGAAGCAGGACAGAAAGCTCAGGGGGGCTCAGCACATTTTGCCTCAAATATAGACCCTTCTTCTGCAGCTGGTATACGGATATTTCTCGTATTAGAGCTTGAAGTTCTCCCTCCAAACTCAGCTCTGCCATTTATCCTGCCTTTGTCCAGTTTGGGGGAAGCATGAATACCCATGGCGATGGCCTACCTGGTGTATGTGACACTCGGCAATAGTGCTCTCCAACTGATTCTTTTTGTTTCCATTTATCTGATGGTTTAGTTGGCAAATACTTATTGAATGCCAAACATGTAATGGTGATTATGAGATATATATGTTCCCTGTCCTTTGGGGCATAAAAGTATCCATTGCATAGGAGGAATTACAAGCTTAATCATTTGAAGCATTTGCTTCAAGAGTCTTTTTTTTTCACCTTCACATCTAGTTCTAGACCTAATCAAACACTTCACCATATCAGCAGAACTCTCCTAAAACTCTGTCCATCTTTTTTGCCTTGTCTCCCACTACTTTCCTATGCATGTCCTAGTTACCTGTTAAATTGTTCTAAAACTAGATCTTGCACATGGTTCATGATTTCCTGACCTCATGACTTTGTGATGTTCCTGCTACAAACTCAGCTTGAAGCCTCAAGGCTGAGCTCAGGGACTCCATGTTGCCTGAGCTCCCTGTTCAATTGAACTAGGGTTTCTCTCTTCACTGCAATAGACAAGGCTGTCTGTGCCTCCCTTACAGCACTTACCATGCTCTGGTGGACCTGGAATCCATTTAGGCCATGGCCTACTAGGCCTAGCTAGGAGGATTTTGTGAACTGCATCTATGTCTTTATTTACCTCAGCATTCCCATAGTACCAAGCAAGTAACTCACCTAAAATTCATGCCTAGTAAATGTGTACAGATATTGGTTTAATTTGGATGAATATGTGCTAAGTTTACTGGGCAAAGAGATAATCCACTCCTGTCCTGCATCAGAACCCCAGGCAATAAAGAGAGCCAAATCAAATGGAAACTTTGGGTTACTCAGTACTAGAAACTGGTAGGTGGTGATTTGTTTCTTTAAAGGACATTTCTGAATTATGAGAATGCCTGTGAAAATCCTTAGCCTATTACTTTTTTTTTTTTTTTTTAATTGAGTAACAGTGTGTTTTGTCCAGGACCCATCATCTCCAAGTCAAGTTTTTGTCCTTCAACGTAGTTGTGGAGGGCACAGCTCAGCTCCAAGTCCCGTGACCATTTTCAATCTAGTTGCAGGAGGTGCAGCCCACCACCCCATTTGGGAATCAAACCAGCAAACTTGTTGGCAAGAGCTCGCTCTCTAACCAACTGAGCCATCCAGACACCCTCCAGGAGCTCAATGGCGCTCAGTTCAAGTCGGTGTCTTCAATCTAGTTGTGGAGGGCACAGCTCACTGGCCCATGTGGGAATCAAACCAGTAACCTTGTTGTTAAGAGCAGGCACTCTAACCAACTGAGCTAACCAGCCACCCCCCTTAGCCCATTACTTTAAACCCAGGGTCCAAAGAAAATGTCTCAGTAGATTCTGTATTTTCTCCCTGGGGTATAACGTCTCTCATTGAGCAGTTGAACAAATCAAATCACAGAAAAGGAGCTGTCATGAAGGACACACACATTTCTACATCACAGTCAGAGCAGAAATAGCTGAGGTATGTATGTCTCACTCTTTGACTAATGGCACACACTGCCTCTGCACAGCATTATCATTAGCTATGAAGCACAGAGTACAAAGTTCTTGGTTGACTGTGAACAGTGAAGCATTTCAGATCAGTGTGGGAGAAGGAACAACATGGGAATAATGGCAAATGTGCTTTCAATCATTTATCCATCAGTTCTCCAATATCTGATACGCATCAAAACATATCTGTGGGGGAGGGGTCATGAATAGGGAATAGGTGTTTCTAGCAAGGACTTCAGAGGACCCTGATGTAGGCAGTCTTGGGCCCCCTTAGCGAAATTGAATTACATGTGCACAGTGAGTGTGAGGAATGAACTGACTCTATTTCTTATTTTGCAATTGGTTGTTTATTTTTACTATAAAAAATATCTTGCAGATTGTTCCATGTCAGAATATATTGAGGTGCTTATTATTATTATTCTTTTTATAATCACAAAGTATCTCATAATATTTTTCAGCCAGCCCCATGTTGATGAATATTTAGGTTGGTTCCAAACGTTTGCTAGTTAGAAAGAAAGAAAGAAAGAAAGAAAGAAAGAAAGAAAGAAAGAAAGAAAGAAAGAAAGAAGGAAGGAAGGAAGGAAGGAAGGAAGGAAGGAAGGAAGGAAGGAAGGAAGGAAGGAAGGAAAGAAAAGAAAGAAAAGAGGAAGACTGCAATGATATCCTTGTACATATGAGTACATTATTTTACATATGTGCCAAGTATTTTTTTTTTAATTTTATTTTACTAAATTTATTGGGGTGACAATTGTTAGTAAAATTACATAGATTTCAGGTGCACAATTCTGTATTACATCATCTATAAATCCCATTGTGTGTTCATCACCCAGAGTCAGTTCTCCTTCCATCACCATATATTCGATCCCCCTTACCCTCATCTCCCATGTGCCACGTATTCTTTAGGAAGACTTCTCAGAAGTGGAATTTATAAGTCAAATAACATGTGCATTTTAAATTTTGATAGATATTGCCAATTGCACCCATAAATATTCTACCTGATAGGGTAATTCTTAATATCTACTTACTATCTACTACGAGTAACAATACATTGTTATATTTTTCCTTCCCTTTCCATTCTGTTTGGTAAACATGTCTTTTTATTTGTCTTTTATCATGGAAGAGGACCTCCTGAACAATGTTAAATAGAACAGGTGAAAGTAGGTGTAGTTCACCATTAAATATCATACTGAGAAAGTTCCTTGTGTTTCTAGTTCTTAGAATCCATTTTCTAAATCATGAGTCAGTCTTGAATTTTGTCAGATTTTTTTCTTCCATCTATGGGGATAATAGTACGTATTTTCTTTTAATGTATTAATGTGGTGAATTATACTTTTTGCTTTTAAATATTAAACCAATCTGCATATGTTGATAAGCCTTATTTGATCATAATTATTTTTCTTATATATCGTTGGATTCACGTTGTTCGGTTTTGCCAAAATGTTGTATCTGTGTTCTTAAAGCACATTGTAGTTTCCTTTTCTTGTAATATCTTTGCTTGGTTTGGTATCAAGGTTATATTGGGCTCAACAATTTGGGAAGTATTTCCATGTTCATTTTCTAGAAGAATTTGTGCAATATTGGTATTTTTTTCCTGAAATGTTTGATGGAATTTATCAGTGAATCTATCTAGACATAGAGATTACTTTATGGGAATCTTTTATTTTTTTGCTAATTCATTCAGTTCCTTTAATAAATATAAGGGTATTCAAAATTCCTATTTTATCTATTGTCAGTTTGGGAAGTTATATTTTTCACAGAATTTGTCCATTTCATCAAAGATGTCAAATTTAATGATATAATATTATTTGCTAAATTCTCTTATTGTCTTTTTGATATTTTTAGAATTTATAGTAATAGTCTTTTTGTTGTTCCTAGATAGGTAATTTGTGTTTTACTCTTTTTTTCTAGATCAGTTTTGCTAAGGGTTTAGCAATTTTATTAATCTTGTTAAAAGACAAACTTTTGGCTGTGTTAATTTTCTCTATTATGTAATTTTCTTTCATTAATTTCTGCTTTCATTATTTTCTACCATTTTGGGTACTTTGTTCTCCTTTTTCTAGCTTGTTAGGGCAACAGTTTAGATAATTGCTTTAATATCTGTCTTTTTTCTAACAAAAACATTTAAAGCTATAGATTTCCTTCTAGTCCCTACTACTGTTTCATCCCACAAATTTTGATATGTTGTGTTTTCATTGCATTCTCTAATTTCCTTTGTGATTTCTTCTTTAAGCCATGAGTTATTTAAAAGTGTGCTGCTTAATTGTCAACTATTTGGAGATTTTTTCATTTTTTTCTATCTAATTTATTTTGTGATCAGATATTTATTATTTCAATTTTTATAAATTTATTGATATTGTGGTTGAACATATGTCCTTTCTTGATGAATGTTTCATGTGTACTTTTAAAAATATGTATTCTAAAACTGTTAGATGTAGTATGCTGTGAAAGTGCATTAAATCAAGTGTGTTCATTGTGTTTTCCAAATTGTTCAAGATATCCTAATATTTTGTCTCCTTATTTTGTCAATTACTGAGAGTACAGTGTTGAAAAATGCCCTACTATTGTTGTAAATTTATACTACTTTTTTAATTCTTTCAGCTTTGCTTTGTGCATTTTGGAACTCTTATTAAGTACAAACTTTAATGATTGTGATGTCTTCCTAATTTTATCATTATAAAATATTCTTCATGGGAAGTTCTTTTAGGATGATGGACAAAGTATCTCCTAAAATATGCTTCTTCATTAAAGTAGGTAACATACTGGAAAACAAAACAAAATCAACAACAACAACAACAAAAACATTGTTAGAATTAAATATTTCAAAATCCCAGAAATTAACCAAAGGCTTGAAACTATACAAAGAACATTTGTTCAAGAAAAATATCTGAATTTCAGCAAGCTTTGGAGCATTTTGACTTGCCATGATCCCATCCTCCTATACTTAGCTCTGTGGTAGGCTTGAAAGCCAGCAGACTCAGAACCATTATAGATGTGAAAAATCATCAGTGTAGCAAACATGGAGGAGGAAGACTGTGTTTGGAACTCCCCAAAAACATCATCCTGAGATAATTGTCAGTTTTACCTATCTGGAACTCCCTCAAATGCCCCAATAACAGGGCTTATCTTTAT
This sequence comes from Rhinolophus sinicus, assembly GCF_036562045.2. Taxonomy (NCBI): domain Eukaryota; kingdom Metazoa; phylum Chordata; class Mammalia; order Chiroptera; family Rhinolophidae; genus Rhinolophus; species Rhinolophus sinicus. The sequence goes on from NC_133757.1 coordinate 65,706,896, forward strand.
TTGACCTGACCCAGAACTTGCTCATTAAGGAGAATCCTATCCCCAGTGCAATTTTTGAAAAATCAGCTGTGATTGTTTATTATTCAAGCTGACTGAGGCAATGGTAATGGCTGGGTAAAAACAGGGCTGAAATTTTAAAAGAAAATCTTGGGAGTGACATTTGAAAATCCCAGACGTATTCCTGAGAATCTAGAAGAACATTTGCATGGGTGGGCTATCTGCATGCCTGGGAAAGACCTGAAAATGACCTAATTTCTCACCATTTGCTGACCTTGAGGTCCTGTGCAAGCAGGAAGTGAAGCTTAAGGCAGAGTCATAAACTGCTGGAGCTCTGAGGTATGCCCAGCATACAAACAGAGTCCTTTGGCAAAGGGTGGAAGAATTATACGATTCCAGGCACTAAAGGAAATCTATGTCCAGTCATTAACTGACCAGTGATTTAACTAAGTTGAGATTTCAGTGTCCACACGTGACAAAGAACACAGACTATGTAGAAAAATTACTAAACAAAAAAATAGCATCAACAATGGCAAAGACAACAATAATCCCTGGTAATAAAAGCTAATCACCATTGCAGTGACATTTGTCATCCATATGTTGGTAAAAACACAGGCACAAGTTCTAGTGAGAAGGACCTGCCAGGACCACAGCAGCATTTGCACCATTTTGATCAATTTATCAGAAATACAGAATATAAGATGGTTCTCGTTAGGAGAAATTCAAAATATATGCCTCCAGCTTTCATTTTCCAAAACTACTTCCCAAATTGGTCAAAATGAACTTGAGATCCTTAGGACAAAATGATGCCGGAGATAATGGGCAAAGCAGGTGGTTCCTTCAGAGAGAAGTTTCCACTAGTTTTCAAGAATGGTTTTAGAGAAAACCCTCATGGGAAGCCCCTGGATCAGACAATGGATACTCTGGTTCAAGTAGCTTTGACACTCAAAGTCATAAAGGAATTTCTTCACAGATTTCCCCAAATGCTCTTTGAACAAAGGGGTATTTGCAAGAAAATAATGTCAATTCATCTGAATTCCATTATTGTACCAATTTAATTGACTAGAATATGTTTTATTTTTCTTTATGGAAAAAGATAATTAAGAGTCTAATAAGAACAAAGAATAAATTAAAAACAAAATAAATATTCTTAATCACTCGTACACATTCACCATAAATTGTTTTCAAATTAATTCAGATAACTGAATCATAAGGAGTGCATTTGGGTTAACACACACACACACACACACACACACACACACACACACACAATATTGATTCATCAAACCTGTAATTGCTACCATGATATGTTTCCTAGGTGAAGTCACATACCAATTTATATAAGAATGCAGGCCAGCGAGCATCATTAGATGACAAAACTTTCAGAAAAATTCATGGGCTATCTATGTCAAATTAAGGACATTCTACTCATCGTCATAGTTTTGTTTCTTTTCCAAGTTGAGAAAATACCAGTGGTGTTTGATTTCAGTCTATCATGTTTTTGTGTTCTAGGAGATCATACATATAGATCAGGCATCATGACACACCATACTTTTTCCAATGGGCAATTAACCTTTCAAAAAGGAAAGTCCAAGAAGGAGGATCTAAGCCAAGGGTGTTTTATTTTTTTTGAATCAATGAAAACATGACTATGGTTGGATGTCTGTCAAATTTTGGAATTCTCATTATTATTATTTCAATAAATAGTGTGTGTGTGTGTGTGTGTGTGTGTGTGTGTGCAGATAGTTGTGTTTAACTATTTTCTCTTTGAGTATTCTAGTACTCATATATTACACTTTTTAAATTTTTTCTATAGTTCTTAGATATCCTGTTCTGTTTTTGCCATTCTTTTATCTCTGTGTTTCAGTGTGTGAAGTTCCAATCAACCCATCTTCAAGGTCACTGTTCAGTCTCTGATGAGCCCACCAAAGTTCTTCGTTTCCATTATGATGTATTAGGTAGCCAGAATTTTATTTTTATTATTTCTCAGAGTTTTCATCTCTCTGTTTACATTATGCCTCTATTCTTGCTTATCTACCTTCTCCATTAGAGCTCTTAACATATTAATCATAGTTATTTTAAATTATTTGTCTGATAATATATCTGTGTTATATCTGAATCTGGTTCTGATTATTACTTTATCTCTTCAGACTGTGTTTTTTCTTGCCTTTTAGAATGCCTTGTATTTTGTTGTTTTGCTGTTGTTGAAAGCTGTTCATATCATATTGAGTAACAGGAACTGAGGTAAATTGGCCTTTAGTGTGAGATTTTACATAAAAATGGCTAGGAGTAGGGTTGTACTTAATGTTTGCTGTAGGTGTAGGTGCCAGAGACTTCTAATTCCTCTAGTATCCTTGTTTTGTCTTTCCTATTGACTTTGGGCTTGTCTAAAAATTCCTCCTCAGAAGATAGTCTATGCCTCCAGTTTTTTCATCTGTTGTACTAGATCCCTGTCAGTGTGGTGGTAAGGTATGTGGGGCAAGGTGGGGGGCACTCCCTATAACTTTATAATTAAATCTCAGTCTTTTGGTCAACCTGTGTCCCTGACCTATAAACTTCACAAACGTTTTTTAGCTCCCCTTCCTTTTCCCTCTTTTATAAGATGCAAAGTTTAAATGATGATAGTCTAAATTGACAAATGACGATAGGATCATGAACCAAAAATTATGTTGTATGCTTGAAGTGAGGGAGATACAGGGACAGAGAGACTCAGACACTGAGGAGCATAACTGGGAAACAAAAGCTACAGCCCATTATGTGAAAGAAGGAGGCATCATTTTAATTTTGTTCCTTTCTTGCGTGGCCAAGTCCGCCTCACCATAAAATGTTACAGAGGTTGTCCCGGAGAGTAGCCCATGCTGAACCCAACCTGGAGCAGACGTAACATTGAGAACTACCCATCTTACCTGTCTGTACTTCCCCCTCATCCGTTCTCTTGATTCCTGAGTTAAGAGTTTAATGTCAGCCTGCTCTTCCCTGGAGCTACTTTGGCTCTATGCATGTATGTTTTTATTGTAGCCTTGGCATTTGCGGCTCTGCTGACCACATGTTTGCCCTTGTACTTCAACTCAGCCATTCATATTATTTCCCCTGAGTTCACCCCACACAGGATTGGAGCTCGACTCAGAGTTAGGCCTTGGTGTCCTGCTTCCTGACATGACTCCCAGCCCAGATTCCTGATGGAAGGACACAAAAATATGTTTCAGTTAGAATCTTGAGGATAAAATGAAGGTGCTAAATGCTATTTGAGATTAAAGTTTTATCTATATTCTTAAGCATCATCAGAGACACCATAATTTAAAGAGAACATTGTTCTCCAAAGATCCCCTCATTGCTTGAGTTAAGACGTGATAATTCTGCACAAAAGAGGAACCATGGCATTAGCTTAGTGAGGTCTTGTCACATCCCTATAGACACTGCCTCATGGAAGGAGAAAGAAAATTTAGACCAGTGGTTACCCACACTGATTCTGGGGCAGCCCATCCAGGTTTAAATCTTGGCTCTGCTGCTTACCTGCTGTGTGACCTCACCAGCAAGGTACTTGCCCCTCTATTCATTGGTCCCCTTATCTAGCAGATGGTGATTATAACAACTCATTGAGTTGCTGTGAGAGTTACAAAAGCCATAGTGCAGTGTACATAGAACCCTCCCTCAGAACAGTGCTTGGCACAAAGTAAGTGCTACATATTATAATTCCTTATTTTCTTATTCCCACCTGTCTATGTTTCATGAAGAAGAGAGTGGTTGGTTCTGTGGGGTTTTGCTTATCTGTCAGAACCCATCTACTGTTTTTTTCAAATGTGATTATGCTTATATCAACTGCAGAGTCTGGGCAAGAAAGGCCTTTGGAAAGGAGCTTTGCCCTGCCTTTCCTGCTCCCTGCGCTACCCCTTCTGAATGCTCAATGGGCAGAAGGGGCAGTGGCTCACAGCAAACCCCTAAAAGGGTTATGTCCAGTCATCTCATAGCTTCTCCACAGGGCTGACTGTGGGGGTACCAGATATTGGGTTCTTACAGAGAGAAACCTGAGATGCCTCAGATCATGCCCAAGAGCTGACTTTGGACCAGATGTGGAAGAAATCAGATCCCCCACTACTCTCGCTATACATTTCACATGATCAGAAAGCAGTTAACAATTTTAAACACCCAAAAGATCTGATAATCTTTGGCAATAGGCTAGGAAGAAAAAAGACTGAGATCCATCCAGAGACATTTGGCTTGAACAAATAACTCAGAATGTTTTTCAAAACATCTCATTCTTGACAAAGATCAGGATTTTGCCAACCAATTCTCCCCCTGTAAAACCCTTAGGTCCATTCTATGTGGTTCTTATTCCTTTTTCCTGGGCTCTATCCAAGGTTGTGCAAGGACCATGGGATTATTTTATGTCCATGAACTCTTGACTCCATCTTGCCCCATGCACTTCACAATTCTCCCAAGTGGGCTGCACAGAATGGCCCAGCCCCTCTCACTCACCCCAAAATGGATGTTTGCCTAAGTTCAGTCCTACTCCCAACAAGTGCAGTCTCACAATCCATAGTGTCACGACCTTCTATGAGCATCCCCCATACTATCTCCCTAAGAGTCCCCTGATACGCTCTGGGTGCTCAGCTAATATGAAACCACAAAGAGAATTGGAATTCACGGACAGGGTCAGCTCAAAGGGGATTTCCTCAAAGTGCATTCTTTTCTGAGAACCTCATTGATTATTCTCCTGAGGCTGGTTGTGGAAAAAAACTCTAAGTTCACCCCATTTTTGTAGATGAAGTACCTCATTTAAGGGAAATTAGATTTATTAGAGTAGCGATAGGCAGATCAGATGTCCTGCAATTGAAATCCCTCTGGGGAACCTCTGCAGTTGAAGAAAAAATACATATTTCAGAGGGAAAAATGACATCCAAGTCACCTGGCTTACAGTGGCAGAGACCATAGGACAGTAGAGCGGATAGCTCTGTGCTAGGTGACTCCAAGACCTGCAACCAGGATGCTTATATTTAATTTCAATTGTAATTAAACTAAGGCATACACATGATTAAAAAATCAAATTGCTCACCACACACACACACACACACACACACTGGCTTAAAATGAAAAAATATATATTTTGTTGACTCCATTCCCCAAGGACAATCTTAGGTTCTCCTGGTTGTCATAAAATGAGTTTGGAAATGTTTTTTCTTCTATTTTCTGGAAGAGATTGTGTAGAATTGGTGTTATTTCTTCTTTAAACTTTTTTGCTATTTTTCTGTGAAACCATCTGGGGCTGAACAATTCTTTTTCAAAATGGTTTTAATTACAAAGTCAATTTGTTTTATAGAGTTTATCTAGTTAATTTTGAGTGAATTTTGGTAATTTATACTTTTCAAGGAATTGGTCCATTTCTTTGAAGTTGTCATATTTATGAGCATGAAATTGTTTATATTATTCCCTTATTATTTCTTTAATGTCTTCAGCATCTGTGAAGAAACCCCTTCTTTCATTTCTGACATTGATAACTGTGTCTGCTCTCCTTTTATCTTTGTCAGTCTTTCTAGAGGTTATATTTTTTGCAAGTTTTTAAAAAAATTTTATTTTTTATATTACTTTCAGGTATACAAAAACAATGTAATGATTAGTACACCTGAAGTTGAAGTAGAATATATATATATATATATATATATATATATATATATATATATATATATATATATATTCATGAGGTTTATCTTTTTAAAAACCAACTTTTGGTTTTATTGATTTTTCTCTATTACTTTTCTGTTTTAAATTTAAATAATTTCTGCTCTTACCTTTATTATTTTCTTTCTCTTCATGCTTTGGAATTATGTTTCTCCTTTCCTAGAGAATTACAATGGAAACTTAAATTATTTATTTGAAAATGTTCTTCCTTTTCAAACTCACTTAATTTTGTAAATTCCCCTGACAACACACTTTTACCTACATTTTACAAATTTTGTTTTTTGTGGGTTTTTTTTGCAAATTTTGTATGCTGCATTTTCAATATTTGTCAGTTCAAAATATTTTCTACTTTCCCCTGAAATGTGTATTTTGCTGTGTTTCCATGGACAATTCTATAAATGTCAATTAAATCCATTTGACTGATGATGTTATTCAGTTCTTCTATTTTCCTGCTGATTTTCTTCCTGTTAGTTCCAGCCATTACTGATAGAGTTGAAGTCTCCACCTAAGATTGTGCCTTTGTTTATTAACACATACAGCTCTGCCAGATTTTGTTTTATGCATTTTGAAGCTCTGTTTTAGATTTTATACCCTCATGATTGTTATGTCTTTTTGGAGAATTGACTCTTTTATCATTATGTAATGTCCCTCTTTGTCCCTGGCAATTTTCTCTACTCTTAAGTCCACTGTGATATTAATATAGCCATTCCAGTGTTAGTGTAGTGTTTGCATGGCATATATTTTTCCATCCTTTTACTTTTAACCTATCTGTGTCATTATCATTGCAGAAAATATATAGTGGGTCATTTGTCCATTTTGACAATGTCTGTCTCTTAATTGATGTCTTTAGATCATTTACATTTAAATGTTTATATTTAGGTTTATCTTTTTATATTTGATTTCTGTTTATTACCTGTTTTTCATTTCTTTGTTTTCTCTTCTTTGCCTTCTTTTGGGATTTTGAACATTTTTTAGTATTCTATTTTCATTTATCTATTGTGTTTTAACTATATTTTTCTATATAATTTTGTTTTGTTTCATTTGACTATTGTTTGTTTCAGTGTGTTCTGGGGATTACAACAAACATATTGAGCACATAAAGATCTAGATTCAATGTTATACGACTTCAAGTGGGATATATAGACCTTACCAATATAAGGTCCCTTGTCCTTCCATCTTTTATGTGACAGTTATCTGAAGTGTCACATCGTTGTACATTGAAAACATCAACAATGTTATTATTTGCTTTCAACCATTCAACATATTTTAAAGAACTGAAGAAGAGAATAGTGTTTTATTGTATGTATCCAACTATTTACATTTTCTGTTGCTTTTCCTTTATGACTGATGTTCCAAGTTTCCCCCGATATAATTTCCTTTCTGGGAAAAAACAAAACAAAACAGAAAAACCTGTACCAATTCTTTTCGAGCAAGTTTGCTAGCAACACATGCTCTTAATTTTCCTTCACCTGTGAATGTCTTTATTTCCCCTTTATTCCTGAAAGATGTTTTGGCAGGATATAGAATTTTGGATTGTTTGTTTTAGCACTTTAAAAATGCTTTGCCTCTTCCTTATAGTCTTCATGTTTTGTGATTAGAAATCCACCTTCATTCAAATCATTGTTTCCTAAAAGTTTTTCTCTTGTTACTTTCTAGATTTTTTTCTGTTTTTAGTTTGCAGTAGTATTATTATGTTGTGTTTAGCATACATTTCTTTGTGTTTACCCTAATTGTGATTCACTGAGCTTCTTAGAGTTTACATTTTTTGCCAAATTTTGTGATTATTTAGCCATTATTGCTTCAAATATTTCTACCACACCACACTCTTTTTCTCTCCTTCTGGGACTCTGATGACACAAATGTTAGAATACTTGTTATTGTTCCACAGATTCCTGATACTCTGTTTATTTTTTTTCAATACTTTTCCATCTGCTATTTGAATTGGATAATTTCTATTGATCTGTATTCTGGTTTACTGACTTTCCTCTGTCAAATTCATTCTGTTTTGAACACATCCAACAACTTTATTTTATTTGTTTTCAGTTCCAGAATTGCCATTTAATAAAATATATTTTCCATCTTTAAATAGAAATATGTATTTGTTTATGTGTTCTGTCTTTTCTGATATTATTTCCTTTCGGGTTTTTTCAGCAGTCTTTGTAATTACTTTTTAGACCACATTAAAGCCTTTGTCAGATAATTACAGTATCTTACTTTTAGTATCTGCTGAATATTTTTCCCTTCTGAATTGAGATTTCCTAGTTCCTCATATATCAAGCAATTTAGGATTTTTAATCCTGAACACTGTGAATATTATGTCATGTGATTCTCGTTGCTGTTTGAATCCTATGGAGATTTTTATTTCTTTTTATTTGTTTTATGAAGGTCTGGCAATTAAGTTCACAAACTTGTTGCAAACTTGTTGATATCAGAGGGATTATTCATTATGAATTTGTACCAACTGGACAAACAGTTAACCAAGTTTACTGTTTGGAAGTGCTGAAAAGGCTGCGCGAAAAAGTTAGATGACCTGAACTTTTCACCAACAATTCATGGCTCTTGCATCACGACAACGCACCAGCTCACTCAGCACTGTCTGGAAGGGAGTTTTTCGCCAGTAAACAAACACCTATATTGGAACTCCCTCCCTATTCACCTGCTCTGGCCCCCAATGACTTCTTTCTTTACCTGAGATAAAGGGAATGTTGAAAGGAAGACATTTTGATGACATTCAGGACATCAAGGGTAATATGATGACAGCTCTGATGGCCATTCTAGAAAAAGAGTTTCAAAATTGCTTTGAAGAGTGACTAGGCACTGGTGTCAGTGCATAGCTTCCCAAGGGGAGTACTTCAAAGGTGACCATAGTGATATTCAGCAATGAGGTATGTAGCACTTTTTCTAGGATGAGTTCACGAACTTCATTGTCAAACCTCGTAGCAAGCAACAAATTTGGTTAAGCTCAGGATGTAAGTTCTATCTAGCTTTCTGTAGGTTGTAGTTTCAATGTCAATTCAATTTCCAAAGTCTTTAGTTTTACTATTGGATTTGTCACACCATGTCATATTCAGTGGCTAGTCTAGGAACTGCGAGGTATCTATCTTGTAATTGTAGCTGAGATCTCAAAGTCTTTGGTATGCTGTTTAGGACCAGATCCATGAATGTCCTGCCTAAGAGTTAGGATAGGAATTCATGGGGTTACATTCTTCCATTTCACAATCTTCCTGGTATCTTTAATTTCCTGGGGCTCCCCTCAGCAGTCCTCTAGCCAAAACACTGGGCTTTATTTGCCCTGCTCAGCTGCATAATTCTTGCACCTGCTCCCACATTCAGCAACAAGTTGTAGGACAACTGAGGAAGGAAAAAAAACAAACAAACATGGGTTCATCCTCCCATTTTCTGAAAAGTTTAATCTCTGCACTTTTAGGAGCCCATGAGCTGCTGTGGTCTGTGATGTGAGAGAATAGAGGGGAAAGAAAGACAGAGGAAAACAAAATAGATCTCTCCACCCTCTCTGGACATTAGAACCTCATCTTCTACTCCTCATAAAAGAACTGGGGACTCTCCCAGAGTTCTCTTTGTACTGAAGTCCCCTTCTTGGGTTTAGTCTGTGTTGGGTCCAGACTTTTGAACACTTCAAAGAAAATCATTTTAAACCCATGGCCAGTTAAGTGGCACTTCCAGTTCCAGTCTTCTAATCTGCTTGCTACTATTTACACTCAGAGTCATCATATAGTGGTTCCATGCCTTTTTTATTTGTATTTGTTTCAATTACAGTTGACATTCAATATTATGTTAGTTTCAAATGGACCACATAGTGGTTAGACATTTGTTTTTTTGTTTTTGTTTTGTTTTTTAAATTTTATTAAATTTATTGGGGTGACAATTGTTAGTAAAATTACATAGATTTCAGGTGTACAATTCTGTATTACATCATCTATAAATCCCATTGTGTGTTCATCACCCAGAGTCAGTTCTCCTTCCATCATTTGTATAAACACACTTACAAAGTGATCCACCCGATAACGCTAGGACCTACCTGGCACCATACATAGTTATTACAACACTATTGACTACATTTCCTATGTACTTTACATCCCTGTGACTATTTTGTAAGGTATCAATTTGCACTTCTTCATCGCTTCACTTTTTTCACCCAGGCTCCCAACCCCTATCACATCTGGCAATCAACTGTTTGTTCTCTGTATCCATGAGTCTGTTTTCATTGTTCATTTCATTTTGTTTTTTAGATTCCATATAAGTGAAATAATATGGTATTTTTCTTTCTCTGTTTGACTTACTGCACTTATCATAATGCCTGTAGGTCCATTCATGTTATCGCAAATGGTAAAATTTTATTTTCTTATGGCTGAGTAAAATTCCATTGTGTATATGTACCACATCTTCTTTATTGAACCATCTATTGATGGCCACTTGGTTTACTTCCATATCTTGGCTATTATAAATAATGTTGCAATAAAAATAAGGATGCATATGAGGTCTGACAATTAAGTTCGCGAACTTTTTGCAATGATGTTGCTAACTTTTTTTGATATCAGAGGGATTATTCAGTATGAATTTGTACCAACTAGACAAACAGTTAACCAAGTTTACTCTTTGGAAGTGCTGAAAAGGCTGCGCGAAAAAGTTAGATGACCTGAACTTTTCGCCAACAATTCATGGCTCTTGCATCATGACAATGCATCAGCTCACACGACACTGTCTGTGAGGGAGTTTTTAGCCAGTAAACAAATAACTGTATTGGAAGACCCTCTTTACTCATCTTATCTGGCCCCAATGATTTCTTTCTTTACCCAAAGATAAAGGAAATATTGAAAGGAAGACATTTGGATGACATTCAGGACATCAAGGGTAATACTGCGGTAGCTCTGATGGCCATTCCAGAAAAAGAGTTCCACAATTACTTTGAAAGGTGGATTAGGTACTGGGGTCGGTGCATAGCTTCCCAAGGGGAGTTATTCAAAGGTGACAATAGTAATACTGAGCAATAAGGTATGTGACACTTTTTCTAGGAGTCCGCGAACTTAATTGTTTGACCTTGTATATCTTTTCCAATTAGAGTTTTGGACTTCTTCAGATAAATACCCAGAAGTGGAATTTCTTTAAGAATTAAATTAAGACTTTTAATTTTTTGAGGAAGCTCCATTTTGTTTTCCAAAGTGGCTGCACCAATTTGCAATCTCACCAATAATGTATGAGGGTTCCCTTTTCTCTATATCCTCGCCAAGACTTGTTTGTTGAGTTATTATCATAGTCATACTGACATGTATGATGTGATATCCAATTGTGATTTTCATTTCTATTTTGCTGATAATTGGTGACATGGAACATCTTTTCATATGTCTATTGGCCTCTTTGGAGAAATGTCTATTCATATTCTCTGCACATTTTGTTAATTAGATTTTTTTTTCTCTTAACTTGTATGTGTTCTTTATAAATTTTGGATATTAGCCTCTTATTGAATGTATCATTGGTGAATATATTCTCCCATTCAGCAGGTTGTCTATTTGTTTTGTTGCTGGTTTTATTTGTTATGCAACACTTTTTACTTTGATGTGGTCCCATTTGTTTATTGTTTTCTTTTGTTTCACTTACCCAAGAAGACATACTTAAAAAAAAAAAAAAAAAAAAAAAAGTTGCTAAGAGCAATGTCAAAGAATTTGTTTCCTGTTATTTTTCTAGGAATATTATGGTTTTGGGTCTTATAATTGTCTTTGACCCATTTTGAGTTTATTCTTGTGTATATGGTGTAAGAAAGTAGTCTAATTTCATTTTTTTGAGTGTATCTGTCTGTTTTCCAACACCATTTGTTGAAGAGACTGTCTTTGCCCATTGTATAATCTTGCCCCCTTTGTCATAGATTAATAGACCATATAGTCATGGGTTTATTTCTGGGCTGTCTATTCTGTTCCATTGATCTGTGTCTGTTTTTATGCCAGTACCATGCTATTTTGATTATTATAGCCTTGTACTATAGTTTGATATCACGTACCATGACATCTCAAGCTTTGTTCTTCTTTCTCAGGATTGCCATAGATATTCAGGGACTTTTATGGTTCCATATAAATTTTAGGATTATTTGTTCTAGTTCTATGAAAAATGCTATTGGTATTTTAATAGAGATTGCACTGCGTCTACAGATTGCTTATTTTAGCAATGTTAATTTTTCCTATCTATGAGCACGGTATAGCCTTCCATTAATTTGTATCTTCTTGAATTTGTTTCTTTAATGTCTTATAATTTTCTGAATAAAAGTCTTTTACATCCTTTCTTAAATTTATTCCTATGTATGTTTTTATGCAATTGTAAATGAAATTATTTTCTCCATTTCTCTTTCTGATAGTTTGCTATTGGTGTATAAAAATATAACCAATATCTGAATATTAATGTTGTATCCTGGTACTTTACTGAATTGGTTTATCATTTCTAATAGTTTTCTGGTGGAATCTTTGGGGTTCTCCATATGTAGTATCATGCCATTTGCAAATAATGACAGTTTTACTTCTTCCTTTCCAATCTGATGCCTTTTATTTCTTTATTCTTGTCTGATTGCTGTGGCTAGGCCCTCTAATAGTATATTGAATAAAAGTGGTGAAAGTGGACATCCTTGTCTTGTTCCTGATCTTAAGAAAAATGCTTTAGCTTTTCCCTGTTGACAGTGATGTTAGCTGTAGTTTTGTCATATATGGCCCTTATTACATTGAGGTATATTCCCTCTATTCCCATTTTGCTAAGTTTTTGTCATAAATGAATGCTGGATTTTTGTCAAATGCTTTTTCTGTACCTATTGATATGATCATATGATTTTTATTTTTCATTCTGCTTGTGTTGTGTATCATGTTAATTGATTTGCAGATACTGATCCAAACTTGCATCTCAGGAATAACTCCCACTTAATCATGGTGTATGATTTTCTTCATGTATGGTTGAATTTCATTTGCTAATATTTTGTTTAGAATTTTTCCATCTATATTCATCAGGGATATTGGCCAATACATTTCTTTTGTGTGTGTAATATCTTTGTCTGGTTTTGGAATCAGGATAATGCTGGCCTCATAAAATGAGCTTGAGAGCCTTCCGTTCTGTTGAACTTTTTGGAACAGTTCGAGAAGGATGGGAGTTAATTCATCTTTGATGTTTGGTAAAATTCACCTGTGAAACCATTCAGTCCAGGGTTTTATTCATTGGTAGTTTTTGATTACTGATTCTGTTTCATTAGTAGTAATTTGTCTGTTTAGATTTTCTGTTTCTTTTTTATTCATTCTTGTATAATTGTGTTTCAGTAATTTACTCATTTCTTCCAGATTGCTTAATTTGTTGACATATGTTCATAGTATTTTCTTACAATCTTTTATATTTCTATGTTGTCAGTTGTCACTTCTCCTCTTTTATTTTATTTATTTTGGTCCTCTCACTCTTTTGCCTGATCAGTCTGATTGAAAGTTTGTCTTTTTTTTGTGTGTGTTTTGTTTTGTCTTTTCAAAGAATCAGTTCTTGGATTAACTGATCTTTTGTATTGTTTTCTTAATCTCTATTTTGTTAATTTACACTCCGAACTTTATTATTCCCTTCCTTACACTCACACTGGACTTTTATTGTTATTGTTATCATTATTCTTCTTTTTCCTTTGGGTGTAAGTTTAGATTGTTTATTTGAGATTTTTCTTGTTTCCTGAGGTAGGCCTTTATTGTAACAAATTTCCACTGAGGACTTTTATTTAAAAAAATATTAGAAATATAGAGAACATACAATGTTATATTCATTTCAGGGGTACACCATAGTTATTCAACATTTATATACGAAGAAGTGATCACCATGATAAGTCTGGCAACTATCTGACACCATACTATGCTATCACAATATCATTGACTGTATTTCTTATGTTGTATATTACATTACCATGACTTATTTGTTTTATACTTGGAAATTTGGACCTCTTATTGCACCCTTTTTTAATATTTCAATTACAGTTGACATTGAATATTACTTTATATTAATTTCAGGTGTACAGCACAGTGGTTAGACACATATAATTTAAGAAGTGATCCCCCTGACTAGTCTAGTACCCACCTGGCACTATACATATTTATTACCATATTCCCTATGTTTTACTTTACATCCCCATGACTATTTTGTAACTACCAATTTGTTCTTCTTAATGCCTTCACCTTTTTCACCCCAACCCCTTCTCATCTATCACCCCAACAGATCTAGTACCCATCTGACACCATACATAGTTATTACAATATTATTGACTATATTCTGTATGCTATAGCCTAAATCCCCATATCTACATTGTAATAACCAATTTGTACTTCTAAGTCCCTTCCCTTTTTTTCATGGACACCCACAACACTCTTCCCATCTGGCAACCATCAAAATCTTTTCTGCATCTATGAATTTGTTTCTGTTTTGTTTGTTTTATTTTGTCCTTTAGATTCCACATGTAAGTGAAATTACATTTCATCTGTCTTTCTCTGTTTGACATACTCCACTCAGTATAATATCCTCCAGGTCTACCCAAGCCACTGCAGATAGCAGAACCCATTTTCTGCCATGGCTGAGAAATATTCCATTGTACATATGTACCACCTCCTCTTTATCCATTCTTCCATTGACAGACATTGAAGCTGCCTCCACATCTTGGCTATTGTAAACAATGCTGCAATAACCATATGAATGCACAAAGTCCCTAGAAGTAGCATTTTGGGTTTCTTTAGGTAAATACTCAAAAGTGGGATTACTGGGTCCTTTTTTTTTTTTTTCTGTTTTAATAGCTTCTTTTTTTAAAGTCTATTTTGTCTGGTATAAGAATTGTTACCCCAGCTTCTTTTTTTCCCATTTTCATGAAATATCGTTTTCCATCTCTTTACTTTCCATCTCTGTGTGTCTTTCAATCTGAAGTGAATCTGAAGTGAGTCTCTTATAGGCAGCACATGTAATGGTTATGGTTTCTAATCCATTCAGCTCCTATGTCTTTTTGATTGGAACATTTACTCCATTTACATTTAAAGTGATTGTTGACAGATATGTAGCTATTGCCATTTTATTATTCACAATTTTGATCTTCTATCTTTCTTTCCTTTTTTTTTTTTTTTTTTCCCCCATCATTAAGAAGTCTCTCTAACATTCTTTGTGATACTGGTTTGGTGGTGATGAACTCCTTCAGCTTTTCCTTGGCTGGGAAGCTCTTTATCTGTCATTCAATTTTAAATGATAGCCTTGCTGGGTAGAGTAATCTTGGTTGTAGATCCTTGCTTTTCATCACGTTTAATATTTTGTGCCAATCCTTTCTGGCCTGGAAAGTTTCTTTTGAGAAATCATCTGACAGTCTTGAGGGAGCTCCCTTATAAATTACTAGTTGCCTTTCTCTTGCTGCTTTTAGAATTCTCTGTTCGCCTTTAACCTTTGCCATTTTAATTATAATGGGCCTTGCTGTGGGTCTGTTTGGGTTCATCTTGTTTGGGACTCTCTATGCTTCCAGGACTTGTATATCTATTTCCTTCACCAGGTTAGGAATATTTTCTATCATTATTTCTTCAAGTAGGTTCTCAGTCTCTTGCTTTCTTTCTTCTCTTTCTGGTACCCTGATGATGAGAATGTTGTTATGCTTGATGTTGTTTGAGAGGTCTCTTAAACTATCTTCAGTTTTTTGGATTCTTTTTTCTTTTTACTGTTCCAATTGGCTGTTTTCTGTTACCTTGTTTTTCAAGTCTCTGATTTGATCATCTGCTTCATCTAGTCTGCTGGTGATTCTTCATTTCAGGTATCATAGTGTTCACTTCTGACTGATAATTTTTTACGGTTTCCATGTCCTTTTATATGTTTGCTATTTTTCTGTTGAAGTTCTCACTGAGCTCCTTTAGCATCCTTATAACTAGTACTTTGAACTCTGTCTCTGGTAGGTTGCTTGCTTCCATTTTGTTTAGTTCTTTTTCTGGAGTTTTCTCTTGTTCTGTTATTTGGGACACATTTCTTTGTTTCCTCATTTTGGCTGCCTCTCTGTGTTTGTTTCTATGTATTAGGTAGATCTGCTATGTCTCCCAGTCTTAGCCAGGTGGCCTTATGTTGTGGGTGCCCTGGAGCAGTCTCCCTGGTCACCTGCTTTAGATGCTCCAGGAGTGTCCCTTGTGTGGGTTGTATGTGCTTTCCTGTTATAGTTGAACTTTGATTACTATTGGCACATCAGAGGGTGGGGTTGGTCCTCAGGCTGACTGGCGGTGAGGGGTAGCCACAGCCACAGCTTATGACTTGCTGTGAGGGGTCCTTACCCCCACTGAATGTGATTCACCCCACCATGGTCTGGTACCTGTTGAGACTGCCCTGTCTGTGTGCTGCTTGTGGGGTTAATTGGGCAGTGCTCTGCTGTAGTCTGAAGCCAACCTCCAAGTGTGTTTGTTCTGGTTCCTCATGGGAGGGGCTCTGGTGTAGGCCCAGGTCACCTACTGCCTGTGGCCAGACGGGGACTACCTGGTAGGGCCTACAAAGTGATTCGCAATTGTTCGCTGCCTGTATTAAATATAGAGGCACGTGGGAGAGACCATGCTTCTAACTGAGGATGGCTGCCATCAGTAGCTCTGCCAAAAACTACGACACCTCAAGGCCTGCTGCCACCTGCTGGTTCCCTTAAGTTTCAGCCACTCATAAAGTCTCATGCAGTATGAAAGTTGGGTAAGGCAGGATCTCAGAGAGTCACTAGAGTGGGAAGAGTTTTGGTCTCCAGTTTAATATAGACTCTGTTTTGGTGAGAGTTCTGTCTGGAGCTACTCAGCAAAAGTCTCAGAGCACACTGAGCCCATTTGTTGCCTGCCTGGGGCCAGCAGACTGATAGTTTTCCAATAAAGAGTACAATGTGGGCAGGGCAGGTGCTTGCGAAAAATTATCTCCAGCATTGGAGGACTTGAGTGGGGTGGGGTCCCAGTAAAGTTCACCAGGGCAATCAGATTCAGATTTGGCTGTGTGGGGGAGGGCTCAACACAGGAAAGATGGTGCCTGCCTGCTGGCTGCATGGGAGGAGGATGCCACACAGGGAAAATGGTGACTGTCCTCCAGCCCCCACCTTGAAGTCACACACCTCAATTTATCTCCCCCATGTCTCTGATGCCTCCCAAGTCACCACCCCTCTTCTGGAGCCAAGGGTGATTGCCTGAGAGTGATAGAGTCTGTGTGCAGGCTATTTAAAAGGATGTCTGGGTTTTCACAGCCAGATGATGTGGAGGCTCCTCTTCCTGGCACCATTATGTCAGGCTGGGGAACCTGGTGTGGGGCTGGGGTCCCTCATTCCTCCTAGGGGAGCCTCCGTGACCAAGATACCCCTGCTGATTCTCAACTACCACACAGAGGTTTGGGGCCAGCCTGTTTCATATCTCTGCCTCTCCTACCATTCTCAACATGGCTTCTTTATATCCTTTGTCATAAAACATCTGTTCAGCCAGACTTCAGATTGTTCTCCAAGTTGATTGCTCTACAATTTAGTTGTAATTTTAATGTTTTCATGGAAGAAAGTATGCACAATATTTATCTTCTCTGCCATCTTGGATCTCTATCTTCTTAGGAGTACTTTTGCTGTGTCCCATAGATTTTGGGTCATTGTATTTTCATTTTCATTTGTCTCAAGGTGTCTTTTGATTTCTTCCTTGATCTCATTGTTAACCCATTAATTGTTTAATAGCACGTAATTTAGCTTCCATGTGTTTGTATGTTTTACAGTTTTCTTTTGTAATTAACATCTAGCTTTATACCATTGTGGCTGGAGAAAATGGTTGATATAATTTCTTTTTTCTTTTTTTTTTAAATTTTATTTTATTAAATTTATTGGGGTGACAATTGTTAGTAAAATTACATAGATTTCAGGTGTACAATTCTGTATTACATCATCTATAAATCCCATTGTGTGTTCATCACCCAGAGTCAGTTTTCCTTCCATCACCATATAATTTCAATCTTCTAAAATTTATTGAGACTTGTTTTATTACCTAACATGTAGTTTATCCTAGAAAATTTCCCATGTGAACTTCGAAAGAAAGCGTATTCTGCTGCTTTGGGAGGAAATACTCTAAAAATATCAATTAAATCTATCTGGTCAATTTCCATAATCATGAAATTTCTTTTTCCATACCTTTGTGTTCAGTCTTTGTGCTCATTTGATCTGAAGTGGGTCGCTTGTTGACAACATATGTATGGGTCTTGTTTTCTTCTCTGTTCAGCTATGCTATGTCTTTTGGTTGGAACATTTAATCCATTTATATGTAATGTGATCATTGATAGATACGTAGTTATTGCCATTTTATTTTCATATTTATATTCTATTTTTCCTTCTCCTTATAGAAGTCCCTTTAATATTTCTTGCAATACTGTTTAAGTGGTGATAAACTCCTTTAGCACTTTCTTATCTGGGAAGCTTTTTATCTCTCCTTCCATTTTAAATGATAGCCTTGCTGGGTAGAGTAGTTTTGGTTGTAGGTCCTCCTTCCTTTTCATCACTTTGAATGTTTCTTTGAATCCCTTCTGGCCTGCAAAGTTTCTGTTGATAAATCAACTGATATAGTCTTAAGGGCACTCCCCTATAGGTAACTAACTGTTTTTCTCTTGCTGCTTTTAAAATTATTTCTCTTTAAACTTTGCCATGTTAATTATGATGTGTCTTGGTGTGGGCCTCTTTGGGTTCATATTGTTTGGGACTCTGTGCTTTCCAGAACTGCATGTCTATTTTCTTCATCAGGTTAAAACAGTTTTCAGTCATTATTTTTTCAAAAGATTTCTTCAATCCCTTGTGTTCTCTCTTCTCCTTGTGGCATCCCTATAATGCGAATGTTGTTATGCTTGACATTGTCCCAGAGGTCCCTTAAACTATCCTCATTTTTATTTATTTATTTATTCATTCATTCATTTATTTTGCTGTTCCTATTGGGTGTTTTCTGTTACCTTGTCTTCCAAATCATTGATTTGATCCTCTGCTTCACCTAATTTGGTGTTGATTCCTTTTAGTGTATTCTTCATATCAGTTATTGTATTCTTCATTTTTGATTGTTTCTTTTTTATAGTTTCTATGTTCGTTTTTATGCTTACTATCACTTTGTTGAAATTCTCACTAAGTTCATCTACCCTTTCCCTGAGTTTGTTGAACATCCTTATAATCAGTGTTTTGAACTTTGCATCTGGTCAATTACTTGTCTCCATTTTGTTTAGTTCTTTTTCTGGAGTTGTGTTTTGTTCTTTCTTTGGGGATATGTTTCTTTTTCTCCTCATTTTTAGTGCCTCTCTATGTTGGTTTCTATGTGTTACGCAGATCTTCTATGTCTCCCAGTCTTGGAAAGAACTTATTGGGTGGCTTTATAAGGTGGATGACCTGTGGGGCTCAGTGGCACTGTCTCCCTGATCATCTGAGCCAGGTGCTCCAGGAGTATCTCTTGTGTGAGTTGTGTGTGCCCTCCTGTTGTAGTTGAGCCTTGATTCCTGTTGGCACATCAGTGGGTAGGGTTTACTGTCAGGTTGACTGGCTGTGAGGATTGGCCACAACCAGGACATATGAGCTACTATGTGGGGGCTGACTCCATGGAGCCAAATTCACCCCAGCAGGACTCTGGTGCCTGCCAACACTACCCTTTTGATGTGCTACTTGTGAAGTTAATTGGGCAGTGCTTTATTTTGCCTGAAGTTAGCCCCTACATATGTTGGTCTGGGGCATTTTGGTAAGGATTCTGGTGCAGGCTGGTACCTGGGACCCACCTGGGACCACCTGGTAGGAAGTACAAAGTGATTTGTGGTTGATAGCTGCCTGTGCTGGGTCTGGAGGCATGTAGGAAAAGCCAGGCTGTGAACTGAAGCCAGCTGCTACCAGTGCTAGGTCTGGGGCCACTCAGCAAAAGGCACAGCACATCCCAAGGCCAACCACTGCCTGCTTGGGGTCTGTGGACCTCTGAGATTTTTTAAGAAAGACTGCAGCATAAGCTAAGGCTGGCTGCCTGAAGCTGAAATTGCCTCTAGCACTGTGTAAGTTGAGTGTGGCAGGGTCTCAGGGTGTCATCATTGTGAGGCAAATGGTATTCACCAAGTTAATGCAGAATCATATTTGGCCATGTGGGGGGAGGCTTAACACAGGGACAATTGCACTGTTCCACCAGTCCTTGCCCTGAAGCCACTCAACTGAGTTTCTCCCTGCATGTCTGTTGTGCCTCCACAATCACTATCCCTTCACTGAAGCCCATAGTGAGTGCCTACAAGTGAGTGAGCCTGTGGCCAGGCCCTTTAAGGTGATGCTTGGGACTCCAGCAGCCCTCCATCTCACCTGGATGAACAGAGTCCTCACTGATTTTCACAGCTAGATATTATAGGAACTCCTCTTCCTGACACTGGTGTTCTGGGCTGGGGAGCCTGATGTTGAGCTGGGACCCCTCACTTCTCAGTGAGGACCTCTGCAGCCAAGATATCCATTCAGATTCTTAACTGCCACATGTTGGTGTGGGGCCAATCTGTTCCACATTTTGCCCCTCCTAAGAGTCGTGACATGGCTTCTTTTTTATATTCTTAGATATAAGACTTCTGTTCAACTAGTCTTCAGGTAGTTCTCCAGGTGGATTGTCCTATAATTTAGATGTGGTTATGGGAGGAAGTAAGCATGGCATTTACTTACTCCATCATCTTGACTGAAACTCATTCCATGCCTTCTTGTTAGGTTTTATATCTGCTTTCCCTAGGACAGAAAAATCCCACTTACCTGAAACTGGAAATGGGCCACCATATTTTTAAGTACAACATTTAAGCAACCATATATTTAAATACAAAATTTGAACTACTACTTCTTACTTTATAGATTTAGATTTTTCCAACTGACTTCCTTACAATGAATTGAAAATTATCGTTAGTTCATTTCTACCTCATACACTCTTCTCCTTACTTTTATTAAATAATTGTTGTTTTTTTCTTTTTGATCCTTTAATTTCCTCTATTAATTAGCTTTGTAATTTACAGTTCAAATTATGGTTTCACAAACTTTGATATTCTTTAGTTCCAAGGATTTGGAAATTATGACCTTCCACCTTTTGTCATCTGTAGCTTAATTTCTACAAAGGTTAATGACATTTACATTTTGGTCTTTAAGTGTATTATGTCTCACATTTTTGCTATGTACAAAATTCAGAAAAAATAATTAGTCTTCATATTATTAAGATTTTATATGCATTTTAATGCTGAGACACATGGTGTATAATTGCTATATTTCATACTTTAATATTATGACATTATAACCACTGTATTCCACTCACAGAATGTCCCCAGATTTAAAGGCCATTTTATGCCTCTTTTATATATTTTTTCATCTACTTACTCTGTTTCATGTTAGAAAACTATGTCTTGGGATTTTTCATGCTAATTTGAGGTAAGGATCTACCTTGTAGCAAATTATCACCCAAAAGTGGAATTTCTGGGACTGCACAGCTGACAGTTGTTTATTGGGCCATCTCTAGGGCTAATCCCAGGGCATTTCCTGAATTGCTTTACCAGGAATCTCAATTATACTCAATACAGACTTAAGTACCCACTATGTGCCTTGTAGCACTGTGAAACACTAATTTTTGCATGAGACGTACTTATATTTTTAAAAAATTTTGCTTATCTGAAATGGAAATTTAACTGGGTATCCTGCATTTTTATTTGCTAAATACAACAACCCTAATCATGGGAACATTTTGCCAGATTCTTCTGGGGAAGTCAGATTCTTTGTCCCTTGGAATGTTGCTTCTAGGACTCAAAAACTTTTGCCATGTTTGGGGCTGCTGACCTCAGGTGAGTCATAGAGTCTAAGGCATACCAAGTAGCTGAAGCTATTATACAAGAGATAGGTGGGGACAATAGAATTTTACAACTACATGATTTGTTCAATACAATGTTCCATTTTAATTAGGAAATTGGGGCAATTTACATGAACAATAAAGACTATTTGATGAATGTAATGGCATCATATCTTGAACAGTCTTCATCAGCTGAGAGTATAAATGGAAGTTTGCTACCAAAAATTTTCCAATTTATTTCTTTTTGCTCCTTCTCAAATTTGAGAAGTCAGTATTTCTTCTTGGTGCCAGTCCACACCTACAGTCTACTTTAGCTCTGCCCCATCCTCACACAGTCCAAGGTCCTATCTGACTTTATATACTTATGTATGAATTATTATATATAAACATATAAATAAACAGATTATATTAAAACACTGTTATGAAAATATTTTTAAATTGTGCCTCCATAGTAACACATTACAAAAAATAATTAGCCACAGGTGTAATAATTACTTTCATTTCAAAATAGATGGGCATATTGAGATTTTAGGAAATTGTAATGTATTTGAAAAGGTATAAAATTTATATTGATGAGAAGAAATAGATAATTCAGGAATAAAATAATAGATGTCCCAATATAATAATATTCTACAGACTTCAATGCCCCACTTTAAGTAATATATAAACAACTTAGCAGAAGATCAATAAGG
The DNA here is from genome assembly GCF_036562045.2 of Rhinolophus sinicus. Taxonomy (NCBI): domain Eukaryota; kingdom Metazoa; phylum Chordata; class Mammalia; order Chiroptera; family Rhinolophidae; genus Rhinolophus; species Rhinolophus sinicus. Next base: position 65,729,070 of record NC_133757.1, read on the forward strand.
AAATAGAAGACTTGGACAATAATTTAAACTAATTAGGCTTAACAGACATCCATTCTACCCAAGAACAGAGAATACATATTCTTCTCAAGTGCACATGGAATATTCTCCAGAATAGACCATGCTCTAGGTTATAAGACAAACTTCAATAAATTTAAAAGGATTGAAATCTTAAAACATATGATACCTGACCACAATGAAAAAATTAAAAATGTACAACAGAAACAAATTCGGGAATTTCACAAATATGTTAAAATTGAACAACAAACTGCAAAATTACCCATGAGCCAAAGAAGAAATTACAAGAAAAATTGGAAAATGCTTTGTAATGAATGAAATTGAAAGCACAACATGCTGAAATGTAGACAATACAATTAAAGTAGTGCTGAAAAAGAAATACATAGGTATAAACACTTACATTACAAAAAGAAATATCTCAAATTAATAAAATAACTTTCTACCTTAAGACGTTGGGAAAACAACAAATTACTCTTAAAACAAGATGGGGGTAAATAATAAAGATAAGAGTAAGAATTTAAAATGCAGAGAATAGAAAAACAACAGAGAAAATGAACAAACCCAAAATTTGTTTCTTTGAAAAGATACATTGACAAACTTTTAGCTTAACTGTCAAAGAAAAACAAAAAAAGAAGTGACGACTCAAATTAAAATCATGAATGAAAGAGGGGACATTATGCTAAGTGAAATAAGTCAGACAGAAAAAGCAGAGAATCATACGATTTCACTGATATGTGGTATATAAACCAAAAACAACAAAAGAACAAGACAAACAAATGAGAAACAAAAACTCATGGACACAGACAATAGTTCAGTGGTTACCAGTGGTTACCAGAGAGTAAGGGGGGAGGGGGTGGTAGATGAGGGTAAAGGGGATCAAATATATGGTGATGGAAGGAGAACTGACTCTGGGTGGGGAACACACAATGTGATTTATAGATGATGTATTACAGAATTGCACACCTGAAATCTATGTAACTTTACTAACAATTGTCACCCCAATCAACTTTAATTAAAAAAAACCTGAAAACAACAAAGGAACAAGACAAACAAATGAAGAAACAAAAGCTCATAGACACAGACAATAGTTTGGTGGGTACCAGAGGGTAAGGCGGAATTAGGCGGGTGGTGGTAGATGAGGGTAAAGGGGATCAAATACACAGTGATGGGAGGAGAACTGACTCTGGATGGTGAACACACAATGTGATATATAGATGATGTATTACAGAATTGCACACCTAAAACCTATGTAACTTTACTAATAATTATCAACTCAATAAACTTCCATTAAAAAGAAGAAAGAGGGGACATTATGACAAACCTTAGTAAAATAAAGAGGACTACAAAATACTCTGAACAACTCTATAATAATAAATTAGATAAAATGGACAAGTTCCTACAAAGACACAAAATGCAAAAATTGACTCAAGAAGCAACAGAAGTCTGAATCGTTTCATAGCAAACAAAGAGATTGAATTAGTAATCATAAACTTCCCACAAAGAAAAGCCTAATACCAGATGGCTCCATTGGTAAATTCTATTAAACATTTAAAGAATGATTAATAACAGTTCTACACAAATTCATCCAAAATTTAGAAGAGGAAGGAACACAACAGTTTTAATTCATTGTAAGTATGAAGCTAACATTTCCTTGATACCAAAAATAAACAAAGATACCGAAAGAAAAGAAACCTCACACCAATATATCTTATGACCATAAAAGCTAAAATCATCAACAAAATGTTAGGATATTGAATCCACCAACATACAAAAAGGATTCCAAACAATTACATCAGATGGGCTTGTTACAACCCAAATTTCTGGGTCCTATACCCAAGGTTTTTGATTCGGTAGGTCAGGGATGGAGCGCAGTGATTTGCATTTCCAGTAAGTTCCAGGTGATGGTGATGCTGCTGGTTAAAAGTCCACATTTCAAAATAACACTTCTCTAGTCATTAAGTGGTTAATAATTTTAGCTCATTTACTAGGAATGTGGATGGTGCATTAAGACTGAGACAGAACAATGCAGATAGGTGGCTGTTCAAACACTCTCAGTCTGATAAATGGGAGTGATGGTGTGGGTGGGTTTTATGGCATTAAAATAGTCCAAGACATAATTGACCTCCTAATGCTAGACAGCCTGGCTTCTCTTCTCCTGAGAAAATGGAGAATCTTGAGAACTATAATAAGAGAATATAAATTAGTGGCTTACATACACACACACACACACACACACACACACACACACACACACACACAGTGAGGAAAAATATTTAACCTTTATTTGCTATGAAAAGTTCTTAAAAATAGACAATTTCATTCTAAAATATTGGTTTTCACTAATCAAGCCCTATTTTGGGGGGTGAGACCATTTTATTTATAGTATTATGAACATAAGCTGCCAGAATGGACAAATCAGCCAATCATAACTTTGGCTGTTATGAAGTCAGAGAAAATTTACCAACCTCCTGTAAACACTGACAGGTGTACTGGTACTGCAAAGTTTCCACACTTTAGGTCACACAAAGAAGTTAATGATTGTTACAGCTTTATTTTTTTCCATATACAGCCAATACTTAAAGGATTTTTAGATTTCACTCATCTTTCCTTAATCAAGGAAACATGTACACACACACACACACACACACACACACACACACACACACACACACACCCTTGTCATTCTTAGTTATTTCTGGCAAAGAGCTACTCTCATCAATAACAGCCTGTTGTCAGGATCTCCCTCTTCTCTTCATAATTCCCCATCCCCAATCCACACATCCCAAAGCAGGAGCAATTTTATACAGGAGATGGCTGACATGGTTTGCATCATTCAACTCAACATGATAAAAAACAAATAAATAAAAAACATTAGACATTTCTCTTCACCCTTTTTGGATCTGCTCTCAACTCCAGAGCCCTTAACCACCCCTCCCATGGGAGTCAATCCTTCTTCCTCCTTCCTGTTCCTTCCTGGATTTGCCTCTGTAGGAACCTCAAATTCCTCTCCTTCCCATTAATTAGGCAGAATTTTTATCTTTCTCATTGAAACTAGGCACCAGCCCAAAACCCAGGTCCTGGAAGCTTGTTTCTATTCCCTCAATGGGCTTATAAAACCAAGTTCCCAAAATAGCCAAGTCCCTTCGAATAAAAAATTCTTGTAATAACCCCTAAGAAGAGAAAACACTTCTTAATTTTATGACATTTCACTCTAGCCCTCAATGTTTTGTCCAACATGAAAGCCCAGAACAGCAAACTCCACAATGAGTATGGAGTTTGTTACAAGCACTGTTTCCTCAAACAGACCCGTGAGTTTCCCTGTACTGATCAGGCTTTCCTCCCTGGGCTCATCAGGAACATGCTGCACTGGGTGGATTGTGCAGGGTCCCAGGCCAATTTCCTCTTTCCCAACTCCTCCAGCAGAACATCCTTGGGTCCAGCCAGTTCTACCCCTTTAACTGAGCTAAACAGTAGGCTCACACAACTTCAGCCAACTCCCATACGCAATAGTTTGGAGTGTTGTACCCCAAGTCACTCAGCTAGTCAGTTGAGGGTAACAGTGCACCCATATCGCAGGTGAATTCAGCAATTGGCCCCAGGAAAACCATGGGGGCATGGGAAAAAAACTAGAGCCGTGGAAATACCCCATTCCCTTCTGCTCAGGTCACAAGCCTAGACCCTACACTATTCCATTCTGTTCAAATGGCTTCTCTGTTGTATTCTCAAGAATGAATCTGACCTCCTACTCCCATCCCCATCCCTGGAGCTCTAGTTCATGAAACTGGGCATCTGTCTGCAGACCCTTCTGATTTGTTTTTCTATTATCTCCCTGGTTTTCCAGTCGCTGTGAGGACTAATGTCCTGTTCTACTTTCATTGGACTAACGGATGAGATGAAATACTGACTGGAAGCTTTGCCTTCCCCCAGATGTCAAATAGTGGAGGCAGCTCTCTGTGGAGAAAAAGGATGTTCAGGGCCATGTTCAAGGAGTTCCTGGTTCCTGACCTGAGACTTCCATTGCCATTCACTTGTTTCACTTATTTATATGCTACAATCACCCAATGATTGTTACTAGTATTACTTTAAACAGTTAATTTTTATATCAGTTAACAACAACAATAACAATAATGATTTCCGGCCCGGTTGGTGAAGCAGGTAAATGCTGTGCTCATCTCCTCTCATGACCACATCAGAATTATGACTAATCTACACAACAGCCATCATTGAGAATTCCTGAACCCTAGCTGAACCCAGGTCCTTCAACTAAGGAACAGAAGAACCACATTGAGACTGGTGGGAGGGGCAGAAATACAGAACAGGCTGGTGCCTATACCTATGTGTGGCAGTGAAAAATAAGAAAGGATATTTCATCTGCAGAGGTCCCCTGAAGGAGTGAGGGGCCCCAGCCCCACATCAGGCTCCCCAGCCCAGGGTTCCAGTGCCAGGAAGAGAAATTCCCACAACTTCTGGCTGTGAAAACCAGTGGAGATTGTGGCTAAGTGAGATGGAGGGCTGCTGCAGTCCCAGGTATTCCTCTTAAAAGGCCTGCTTATGGATTTACTAACTGACAGACTAACTTGCTCTGAGTTCCAGCACTGGGACTAAATGTGATGTGGAATCCTGACTGGGCTCCTGAAATAGAAAAAAGACATTAGATAAAAACTGAGGGAATGTGAATAAAGTATAGACTTTAGATAAAACTAATGTATCAGTATTAGTATATTAATTTTGGCAAGTGTACCATGTTAAGTTGTTAATGATAAAAGAAACTGGGTGTGGTGTATATGGGAACTCTGTACTGTCTTCACAATATTTTTGTAAATCTAAAACTATTCTAAATATTAAATTTATTTTTTTAATGGCCATAAACTTCTGGATAAATATGGCAGTTCAAATGAGGAAACATTTTTCAGCCAACACTCTTTTTTCCCAAATGTATGGATGTATACTTAATATACAAAAAGTTGCACATATTTAATCTATACATTTGGATGAGTTTGGATATATATACATATATATCTCCACCCAACAAACATTCTTCACAAAAGAAAAACTCCCTTCAGTTTTGGTCAGGTGGCTACCTCGGAATTCATTTGGACTCCCTCAGAGACAGCTAAGGAGGGGAGTTCATATGTTTCATTCAGGGCTATGACGGCTGTGTTCACTGTATTCCAAGTTCTACGCTAAACTCCTTGAGTGGGTTATCACCTGACCATTGTATGGATAAGGAAGAGGCAGGGCAGACAATCCAAGGCACCTATTCAGCCTTTATCCACCTTCTTCTTACCAACAGACTATAATAATGAACCCAGTTGCTTCTCCAGCTCCCTTGAAGCTAATGTTGACAGACTGCCCTGAGTTTGGGGGTTCATTATAGGCTTTGCCTCCCAGGTCTAGTGTCACCTTTCTCTGTTTCTTCCCTTGTTTGCCTGGAATGCAGAGAGTGGCTGGAGGGGAGCAGTCTGCTGCAAATACAAAGCAGTAAGCAAGAGGACAAAAGCTTCACCTAAGGGTGGTGGCATGGCAGGAGAGGATCCTGGGACATGATGACATTGAGAGCCACTGTGCCAGCCTGAACAGCTGTCTCAGGACTTTGATCTGTGGGAGAAAACAAATCCTTAATTGGTAACATCATTCAATTGTGTTTCTGCTACATAAGTTGGAGCACAACTCTAATAGAAGAATTATGTAACTTGCCAAGTTCTCATACACAGGGCACGACACACCTGAGCTCCCAGTCAGGTTGGTGCAGTCCAAAGCTTTAAACTGCTGTATTTGCCTTGCTTTCACATTCGTGGGCATTGCTTCTCACTAATTGGTTCATTGTAGGTCTTCCTAGCTCCCACATGTAGGGTTTCAACATTTTTTTTTAAATAATTGAGACACAAAAGACTATTCCTGGGCTCACCTTTTGGCTCTTTCTGCTCCTGGCCACCTAAGGTAGCAAGCTCCTCCCTGCATGCCACTTGGTACTCTGCCATGTGGGGCTCAGACAAAGTGAGCGGACAGGCATGCACTTCTCAGTGCCAGCTGGAATTCACCTCCACTGGCCCTTTGATCTGGCCATGAGAAAGCTGCTCCTGCTAAGCCACGTCTCTCATCTCCCTACTCCTATGCAAACCTCAACCTTGCTAATCACCAAATCAAATAATGTTTAGCCTGACCTCAGATTCCTGTATTATCAGGAGGGAAGATGATGGCAGCAGAGACCATAAGGACAAGACAGAGGGTGAGCACACAGCAGGGAGGAGAACAGTTCTCTCATTCTCTCCTTCCCACCTCACCTCCATCAAGCCCACCTTCCTCTCTTCTGCCATTGGGTAGTAGTATTCTTACATCTGCCTTGGAAAAAATAAATCAATAAGGGCCATGAGCTCTGGCTTGAGTCCTCTGTTCACTTCATCTCCCCAGGGCTACCAAAATGTCCACGGGGCCCTGAATGCAGCCTGTGTGCCATAGGGGGAGACAGGATCCCCTCCAGAACTAGAGCACCATGGGCCTGAACACAGGGTCCCTTCTGATAGCTGACTTTTCCACTCTGAAGCCTCCAATTATCCAAACTGCTAAGATCCAAACAGCTCAGAGGCCAGGGGCAGGGTGCTCAGTTTCATCTTTCACACACACACACAGTCCTTGATAGCTCCCACAGAGAGGTGCCTGCTGAGAACTCAAGGAAGGAATTAGTGCAGACGTGCCCCTCCCGAGCACCTAGCCCTGGCCTACCCCAGCCCTGGCCTTTGGCTCCTCATGTCTGATTTATCCTGGCTATCGCCACCAGTTGTCAAATGGCACCCCATGCTTAGCGGATCCCCAGTAGAACTTGGTCAGCCTCCTCTTCCCCAGCCTGTTCTTCCTTGGGGCTCATGAACAATATCATACCTACCCTCAGCCTCCAGTTTTCGCCATTACAAGGGCAGACTCTTCTCTGACTCATCCTTCTTTCCTTCTTCCTTCCCATCCTACCTTTTCATAGATCTACCCTAGCCTAAGCCTTGCCTCACTGGACTGTCCATTGCTTCTCTGTGTGATCACACACATATTTCTATCTTATGTGTATTTGAAGCTCTCAGTATGTGGGCCTGCTTTCCTCACTCTCCAGGCTTATTCTCCATTATTCCTCCAGCCCACTTGATTTTCAAGGTCCATCCTGAACGTCCCCTTTTCCACTTAACCTCTCCTAACTCAACACATTGAAAGTGGATCACTCCCTTCTGAAGTCCTGAAGACCTGCATCTCTCTCCCTCTCCTGCTAATAGCACCTTTCATTTGCTATCTGATCATGCACTGCATTATGCACACATCTTATCTAAGTTACCTTTCGGGCAGGACCACCTCTGCATCCTGTCTGACGCTGAGACCATTCATCTTACACAGTGAGTACTCAGAAAGGAATGCACGAGTGAATGAATGAACAGATGAACAGTATCCCAGAGCTAGAATCAATCTCAGAGCTCACCAAACCCAGCCCTAAGCACCCACATCCTATCGCAAAGGTGAGGAAGACTCTCGGAGAAAGGAAGTGAATTGCTCAAGGTCCCACCCACCCCTTCCTTATGGTAGCATTAGCAGCAGATGACAACTGAGCTAGAACCAAAAGAGTGTCAGACTTGAAACTGTAAAACAAACTGGCATGGGAATTCCAGCTCTGATCCCTCATGGTTTATGTATTTGCATAGGTTTATGTATATAAACAATAAAAAAGTTAATATTGAATAAATTATCACACGCAGCTGTTCTGCCAGGAACTCCAGGTGAGCTATCTCATTTGATCCTCACAATAACAGTCCTAAAATTTAGGTCATGCAGGGTGGCATGCAGGATCACTAGTCCCGCTCCCCTCATGAGAACGCAGGACATGGTGAGGCCTAAAAGGAATACCCACGGAGCCATAGATAGGGGAGTCATACCACTATAGTCTCGCTGGCGCCTGCGTTGGAGACAGAGAAAACAGGAGCCACTAGATCCACAACCCTCCGTCCACTTGTCTCTGCCAACCACCCTCACTTGCTAATTGCAATACACCTCTCGGCAATCCGTAATCCACACTCCACCGTCTGCTAGCTTAGCCATGGCAGTTATATCAGTGGCTAATGGTTAACCGGTAAAAGCTGATGGCCGGCTAATCACAGCTGATGACCATCTACTACCCGAGGCAGCACTTTTCCCTGTGAGGCCAAGAGCCTGGAAACTGCCCTCTGGGGCTCTGTCTACACAAGGTGTATTCTTAACCTCATTTTTTAGATGACCCTTAGTCTTAGACTAAGTAACTTTCCCAAGTCATATACTCGTCAAATGTTTGAAAAAGGTTTGAACCTAGGTAGTCTCACATGAGAAGCCACACTCTGCACCAACACATAAATCACTCAAACTCTCTGGACCTCCGTTTGACCATCTGTGAAATAGGCATAGTAATAGCATATCATCATGGCATACAGCATGTAAGACACAGCTATAGAATCTGCAGCATTCTGTCATTCAGTTAATACTCCAGAGATCTGAATGTTCATCTCAGCTTTTGCAATCTGGTCTGGGGTACAGCCCTTCACCTTCTGTGCCTCAGTTTCTGCATCTATAAAGCGAGGAGTTTCACCAGACAGCATTCAAGGTCTTCTCTCTACTGTGTTCTGGGCATCCTTATGCAGAGGCTCTGGCTAGGACCTGCCAACATCCAGTTGATTGTGTCTCATGCTGGGTTACATGTGGTGCCACTAGCATGACATACCATGTTCACTGACATGGCAGGCTTGCATTAAGCTTTACACATAAGAGCAAAGCTTCCCATGAAATACTCTTTCAGTGTTTATTGTCACCTAGGGTCGGGCCATTTTTGGAAAGAAAGTTTTTTGTTTTGTAATGAAAAATATTATTTTGTACAATACTATCCATATGTTACTACCATTAGAACTTAGAAATATGTCCTTGAAATCACTCCATGGAGTACAAATAAATATTCTTCATATTTTAATAACTAAATAATATATATGTATATAATTTACTTTTTTTCTGCTCTTTTCAATTAAAGACAGTTTGAAACATTTTTCTTGATTCAACACAGTTTTATAATTTTGGTGGTGACATGAAATTTCCTTGCACTGAATTGACATAATTTATTGAACTCCACTGCTGGGTATTTAGGTTATTTCCAATTTTCCTTGGATTTAAGTGCAAATTCATGAAACATTGTGTTTCTGGGTTAGATTAGGGCATTTTGCATCATCTAAAATTGGCAACAAAATAAGTCCAATTTTTCAGGTTCTAAATGAAAGGGCACACTAATATTAATATCACTCAACAGTGAAGTTCCCATATTTGGCTCCATGTTAAACCCAAAAGCTCAGTCTTCATGGGCAAAAAGCTGGTGTGTACTGATTTTTAACTTACTTCCTCATCATTCATTTATTTAATTTATCTAAATATTTATTTCAGGCATACTGTGTTCTAAGCACTCTGTTAGGTTCCAGTGACATTGGTAGACTACCTCCCTGACTTTGTGGGACTTATATTAATAGTAAGGAAAACAGACAATACAGCAGTAAAACAAACATACATTAGAGAGAGCACATATGGAAGGAGAACCTAGTTATATTTAGGCCACTTACTACAAGGTATGATAGAAGAATATGGTGAATATTTAAATTTTTAAAAAATGTATTACAGTAAAAGACACATTGCCATTAATCCCCCTCAAAATACTCCCTCTTGCTTCAAACATACTTATCCCATCATCTTGCCACTTTCTGAAGCAGTTCTGTAAGTCTTCTTTCATACCTTTACTTCATTTTCCATCATGACAATGCTCTGTGTCACACATTGCTTCTGGTGGGGCAATTTCTGTCAAATAAAACCATTACAGTGTGTCCTCATCCACCTTTTTCACCAGATCTGGCACCGTGCAACTGCTGGCTCTTCCCCAAAGTAAAACTGATTCAGGACATCGAGGCAGCCATGACAGCGCAACTAAAGACACTCATGAAAGAGGACTTCCAAAACTACTTCAGAAAATGGCAAGAATGATGGGATAAGTGTGCTTGAAGTGAGGGGGAATATTTTGAGGGGGATTAATCACAATGTGTCTTTTACTGTAATAATTTTTTTAAAATTTAAACAGTCACTGTAATTCTTTATCACCTTGTACGTATTTACTCTGGGCAAGTTATGTAACCTCTCTGTACTTCAGTTTGCTTGCCTGCAAAATAGAGAAAAATAACAGTTAACATGTATGAAACACATAGAAGAGTCTTTGGCACATATTAAGCACTTAATACATGTTAGCTATTATTATAGTTTGTGTTAATTATTCATTACTACATAACAAATTACCTCGAAATTCAGCACTTAAAACAATAGGCATTTATCATCTCACATAATATCTGGTGGTCAGGGATCCAGAGGCAGCTGAGCTGGGTGGTTCTGGCTCATGCTCACTGGTGAAACTGCATCACCTGGAGGCTTGGCCAGAATTGAAGGCTCTGCCTCCAAGAAGTCTCCTCATATAACTGCAGGCAGGAGACCTCAGTCCTCATCCTGTGGATCCCCCCATAGGGTTACTTGGGTGCCCTTACACTATGGCATCCAGCTTCCTCTGGAGCGAGTGTTCCCAGAGAGAGGAGGAGGAGGCCATGCCTTTTATGACCTAGTCTTAGAAGTCCTACATACTGTCACCTCCTCCCAAATCTATTTGCTGAAAGTGAGTCACTGAGTCCTGCTTTTAATTAAGGAAAGGAGAATTAGGGTCCCCTTTCTGAACACTTTGTCAAAGAGTTCATGGGCATAAAGAACACCATGCAGATGCAGAGCCCCCAATGCCTGACCCACAGAGGTCTTTCCTCTCTCCACACTTTCGTGCCCCCTCAGTGCAATTGTGTAGACAACGCAGCCACTCCACTATGTTCACTCACCAAGATGCCTTTTGTAAACCTTTCCTATATCTATAAATGCAGGTCCTCTTTATAACCAGATACACATAGTTCTTCCTGGTTCTAATTTTATGTGAAATCAACATAAGTAATACATCAATGGCTTTAATTCTTTTAAATCCAAGTCAGCTTCAATTCCTTTTAAGACATCTCTCTCAAATTTTTTTATTTTAGTCAAAAAACATCCATAATGTCCTGAGAGATATAGGGCAGCCTACTGGTCAAAATCCACAGCAGCAGAAGAGGTCACTTTCAAATCCACTGGGCAAGGTCACACTGCACTTGGAAAACACCCTCCAGTTCTCCCCACACATGCCTGGCAGGCTTCATAGTCTCTGGTTTTCTAACAGACCAATTCTCTTCAATCATGTTAGTCTTTCCATGGGAGGATTTTGACCAGTCTAACTATATTTTTAAATTCATGTATCTACGAGGTGCCATATCCTTGGCATAAATCATCTCCAATCTTTACTTAAACACTCAAAGACAAGTATCATTAGTCCCCATTGCAAATGAAAAACCTGGTTCTCAGAGAAATCAAGGTTTGCACAAGATCACTCAAGAATGAAACTAAACTTCAAAACTGGGCTGACTGGATGCATATTTGGTTTATTCCATGATGTTGCTATCCTTAGGGTTTTAATTCAGAGCCAGAAGACAATGAAACCTGTGGTCATGCAAGTTGTATCCAGCTATACCAGTTTGCTTTTCAAACATTTCCCAAAAGCTTTTTCCACAGCCCCCATATATGACAATGAGATGTCACCCACACACAGGATTGCCAGGTAATATACAAAATGTCCAGTTAAATTTACATTTCAGATAAACAAATCATGTTATTAGTATAATTCTGTTTCATGCAATTTTTCCATAACCTTGGGCATACTTAAGTTAAAAAGTAGTTTGTTGAGACATCATCAAAATGGTGGAGTGAGGTGAGCCTCTGTATAGTTCCCCTGGAATTTACAACCAATAGAACAACAATAACTCCACAAAGGACTCCCTGAACAGCAGACAGGCAAGACGAAGAGGCCCACTACTGAATTCACCTAAAAGTGGGCGAATCAAGCGAGTGGGGGAGGAGTGAGGGGAGAAGCACAGAGACGGAGCCCCGCGGGTGCAGGACACAGACCAAGCTCAGTGCTCTGAGCTCAATGTCTCCTGGAACTACCGCAGCAGAGGGAGAGGGAGAACTCAGACTGCTAGGGCTCTGCTTATGGCCCACAGGGCTGAGGGGGCAGGGTATAACACGGCTGAACCCAATGTTCACGGCAGAGACCTTGGAGAAAAGACTGAGGAAGAAGTCTGAAAATGGTGGTTTAAGGCCTCACTGCGGAGCAGAGAATGGAAGCCTTAGGCACTGAGACTAGCTGCCCCCTCCCTACCCTCCCAGAGCTTGCCCCACCCCCATCTGCCCAGTACTAGTAGCGGAACAGTAGCAGGGTCACATCAAAAGAACAGAATATTTGCTGTTCTCAGAACTGTGGACCGCAGACACAGATTCGCATCCCAACTAGTTCCGGCAAAGGGGAGGGGGCTCTGGAAGCAGGACCGGCTGTGTTGGTGGTTGCCACCATTGCTCTGGGCCACCTCTCACAATTCACCCCGCCCCTGGCCCCACTATCTGGGCGGATCCCTGCAGGAGTAAACAGAACTGCTGAAACATACGGGCTCTGAATCTATTTGCCATTTGTATGTCCTCTTTGGAGTCCTCTGCCCATTTTTCAATTGGGTTGTTTGTTTTTTTGTTGTTGAGTTGAGCTTAGGTAGTAGAGTTGACCAGATGGAGGAAATAATCAGTGACATTGAAGATAGAAAACTGGAAATTACACAGATGGAAGAAGAAAGAGACTTGAGACTTCAAAGAAATGAAAGAATTCTACAAAAACTTTCTGACTCCATAAGAAAGAGTAATATAAGAATAATGGGCATACCAGAAGGAGAAGAAACAGAAGAGAACAGAGAATATATTCAAACAAATTGTTGATGAGAACTTCCCAAACTTGTAGACAGAACTGGATCCTCGAATCCAAGAAACAAATAAAACACCTAATTACCTCAATCCCTAAAGGCCTTCTCCAAGGCACATTGTATTGAAGCTGTCTAAAATCAACGACAAAGAAAGAATCCTCAAAGCAGCCAGGGAAAGGAACACGGTAACCTACAAAGGAAAGCTCAATAAATTTTCATCAGATTTTCAGCAGAAACTCTACAAGCAAGGAGGGAGTGGAACCAAATATTCAAACTATTGAAAGAGAGAAATTATGAGCCAAGAATAAGATATCCAGCAAAGATATCTTTTAGATATGAAGGAGGAATAAAGACCTTTCCAGACATACAGAAGCTGAGGTAATTTTCTAATACCTGACCTGCACTACAAGAAATACTAAAGGAGACTATTCGACCACTATCAACACGGACAATTTGTGGCAAGCAAAAGAGAAAAAGGCAGAGAGTAAAGACCTGAACCAAAATATGGGAATGGAGAAAGTAAGCGTGCTGTAGAAAATGAAATACTCTAAATATCAAACTTTCTTTTACATAAACTTAAGGGTAACCACTCAAAAAAAAAATCCAGAACTGAAATATATACTGTAATAAAAGAAGAAACAGAGGGAAACATCATAGAATACCACCACACAGAAATAATAGACAACAACAAAAAGGCAAAGAAACAATGGAGACAGCCTGACCAGAAAACTAAAGATAGAATGACAGGAAATCCTCACATATCAATAATCACCCTAAATGTAAATGCACTGAACTCACCAATAAAAAGGCACAGAGTAGCAGATTGGATCAGAAAACTAATCCCAACCATATGCTGTCTCCAAGAGACACATCTCAGCTACAAGGAGAAGAATAGACTCAATGTGAAAGGGTGGAAATTGACACTCCAAGCAAATGGTATCCAGAGAAAATCAGGTGAAGCCATAATGATATCAGACGAAACAGACTTCAAGGTGAAAAAGATAACAAGTGACAAAGATGGACATTTCATAATGGTAAAGGGGACTATACAACAAAAAGATATAACAGTCATCAATATTTATGCCCCCAATCAGGGAGCACTGAAATATACCAAGCAACCACTAACAAAATTAAAGCGAGAAATTGACCAAAACACAATTATACTAGGGGACTTAAATAAATAATTGGCAGCTATGGATAGATCATCAAACAGAAAATAACGCAGCCCTATATGACACATTAGATGAAATGGACATAACTGACATATATAGAGCACTTCATCCTAAAACAGCAGACTATACATTTTTTTCTGGTACACGTGGAACATTCTCAAGGATAGACCATATATTGGGACATAAAATTAGCCTCAGCAAATTTAAGAAGATTGAAATCATACCATGCATATTCTCTGATCACAAGGCTTTAAAATTGGATATCCACTGCAAAAAGAAAGCAGGATAAAACACAAACACATGGAGATTAAACAACATACTTTTAAAGAACGACTGGGTCAAAGAAGAAATTAGAGGAGATATCAAAAGATACATAGAAACAAATGACAATAAAATAATTCCTACCAAAATTTTTGGGATGCAGCGAAAACAGTTTTAAGAAGGAAATTTATATCATTACAGGCCTATCTCAAGAAACAAGAAAAATCCCAAATAAATAACCTCATGTTACACCTTAAAGAACTAGAAAAAGAAGAACAAGTGAAACCCAAGGTCAGCAGAAGAAAGGAAATAACAAAAATCAGAGCAGAACTAAATGAAATAGAGAACAAAAGACAATAGAAAAAATTAATGTGACAAAGAGCTGGTTCTTTGAAAAGATTAACAAAATTGACAAACCCTTGGCTAGACTCACTAAGATAAAAAGAGAGAAGACACTAATTAACAAAATCAGAAACGAAAAAGGGGAAGTTATCACGGACACCACAGAAATACAAAGGATCATCCAAGAATACTATGAAGGACTATATGCCACCAAATTCAATAACCTAGAAGAAATGGACAAGTTCTTAGAAACATATAGCCTTCCAAGGCTGAACCATGAAGAACTGGAAAATCTAAACAGACCGATCACCAGTAATGAAATTGAATCAGTCATCCAAAACCTTCCCAAAAGCAAAAGTCCGGGACCAGATGGCTTCACTAGTGAATTCTACCAAACCTTCAAAGAGGATCTAATACCAATCCTGCACAAACTCTTCCAAAAATTGAAGAAGAGACAGTACTCCCTAACTCATTTTATGAGGCCAACATTACCCTGATACCAAAACCTGGTAAGGACAGCACAAAAAGAAAACTACAGACCAATATCTCTGATGAATACCGATGCAAAAATCCTAAATAAAATGCTATCAAATCGAATACAACAATGCATTAAAAAGATTATTCATCACGACCAAGTGGGGTTCATCCACGGGGCACAAGGATGGTACAACATACACAAATCCATCAATGTGATACATCACATAAACAAAATAAAGGACAAAAATCATATGATTATATCAATTGATGCAGAAAAAGCATTTGACAAGATACAACATCCATTTATGATTAAAACACTTAATAAAATAGGTATAGAAGGAAAATACCTTAACATAATAAAGGCCATATATGATAAGCCCTCTGCTAATCTCATAATTAATGGTGAAAAACTGAAGCCCTTTGCTCTATGTTCAGGAACACGACAGGGATGTCCCCTATCACCTCTGCTTTTCAACATAGTGTTGGAAGTCCTGTCCAGAGCAATCAAGCGAGAGAAATAAATAAAAGGCATCCAAATTGGGAATGAAGACTTAAATTATCACTCTTTGCAGATGACATGATGATATATATAGAAAACCCTAAAGACTCCACCAAAATGCTATTAGAAACAATCAACAAATACAGTAAAGTTGCCGGCTACAAAATCAACGTACAAAAGTCCTTTGCTTTCCTATATACTAACAATGAAATCTCAGAAAAGGAAATACAAAAAACAATTCCTTTGCAATTGCAGCAAAAAGAATAAAATACCTAGGAATAAATTTAACCAAGGATGTGAAGGACCTATATGCTGAAAAGTATAAGACATTTTCAAAAGAAATTGAAGAAGACACAAAGAAATGGAAAGACATTCCGTGCTCATGGATTGGAAGAATCAACACAGTTAAAATGGCCGTATTACCCAAAGCAATATACAGATTTAATGTAATCCCCATCAAAATCTCAATGGCATTTTTTAAAGAAATAGAACAAAAAATCATCAGATTTGTTTGGAACTACAATAGACCTTGAATAACCAAAGAAATCCTAAGAAAAAAGAACAATGCTAGAGGTACTACAGGGCAACAATTATCAAAACAGCATGGTATTGGCAGAAAAACAGACACATAGACCAATGGAATAGAATTGAGAACCCAAAAATAAAACCAAATAAATAAAGACAGATAATTTTTGACAAAGAAGCTAAACACATACAATGGAGGAAAGACAGCCTCTTCAATAAATGGTGCTGGGGGAATTGGATAGCCACGTGCAAAAGAATGAAACTGGACTTCTATCTGTCACCATATACCAAAATTAATTCAAAACTGATTAAAGACTTAAGCATACGACCTGACACAATAAACTGCATGGAAGAAAACTTAGGTATTAAACTTATGGACGTTTGGTTCAAAGAGCATTTTATGAATTTGACTCCAAAGGCAATGGAAGTAAAAGCTAAAATAAATGAATGGGACTACATGAAACTTAAAAGCTCCTGCACAGCAAAAGAAACCATCGACAAAATAAAGAGACAACCAACTGAATCGGAGAAGATTTTTGCAAGCAGTGCCTCCGATAAGGGTCTAATATCCAAATATACAAGAAACTAATGAAACTCAACAGCAGAAAAACAAACAACCCAATTAAAAAATGGGCAGACGCGCTGAAGAGACATTTCTCCAAAGAGGACATATGAATGGCAAATAGACATATGAAAAAATGCTCAACATCACTAAGCATCAGAGAAATGCAAACCAAAACCACAATGAGATATCACCTCACCCCAGTCAGAAAGCCTATCATCAACAAGACAAATAGTAACAAGTGTTGGAGAGGCTGTGGAGAAAAAGGAACCCTCATACACTGTTGATGGGAATGCAGACTGGTGCAGCCATTATGGAAGGCAGTGTGGAGGTTCCTCAAAAAATTACGACCAGAATTACCACATGACCCAGCAATCCCTCTCCTGGGTATCTACCCAAAAAATCTGAAAACATTTAGAGATAAAGACACGTGTGCCCCAATGTTCATTGCAGCCTTGTTTACAGTGGCCAAGACATGGAAACAACCAAAATGCCCTTCGATAGATGAATGGATAAAGAATTTATGGTATATTTACACAATGGAATACTATTCGGTGGTAAGAAAAGATGATATAGGAACATTTGTGACAACATGGATGGATCTTGAGAGTATGATGCTAAGCGAAATATGTCAGACAGAAAAAGCAGAGAATCATATGATTTCACTGATATGTGGTATATAAACCAAAAACAACAAAAGAACAAGACAAACAAATGAGAATCAAAAACTCATAGACACAGACAATAGTTTAGTGGTTACCAGAGGGTAAGGGGCGTGGGGGGTGGGAGATAAGGGTAAGGGGGATCAAATATATGGTGACGGAAGAACTGACTCTGGGTGGTGAACACACAATGAGATTTATAGATGATGTAATACAGAATTGTACACCTGAAATCTATGTAATTTTACTAACAATTGTCACCCAATAAATTATAAAAAAAAGTAGTTAATTGTTTACCTAAAATGCAAATTTAATTGGGCACGCAGTGACAACAGACTAAAATGCAAACAGCTCTCTCTGTGTGTACAACTCTCACCCTCCATGCCAGATCTGAGATCTGGACAGATTCTAAGGTTTCTGATTTCTTCACAAAATCATAGAGTGCTTGTGAAGCCTAGGTATGGAAGCTTTCAGTTCCGTGTGAACTGAACGGTGAAGAACCGAGCAGAATGTCCAGGAAGCTAGAACATCAGATAACACTGGGGGGAACACCCTTGGCTATTCCACCTTGTAACAAGGCAGTTAAATGCTTCCACTCTTTTAAGTCAGAGATGAGTTTGCACTTAGAGACCAGATTCTGTAGGGGTTACTTGTAAGAAAGTTGTCCCTACAAATTCAGGCTCTAAAGGGCCTCAGAGCCATTGAATAAGCAGTGACCTTCAGTGAAAGTCACAACTTGGATGACTCTTCAGCAACCCCAAATAAGGCAGGTTCCATAGATGCTTTTTTCTCTTTCTTTCTTCCTTTCTTTCTTTCTTTCTTTCTTTCTTTCTTTCTTTCTTTCTTTCTTTCTTTCTTTCTTTCTTTTTTTTTTTTTAGTGTCAGAGTTAGTTAGGACAGATGGACACTGCTGCTGTCCTACCCTGTGGTTGCCTATATCCTGGCTGAGCTCTCCACCCTCCCTTCCACATGCAGCTGTGGCTAGAGAGGAGGATGTGCGGCTCCCAAATGTCCCTGCAGACACTCAGGGACATATGTGGGTTTAGGGGCAAAGTCCACCCCAAAGCCCTTAGGGTAAAGTGTCAAATCCTGAAATGTGCTCCAAGCCCTGTGTAACTATCCTTGCCTACAGATCCCTTATTATCTCCTGCCTTTGATCACACTGGTCCTTAAGATCCCTAAATGATTTTCTTTAATGGAATGTTCTCCTTTATTTTTCTGGAGAACACCTACTGACTTTTCAGGTAGCAGCTGAAATACTATTTCTTAAGGGAAGTTTTGGCTCCGCCTTACCCATCTCCCCTTCATAAGTAAGTCAGTGTCATGCAGGGAGTAACGCGGGGTCTCTGGTCCCTCTCCCCACATAAGAACGCAGGATATGGTGAGGCCGAAAAGGAACACCCATGGAACCATCGATAGGGGAGTCATATCACTATATTCTCGCTGGCAGCTGGGTTGGAAACACAGGAAGCAGGAGCCACACTATCTGCAACCTGCCCTACACTTCTCTGCAATTCGCAACCCCACACTCCACTGTGCTAACTGCAGTCCACGCTTGCTAGCTCAGCCACCATCTTCTTGCTAGCCCCCATTTGCTGCTAGCATAGCCACAGCAGTTAGACTAGTGGCCAATGGCTCACTGGTTACAGCTGATGGCCATCCAAACACAGTTGATGGCCATTTACTACCTGAGTGAGCACCTTTCCACGTGAGGCCGAGAGCCTGGAAACTGCACTCCTGACTCTGTCCCCACACTCCACCCCTACAGGGTCTCGCCTCACAATCTACGCATCAAGCGTCTTCTGCGAGGGGCCCTGTGCAAGGAGCCTGGAAGTAAATGCAATATCCTGGACACAGCCAGGCTCTCTGGGCACAGGCAGGGTTTCTCAGGGCACCGCCAGTACTTCTGGGCACAGCCAGACTTCCTGGGCTTCTTAGGGTACCACCAGTCTCCCCGGGCACAGCCAGGGTTTCTCAGGGAACCACCAGTCCTTCTGGGCACAGCCAGACTTCGTGGTCACAGCCACGGCCTCTCAGGGCACTGCTACACTCTCTGGGCACAACCAGACTTCCTGGACACAGCCAGGGTTCTCAGGGCACTGTCACTCTCTCTGGGCTCAGCCAGTCTTCCTAGGCACAACCAGTCTTTCTCACATATTCTCCACAGCAGCTGGTCGAGACACGAAAGCAAACATCCGCCAGTTCCACTACACGGTGATATGTTCCCAAACAGACAGTCAAGCGGTCCGTTAAATTAGGGATGGAAGGCATTTCCCCATAGTACATAGTCATTTGCCAGGGCTGTCCTGGGGGTGAGGAATGACCTTGACCTCACACTCATCTCCCACAGAGGACTCAGCAGTGTTTCCTCCTGGAACTACAAGTCCTGCATCCGGGCTGCCTCAGTAAGAACTTCCCAGCCCACAGGGCCGCAACAACTTTTGCTTTCTCCGGCCTATGCTGGTGGAGAGCCATCCATGTCTTTCCACCCCTCCATGGAGATCCACCTCTCCAGCAGCTGCATGGCTTTTCCTGTGCTGGTGGGAGAACCGTTCACGTCTTCCCACCCCTCCACGGGGGTCCAGCTCTCTGGCAGCTGCTCCTCCTGGTCTTCCTGAGACTGAGTGTTCATACACACAAACTGCTCCACTGTCCTTTGGAGAGCTTTGGCCGGCACCGTACCCTGCTCGCTGAGCCGTTTGTCACGCGGGGTGGCCTGCAGGATCTCAGCTCCAGCTCCCCACACAAGAACGCAGGATATGGTGAGGCCGAAAACGAACACCCACGGAGCCATAAATGGGGGAGTCATACGACTATATTCTCACTGGTGGCTGGGTTGGAGACACAGGAAGCAGGAGCCACACTGTCCACAACCCCGCACTCCGCCATGCTAACTGCAATCTGCGCTTGCCAGCCACCATCTTCTTGCTAGCGCCCATTTGCTGCTAGCGCAGCCACAGCAGTTATACTAGTGGCCAATGGCTCACTGGTTACAGCTGATGGCCAACTAGCCACAGCTGATGGCCATCCAGACACAGTTGATGGCCATTTACTACCTGAGTGAGCACTTTTCCACGTGAGACCGAGAGCCTGGAAACTGCATTCCTGGCTCTGTCCCCACAGTCAGCTTTGCCAATCATGTGCTTTCATAGCTGCCAGCACAATTGAGCTTTGTTAACTCTTAGTATGATGATATACTTAACTCCTGTATTCCTTGGTGAAATTTTATTTCATCGAGGGCAGGTATCATGTCTCTTTTGTTTACTCCTGGATCCCTAGCACTAAGAACTGTGTAAATATTAAGATGCTCAATAAGTATTAACAGAATAAAATGAATGAAAACTTCTGATATCGCAGACTGGCTAGTGAGAAGACCCCTCCAGTTCTCCTTCCTGCCTTGTTCTTCCCTCTTGAGCCTCCCGAGCCTGTAGTCTGCACACAGATGACCATACCTCCTCTCTCTTTGACCTATTGAATTGGAAAACAGCTTAGGAAAACCCTTTCCTGGTTGACTTTCCGTCCTTGGAATGGAGATACACTTGTTGTGGCCCCCAACCCCAGGCCACCTTCATGATTAGGAAAGACACTGGGCCTAAAGAAAGGAGAGCATTTCTCATTTCAAAATTTCAGGCTATTCTTTTTCCTATTAGTGCCAACCTTTCTTTTGTCCCCTGAGTTTTCTCATGACATTTATACTCTGAAATATCTCTTTCATACCCACACTACCTGTCGTTGGCTCTCCTCTAGCATTTAAAAATTTCAGCAAAAGCCAGGTGACCCAGGGGTCATGCAGCTTCTGCAATTAACAACATGGTAGACTAATAGCACTTGATTTTTTAATATGTCTGGTTGGGAGTGTTTTTCATTTGTTTGTTTTTGTTGTTGTTGTTTTGGTTGTTTGCCTATGAATGAGATTATGGGGATGTATATCAACAAATATACACAAAATTATTTTTTTAAATCCCCTCATCTATTAATATAAGTTCCAAATCATTTTAATCTTCAGAAAGTCCTTTAGACCCTGCCCTGTTCCATCTGGTGGCCACAAGCTACATGTGCCTATTTGAATTTAAATACAAAATGATTAAATAAAAATAAAATAAAAATTCAATTTTCCTCACTTTTACTAGCCACATTTCACATGTTCAATAGCTATATGTAGCTACTGGCTACTGTATTTGAGTGGATATAAGACATTTCCATCAGCACAGAAGAGTGTTTTATTATTTTTAAAAAACGGGTGGTGCATATGGGCTTGCCTTGCTTCACTTTCCAGGGCCCTACAGCGTTGTTTCTGGTGGCCTGTTTCCATGCTGTGGTCTGCCTGGAAGTGCTATGCCCTGGCTTCCCCCTTGTTCCCTATCCCCTAGGACGGAGAGGTTTTTGTTCATTGCTGTATAGATAATCCCAGGCACTATCCTTGATGCTCTCATCTGTCTTCTTGCTATAATTTTCACCAGGCAAGCCAAGATCTTGCTTTTAATAAATTTACTCTTTCAAATTCAAAGTATGACATGAGAAGCACATCCAAGCAAAGGTGCCTCTTCAACAATTTCCTGAAGTCATAAGTTGCTTATCCCAGGAAAATAACTTTCTTCTGAAGAACAAAGGTGCCAGACTCTGAGTACAGTGATATCCGTTCCTCTGCCTGAATGTGCTGTGGAGCTAAAATGGAGTTTCCTGAAGCTGGGGCATCTCCTGTCCCCACAGAGCCCTTACGTGTCCTAACAGACAGGGCTTTCCTCTCAAAAAGACTTTTCTTCCACTCTCCTCTGCTCTTAACCATCTCTGTTTCCAAAAATCAATTCTGTCTTTCTCAAAAAGAAAATCAAAAAGCCTATTTATTCTACATGTATATGAAGAGCTAACTGCTCTGAAATGAATGTATGAATGAATGAAAGAAAAAAAAAGGAAGGAAGGAAGGAAGGAAGGAAGGAAGGAAGGAAGGAAGGAAGGAAGGAAGGAAGACGGAGAGAAAAGACAAGAATCTACAGATTAAGCAGGCACGTGTCTGCATATCTAAGGTGACCACACATCCAGATTATCTCATCCTTGAACATATCTCAGGAGAGAGGGAAAGAGAAAGAAGCAAATATCCCCACCAATCTTCCAACATATGAAGAGAACACAAGAAGAGGGGCTGTTCAGGCTGCACGCATCTCTGAGGATGGCTATCTGGGAGTCAGGTCTCTATTTGGACTTTAAGTCCAGATGGGAAACGCATGCTCCACTTTCCCTATCCCCTAGTACGGTTCAAAAGTAGTCTGGTTGGAAGGAAGCAGGCTTGGGGACAAGTCTCAGAACTCTACCTCTGTGGCAAGTGGACTGTCTCTCCTTTCAGTGCAGTCCACTTGAGCTGACGTTGGCCCTTCCCTTCTTGTCATCCTTACCAGGCTTGCTTACCAGTGCCTAGATAGCTGGGGAGCGACAGGGCCCCAGCGCAGCTCCTGACACCTGTGAAAATCACACAGGTCTGGATGAAGAAAACGGGACTTAATAGGCGATTGGTATACAGCTATCGTGCATATGTAAGTCATGATTTTAAAGGATGAGAAGACAAGAGGAGATGCTAGCATAGGACAGGGAGGGTAGTGACCAGGGGTTCATTGGAAGAAGAGGGACACTTTCTAATGGAGCTGGAAGGAAGAAAGGAAGGAGACAGCTTCTGAGTGTCCTCTAGAGATTGAAGCCACAAATGAGTAGGGGCACCAGTCTGTGTAGATGGGTGCTCAGAAGTCTGAGAGGCAAACATTTAGAAGGGTTGAGATGTAACAGTCTCACACATTTTCTTTTTTATTATTAAAGTTTATTGGGGTGACAATGGTTAGTAAAGTTACATAGGTTTCAGGTGTACACTTCTGTAATACATCGTCTGTGTATCACATTGTGGCTCACACATTTTCTCTCAAACTACATCTTGGTTTTGTCTGCAGCTCGACTGGCGCCTTCATGACTCCAGCTGCTGCTAATTAGGGAAAATAATCTATACTTTCAAACTAACTTATTCTGATCTTTATTTCAAATGGTCTTGGACGGGAGGGCTGCGAAGTCTCTCAGGTACCATCTCAGTTTTTCATTCCCTGAAAAGACATGTGGGGTAGGAGGTGAGGTGTGGGCAGACAGGCCTCTAAATGAAGATTTCTTTTTCTGGGGTGCCAACACCCATATGCTAGTGTTTCAGGTATTTTCTTTTTCTTCAAAAGAATTCTCGTGGTTTAGTTTTTGGTTTGTCAGCTAGTAGATAAATGCTAGGCAGCTAGTTAATCCTTGTGTGATTGTAGGTGGAGGAATTAAAACCATGTGCTGGGCAGTATTGGCAAGTAACTGTCGTGGGTCCCTATAGATAGTCAGGGCACTGAGAACTTGGAGGCCCGAGGTCTTGCTAGAATGAGGGGCTCCCACCTCCCCTGCAGCCCCTTTGGTGACCATATTCTAGTTTTTGGTTTCTCCTTTTCATGTGCTTAGATGCTCCCATTTCCTTTCCACTGCCTCAAAATTGTCTGAAACCCCACATTAACTGATGACCTAAAACTATTCCACCACCTTCATTTTAAAGGGTCGGTTCTCATTTGGTTTCACTAATTCCATGGAGATGAAAAAACAAAAACTATACTCTGACTTTCATATTTCATATGACTTACTAAATACTTTGAAAGTTGTGAAACATGCCTGGCCAAGATGCACTGGCTCCAGCCCAGGGGTGTAGCTGTTCAGCGCTCTTATTGTTCATCCTTCCTCAATTTTAATTTTGATTTTTGCTTTAAACCAAGAATTTGGTATAAAGTTGTTTTAATTTTAAGTTTCTAAGTGGTAAGAATTTTTTAATGTTGTTTGTTTGTTTGTTCAGGTTTATTCTTTTCCTTTTTATTTATTATTATTGGGGGGGGGGGGCCATTGAAGGAAATGGGAGTGGATTTTTTTTTTCTAAAAATACGTAGGTGTACTGAAGTCAAAGTATAGGGATTGTTCTTCTCTGCTTTGAGGATTTGCCGTCCCTACCTATAAACTAAGGGAGGTGTTCTCTGTGTCCTAATCATAGTTCATTTTATGACTGTTCCTGGAGTATTTGAAAGGAATGCATGTTGGTTTGCATATTTTATGTGTAAAACCTTTCAAAGCTCTTTCTCTGAGGGTTCTGCCTTTGGGTCATGTTGAGAAATTCCACATCCTCATCAAGATTATGCAAAGACTCATCTACATTGTTTCAGGACATAATGTTTTCAGATTTTCTATTTAAATCTGTAATCAACTTGGATTAAATCTGGCACAAGACAGGGGTCTAGATCTATTCTGTTCTTTCCAAATGGTTATCCATTCAACCTTGGCTTCTAAATTACCAAGACGTCTTTTACCTCTCACTCAACTTCACACTAGAGTAAACTCTATTAATATGCTTGTCTATTTCTGAACCATACAATGTTTTCATATCTATTAGCAAAATTCTCCCTGATTACTCTTTTTCTATAATAATTTCTTAGCTAGTAGCATTCATCTTTTTTTATTTTTTGATAGTTTTTTATTATTATTACACTTCTCAGGGTGATATTGGTTAGTAAAATTATATAGATTTCAAGTGTACAATTCCATAATACATCATCTGTATGTTGCACTGTGAGCTCAGTACCCAAAGTCAAATCTCCTTCCTTCACCATATATTTGACTCCCTTTACCCTCTTTTACCATACCCCTCCCCACTTACTCTCTGTTAACCACTAAACTTGTCTGTGTCTATGAGTTTTTGCTTGTTTGTTTGTCTTGTTCAGTTGTTACTTTCAGTTTTATATCCCACATATGAGTGAAGTCATATGGTTCTCAATTTTCTGTCTGACTTAATTCGCTTAGCATGATAATCTCAGGACCCATCCATATCATTGCAAATGGCAGTGTTTCATCTCTTCTTATGGCAGAGTAATATGCCACTGCATAAATATACCACATCTCCTTATCCAATCATACATTTTATATTAGTTTCAGCTGTACAAAACAATGTAACAATTAGACATTAAAACCCCTCACAAAGTGATAGTAGTCACAATATTGCCACAAGGCTATGAAAGACATTTGGGGGAATATAATCAGTAATGTTGTAAAGATTTTGTAGGGTATCCAATCATATTTTGAAGGACACTTCAGTTTTTTCTATGTCTTGGCCTCTGTAAATAATGCCACAATGAACATAGGGGTATATATATATATATCTTAATGGATACATGTTTCCAAATTTGGGGCATAGATATCAAGAAGAGGGATTGCTATGGTTATTCTATTCTTAATTTTTTGAGGAACCTCCATACTATTTTCCATAGTGGCTGTACCAGTTTACATTCCCACCAGCAGTTTATGAAGGTTCCTTTTTTCTACACAACCTCTCCAACACTTGTTATTACTTGCCTTGTTGATAATACCCATTCTAACAGGTGTGACGTGGTATCTCATTGTGGTTTTGATTTGCATTTCCCTAATATCTAGTAAAGTTGAGCATTTTTTCATGTATCTATTGGCCATTTGTATGTCTTCTTGGGAGAAATATCTGTTCAGGTCCTCTGCCCAATTGTTTTAGTTGGATTGTTTGTTTTTTGTTGTTGTTTTTGAGTTGTAAGAGTAATTTAGAAATTTTGGATATTAGCTCCTTATTGGAGGTGTTGTTTGCAAATATTTTCTCCCATTCAATTAGTTACCTCTTTTTTGTTGATGGTTTCTTTTGCCATATGGAAGCTTTTTAGTTTGATAGAATCCCATTCATTTATTTTTGCTTTTAGTTCCCTTGACTTTGAGGTCAAATTCATAAAATCCTCTCTACAACCAAGGTCCATAAATTTAGTACCTCCGTTTTCTTTTGTCCAATTTATTGTTTCAGGTTTTATATTTAGGTCTTTGATCCATTTTGAGTTAATTTTGATATATGACAGCAATCTAGTTTCATTCTTTTGCACGTGGCTTTCCAATTTTCCCAGCATGATTTATTGAAGCAGCTTTCTTTTCTTCATTGTCTCTTTTGTCAAAAAATTTCCCATCTATATGCCAGTTTATGTTCCCTGTGTGTCTGTTTTTCTACCAATATCATGCTGTTTTTATTATTATCGTTTTGTAGCATAATTTGAAGTCAGAGAGTGCGATACCTCTGTTCTTTTTTCTCAGGACTGCTTTGGCTCCTCAGGGTCTTTTGTGATTCCATATAAATCTGATAATTTTTGGGATCTTTCCTTTTTAAAAATGCCATTTGGATTTTGATTAAATCTCTATATTGCTTTGATAGTTTTTAAAAAGTATTCATTTGGTATATTTGATTGACATTGTTCTAAATATGTAGAAAAATTAGGGAGAATCGACATCCTTCAATAATAACTTTCCATTAAAGCATTTAATATCAAATCCTTAATCATTAATACATATACCCAAAACTGCCTTTCAATGTCTCTGAAACTAACAAGTTCTATAGGAATGTTATCAATGAGATACTATTTATGGTGTCATAAAAGAGGAATGTGTTCTGTATTGCCTTCTCTTTAAATTTTATCAAGGCCCCTTTTAGATAAACTGTAACTGTTCTGTCCTGATAGTCACAAATTTGGTGACCCCCAGCAGTCCGCTGATCCTTATATCTAATTTCAACTCAAAAGAACAAATTAAGATCAATTTCTCTAACCTACAAGTCAGCCACCGGCCAACATTTAATTGGCTCATATCTAACACTTGTGCTCTGTAGGTCAACTCATTTAGTTACCTGAATGCAGGTTTGCGACTCATTTATCTTGGAGGTTTCATTAGAAATGGCATTGCTCATTTTTGAGTGAATTATTGGAAGGTTTTATGGTCATAGAGGGTGACTGTAAACACTCAGAACAGTTTCAGAATCACGGTGGCTGCACTTTACGGTTCAGAACTTGGAGGCATTCATCTTATTTGTCCTGTTTCAAGCAAATCAGGACTGTTTTCATAGTCCTGCTCAAATGTATTTCATGTTCCATCTCTGTGAGGAGACTGAATAGACTTATTTTCAAGAACAACTCCTTTCAGACACTATAATTTTTCTCAAGTCAGCCCACCATTTGTGCTTTGAACATTTGTATTTGATCTTCTCCGGGACACATCAATTTTATCCTTGGTCTTTCCTTATTATAACTTCAACTTGTTCCTCAAAATGTGTCCAAAATGCTGTTGTGAAACACATTTCCTTAGCCACTGCTATCTTCCATGACACCTTTGTACAAATTAGACAAAGGAGACCCTCTGGGTGGTCATAGCTCCACAAAAGTGTGGCTTCAAGAGAAAACTGTACCTTTTTCTCCAACTGTAGTAAAATGCATACTATAACATTTATGATCTTAAGCTATTTTAAGTGTACAGTTCAGCAGTGTTAAATATGTTCACATTGTTGTGCAACCAATTTATAAAAGTTTTTCATCTTGCAAAATGAAAACTCTGTATTATTAAGCAAGAACTCCCCATTTCTCCATACCCCCAGCCCCTGGCAACCACCATTCTACTTTCTGTTTCTATGAATTTGACTGCTCTAGATATCTCATTATGTAAGTGAAATTATTCAGTATTTGAGTTTTTGTGACTGGCTTCTTTCACTCAACATAATGTCCTCAAGGTTCAGCCATGTGGTAGCATGTGTCAGAATTTCCTTCCTTTGTAAGGCTGAATAACATTGTCATATGTATATACCACATTTTGTTTTTCGATTCGTCCGTTACCTACTCCACCTCTTGCCTATTGTGAATAATGCTACTGCTATGAATATGAATATGCAAGTATCTCTTCAAGACTCTGCTTGTAATTCTTTAGAATATATACCCAGAAGTAGGATTGCTGAATCATATGGGTAATTCTGATTTTAATATTTTGGTGACTGTCATATTGTTTTCCACAGCAGCTGCAACATTTTACATCCCCACCAACAGTGCACAGGGTTCCAACTTCTCCAAACACTTGCCAGCACTTGTTATTTTCTGGTTGCTTTTTGTTTTGTTTATAATAGTTATCATAATGAATGTGAGGTGGTATCTCATCATCTCATTGTGCTTTTGATTGGTGTTCCTGAATGATTAGTGATGTTAATCATTTTTTTCATGTGCTTATTGGCCATTAGTGTATCTTTTTGGAGAATTATCTATTTAAGTCCTTTGCCCATTTTAATTGCATTATTTGTTTTTTTGTTGTTGAGTCATAGGAGTTCTTTATATATTCTGGAATTAATCCCCTATATGATTGAAAATATTTTATCCCATTCTGTAGGTTATCTGCACTCTGTTGATTATGTCCTTTGATGCACAAAAGTTTTAAATTTTGAAATAGTCCAGTTCATAAATTTTTACTTTTGTGACCTATGCTTTTGGTGCCATATCCAAGAAGCTAGTGTCAAGTCCAATACCATGAAGATTTCCCCCTATGTTTTCTTATAAGAGTTTTGTAGTTTTAGCTCTTATATTTAGGTCTTTGTTACATTTTCAGTTAATTTTTGTATATGGTGTAAGGTAAGGTTTCAATTTCTTTTTTTTGTATTTGGATTTTTATTTTCCCAGCACTGTTTGTTTAAAAGATCTTTTCCGCCATTGAATGACCTTGGCTTCCTTGTCAAAAATCAATTGAGCACATACATGAGGAATTATTTCTGGGCTTTTTATGCTATTCCACTGATCTCTATGTCTGTCTTTATGCCAGGACCATTTGATTATTGTAACTTTATAATAAGTTTTGAAATCAGGAACTATGAAACCTACAACTGTGCTCTTTCTTTTTTCAAAATTGTTTTGGCTATTCAGGTGAGACTGCACTGTTAATGAACGAGGGAAATGCGCACCTTCCTCCCGGGATGCAGCCCTGTGCTGGAGCATCCAGCTCATGGAGCAGAGCTGCACCTGAAAAACCACCTGAAGAGATAGGCCTGCCTATCCAGATATAAAAGTCCCAGCACTCAGCAAATACTGCCTGAGAGACATAGGACCCATTTAGTCTCCTAACTTTGATAAACTCTTCCCTTTATAGAGCCGTATTATCAGAGCTGTTGACTGTTCCTCAATGATTAGACATTGAAATGTACATGTAGCTGCTTTGACATTATACAAAAGGGCTTTCATTTCCCTTTGCTTTTCTGTGATGTCCACAGTTTATGCTGAGGGTGGTATGAAGAGTCCCAGGCAGCATATGTTAATAGCTCTTTCTCAAGGGGCTTGATGAGGATGGAACCTCCCACCAAGGCCCATAGGAGAAACACATATCATCCTGAAGAACTGTTTGTATTATATAAACACTGCAATTGGTCTTTGGCTGATGTTGTAAATAATGCCCTTTTTCTGTTTTGATTGTTTCCTGAGAGACTTCAAGGTAAATGTGTAACCCAGCTTTAACCACTGCACAGGACTTCAGGGCATGTACTTTTGAGAACTAACCTCAGTTAGCTCTGTTATATTTATGAGTGGCATTCAGACTCTGGAATGAGAAGAGATTTGCACATATACTTTATTTCATAAAATATGTCTGTTTGACAACTAAAAGAACATATAGGTTATTAAGGCTCATTTGGTTGCATTTAACAGAAAACTGACTCAAACAACTCTAAGCAAAAGAAGAGGTTTTATTGGCTCATAAAACTGGAGGAATGGCTAGATATAGTGTCTCAAAAGATGTTGTCAGAACAGTCTCTCTCTCATTTTCTTTCTCTGATTCTAGCTCTTGTTTCCTTTGTGTTGGCTGCATTCTTAGTAGGCTCTCCTATCAGGTAGCACATTGGTCCCAGAGGGACTAACTTACAGACGACCTCCTTAGCAATCCCAGTGGGCCAGGAGCATCTCAACCCCAGTGTCTCCTGCCTAAACCCCAAGAGGGCTCTCATTGGCTTGTCTTGGTCTGTGTGCCCACCGCTGGATCAATCACTGTAGCAGGAAGAGGCAGTATTCTGGGTGGCCAGGACTGAATCACAGGGTTACTCTAATGCTCAGGGTGGGGTCATGATATTAAACTTCATAGACTGAGTGTGGGAGTTGAAGAATTGGGATACTATTGACAAAAAGAGTAGAAAGAGATGCTGAGCCAGCAAAATGACTCTTATTATCTACAGCATACCTAAAAGGATTCCTCAGAATAGCAACCTCATTCCCCTTTATATAGAAACTTATTCTACAGTGTTCTTGCCATATATTCCATCTGGTTTCCCTTTGAAGATATCCCATAATGAAGAACTCACTATTTCCAGTTGTTTTCCATCCAACGTTGGACAAGCTAGTTGTCAGAAAAATATCATTTTTTTTCCAGTGTCATTTCTTTTATTTTTTAATTAAATTTATTGGGGTGACAATTGTTAGCAAAATTACATAGATTTCAGGTGTACAATTCTGTATTACGTCATTTATAAATCCCATTGTGTGTTCACCACACAGAGTCAGTTCTCCTTCCATCAACATATATTTGATCCCCCTTACCCTCTGGTAACCACTAAACTATTGTCTGTGTCTTTGAGTTTTTGTTTCTCATTTGTTTGTCTTGTTCTTTTG
Organism: Rhinolophus sinicus; assembly: GCF_036562045.2. Classification (NCBI taxonomy): domain Eukaryota; kingdom Metazoa; phylum Chordata; class Mammalia; order Chiroptera; family Rhinolophidae; genus Rhinolophus; species Rhinolophus sinicus. Next base: position 65,759,968 of record NC_133757.1, read on the forward strand.
TTGTTTTTGGTTTATATACCATGTATCAGTGAAATAATATGGTTCTCTGCTTTTTCTGTCTGACTTATTTCACTTAGCATTATATTGTCAAGATCCATCCATGTTGTCACAAATGTTCCTATATCATCTTTTCTTACCAACGAATAGTATTCCATTGTGTATATATACCACAGCTTCTTTATCCATTCATCTATCGAAGGACATTTTGGTTGTTTCCATGTCTTGGCCACTGTAAACAAAGCTGCAATGAACAGTGCAGCACACGTGTTTTTATGTATAAATGTTGTCAGATTTTTGGGTAGACACCCAGGAGAGGGATTGCTGAGTCATATGGTAATTCTATTCATAATTTTTTGAGGAACCTCCACACTGCCTTCCATAACGGCTGCACTAGTCTGCATTCCCACCAACAGTGTATGAGGGTTCCTTTTTCTCCACAGCCTCTCCAACACTTGTTACTATTTGTCTTGTTGATGATAGCCTTTCTGACTGGGTGAGGTGATATCTCATTGTGGTTTTGATTTGCATTTTTCTGACATTTAGTGATGTTGAGCATTTTTTCATATGTCTGTTTGCCATTTGTATGTCCTCTTTGGAGCAATGTCTCTTCAGGTCCTCTGCCCATTTTTCAATTGGGTTGTTTGTTTTTCTGCTGTTGAGTTTCATGAGTTCCTTGTATATTTTGGATATTAGCCCCATATCGGAGGCACTGTTTGCAAAAATCTTCTCCCATTCAGTTGGTTGCCTCTTTATTTTGTCGATGGTTTCTTTTGTTATGCAGAAGTTTTTAAGTTTCATGTAGTCCCATTCATTTATTTTAGGTTTTACTTCCATTGCCCTTGGAGTCAAATTCATAAAATGCTCTTTGAACCCAAGGTCCATAAGTTTAGTACCTATGTTTTCTTCTATGCAGTTTATTGTGTCAGGTCTTATGCTCAAGTCTTTGATCCATTTTGAATAAATTTTGGTACATGGTGACAGATAGCAGTCCAGTTTCATTTTTTGCACGTGGCTAACCAATTCTCCCAGCACCATTTATTGAAGAGGCTGTCTTTGTTCCATTGTATGCTTTTAGCTTCTTTGTCAAAAATTATCTGTCCATATTTATGTGGTTTTATTTCTGGGTTCTCAATTCTATTCCATTGGTCTATGTGTCTGTTTTTCTGCCAATACCATGCTGTTTTGATTACTGTTGCCCTGTAGTACAAGCTAAAGTCAGGGAGTGTGATACCTCCAGTATTGTTCTTTTTTCTTAAGATTGCTTTGGCTATTCGGAGTCTTTTGTGGTTCCAAACAAATCTGATGATATTTTGTTCTATTTCTTTAAAAAATGCCATTGGGATTTTGATGGGGATAGCACTAAATCTGTATATTGCTTTGGGTAATATGGCCATTTTAACTGTGTTGATTCTTCCAACCCATGAGCACGGAATGCCTTTCCATTTCTTTGTGTCTTCAATTCCTTTCAAAAATGTCTTATACTTTTCAGCATAAAGGTCTTTCACATCCTTGGTTAAGTTTATTCCTAGGTATTTTATTCTTTTTGCTGCAATTGAAAAAGGAATTGGTTTTTTGTATTTCTTTTTCTTTTATTTCTTTTTTTTTAAATTTTATTTTATTAAATTTATTGGGGTGACAAAGAGCATTTTATGAACTTGACTCCAAAGGCAATGGAAGTAAAAGCTAAAATAAACAAATGGGACTATATGAAACTTAAGAGCTTCTGCACAGCAAAAGAAACCATTGACAAAATAAAGAGACAACCAACTGAATCGGAGAAGATTTTTGCAAACAGTGCCTCCGATAAGGGGCTAGTATCCAGAATATACAAGGAACTCATGCAACTCAACAACAAAAAAACAAACAACCCAATTGAAAAATGGGCAGAGGACTTGAAGAGACATTTCTCCAAAGAGGACATACAAATGGCAAATAGTCATATGAAAAAATGCTCTACATCACTAATCATCACAGAAATGCAAATCAAAACCACAATGAGATATCACTTCACCCCAGTCAGAATGGCTATCATCAACAAGACAAATAGTAACAAGTGTTGGAGAGGCTATGGAGAAAAAGGAACCCTCATACACTGTTGGTGGGAATGCAGACTGGTGCAGCCATTATGGAAGGCAGTGTGGAGGTTCCTCAAAAAATTACGAATAGAATTGCCATATGACCCAGCAATCCCTCTCCTGTGTATCTACCCAAAAAATCTGAAAACATTTAGAGATAAAGACACGTGTGCTCCAATGTTCATTGCAACTTTGTTTATAGTGGCCAAGACATGGAAACAACCAAAATGTCCTTCGATAGATGAATGGATAAAGAAGTTGTGGAATATATACACAATGGAATACTATTCGTTGGTAAGAAAAGATGATATAGGAACATTTGTGACAACATGGATGGATCTTGAGAGAGTAATGCTGAGCGAAATAAGTCAGACAGAAAAAGCAGAGAACCACGTGATTTCACTGATATGTGGTATATAAACCAAAAACAACAAAAGAACAAGACAAACAAATGAGAAACAGAAACTCATAGACACAGACAATAGTTTAGTGGTTGCCAGAGGGTAAGGGGGTGGGGGGAGATGAGGGTAAGGGAGATTGAATCATTGCTATTTTTAATTCCTATTTTAGTAATTCCAAAACCTGTGTCATATTTGAGTCTGGTTCTGTTCCTTGCTTTGTCTCTTTATACTGTGCTCTTTCTTGCCTTGAACATGCCTCATAACTTTGTTGTTGTTGTTGTTGTTGAAAGCCAGACAATATGTATTGGATAATAGAAACTGAGGTTAATAGATCTTTAGTGTGAGGGTTTATTTTATCTGATTAGGAATTATACTGTTTACTCTTTGCTTTAGGTGTCTAAGGCTTAAAAATCCCCTAGTGTCCTTATTTTTGTCTCCCCTGTTATCTTTGGGTTTCTCTAGAAACTCTTTCTTAAATAGAGCCTGAACCTTGCAGCTTTTTTAGCTGTAATCCTCTTATTACACAGGATCCCAGTTCCTGGCTCTGGCAGCTTCTACTTCCAGTAAGCTATAATTCTCTGTATTCACTTCTCTCTCCAATTTTGGAGGCAGCATTTTCCCCTGTAACCTCAGTTCCCTGATAGGTCTAAGAATATATGTTGACTTTGTTTCTTAAGCTTTTTGCTTGTTGTGAGAATGGTAGTATTGACTTGTTTACATGTCAGAGCAAAAACTGAAAACTATCCCATTCTTTACTGTTCCTCAGTCATAATTGCTGTAACATTATGCCTTAGTTTTTTCTATTCTTTTAAGATGCAAAAACCTGGACCTAAAGATATAAATCCATGTAAATGGTTGTATATTCTTTTTCTAAGTTCTTGCCATGGGCTAAAATGTCATCTTTATGCCTCTTGTCTACCATTTCCGGATTGGCAGATAGCCCATGGATCAGAATTTAGGGAACAAATGATTAAAAAACAGGTCATAGAAGAAATAATATGGTGGAAGTGATGTATTCTAGTAGGGCCATGTACGTCATATGTCATGCCTATCACCACTAGTGATGTCAGAGTTAGCCATAAAATCTAAGACCCCCTCTCTTTACACCTTAAGCTTTAATAGCTATGCCTTAAACAATGTTTTTTGTTTTGTTTGTTTTTTTGTTTGTTTGTTTATTTTTTTGTTTTGTTTTTTTAAAATTGGAAACCCAGATACAGAGTCCCTTGATAATTTTGGGTGAGTTCTGGTATCCAAAACTGTGCAACTGGCAATAATTAATATTCCATCAGTAAGAATCATTTTCCTACAAAGATGTTTAGATTTCCCTAATGCCCAACAACAGCCTGGAAATAAAAATCCCTGGAGATACTGTCAGATGAAGGGCTTGAGCCAATATAATGGAAAGTCCAGTTCTGCTCAGGCATATTTTATTCTTCCTGACTCCTTTTTCAGGCTGTGGGAGGCACAAGAGTTAGATGTGAGCTTCAGCAGAGATGAAAGCTGGGCCTGTACTCAACTGTATGAAACAAGCTGATGTCCATGGGATAATCAGCTGATAAAGCAATTAATTAGCACATTTGTCTTTTCCTGAAAGGCTGGAAACCACCCAGGGTTGAGAATTTAGTTTTTCCTCCTTGGAAGTCTATTAATAGATTGGCTTTTCTCTGCCTCTGTCCCTTGGCCTGTGCTCGTCTCTCTGCTTGGAATGCCCAACCCTCATTTCCTCCCTCAGGTTATCTCCTCCTTCTTCTCCAAGACTCTGCCCAGCATTCACTTATCTGTGAAGCCCATTCTGTCCACTCAAGCCTGATGTCAACCTTCCTGAGGAGAAAGGGAGTAGCCATCTTGCCCAATAGTGTTTCTCCTGTGTCTAAAATAAGGAGTGCTGTTTGGATGGACTGATGAAGTATATATCTCTAAGTTTACACCACTGTCAGGAAATGATCTGTATCTTTGCCTTTCTGCTCCATTAAGCCACAAGCTCTTTGAGAGCAGAGACTGAGACTCTATTATTTCCGTTTTCTCACAGCCTAGTCTAGAACCTGGCATGTAGTGAAGGCTCCATAAATATCTGTGAAATAAATACTAAATGAATGAATGAGATAGTGTCATACTTTGAGATACCTCACACCATAGACAAGCCCTGAACACAGTTCAGTGCTGTCCTGCACTTCTTGCCTCTTCATCAGGACCACATACCAGCTGGGTAAGTCAGTGAAGTGCCCTTGGCTAAGATCAGCTTCCTAGTAGCCAGAGGTGAACAAGAAGTCGTTGCTATTGATATAATCTCCTTAAGTAGGCCTCCTCCCTTAGACGGGATCTCTATTTCAGCTGAGCATGCAGGGAGAAAGAGAGAGCAAGCTGAAAGCAGACTAAACCACACACAGCCTCTCTCTCAGTTGAATGCTGCCTGGGTCTCAGTCAGGCTCTTCCTGCCTGTTAGGTGTCATGGTGTTCTGTGGGAACACTATCGCGTGGACTCCCCATGAGAAACGTGAATGTTAGTGTCCCGACCAGAGCTCTGCGTTCATCACCCTGAGCAGATGTGCCTGCAGGGCCAGAGCCTGCTTATGCCTATTTATGGTTGAACAACTATTTGTAGCAATGACTTTATTCTCAAATGTTCCATTTTTTATGACAAATGATATGGCCATCCTATATGCCCCCACACATTCTTTTGTTTATACTACATCCATTACACACTGAAACATTCTAAAGCAAATTCCAGATAGCATGTTTTATCAAAAACTGCTTTCATTTTTTAATCTCAAACAGATAAAGGCACTTAATAACTGCCATGTCTTTATCTTACTTAACAAAATTATCAACAATTCCTTAATATCAGCAAATGTATAATCAGTGTTCAAATATCTCTGATTGTCTCACAAATATGTTTTTCTTATTCACTTATGTGAGTTGGAATCCAAACAAGGTTTATACACTGTACTTTAAGTCTCACTTTCTCCACCTCCTTTTTATTTTACACTTCACCTCTTATGTTTTCTTACCATTTATTTATTTAAGAAAGTGGGTCAGTTCTCATGTAAATTTTCCCAAATTCCAGATTTGACATCCGCATTGTGCCATTTAACACATTCCTCTTTCTTCTGCCTTCCTGTAAACAGTAACTAGATTCGAGACTTAATCATGTACCAGTTCAAGTTGTTTGAAAATAACGTTTTCTGTGTACTTCTTATTATATCACATCAGGAGACATTAAATGTTTGATTGCCTTTCTTTTTGAGATAGTAGGATTGATTAGTAGGTTCAAGTAGTAGCACCTTTATCCAGCTGTTATAACATTCCTCATCAAAATCTTACTTAAAAGTTTTGGCAACCAGAGATGTTCACTGCCTAAATCCACTATCCATTAGGTGTTCCAATGTCATAATATTATTTTTCTATCACTTCTTCTATTTGCATGAATCAGTATCATCTATAAAAAAGCAATTATTTGGTTATCATTTGTATACAAAATGCAAGTTAAATGTTTCTTTTAATTATAAATTTTTGGAATAATAAATTAGTGATCTAGAAATATTGAAATGTAACCAAAAAGGGTTTTGCTTTTTTCAAAAATATATAATTAGAACTCATAAATATTTTAAACATAAATATTGGATTTCAATCCATTGTATTATTATGTTTGGTGCTCAAATCATCCCCTCTCAGGCCAGTAGGAGTCCTTCAAGTTGAAAGCACATGTTTTATATTTCCTCTTCCAAACATGGAACCAATAAGTTCTGCAAGAAGCCTTAATTGTTTTAATGGAAAATTATGTTTAAAGTCCACAAAATGGATCCTACGGGTACTAACTGTGATAGGGTTACTATTGCTTTTAAGTGTTTTTAGTGGACAGAGCTAGGAAATGTGTCTTTTTTAATTTATTGAAATATAATTGATATAAGAATGTTATATTAGTTTCAGGTGTACAACACAGTGATTTGACATTTACATACCTTATGAAATAATCATCACGCTAAGTCTAGTAATTATCTGTCATCATACATAGTTATTACAATATTATTGACTGTATTCCCTATGCTGTACATTGTATCCCATAACTTATTTATTTTATAACTGGAAGTTTGTACCTCTTAATTCCCTTCACATATTTTGCAACCTCCCTTCCATAACCCTTCCCACACCCCTCATCTCTGGCAACCATCACTTTGTTCTCTATATCTATGAGACTCTGTTTTGTTTTGTTTTGTCTTATAGATTCCACATACAAGTGAAATTATATGGTATTTATCTTTCTCTGTCTAGTGTATCTCACTTAGCATAATGTCCTCTAGGTCCATACATGTTGTTGCAAAGGGAAAGATGTCATTCTTGTTTATGGCTAAGTAATACTCCATTATATATATGTACCACATCTTTATCTATTCTTTTATCAGTGGACACTTATGTTGTTTCCATAACTTGGCCATTGTAAACAATGCTGCAATGAACGTAGGGGTCCATGTATCTTTTTGAAATAGTAGTTTCAATTTCTTTGGAAATACCTAGAAATGGATTGTATGGTAGTTCTATTTTTAATTTTTTTGAGGAACCTCCATACTATTTTCCATAGTGGCTGCACCAATTTATATTTCTACCAACAGTGTATATTGGTTCCCCTTTCTCCACATCCTTGCCAGCGCTTGTCATTTGTTGTCTTTTTTATAATAACCATTATGACAGGTATGAGGTGATATCTCATTGTGGTTTTAATTTGCATTCCCCTGATGATTAGTGATGTTGAGCACATTTTCATGTGTCTGTTGGCCTACTTTATGTCTTCTTAGAGAAAATGTCTACTTAAGTCCTCTACCCACTTTTTGATTGGATTGTTCATTTTTTTATGTTGATTTGTATGAGTTCCTTATGTATTTTGGATATTAACCCCTCATCATATATATTATTTGCAAATATCTTCTCCCATTCAGTTAGTTGTCTTTTTGTTTTGTTGATGGTTTCCCTCACTGTGCAAAAGCTTTTTAGTTTGATGTAGTCCCATATGTTTATTTTTGCTTCTGTTGTCCTTACCTGAGGAGAGAGATCCAAAAATAATATTACTAAGACCAATGTCGAAGAGTTTACCGACTATATTTTTCCTAAGAGTTTTATGGTTTCAGAAGTTACATTTAAATATTTAATCCATTTTGAGTTTATTTTTGTATATGGTGTAAGAAAGTTGTCCAGTTTTATTTATTACGTGCAAATGTATCTTCTTTTAAGAAAAAAAACAAAACAAAAAAACATGTCATATGTTCCTATTGCTATTTACTACAAATTTCAAACCACAAGGTTTTTATTTAACTTGTTTGGTTTCCATATACATTTCAAAAGTAAACATGTAGGACCATAAGATAGATCCTATTGTAAGATTCATATATACATATACATATTCTAGAAAAATGAATGATATTGGACAATAGACTTGAATGAACTTTGCTTTAAACCTGATTGCTAGATTTTGATTCAGGTAAACATTATAGTGAAATATTTTGTTAAATTTCAATGATAACCTTGTGAAAGAATGACAGTCGATTAGATGATTTAACACCAAGTTGTAATATAAGTAGTGTAAGCTTTTATTGATATCTAGTTTCAAAAAATAACTACAGAAACAGAGTAGGTAATGTTTATCTTCACAGTTGTTCATGTCAAAAGACTTGGGATTTTTTGGACTTCACAAGCATCAATGAAAGTAGAAGGATTAGGGTCATGATCAGAGGAAAATGTACATGAATGAGATAGACACCTGGTACAATAGAAGCTGAGTCCATCCCTTATAAGAAATAAGAGACGATAAATAAAAAGACTTATGCAGCCAATACCCACTTGTGATAAAATTATTCTGCAAACTAGGAATAAAAAAGAAGTCTTTCAATCAAATAAAAGACATGGATGAAAAGTCTACACCTACCATCACAATTTTGGTTTTAAAAAAATTAACACTTTCTCCCTAGGAAGAAAAACAAGATAAGATGTCCACTCCTCCTCTTCTATCCAAATTACTATTCCAGAAGTCCTAGCAAGGGCAAGAAAAAGAAATGAAAGACACAAAGATTAGAAAGGAAGAAGTGAAACTGTCATGATTTACAGTTGACAATTGTGTACATAAAAAAACCCTATGAAAATACAAAAAAAAAAAATTAGAATCCATAAGTGACTTCCATTAAGTCACAGAACACAGACACAATATACAAAAATACTTATATTTCCATATGCCAAGAGCAAAGATTTTTTTTTATTTTATTAAATTTATTGGGGTGACAATTGTCAGTAAAATTACATAGATTTCAGGTGTGCAATTCTGTATTACATCATCTATAAATCCCATTGTGTGTTCATCACCCAGAGTCAGTTCTCCTTCCATCATTTTTAAAAATTAAATAAAAACACCATTTGAAAGCATCAAATAGGTAATAATAAATCTACTAAAATATATGTAAGGCCTCTACACTGTAAACTAAAAAACATTATTTAGATAAATGAAAGAAGACCTGAGTAAAGAAGCATACCAAGCTCATGTTCAGTAATTGAGAGACAATATAGTGTGTGTGTGTGTGTGTGTGTGTGTGTTCACAAATATGAATAAACTACTGATACAGGCAGCAACAACATGATGAATCTCAAATACTTGATGTTGAATAAGTAAAGTCAAACCACAAAAATAGCACCTACTGAACACCTCCATGTATATAAAACGATATAATGGACAAATGAATTTACAGAGATTGAAATCAAAGTGGCTGCCTACAGATTTAGTGGAAAGGAGTATGGGGGAACTTCCTAGGATGACTGAGATGTTTATCTTGTTTCGAGTGGTGGTTGTATGGCTATAACATAAGTGTTGAACATCACTACACTGTAAACTTTAAATATATTCATTTTGATTGCAAATTATACATCAACAACCACAACAAAAACAAAATAAGAGACCAAATAAGGGCCACCCATTTTGTGTGTGTGTGTGTGTGTGTGTGTGTGTGTGTGTATAGTCGTTTTGTAATATCTTGACAAATGGATATGGCAAAAGATTTGAAAGTTTGTTTTCAGAAATAATTTGTAATGAACAACAGTAAAATTATTTGAGAAGTAAAATATAAAAATTATTTAATAATGTAATTCTTAGTCATTGATAGAAAGCTGAAAATTGATGTAACAGTGGTACGTCATATTCACATAAATTTGCTCTTAAGTAAATTTATATAAATTAAATGAATGTTATCATCAAATTCCCTACAGCATAACTGACACCTGCAAACAATAACAAATTTAACCTCTAATGTAATTGATAATTTAACTTCTGATATCAATGTTCCAAAGCTGTGTGTGTGTGTGTGTGTGTGTGTGTGTGTGTGTGTGTGAGAGAGAGAGAGAGAGAGAGAGAGAGAGAGAGAGAGAGAGAAGAGATGAGGAAGAAGACAGAGAGGGAACAGACAGAGTGACAAAAAGAGAAGCAGAGAGAGTATCCTGGCAAGTTGGAAGAATTTTAAAGCTGGTTTTATCTCGGTATCACCACCCATGCAAAACCACGCATGCATCCTGATTTTGTGTTCTCAAACCTATACATGTATGTATGTAAATATATGTGCAAATTCCTCTTTAAATAGAGTCCTCTTCACTTTTCTGTTTTCACAGAAATAGCTCCATTCATTTCTATAGATGAAAAGCATTGAAACACATGCCCAGAATCAACTGTGGACTTGGTATCAGAGGTCAAGTTCACCCTCAGGTCTCCATGCCCTCAGCCTTTAGCCTATCCTCCCTCTGCTCCATCTTGTGGTTGGGGATGGGAGATGGGTGATGGTGACATGACAGGTAAATAGGAAGCAGCGACTTCGTCGGACTGCTTCCAGCAATGCTGGATTATGAGGTACAGATATTCACTAAAAGTCTTGTGAGAAGCTAAGGCAGAAGCACAGCGCCTGTGGATTAAAATATGACTTGTATTATTTATGAACAAGATAGAATTCTTGTTGATAGAAATATTTTTAAAATATAGAGAAACATTTGATTACAAAAAAAAAAAGTGTCATAGCATTTCTCTAAATCCTTCTTTGAAGTCACAGAGAAACACGTATGAAACTCTGATAGGTGAAAATTCCAGGTTTAAAGTCCAGCAGGTACCTCTCTTCTACATTTGGGATCAGTTAAATTAGTAAACATATCAAATGCACTTCGCAGTATATTGTGCCTGTGACAGCAGAAAAGGGGGGTAACACCAAGGGATTAATCAGAGACAGATGGAATTAAAGCCAGAGGGCTAAAATGGCTCATAGGTCAAAGGGAATTAAAATCTGAGCAAAATTTCCACATAAATGAAAAAATGTCATGCACTCTACCGGGACATTCCACGGCGAATCCATTGCAGTTACCAGACAGGTGACCTTTTCAGTCTGCAAACCTTGGAGGAGAAGCTTGTAAGTGAGCTTGACATAATGCACATCAGTGTCCAAGTCTTTGCTGAGACTGGAAGACTTTTCTTCTTGTTCACAAAAATAACAAACGTCTAGAGAAAAGACATGCATTTCTGTATGTATTTCTTCATTTATTGTCTGTGGCGCTTTACAAACTTGACTTACTGCCTGTGATCATTTCAATTCAGTGTTCTTCGCCACATTCCAATGAGATAAGCAGTTACTGTGCCCGCTTTGCAAATGATCAGGATGTGGCTGCACAAGTCGCTTTTCTGGGTTGCTCATGTGAGGACCGGGCAGGGGTCTGGCAACACTGTTCACTCTGCTTTGAGTTTTGAGTGGTATGATCTCCAGCACCATGCTTTTGGGCTAAGAACCCTGCTTTTATCCCCACCCATGTTCCTAAACCTTGCGTTCAGAAGGTGATCACCCTCTGCATGTATCAGGAGACTTTTTGAGAAGCTAATACAATATTCTCCTTCCACCTTTCCCACTAGGTCCCTATGTCATGGCCCAAGATGGACAGGTCTGTCAAGTAGAAAGAGCCTGACTCAGGACCTGAAACTGGCTGACCCCTTGACCCAACAGTTCACTAGCCCATCATGTAATTGCTCTAACTTCAGTTTTCTCCATCCTGGTATTACAGCAACGTTTCCCCTTCCAGTTGCTCTGAGGAACGTGGAAAAGACACGTGCCAAGTAGGAGGGGACTGTTATTGTGAGGGATCAGTTTCCTCCCCACCCCTTCAACGTACATAGTTACCATGGGTTCCCGGAAGTGCACAGTGGTCTACATTTATGAGTCACTTTTTATATTTTATGACATTTCACATCGTTGATTTCAGTGGTTGGGGAAGACAGCCAGCGGCCTCCAGCTCTCGACACATCCCATCTGCCTGCACCTCCCAGAATCTATAGCTGGGCTGTTGCCAGGCGCTGCCCATCCTGGAAGAAGAGCCCGTTCTAAAACACAGCTCCACCTGTCCAGGTCCTGCTGCATAATTGCAGTGTGATGTCCAAGGGGAGACTTCCTTGGACAGGGGCCTAAGTGAGAAGAAGTAAAGCAGATCCTCAGGAGCCATCTTCCCCTCATCCTGGACGGAGCACTGATCCTGCCCCATCGGCTGGGGGTGTTTTCCTGGAGCCCCTGTGGGTTGACCTGATCATTTGGGCCTTTCACAGAGGAGGGAGGGCAGGAGGTAGAGTGGTAGAGGGGAGGCGGTAGTGGGACTTAACATGTCAGCAACCCAGGGGCAGCTGCAGTCTGCATTAATTCCATCAGACCTACAGGATCACAAGCCCACTTGCCAGGCATCAGGGTGTCCACATTGGAGCTGGGCCTTCCTCAGAAAGCATGCATCCAGGCTCTTGCCTCCTACCACCTAAGGCTAAGAGGTTTGAGGGTTTGTCAAAAGCCTTTCACTGAGTAAGTGCTAGACATGAGGTCCACAAGGATGGTGGATATAAATCTTATCTGGGCCACAGTATGGGAAATTTTAGCCACACCAAGGTCCAACTCATGTTTTCCGGAAAACCTCACCAGGTTTGATGCAGCTGGCAGGAGAGCTAATTCTATTGATTCCACAGCTTATGTGATGGCCCTGGAGGCCTCTGAAACAAAATTCAGTGTGTTGCCATATTTTGCTTTTGGGTTTTGTTTTTGGTTTTGGTTTTTGGTGTATTTTTTTTTTTTTTTTTTTTTTTTGCACGTGGGGCTCTCTGCGATCTTGATAAATGCTAACACGTTTTAACATGAAACTTTATTTCTCAGAATGTGAAAATTACCAAACAGAATCAAACTGTCCTCTGTTACACAAAATTCTTGATCCTCTTATTTGGATTTGGGAAAGCCAATAAGGGGGTGAACAAATGAGTAGGCAAACAGGTAGAGAGGAGTTTCCCTGAGCAGGTAATCAGTCCCACAGGAGTTTTTAACCTGCCACATCCCTGATCAGCCTTCCCACAATGCAGTGTGGCACTGGGAGTCCCACTGGTGCCACACAGGTCAGCAAGGCCCCCTGACCACGTAGCCCAGGGGTGTCCAAACTTTTTTCAACGGTTTTCACCAAGGGCCATATGCGGTAAAATATACAAACAGCCAGGCCACTCACTCGAGGTGAAGTACGTGTTGCCTCAGCTGGTTTATTTAAGTAAACTAAATATATTTTTGGAATTTGCTGCAGGCCAGTTAACAATGGATTGCGAGCCACAGTTGGCCCGCGGGCCGCAGTTTGAACACCCCTACATAGCCCATCAGTTTAGGGCTGGCAGGGCCTAGGCAGAGGAAACACGGCTGGAGGGGTACAAAGGGACACACACGAGACAAAGGACTGTTCTTAGGAAATGCTGATTCCTGAGCAAGGCCCTGTGGGGTTGACTCCCATGGTCACAGAGTGTTAGAAGACCCCACACCCATCAGGGAAGGCCCCACAATCATATCAGATGGGATTCTCTGGAGGTCACATTCTGTCAAACGCCCCTATGTGAAGCCACATTCCATTTACATGTACCCCCTGGGTCACATACAGAGCACTGTTTGAAAGGCCACCAATGATGATTCTCAAGTTAATACTCTCAGCCAGGACCTGTCTTCCTAACTCATCCAGAGCACATGTGGACTGCAGGTTGTCTGTCCCCCTGAGCAGGTTAACAGGGGACATAGAGTGTCCCAGCCCCAGCTGCTGAGGCAGCCATGCACCAGACAGATGCCAACCCCCTTGGTGTTACTCCACATTCAGTCTCAGAAAAATATATCCAATTGGCTCCATCTCCAAAACATACCCAGAACTTGACCACTTATAATTGCCCCAACTGTCTGTCCTCAGCTGGGCCAAGCCACACTCTCCGGTGTGGATTATTGAAAGAACCTCCAAACTGCTGTCCTCACTCACCCCTTCCTGTCCTTGTCTCTCTTCGGCTTGCTCCTAATGTAACAGCCACAGTTACCATTTTATAATGTTCTATGACCCTCAGTCCCGCTCTCAGTCACCAGAGTCTTTCTAGCTCACTCTCAACCTGACTGACTGTCTTTAGCTCTTTTGGTCTCACCTCCTATCTGGCCTCCCTGCTGGTCTTTGAACCAACTGAGCACACTCCTGCCTCAAGCCTTTGAATTCACCGTTTCTTCTGCCTGAAATGCTGGTTCCCTCACTTCCTTCAAGAGTTCCCCTCTGAATGTGGCAGGAAAACTGCCACTCTGCTAGAACCTCTCTCCCCCACCAAAGACTTTATCGCCTCTTCCTGATTTATACCTTGTTATTAACATTTAATAATGACTATAACCATCTCAACTCTATGGTTTTAAAAATTCATACGGGAATGATACTAGCCTTGATAAGGAATAGGGCTGTGTCGTTGTTGTTTTTCAGTACCCCTGCACACCTACAGTACAGCTAAAATGAAAAATAGTGACAACATAAAATGCAGGTAAGGATGTGGAGAAACTAGGCCACTCACACATTGCTGATGGGAATGTAAAATCTCACTGTCACTCTGGAAAGCAATTTGGCAGTTTCCTTAAAAACTAAGTATCCACTTGTCATATGACCCAGGAGTGCATCCTGGGCATTTGTCCCAAAGAATGAAATGTACATGCATGCAAAAATCTGGACAAGGCATCCATAGCAACTCCATTTGTAATAGCTAAACCCTATCTTCAAAAATTGTGGTGTCATGGAATATTATTCAGCAATAAAAAGGAATTACTGATACATACAACTTAGAATGATCACAAGGGCATTATGAGTGCAAAAAGCCCATCTCGAGACATCATAAAAATGGTGGCGTGAGGTGAGCCTCTTGATATCTCCCCTGGTATTTACAACAAATTGAACAATTATAACTACACAAAGGATTCACTGCTCACAGTTAGGCAAGACTAAGAAGCACACTACTGAAATCATCTAAAAGTGGGCAAATTGCACGAGCAGGGGAGGAGGAAAAGGAGAAGTGCAGAGACAGGTCTGCGTGGGTGCAGGACACATACCTAGCTGGGTGCTCTGAGCTCACTGCATTCTGGAACTACCGCAGCTGTGGGAGAGGGAAGAACTCGGACTCCTAAGGCTCTGATTTTGGCCCACAGGGCTGAGTGCACAGAATATAACACGGATGAACCCAACTGCAGAGACCTCAGAGCAAAGACTGAGGGATGAAGGCTGAAAATGGTGATTTAACCCCTCACTGCTAAGCAGAAAATGGAAGGAAGCCTTAGGCACTGAGCTTAGCCACCGCCTCCCTACTGTACCAGAGCTCGCCCCCCACCCCACCCCAACCTGCCCAATGCAAGAAGTGGAACAGTAGTAGTGTCAGATAAAAATAACAGAATATTTGCAGTTCTGAGAACTGTGGTCCACAGACAGATTCACAGCCCAACTAGTTCCGGTAAAGGGGAGGGAGCTGTGAAAGCAGGATTGGGTGTGGTGGTGGTCGCCGTCATTGCTCTGGGCCACCTCTCACAACAGACCCCACCCCTGTCCCCACCTATCTGGGTGGACCCCTGAAAGAGTAAACAGAGCTCCTGAAACACATGGGCTTTGAATCTGTTGCAAGAAGAGCTTTGGAACTTCAGAAGCTCTCCACATCCCCCCACGGAGGCTGAGCCTTATGACCCCACCTGGGTCTAACCATTCTCAGAGTAGAAGCATGCCTTCTAAGGAATCGCCCCATTGTGTGAGAAGCCAGAATAGTGCAGAGATAATATAACACTACAGAGTGAGAGAGAATAAAAGGTGGCAGTGGGACAGAAAATAAAACATTCTACCAACACCTACTGGAAAACAAAAGAAAGACCTCTTCCTATCAACCTGTTGCACAACCACTCCTGTAGATGTCTAGGGAGAGATATAATAAATCATTAATTGCCATAAATAACCAAGGCAACAAGACAGCTCAGAAAGAAAGTGAAAAGTCTCCAGAAAAGGCACTTAAAGATATGGAAATATGTGACTTAAATGACAGAGAATTCAAGATTGCAGTTCTGAAAAAACTCAACGAGATGCAAAAAACACAGAAAGGCAGTTTAATGAACTCAGAAACACAAAGAGATTGAAATTTTTAAAAAGAACCAAATAGAATTTCTAGAGATTAAGAACTCAATAGAAGAAATTAAGAATGAAATAGCCAGCTTAGGTAGTAGAGTTGACCAGATAAAGGAAAGAATCAGTGACTCCTTAACTCATTTTATGAGGCCAACATTACCCTGATACCAAAACCTGGTAAGGACAACACAAAAAAAAGAGAACTACAGACCAATATCTCTGATGAATATAGATGCAAAAATCCTAAACAAAATCCTACCAAATCGAATCCAACGATACATTAAAAAGATTATTCATCATGACCAAGTGGGGTTCATCCCCGGGGCACAAGGATGGTTCAACATACGCAAATCCATCAATGTGATACATCACAAAAACAAAATAAAGGACAAAAATCATATGATTATATCAATTGATGCAGAAAAAACATTTGACAAGATACAACATCCATTTATAATGAAGACACTTAATAAAATAGGTATAGAAGGAAAATACCTTAATATAATAAAGGCCATATATGACAAGCCCTCAGCTAATCTCATAATTAATGGTGAAAAACTGACGCCCTTTGCTCTATGTTCAGGAACATGATAGGGCTGTCCCCTATCACCTCTGCTTTTCAACATAGTGTTGGAAGTCCTCGCCAGAGCAATCAGGCAAGAGAAAGAAATAAAAGGCATCCAAATTGGGAATGAAGAAGTTAAATTGTCACTCTTTGCAGATGACACGATGTTATATATAGAAAACCCTAAAGACTCCACCAAAAAGCTGTTAGAAACAATCAACGAATACAGTAAAGTTGCTGGCTATAAAATCAAAATACAAAAACCCATTGCATTCCTATATACTAACAATGAAATCTCAGAAAAAAGAAATACAAAAAACAATTCCTTTTGCAATTGCAGCAAAAAGAATAAAATACCTAGGAATAAATTTAACCAAGGATGTGAAGGACCTATATGCTGAAAAGTATAAGACATTTTCAAAAGAAATTGAAGAAGACACAAAGAAATGGAAAGACATTCCGTGCTCATGGATTGGAAGAATCAACACAGTTAAAATGGCCATATTACCCAAAGCAATATACAGATTTAATGTAATCCCCATCAAAATCTCAATGGCATTTTTTAAAGAAATAGAACAAAAAATCATCAGATTTGTTTGGAACCACAAAAGACCTTGAATAACCAAAGCAATCCTAAGAAAAAAGAACAATGCTAGAGGTACTACAGGGCAACAATTATCAAAACAGCATGGTATTGGCAGAAAAACAGACACATAGACCAATGGAATAGAATTGAGAACCCAGAAATAAAACCACATAACTATGGACAGATAAATTTTGACAAAGAAGCAAAAAACATACAATGGAGAAAAGACAGCCTCTTCAATAAATGGTGCTGGGGGAATTGGAAAGCCGCGTGCAAAAGACAAAAGAATGAAACTGGACTGCTGTCTGTCACCATGTACCAAAATTAATTCAAAATGGATCAAAGACTTAAGCATAAGACCTGACACAATAAACTGCATAGAAGAAAACATAGGTACTAAACTTATGGACCTTGGGTTCAAAGAGCATTTTATGAACTTGACTCCAAAGGCAATGGAAGTAAAAGCTAAAATAAACGAATGGGACTATATGAAACTTAAAAGCTTCTGCACAGCAAAAGAAACCATTGACAAAAAAAAAAAGAGGCAACCAACTGAATGGGAGAAGATTTTTGCAAACAGTGCCTCTGATAAGGTGCTAATATCCAAAATATATAAGGAACTCATACAAACTCAACAACAAAAAACAAACAATCCAAGTAAAAAATGAGCAGAGGACCTGAAGAGACATTTCTCCAAAGAGGACATACAAATGGCAAATAGACATATGAAAAAATGCTCAACATCACTAATCATCAGAGAAATGCAAATAAAAACCACAATGAGATATCACCTCATCCCAGTCAGAATGGCAATCATCAACAAGACAAATAGTAACAAGTGTTGGAGAGGCTGTGGAGAAAAAGGAACCCTCATACACTGTTGGTGGGAATGCAGACTGGTGCAGCCGTTATGGAAGGCAGTGTGGAGGTTCCTCAAAGAATTACGAATAGAATTGCCATATGACCCAGCAATCCTTCTCCTGGGTATCTACCCAAAAAACCTGAAAACATTTATCCATAAATTCATGTGTGCTCCAATGTTCATTGCAGCTTTGTTTACAGTGGCCAAGACATGAAAACAATCAAAATGTCCTTCGATAGATGAATGGATAAAGAAGTTGTGGTATATATACACAGTGGAATACTATTCGGTGGTAAGAAAAGATGAAATAGCACCATTTGTGACAACATGCATGCTTCTTGAGATTATAAGGCTAAGCGAAATAAGTCAGACAGAAAAAGTAGAGAACCATATGATTTCACTGATATGTGGTGTATAAAAGTGAAAACAACAAAAGAACAAGATAAACAAATGAAGACGCAAAAACTCATAGACACAGAAAACAGTTTAGGGGTTACCAGAGAGTAAGGAGGGGAGGGGTCTCTAGAAGAGGATAAATGGAGTCTAATATATGGTGACAGAAAGAGAACTGAATCTGGGTGCTGAACACACAATGTGAGATATAGATAATGTATTACAGAATTGTACACCTGAAATCTATGTAATTTTACTAATAATTGTCACTCCAATAAAATTTAATTTAAAAAAATAAGCCCATGTCAAAATGTCACGTGCTGTATAATTCCAATTATGTAACATTCTCAAATTGACCTAATTCTAGAGATAAAAATTAGAGTAGTGGTTTCCAGGGGTTAGGGAAGGTGGGTGAGAGGTAGGTGTGACTATAGAGAATGGCAGGCTGGAGATTTTTGTAGTACAAAAACAGTTCTGTATCTTGACTGCAGTGCTGGTTACATGACCTACATGTGTGATAAAATGACACAGAGCAACACAATGTCAATCCCTGGTTTGTTTTTGGTATTTTTTTGTTTTTTATTTTTAATTCAAGTTTATTGGAGTGACAATTGTTAGTAAAATTACATAGATTTTAGGTGTACTATTCTGTATTACATCATCTATATATCACATTGTGTGTTCACCACCCAGAGTCAGTTCTCCTTCCATCACCATATATTTGATCCTTTTTTACCCTCATCTACCACCCCTCTTCCCCCCTTACCTTCTGGTAACCACTAAACTATTGTGTGTGTCTGTGAGTTTTTGTTTCTTCATTTGCTTGTCTTGTTTCTTTGTTGTTTTCAGTTTTATATACACATATCAGTAAAATCACATGGTTCTTGACTTTTTCTGTCTGACTTATTTCACTCAGCATAATAATCTCAAAATCCATTCATGTTGTCGCAAATGGCACTATTTCATCTTTTCTTATGGCAGAATATGATTCTGTTGGGTACATATACCACAACTTCTTTATCCATTCATCTATCAAAGGACACTTTGGTTGTTTCCATGTCTTGGAACTGCAAATAAAGCTGCAATGAACATTGGAGCACATATATCTTTACAGGACAATGCCTGGTTTTGATACTATGCTGTATCACATAAGATGTAAGCACTGGGGGAAATGGGGTGAAGTGTACACAGAACCTCTCTGCGCAGTCTTTGCAACCTCCTTAAATCTGTAATTATTATTTTTTTAACCTCTGTGGAAAAGCTTTGGACTTTGTCTGACAGGTGCTGTGAGGAATAGTAAAAGGATGAGGATATTTAATTATGAGCTGTGCACTATTTGAAGTTTGGACATACCAAAGAGTAAAAACAAAACTAAAGAGAAGCAGGCTGTGCAGGAGGAAAAGTAGTTCCTCGCCTCCCTGAGTGTTCAGAGAGGCAGCTGCTCAAGGACACTGAGGACGGAGTGCAGCATGCAGCTGGTGACAAGTTCATGGGCAGATGGCAATGTGGGAGTGGAGTCCCTGTCTTCCTCCCTCCCGCCCACCCCAGTCAGGGGACTTGTGCTGGGGGCCCTTCTGACCCTATCTCCTTATGCCTGTGCAAACATCTTAGGACAGCTGTACAGAGAGCACCAAGGCCCCACTGTGCCTTCCTCCGTGTCTGCCTCCTGGAATCACCTCAGCAGCACTCAGGAGGGCCCTGTAGATGCCAGCTGTGCCGGGGGTGCCCGACCTGCTTCAGGAAGTGAATGTGGTCAGCTGGGCTGGAAAGCGGGATATGTGGTGTTGCAGAGCTTGACATGCAGAATGCATGGCCTCTGCCTGGCATCCTCATGCCACACAGGAGGGCTTCAGTGGGTGCCACCTCAGGGCCAAGGAGCCAGCAGGCTCCCTGTGGGCAGTCAGGCCCAGCTTGTATGTCCATGCGGGACTCCCCAAAGGCAGCCAGGAGCACTTTATCAACGTGAGCAATGATAATGCACATTGAGGCCTGCTAGGAGGCTTCAAGGAAAAGGGGAGAGATGAGTAGGGGGAGACAAAGGGGGTGGAAATGCCTTTAACAAGCACACAAAATGGTGCTCCTTGGAGTAAGCACGCAGGACACTTTAAAAGTGAGGTAAAATATACACAACATAAAACTTACTATTTTGAGTATTTGTAAATGTATAGTCAGTGACATTACGTACATTCACATTATCGTGCAATTGTCACCACCATCCATCTCCAGAACATTTTCATCATCCCAAACTGAAATTCTGTCCCCATCTTAAACAGCTCCCCCTTTCTCCTCCCCCAGGCCCTGGCACCACCCTCCACTTTCTGTCTCTATAAATGTGCCTAGTCCAGGTGCCTCGTATTCCTGGAGTGAAATTATGCAATATCTGTCCTTTTGTGACTGGCCTATTTCATTTAGCATAATATTTTGAAGGTTCATCTATATCACGGTTTGTGTCAAAAACAAGGCTGGGTACTATTTCATTGTGTGTATAGACCACATTTTGTTTATCCGTTGATTGACAGACATTTTGTCTGTTCCCTCCTTCGGGCTATTGTGAGCGAGCTGTCATGAACACGGGTGTGCAAATCCTTTTCCAAGTTTCTGCTTTCCATGTCCTAACAGTCCCCTGTAAACAAAGGCCATGTTATGCGCTGGCAACACCTGGTTCCCAAGACTACTTCCTACTTCAGGAGGCTATGGAACTGTCCATTCTTAATCTTTCTGGGTCTCATGATCTAAGCTCTAAACTGGAAATCACGCCACAGCAGGTGTCCATAGTAGGAAAAAGAGTGAGGCTGCATTCTGGTTTGCGGAGAACCCTCACTTTTTAAACCTGTGAAGGCTCATTCAATCCACCTCTGTATCATCAACAGGAAGGAGTGGGTTTCTGAGAGGCAGCAGAGATGTGTGTGGGTGCCAAGTGCTTTGCATGGGGCAGCTGTGTGGATATAGTGAGTGGCTTGAAGTAAAATCCAGAAGACTGCAGGAAGCCACATGACACAACAGCCACAGGGCAAGGCAGCAGCAGGTAAGTCCCGTCCTAAAAGAAGGTCTCAGTGAGCCTTCAGGATTCCACAGTGGGGTTCAAGGGTCAGGTAATTAATTTTTAGAGATTCCAGAGCAAGTCAGCAGTGGAGGCTTCTGGAAAGGGGGGAAGGTGTTCAGCTGCTAGGGCAGGAAACAGGCAGAACTCAAGTGCACCACAGTGGGGAGTGGGTCTGGTATGAGCATCCAGAGCCGGCTCCCAGAGTACCTAAAGTACTAGGTTGACTACGTACCCCAGTCTGCCCACAAAAATTCTGGTTCAAGCCTGTTGTTTTTGCATAGCCACATCCAAAAGTGCCTCATTGTTGTTTTAGAAGGTAAGTTATGTGGTCCCGCTAGGTATTAGGGCGGTTACCAATGCAGAGTCAGCACAGGAAATTTGGCCACAGGTTCACAGCAAGGCCTGTGTCACTGGGAAGGTAGGAAGTGTGCCCAGGCTGAGGCAGAAGGAGGGACTTCCTGGAATAGTGCCCCTGGCCCAGGGCACCCCGACCCTCACGGTGGTGGTCCTGGTGGGGGTGAGCGGGTGGGGCAAGTGTTAATAGCTGAGGGGATTGCATTCCTGCAAAGTGTTTTGTTTCACCGAAAATTTTTGTTCAATGAATAATGTTTTTATTCAATGAAAATTGCTGGGCATTTTTATCTCACTTCTAAAAGGGAATGAAAGTCATCGACTCCTTTGGTTTTCCTGTGGGTCTTGTGTGGCATCTAGCATGGCACAAAGTCCTAGCACCCTGTGGTCGACACCTTCCCTTGAGAACCACACAAACCCTTGGAGTTTGTTTGTTTCTCTGTTTGTGTGAGAATGGAATGGCCCGAATGACAACACCCAGGTTGGGCCCCTTGTTCTGTGTTCCATCGCCATGGAGCCTATTGGCACAGCAGCACAGTGGGGTTCTCCAGTAAGACCTGGCAGGGGTAGGCGCAGGCAGCCAGAAGCTCCAGACAGTCCGTGTTCACCCACAGTCAAGGGAAGGCCCCACTCTGAGCGCCCCTTTCCTTCTCTGGTCGTTGCAAAACTCCTTAACAAAGTGCTAGCAAATAGAATTCAGCAATATGTGAAGAACACACACCATGACCAAGTGGCACTCGTGCCAAGTATGCAAAGCTGGTTCCATACTGAAAAAGCCATCCACGTCATCTACCACATTAATGAAAGCAAAAACCACCGGAGCATAGTGACAGATGCAGGAAAAGCACCTGATAGAGCCTCACACCCATTCATGATAAAAAGTCTCAGAGAACTGATTAGGAGTAGAGGGAACCTCCTCAACCTGATAAACAGGATCAACAAAAACCCTACAGCGAGCATCACACTTAGTGGCAAAAGACTGAATGCTTTCCTGCTAACACTGGGAATGAGGAAAGGACATCTCCTCACCACTGCTACTCAGCATCCTTCTGCAAGTTCCAGCCTGTGAGACAAGACAAGAAAAGGAGATGAAAGGCATACATTCTTCCACCTCAGGAATCAGCCCCAGTGTGTTTTCCCAGCACCCAGGGACTTGTTGAAGCCTTTTTGGGGGAAACAACCATACAAGGATACAGGGAGCAAATTGTTTACAGAGTGGAGGCTGGAGGCAGGCACGCATGTGACTGTGCAAGTCACTCCCCTCAGTGTGACTCAGTAGTTTCATCTGTGAAGTGGGGGTATAATAACACTACCTGCATTGTAGGGTCCTGGTGAGGCTTTAAGGAATTAACAAAGCCCCTAAAATGTGCCCTGGCACATGGTAAGTAGCATGCAAATGTCCAGGTAGTATTACAGATTTTAATGATTGCTCCTGGTTTTCTTTATGATAAGAAAGAAAATAAAAGGTTGGCAGTCTCAAGTTGATCTATGGAAAGTCAAGGGTTACTTCACACATCCCAGGTTGTGACTTTTTATATCTTTATGTATCTCACATCTTGACATTGTATAATAACATGGTGGGCAGTTTTTCCATCATCCAGGCAATTTCCAGAGGAGTAAAACTGGAATAGAATATCTTCTTTCATTCCTCCTCTTCTTTGTAGCTTGGACCACAACCTGGAGAAATATTCCTAGTCCCGAGCCCCACTTTCTTATTCTCTGGGGTTTTTCCCACTAATCTCAAACAGTTTTATTTTCCTCCCTTCGCCTTGTCTCTCTGGCCTCTCCTATCCCCTTTTCCCATATGCCTATCATTTGACTTTTCCACATTAAAACCTCCTTGTAACTAACATAGACCCCTGTGAAACTTCCAGGCAATTAATCTAACTCGGCAGAGTTTTCGGAGACCTCTGTAAAAAGGCCACAAGCTCATGTTTCTCTCACATACTATTTAAGTGGAACCTACAAAGATACACGTTGGGCCAAGAAATGAAGAAAGCCACCTTTTATTATTTTATTTAAGAAAGAAATTAAAAATCCGGTTCACATGGGTTGGAAACAAACACTTTCTACCCTTAAACCTTTCTCCATGTTTATTGCCCACTATAAATTGAAAAAAAAGGCAACCTGCAGTAAAACCTCCACAACAAAGCTGGAACAAATATGCAAGCCTCAGCAGAGGCCAGATTTATGGTCAGAAATATGGAGTGTGTCTCAGCAGGGGCCGGTCATGAAATGTCCGGAGCTAATATCAGGGGTGTGAAAACAGGCATTGTTGTTTAGTTAACTAAAATCATACAATTAAGCGATTCTCAAAAATCAATTAGTCATATGTTATAACCAAGATGACATGTTTTTATAACTTCTCCCTGGATGTTTTATTGCCAGAGGATGCTCATGTGGGCACTAGAACAAGAAAATAAAACACCAGTCCAAGAGGAAAAGTTCAAAACTCCAGGCATGATTAATTAAAAGAGCCCAATCTGGAATGATGGACTCACTGAGCAGGCAGCACGTTATGGGAATAATTCCTCGCCAGTGCCTCCATTCTGTTGCAAAAGCCATGGGTCATTTTTTTCTTTCTCTCTGTTTTTCTGTCTTTTTAAATTTAGCACAGATACAGCTGTGAAAACTGGGTGTAGCATTTGAACTCCCATATTTATGCTGATGGTTCCAAGGAAATGTCATTTTAAAAGCTTTCCATTGAAAATGAAAAACGTATTTCTTGGTATGAAACCCTGGTGGCATTCTGTTGGTAACGGCAGGTTTCGTTTTCCTGACCTCCACGAAGAGGCAAAACGTGAGGGCAGAGCAGTACTC
Organism: Rhinolophus sinicus; assembly: GCF_036562045.2. Classification (NCBI taxonomy): domain Eukaryota; kingdom Metazoa; phylum Chordata; class Mammalia; order Chiroptera; family Rhinolophidae; genus Rhinolophus; species Rhinolophus sinicus. Next base: position 65,784,513 of record NC_133757.1, read on the forward strand.
CTTCGTCAACGTTGCTTTTGAGCCAGGTAAGGAGACACAAAGAGAATTTGCAGAGTGTGCAATGTAGAACACCCAATAGGGCCCATGTGTAAACAGCCACAAGTTCTCCTTCCTGGATCCACCATGCGAGGCTGAGGTATATTTTCTACCCCTTGGATTTTGGCTGGTCTAATGCTTTCATCATCAGACCATGGCACAAATGATGAAGCTGGTTTCACATCAGCCCTCAAGTGCGAGGTTCTGCTCTTCCTTCTGGAATTTGGTGGCCTACCTATAATGCTGGGTGTGCCATCAGCACATCTCAATGCCACCCAGTCTGCAGCAGCCATGTGAACAAGCCTGGGTTGCCTGTTGGATTATGAGATTCCTATGGCTCGTCTCCCTATTCCTCAACCAACATGAAGCCAACCACCAGACAAACAGCTGAGGCCACCGAGACAGGCAGACCCTACCCAACCTGTCAGCTGACCGCAGACGTGAACCAGCCCAGCTCCCATCAGCTGAACTTGGCCCAAGAAGCAGAACTGCCCGACTAACCTGTACACTTGTGAGCAATAACAAATAGTCATTTAATTCACCAAATTATGGGGCGGTTTCTTACCAGGCAAAAGCTGACAGATGTAGTCAGACATGCAGAGGGCAGTGGTAGCTGTGACCATTCCAGCCACATAATCCAGCAAGATTGTCAACCTCTAAATACTGTGCTGGATGTCACAGGTCCTACAGCTTGGCAGTCCCCTCAGTGGATGCATTCTAAACATGAAGTAACCATGCTTTGCAAGGTGTTGGGCCTGAATCTCAGTTCCATCACTCACTAGCTAGATGACTTTACATTTCTGAGCCTGAAATTCTTTATCCTGAATTAAAGCTAATACTGGAAATTTGTTCTTCTCAAAGTGTGGTCACTGGACCAGCAGCTGCAGCTGGTATGCAGTTAAAACCGCAGGTTCTAAGACCCCAGGCAGACCTGCTCAGTCAGAAACATGAGGGCGGGCCCAAAAAGCTGTGTTAACAGGCCTCCCAAGGATTCTGATGCCCCACTCAAGTTTGGGACCACTCCTTTAAAGAGTCATTGTCACTAAGCATGAAATGATGACTGTAAAGCACCTATTATCTGGTAGACACTCAGTGAATAATAATTCTGTCTCTCCTTTCCTGAATATACTTTCACAAGAATGCATAAATGCATTTAGATGCATTTAGATGAATTAATACTTGAAATATATACATAATGAAGACATGAAAATTGAACACAGACACATTATCACTTAAACAGATGGAAATCATAGCTTCCTGCCAAAAAAACAAAAACAAAAACCAGGAGTTACATAAAATGTATACCAGGTAAAAAGAAAATCACTTTCTTTTTTTTTCATACTTTTTATGTTTCAATCACAATTGATATACAATATTATATTAGTTTCATGAGTACAACATAGGATTAGACATTTATATTCCTTACGAAGTGATCACCCTGACAACGCTGGTACCAATCTGAAGTCATACATAGTTATAATAATATCATTGACTATATTCTTTATGCTGTGTTTTAAATCCTCATGACTATTTTGCAACTACCAATTTGTATTTCTTAATCCCTTTTTCACCCACCCCCCAACCACCCTCCCACCTGGCAACCCTCAACATGTTCTCTGTATCTATATCTTTATTTCTGTGTTGTTTGTTTGTTTTGTTCTTTAGATTCCACATGTAAGAGAAATCATATATGGCACTTGTCTTTTTCCGTGTGACTTACCCCACTGAACACAATACCTTCTAGGTCCATCCATGTTGTTGCAGATGGCAAGATTTCATTCTTTTTTATGGCTGAGTAATACCCCATTGCAGATATGTAACACTTCTTTATCCATTCATCCATTTATGGATACCCCACTGCTGCCACATCTTGCGATTTTAAACAATGCTGCAGTGAACATATGGATGCCCTTTGATGTCGTCTTTGGGTTTCTTCAGATAAATACCCAGAAATAAAATCACTGGATTCTTTGTCTCTTGTTACAGCCTTTGTTTAAAGTCTATTTTATCTGGGATAAGTATTGCTACCCCAGCTTTTTGGTTTGTTTTTTTCCATTTTCATGAAACATCTTTTTCCCATCCTTTTACTTTCAGTCTATACGTATCTTTTGATCTAAAGTGAATCTCTTATAAGCATCATATGTAATGGTCTTGTTGTCTTATCCATTCAGCCATCCTATATTTTGATTGGAACATTTAATCCATTTACATTTAAAGTAATTGTTGATAGATATGTAGTTATTGCCATTTTGTTATGCATATTTTTGATAGTTTTCTTCTTCTTCTTCTCCTCCTCCTCCCCCTCCTCCTCCCCCTCCTCCTCCTCCTCCTCCTCCTCCTCCTCCTTCTTCTCCTTAAAGAAGGACCTCTAACATTTCTTGTCATACAGATTTGGTAGTGAGCAGCTCTTTTAGCTTTTTCCTGTCTGAGAAGCTCTTTATCTGTCCTTTGATTCTAAATGATATCACTTAGATATCATTTTGCTGGGTAGAGTAATATTGGTTGTAGGTACTTGCTTTTCATCACTGAATATTTCCTGCCAATCCTTTCTGGCCTGCAAAGTTTCTGTTGAGAAATCAGCTGACAAGTCTTCTGGGATCTCCCTTGTAGGTAACTAACTACTTTTCTCTTGCTGCTTTTAATATTCTTTCTTTATCTTTAAACTTTGTCATTTTAATCATGAAATGTCTTGGTATGGGCCTGTTTGGGTTCATCTTGTTTGGGACTTTCTGCTCTTCCTGAGCTTTTGTGTTTATTTCCTTCCCTAGGTTAGGGAAATTTTCAGTCATTATTTCTTCAAATACGTTTTCAATTTGTTGCTCTCTCTCTTCTCCTTCTGGCACCCCTATGATGCAAATTTTGGCACACTTGATGTTTTCGCAGAGGCCCCTAAAATTCTCCTCATGTTTGTTGTATTCTTTTTTCTTCCTGCTGTTTTAATTGTATGTTTTCTGTCACCCTATCTACTAAATCACTGATTGGAACTTCAGCTTCATTTAATCTGCTGTTGAGTCCCTCTAATGTATTCTTTATTTCTATTATTGCATTTTTCATTTATGATTGGTGCTTTGTGATGTTTCCTATCTCCATTTTTATGTTTTCTATCTCTTTTTTGAAGTTCTCCCTCAGATCACTGAGCCTCCACATAACCATTTTGAACTCTGCATCTGGTACATTGCTTGTCTCATTCTGTTTTGTTCTTTTTCTGGAGCTTTATTTTGTTCTTTCATCTGGGACATGTTTCTTTGTGTCCACATTTTGGCTGCCTCCCTGTGTTTCTTTCTATGTAGGGCTGCTATGCCTCCCTGTCTTAGTAGAGTGGCCTTATGTAGTAGATGTCCTGTGGGGCCCAGTGGCACACTCTCCTTGACCATCTGAGCCAGGTGCTCTAGGTGTGTCCCTTGTGTGGGTTGTGTGTGCCCTCCTGTTGTAGTTGAGCCTTGGTTGCTCTTTGCACATCAGTGGGAGGGATTGACCCTCGGGCTAATTGGTTGTGAGGATTGGCCATGACTATAGTGGAGGAATTATTGTGCAGAGGCTGACACTACAGAGCAGGATTTGCTTTGGCAGGGCTCTGTTGCCTGCCCAGTCTGCCCTTTGGGTATGTCATCTTCAGAGTTGGCCAGGTGGTGCTCCATCTCAGTCTGAAGCTGGCCACTGGGCATGCTGGGCCCAATGCCTCTTTGGAGGGCATCCACAGCCGGCCAAGTTCAGCTGTAGCCTATGCCCTACCTGGGGCCACCTGGAATGAGTCACAAAACAATCTTCAGATGGCCCTGCCCACACTGGGCTTGCAGGTGCCAGGGAGAGGCTAAGCTGCAAACTGAGACCAACTGCTGCTAGTGCTAAACTTGGGGGTGCTCAGCAAGAGGTATGGAGCATGTCAAGGCCAGATGCTACTTGTTTGGGGTTTGTGAACCTTTGAGAGATTTTATGAAAGTCCTCAGCATCAGCCCAGACAAGCTATTTGTATGGAAAAACCACTGGCTGCAGCTTGTGTGAGCCTCCAAGTTGGGTGGTACAGAGTCCAAGGGAATAACTAGGGTGGGTTGAATATGTTAGCCAGGTTAATAGCGACTCAGATATGGTACCCTCCTGCACCTGCATGGTGGGAGTGGGGAGGGCTCAACAAAGGAAAGATGGATTCTGCTAGCACTTCTGTTTGGGACAAAGCTTCCTTTCCATCCCTTGCCCTGAACCAGACAATTTAGTTCCTCCCCGTATGTCACTGGTACATTTTGAGCTGCTGCCCCAATGCTGGAGCTCAGACTAAGTCTGTTAGCAAATAAATTTGTGCATGGGCCCTTTAAGAGGAGCACCTGGGACTGCAGCAGCCCTCAGTCTCACTCAGTCACAATTTCTGCTGATTTTCACAAACAGAAGTTGTAGGGACTTCTTTCTGCACTGGGACCCTGGACTACGGAGCCTGGTGTGGGGCTGGAACCCCTTGCTCCTTCAAGGGTTGCTGAAACATCCCTCCCTATTTTTAACTGCCACACATGGGTTTGGGACCAGCCTGTTCCATGTCTCCACCGCTTCCTACCAGCCTCAAGATGGCTTCTTTCAACTATCCTTAGTTGTACAACTTTTGTTCAGCTATGCTTCAGGTGGTTCTCAATGATGGGTATTCTGTAGTTTAGTTGTAATTTTGATGTGTTCATGAGAAGAAGCAAGCACAGCATTTACCTACTCCACCATCTTAACTGGAAATAAAAACCAATCACTTTATAACCTTAAATGTGCCATCTGTCTCGTCAAAACATTGGCAAGTTCTCTTGAGGGTCTTCTGAAGGTCTTCTGCTAATAAGTTAGTTGAAGAGACCCTAGTGCTTGGGTCTGTCATTAACATGTGTCAATGCCACCCAGCCTGAGAGGGGAACAACTTCTGTGAAGTCTCGTATCTGGATCTGCTCCACATTTTGTATCTACCAGGATCAGGGGAAGGAGGACACGTTAAGCTGGAGGGGCTGTGATGGGGACCAGAAGGCAGGTCCTCTTGATTCACCCCTGGAGAAATGAGAAGGAAAGGGGTGGTCCTGACTCTCCATGCACTGGTGCCCCTAATTACTGGGAAAATATGGGGATTTTCTCATGATGCTGCCATGTTGGTACATTGGAATTCTGTAAACATGAATAATGTTTATTCATGTGCCCACACACATATGCCGCTACATCCGTGGCATGAGAAAGGTCCTGCTGACTGTGCATTTGGCTTTTCCCATAAGAGCTTATAAATAAACAGAATAGAGAGTGAAAACCAGAGGTTTCATCACTGATAAAAGTATCCCAATGTGTCTCCTGAGCAACAGAGGCACATGGGCAGGGTGAGGGCTACCTGGGGAGAGAGGAGGAGAATGGAAGGAAGCAGAGACAGGGTCACAGAGCAGCCCCTGACCTGGGTCTCTGGTTGATGTATTTCCATTAACGGTGGAATCCTGGGGAGTAGCTGATTTTCCTGTCCCACTTCAGCCTTTGAAGTGGCTAGAGTTCTTCAGGAAGAGGCCTGAGTGAATCTGAAGCACCAAGATCAAGAGTGTTAACCAAGAGCAATAGGCCTTTGTAAGAATTGTTGCCTCTACATACAGTGGCTCAAGTCCAGGTGAAACCAGGCCAGTTGAATGTCTAACTTTGAAAGAGGATGTGGATGGGAGTCTAGCTGAGCTGTCAGAGGACAGTGACAATGCTACAAGGTGAGCAAGTAGCCACTGGGACCAGCTGGGGTCAGTCATCCTTACTGGAGTAAGCCCCAGGTCTTTGGAGTCCATGTCTGGCCATGGGCAATTTGTTGAGAGGTGACTAACTTTAGCTTCTGCTGGTGGGTCCTGGGGGCTGGTCAGGGAGGATGGGGCTGATAAGGGCATCTGGACTCCCCCAGCTGCAAAGTGGTATGGTGCTATGGAAACAGCTGTCCTTGGATTTCTCCTGGTTGAGTAACTGCTGAAGTCCCCCAGCTGTACCCCCTGAAATCTAGCCCACATAGTATTGAGACTTCATATTTATGCCAGGTCCTGCAACTAAGGACCAGAGGAGAAGATAACACTTACCTTGCATGCCTTTAGGCCTACTTCTCCCCAAGCACCTTCTAGGCCTGAAATCCATCTCCTCATTTGCTCCCTAAGAATCCCTAAGGTGCATCTCTCTCTCATATATATATAATGTCTCCAGTCCCCAGGGGGCTCCCTGTTTCCTCCCAGGGCCCCCAAAGGTAATGACTAGTCTATGAATTTTACTTGTTTCTAGACTTCACCTAAATGTAATCAAGCAGCAATCACTTTTGTGTCACATGTGTTACATATGTTATGTCTGTGAGATTCATCCAGCATGATTCCCATAGTGACTTATTGTATTTTATTGCTGTGGTGTAGTTTCTCCTACGGCCACACCACCATTTTTTTATCTACTTTCCTGCTGTTGGACATTTGAGTTCTCCCAAATTCTTGACTATTATGCATAAAGTCATCTTGAACATGTTTGACATGCATTTGGTAGGCACAAGCGCTCGTTTCTGTTGGTGGTACACCCAGGAGTAAAGCTTTGGGGCCATGCATGCATGTGTGTTTAACAAGATAATTTCAGCTTACCAAAGTGTTTGTATCTTCCACTAGCAATAGACAAGAATGTAGGTGACTCTGTGTTCTTCCCAGGACTTAGTGTTATCAGTCCTTTTCATTTCAGTTGCTCTGGTTGGGGGATATAGTGGTATCCCTATGTGCTTTTAGTCTGAATTTCCCTGATGAGTTATGAAGAACTAGCTTTTGAACTCAGGTTTATTTAATTTTAGACCCAACTCTTTTCACTGTTCCACTCTGTAAGATTACAGCATGATGTGACCACCTCCCTTTAGTGTGACCAGTCTCCTCAGCACAGCTCATCACCCTTGGGATTATTCCTCCAGAAAAACAAGGTTCTGTGCAAGGCCAGACCTGGTGAGCCACACCCACATCTGGCAACGAGGCATGGTAGGAGAGGGCTGGCTTTCAATCCTGTCACCACAGCATGGAGCCCATTCTGAGAGGATATCTCTGTGATTTGGAGTCTATCTTCTTCAAGGTCAATTGCTAACTGTGGTCAATAAAGCCCAAGACGCCCGGGACAGGTGGGATGCCTGTGCCTGCAGTATGAAGAGACTTCTCAGAGGTGAGCTTGGCGCTGACTCCTTGAGGATGAGTGAGACATAACATGGGACAGTGTTCTCCAGAGAAAGGCTGGGAGTAGGAATGAGTTTCACATGCAAGGAAGCCAGTGAGGCAGAGGCAGGTGTGGCTGGCAATAAGTGTTTGAGCTGGCTTTGGTGAAACCAAAAAATGCTTCTGGAACACTTTCACCATATCTATCATTAAGACACCCCCGATTTTGCAGGAGGAAGACCTTGCTTTCTCCTCAATGACACAGGAGCAATGAGGTTTTCCCTTAAGTTTCTATTAAAGTGAACTCTGAGACCTTTTAATCCATGTGAGACAGGAGAGCAGGAAGCCAGGCTGTGACCTGAGCACTGGGAAGCATATTTTAGAGGTGGGGTGAACCTGTGTCTGTACCTCTGCTGGTGTGGGTGCCGATGCCCCAACTATCGTATTGTGGGATGGTCAATAGGATAGCGTCAGGATCACACCTCCTTTTAGGGATGTCCCCAGATGTAGATGTCCCAGACAGTCAAGGCTGAATGGACTTGTGTGTGTGTGTATATCATGCAGGGACTCTGGTCCCGCTCCCCGCACAAGAACGCAGAATATGGTGAGGCCAAAAAGGAACAGCAACAGAGCCATGGATAGGGGGTTCATACCACTATATTCTTGATGGCCACTGATCGCGACACACAAGCAAACATCCTCCAGTACTCCAATGAGAGGTCTTCCTGTACCTCAGTCTCGTTGCAGCCGGGTGAGACACAGGAAGTAGGATCCACACGATCCGCAATCTGCCATCCACGCTTGCTAAACCCACTTGCTAGCCACAATCCACCATCCCCTTCTCCGCCAACCAACCCCTTGTCAGTGCAGCCACGGCAGTTATATAGTGGCTAATGGCTAACTGGTTATGGCTGATGGCCAACTACTACCCAAGCCAGCACCTTTCCATGTAAGGCCAAGAGTCTAGAAACTGCTCTCCTGGCTCTGTCCCCACAGTGTGAGTGTGTGTATGTATATGTGTGTGTCCTTTGAAAAATGTCAGTTAGACATGTGGAGAACTTCACTGTTTTGTTTGTTCAGTTGCTAGAGTCTTTTTTCAAAAATACCATCAGAAAGTGTGTCCAGTAAAGTTGGGATAAATTTGAAAAATGAGATTTATGGAAGAAAACTGCACCTGGAATACCTATGAGGAACATACGAAAGTATATAAGTATTTATTTTAAAAGAAAAGAGAGAAGATGAATTAATAAGAATAAATAGCTGCATCAGGAACTGGCTTTGGCTGTCACATATTTACAATGAGATTTGTGCAGCTGTAAAATGTCAATTCCATGTCAATTCCCCTGATCTAGAATATCCCTTGTTTCCTATGGCCTACAGAACAAATCTAGACTTTTTATTGGGCATATGAACCCTCGCTGTTCTGGGTGCATCCTACCTGCCCCACCACTCCACCCACCCCACCTGCCTCACCTCACCTCACCAGCCCTTCCCCTCCAGGCACCGGGATGATGCACGTCTTGTTAGTACTGCTGGGAACACCTTTCTCTCCTTCCGGGCCTGGCAAACCCCTGCAGAGTCACCACCTCTCCCCACCACCATCCAGCACAGCTCCCTGCTCTGCCTCTTACCATCTTCAGGTGTCACCACTTGTTTACATGCCTGTCATGCAGGGAGGCCTGCGGTTCTCTGGTCCCGCTCCCCACATAAGAACGCAGGACCTGATGAGGCCAAAAACGAACACCCACGGAGCCATAGGTAGGGGAGCCATACCACTATAGTCTCACTGGAGGCTGGGTTGGAGACACAGGAAGCAGGAGCCACAAAATCCGCAATCCACACTCCGCCACACTCTGCACTTGCTAGCTCAGCCACCATCTTCTTGCTAGCCCCCATTTGCTGCTAACGTAGCCACAGCAGTTATATTAGTGGTCAATGGCTCACTAGTTACAGCTGACGGCCAACTAGCCACAGCTGATGGCCATCCAATCACAGTTGATGGCCATTTACTATCTGAGCCAGCACCTTTCCACGTGAGGCCGAGAGCCTGGAAACTGCACTCCTGGCCCTGTCCCCACAATGCCTCTCCCACTCAACTGAAAGCCACAAGAGCAGTGATGAAATATTAAGTTGGTGCAAAAATAATAGCAGTTTACAGCATGAAAAATAATTGCAAAAATGGCAATTACTTTTGCACCAACCTAGTAGTTCTCCTCTTTATAGCCTTTCTTCCTTCTTCCATTAGTTCCTAGCACATAATAAGTGCTTAGTAAATGTTGGTTGAACATTTTAAGTATTTTTCTTTTGAAATAATGAACAGAAGAAGAAACAATAAAAGATGTGGGATCTGTTCTCCAGCTGCCCCTTTGCTTTTATGGGCCAAAAGGGGGACACTGGGCAGCAGGCTGAGGACAGAGCCTTGAGCACATCCGTCAGTCACCATATGCAACCCCGTTTGCAGGTGAGGCGACTTGGCAGGCTTTACCTGAAGGCATACGCTTTCTAGTGGGGAATGCAGTCCTGGGATTTCTTTTTCTGCAGCAGTGCTGCTACCCTGATTGTTCAGAGGACACAGAGGCCTCCATCTGCACCCAGGCACATAGGGTCGTTAATCACTCCCACAACCTGATTAAAGGACTTCTCCAGACCAGGGGGGGAAAGTGCTATAAAAAGACTTTGAATTATAGGGTCCCTCTGCACCCATACTTCCAAATCAGGCAGTTTATTGCAAACAACCAAAATCTCATCCTCAGGCCATTAACTAAAATAGGAAAATATCGTCTAAATTCTAAAAATAACAAGGGACACATTGTAACAGGTTTTCAGTTCTGGACAAGAGGATGGGCACTTAGCATGATGGAAACCTCAAGAACTTGGAACTTGACCTTTCTTTCCCAAACCCCGTGACTTGGAGGCCACAGTCTCAAGCACGACTCCCGTGTTCTCAACCAGTACTCCCACCCTGCATATTTCAGTTTCACAGCTGCAGTGCCGCCCAGTAATCAGATTCAGGAGTAAAGCCCAGAAACAAAATATTGCTTTATTTAAAGTCAATAAATAAATGACCGTGATATTTATAAGAGGTCTGCCTAAGGCTCCTTTGCTGTGTGTTGTTGTTTTATTTTGTTTTGTTTTTGTGGAAAGCTGCAGGAGAATCACAAATGAGCACGAGACTGGATTCTGCGAGGCCAGGTGAAACGGTCCGCCCACTCCACTCCTGAAATTCTCCTCCAAAGCTCTTTAGTGCCAAAGCTGGAGGCCTGGCTTGGCCCTTGACCTCTTAGCAAGGAGACGGCAGCAGGGACATTCGGGTCTGGGTGTCTGCATCTAGAAGTCACCAGATCAGGAGAGCAAGTGTGACCTAACTTTGAATTGATGGGAACCAACACCCTGCAGCCTTGACACTGGATACATCGGAGGTGGGAGGCTGAGGGAGTTGTGGATGTCCTAGCTTCCCCAGCTGCGGGGACTCCCTGGGAGTCCCCTGTGAATAGCCACAGCAGGTCCTCTGACTGCTATGGCTCCACAGCTGAACACCACTCTTCCTCCTTTCTCTTCTCTTCCCTCCAGGACTCCCCAAGGCCACAGTCTATTCTTTGGGGCCTGAAGCCCCTTCCTATGTCACTTCCTGTACACACACACACACACACACACACACACACACACACACACACACCTCTGAGATCCTCCGAAAACATTCTAAACCCATACTCTTTACCCATGACTCTCAGCTTGCACCACACTGGGCTCCTAGTACTAACCTCGGCCCTGCCCTTTAGGACACTTATTCAAGCTGCTCAGAGCACTTTCTCTCTGGCATGATGTCGATCATCGCTTACAAGTCCCAAACACTGCAATGTAGGGGCCAGAAAACAAAAACAAAGTAAGTCAAAAATTCTCAAGACAGTTGGCTTCATCGCTAATGCTTCCTAAATGAAATAACAAACATGAGCAAGGATTTGAACATTAATTTGGCGCTTCTGACAGAAAAGACAGAATGATAAATAGTCAGAAAGAGATGATAACATTTGTAATCTCATATGAAATAGATGGTTAGATCTTAGAGAGCTGTGTCCAATCATCCCAGAGATCTTTTCATCCAATAGATTATTGATTGATTGATATATCTGTCTGTCTATTTGTGCCTGTCCAGGGGACTGCTTGATCTATAACAGCCTGTCAGTTTCACTCTAAAGCAGAACCTAAAGAAAACACATATTTTTTGACATTTAACAGGAAATTTTTCTCTTCTGTATTTTCTGCTTTGAAGAGAAGATGCCCAAGATAGGCAGTGAGGAGCCAACCCAGTGATAGTCATGGGAAGGGCCACTGGTGTCACTGAGCCTGAGGTCAGAAACAAGCATGCAGCAAGGAAGAGCTACTGACACTTATATGTGCTTCATGGCCCTGAGCAAACATAGCTGTACTGTTTTCCTTTCCATTAAACTCCCCTGTTCTGAGCTCACAGACATGGTCTTTGGTGGTCCCAGGGTGACCGGAGTAATTTGGCCAAAGGCAGCCCCTCTTTCCCACACTGTGGGGGAGGGTCTCCAAGCTGGCTGAGAATGATGAAAGCCTCTAAGCAGCCTGCTCTGTGGCCCCCTCGTTTGGGAGAGGTCACACAGGCAGACCCGGCTTTGAAAATGCAGGGGGCTGTCTGGCCCTAGAAGGTGAGTCCAGCCACCAGGGAGACAAGCCAGCTGAAGGGATTCCCGAGCCCATACCAGTGAGTTTTCTCTCGGGTCCTCTTAAAGCTCAGACTACAAAAAGATGGTGGTGGTCTAAGTTCTGCTGCACATTCAGGACAAACATTTATCACACTGAAGGGCCAGCGAGGCCATTGTTTTGATCTCTTGTTTACACAGTACTGGTCTCTGCAGTGTTCCAAGGAATCCATGTCCGTGCAGCCTCGGGGACCTCCTGGGGCCAGCATCGCCTCCTTGTGCCTGTTCTTGCCACATGTGTTTTTGCAGTTTTAGCCACCTCCGCTCACATGACTCGGTGGCTCTCAATGGGTAGCAAGTGCACTTGCAGGAGAAGGCGGCCCTTCACATCTGTGCGCAGCAGGACGCCAGGCTGCTCAGCAAGTCAGGCTTCCACTGTTCTAAACAGTACTCTGGGTGGTGGCTTCTCCCTCTTTCGTTCTTCCTCTCCTATCGTTTGTTCTTTCTTTCTTTCAAATTTCAAAGCATTTAGAGTCAGTTTGCCCCCCAAATGGAGAAAGCCAAAGTTAAATTATAAAATAATAGTATCTAAACATGACTGAATATGCACAAGTCCTTTTCATACAATATAATATCTCAATAAACCCCTGTTTTACCAATGAGGAACCAGCAAACCTCCTGAGGTCACACGAGGGCCAATGATGGTGTTACTGGCTTTACAGCTTGGATCTGATTCTGATTCTGAACTTTCCCTCTTAACTGCCACGTGACTCCACATTGCAAACAGTCATCCCCTCAGTCATTTTACCGGCTCCTCATCCCTGAGTGCTCCACTTCGTTTGTTCTGAGAGGCCTGAGTGGGATGCAAAGTTCTCCATGTGTGGGGCCTCGGATACAAAGCTCCAGTGTCTTCCCTGCAGCCACAGGGCTTAGCTGGTCTCCCATTGCGGGAACATCCAGACCTGCAGACGGGCTTGTATTTCCTCCCTCAGATGGCGTCCTGCCCTAAGCCCAGTGCTCAGAACCCATGCAATCAAAAGCAGATGTGCTATCATAGAATCCATCCGAAGCTCTGGGGTTAGATATGACCTTTACAATCACATCAAGTTCATCCCTGAGGACCCTGCTCCAGGCCCAACTATTCACCCAGACAAGTTTTAAATATCTAGATTACAGACATTTCTGCTCCAGTCCAAAAATGAGGAAATGTCCTTATTCCCTTAAGAATCTGATCACTTACCATCTTCGACCTGATTTCTACATCTCTTTGAACTCCAATATCCCCTCCACACCATGGCAGTCGATGTCTCACAGGAACACCATCAAAAGCTGAACACTGATGGAGTTTAAAAAGATTCCGTATTTCTTGGACACATATGAGTTCTTTTAGTAGGCACATCCTTGTTGCTGAAAATATAATGAATTTTTGTATTACTATCCTCTTTGTCAACAGTCAACATTTATTCATCACCTACTACATACTTATTAAACTTAACACTGGGTGGAGACAGTGGTAGAAATATACAAATATATGTAAACAATACCAGTCATGGACTCAAGCCACAAACCTGACTGCTCTTAACACTGATGTGATGCAAAAACTGAGTGTGATGAGCTGTGAGAAAAGCAGTGGTTTCTGCAAAGGTGGTTGGAAATACTACATGGAGAAGGGGGCCTTTGATGTTGTGACTGAAGAAAAGTGAGGCTTTGATAGGTAGAAAGATTACCTGTGGAGGTGCTTCCCAAATGGGGAAATAGCACAGAACACAGTGGGCTAAGGACTCAAGGACATCCTGCCACACCCAGGAGGACTGTGCCTGGGGAGGGCAAGGTGGGAGAGGACGTGCAGGCCGTGTCCAGACAATGGAAGGTCTGCAGTTCGGGGAGTTGGCTATTCATCCACTGCTTTCGATCTCCAGGTGGTTGCCTGTCCAGAACGTGAAAGCCATGGGGAGAAATGGTCAGGTTGGTTTGGCAGCAATGTGGATGCCACAGCTTCTTCTCTTGGCCAACTTGTTCCTTTAGGTGAAAAAAGAAGTCATTCCAGGCAATCACTCCATCTGACCCCCTTGTGCCTCCTTTAAGGCCAGGAAAAAGATGGCCATGCCCAATTCTCCATCCCCTCCCCTTTCCAGGCCCAGTAATCATCTTCGTTCTCTCCATTCTCACAAACACTCTGCACATGTTCCTACAAAGGCATTTAATCTATCTATCACTGAAGTGAGAACTTGTAAAGAGAGGGGAGGTTTATTACTCTTCACACCACACAGGATCACTTAGGACAGTGTTAGAGAGATTCATTTATTCACAATTGCTTATGAGCGCACAGGTAGCACACAACAAACACTTACATGTGGACAGGGGGCCAGAGGCTGCCTTCGTGACGAGTATGCCATTTTCTGTTTTCAGTGGGGCCTCAAGGCCATAAATATGAGAAAATGCTGCAGTCTCAGGGAGGCAAATCACTGACAGAAAAAAAAAAGATTAATGGGGTGCTGGCCCTCCCTCCATGGATCCTTCCAATGGAGAGAGGCTCTGAAAGTACATACAACCATTCCTCCCAAACCAAAGATAAACACAGTAGAATGAATGCTTGGAAACTGAGCTTTAGGTTGGCCTCAGAGGCCCCGGTGGATTATAAACATTCATTAAACAGTTTCAAAGGACAAGACAGTCAACTGACTATTGTGATGGGTAGGAGAGGAGTTAATCAGGCTCAGATGAGACGAAGTTTCCAAACCCCTAGGAGGACAGGCAGAGCCTAAGGGATTGCCAAAGAGGCAGAGTTTGCCTCCATCTGGGGAGAAAGCGCTGGGCCCTAACCTGCAGCACAATGCACTTGAGTATTTTTTAGCTCTTCTCCACTTAGGCCATGACACTATTATCTGAGCTGGAAAATGACTCTGTAAAGCCTGAGAGAGTTAGTCTCAGTACAAGGTGGTAGAAGTGATGGATATAAAAGAAAATTGGAAACACTGATAACAAACCACGGTTTCTTAACCTCAGCACTATTGACATTTTGGCCCAGATGATTTTGTTGTAAGGAACCATCCTAAACATTATAGGGGTTTAGCGTCCTGGCCTTTACCCACAAGATGCCTCAAGCACCCTCTACCCCAGTTATGTCAACCAAAATAGACATTCCAAATGTCCCCTGGAAGGCCAACATTCAGCCCAGTGGGACAGTATGCCCACCTGTCCCGATGCCTCCCATTCCCTTCAGATGTCAACTTCACACCCTCACTTGCTAGCCACACTGGCCCAGATGGTACCCAAGCACAACAGATTCTGTCCCAGCTCACTTGGCAAGCATCGGCATCTCTCAGACATCTCCCCACTCAGTCATGACAACCAGGGTGGCCCTTTGCTCACTCAGCTCTCAGTTCCCATGGACAACAACATCATGTGCAGCCCAATATCACCACCCCACTCAGAGGCCACCGCTCTGTCACTTGCCCCCTGTGATCACTCCCATGGCACAATGCCCATTTAGAGGTAGCCTTCCCTCTTCCGATGCCTCCTATAATGATTCTGTTTTACCTTAAAGAGAAATACATTCCAGACTTCAACTTCTCTCATCTATAAAACAGCAATTAGAAAGATGTGTTTAAAGACCCATCAAAGTGTTTCCAGGCCTAAAGGCTGAGGGGGACAGATGGCAAGTGTGCCGTCTCCAGACCAGACTGTCCCCTGCAGTGTCTACTCTATGCAGCTGCGCTCCCTGGGGAGAGGGGTGCTGGGCAGCAGCCTGACACAGAGAGGGGTCCTCAAACTCAGTGTGCCATTGGGGGGCATCCAAGGACCCCTGACATCTGCTGGGTGCTTAAACTCACAAACAAGGCTGCTTTCAGGCTGACACAGAAAGGCACTGAGGTGGAAGTCCATGTACTTTCATGGAAACTCTGGTGAAGCCTCCCGCTGGGTTGCATACATAGTTGGTTGCTCTATCAAGCCTCCCAAACAGGAGAAACCAGGCTTCCTGTCATACTTTGACATTTCAGTGGGGCATGGAGACTGGGAAGCCCCCCAATATATTTGTCAAGGACAAAGATTTATTTCACAGATCTTAAGGGGCCATGAAGAGAACACTCAATAACCCTTAACAGTTCCACACAGTGTGAGATGGAGTGAATGGTGCTCTTAGAATTGAGTCCCCAATGCTTACTCAGCTGAAAAGAGCTCAGCACCAAAAGTGCCAACAATAACAAAAAATGTATCATCTTCTAAAAATTTCCCTCTCTTACCCATTCCTCCAGGTGGACAGATACCAGGAGTCACAGACCCCATTCTTTAAGCTGAGGCAGCTGCTTCTGGGAGCCCCAGTGTTTCCAACTGTGTCCACTGTCAAGGTAAAAGTATGCCACATGCCAAGAATGAGTAATGACTCAGTTCACATGTGGTGTCAGGTAGTCCTGGGCTGACCCTGGGGTATTGGGAGTGATGAGAGCCACAGTCAAAGGTCACTCTATGAGCACATGATGCCACATGCGTTTCAGGCACCTGGTTCAAGGTCCTTGTCACAAACATAACTTATGCTCTTCAAACCTCGGTTTCATCATCTGGGAAATGGGGCTCATGCTACTGTTAATAATTCTCCCCACATCACAGAGCTGTGTGATAATCCAGTGGGACTCTACATGTATGATGTGTTTACAACTCCAGAAATATCACTGTTGGTGTGTTTAGTGCATGCATAGTGTTTTTAGGTGGACAGCACCCATAAACTTCCTCATATTGTTCATATTCTTGCACAGCTTTCTGCAAGCAGAAAACACAGATCCGAGAAGCTGGCAGGTACACGGTACCCCTTGACTACGGGGCTTACCCAAGCTGGGCTTCTCTGGGACACAGGGCAAATTCTCCAGCTGGTCCCCCAGAGCACAGAAACCCTTTCTCCTCTCCTGTTCTTGGTTTGGGTCATCATTCAATGAAAACAAAATAGAAACTACCACTGTCTATTGTTGTAAGTTGGGAGTTGTAATGACCCAGTTCAAGACTGGAAATTGAATTTGATTCTACTTTCCAGACCAGACCCAGATACTGTTGGAGTTTTGTTTTATCCTTACCCTGAATTGGGAAAATTACCTGAATGATTTGTGCCTATGTGCCCTTATGTACAGAACGAAATTTAACATTTTGGCTATTTTCATTCAAAAATCAGGGAATTCGTTTGGAGGGAGGTATCTTAAGTTCTGTACTCAAATTTTATGTACCCTTTATGTTAACTTCTTTATCATGTTGGGGCAAAACACCACAAACAAAGTTCTCTCTCTCTCTCTCTCTCTCTCTCTCTCTCTCTCTCATTCTCTCTCTCTCTCTCTGTCTGTTTTTCTCTCTCTCATTCCTTCTCTGTCTTTTTCTCTCATTCTCTCTGTGTCTTTTTTTCTCCTCTCATTCTCTCTCATTTTCTCTCCCTCATTCTATCTTTTTCACTCTCATTCTCTCTTGGTCTTTCTCTGTCTCATTCTCTCTCTAAGTCTTTTATTCTCTCTCATTCTCAGTCTCTCATTTCTGTCTCTCATTATCTCTCTCATTTTCTCTCTCTGTCTTTTTCTCTCTCATTCTCTCTCTATGTCTTTTTTCCTCTCTCTCATTCTCTCTGTTTCTCATTTGCTCTCTCTCTTTATCTCTCTCTATCTCTCTCTGACTTTCTCTCTCATTCTCTGTGTGTCTTTATTTCTCTCTCCCATCCTCTGTGTGTCTTTTTCTCTCTCTTTCATTCTCTCTCTGATTCTCTCATTCTCTCTGTCTTTCTCTCAGTTTCTCTCATTCTTTCTGTGTCTTTCTCTCTCACTCTCTCCCATTTTCTTTCATACTTTCTCTCTCCATATATATATATATATATATATATATATATATATATATATATATATATGGAATAGTGGCTGGAACTGCACTCTTTTTGTAGAAATTTACTGACCTATATTAAATAATCTGTGAAGCATTCAGAGAGCCATAGAGATGGGAAAAGGTCCACAGATATTAATAGAGTTAGAATTCATGAAACTCAACTGTGGCAGCTTGCCTGAGAAAGGACACAAATGCTTACAGATGTGGGTGATATTAACATTAAGAAGGAAGATAATATTTCAGGATAATGCATGCAGATGCAAGTAGAAAGTGAGGAAATGAAAAGCAAAGCTCACAGTGGCCCACGTGGGGATTGAACCAACAACCTTGTTGTTAAGAGCACCACGCTCTAACCAACTGAGTTAACCAGCTAACATCCAAAATATATAAGGAACTCATACAACTCAACAACAATAAAAAACCCAAACAATCCAATTAAAAAATGGGCAGAAGACCTGAATAGACATTTCCCCAAAGAAGACATACAAGTGGCTAATAAACACATGAAAAAAATGTTCAACATCACTAATCATCAGAGAAATGCAAATAAAAACCACAATGAGATATCACCTCACCCCAGTTAGAATGGCTATCATCAACAAGACAAATAGTAACAAGTGTTGGAGAGGCTGTGGAGAGAAAGAAACCATCATACACTGTTGGTGGGAATGCAGACTGGTGCAGCTGCTATGGAAGGCAGTGTGGAGGTTCCTCAAAAAATTACGAATATAATTGCCATATGACCCAGCAATCCTTCTCCAGGGTATCTACCCAAAAAACCTGAAAACATTTATCCATAAATTCATGTGTGCTCCAATGTTCATTGCAGCTTTGTTTACAGTGGCCAAGACATGAAAACAATCAAAATGTCCTTCGATAGATGAATGGATAAAGAAGTTGTGGTATATATACACAATGGAATACTATTCGGCGGTAAGAAAAGATGAAATAGTACCATTTGTGACAGCATGGATGGATCTTGAGATTATAATGCTAAGCAAAACAAGTCAGACGGAAAAAGGAGAGAACCATATGATTTCACTGAGATGTGGTATATAAAACTGAAAACAACAAAAGAACAAGACAAATAAATGAAAAAACAACAACTCATAGATACAGACAACAGTGTAGTGGTTATCAGAGGGTAAGGGGGGAGGAGGGTGTAGAAGAGGGTAAAAGGGGATCAAATATATGGTGATGGAAAGAGAACTGACTCTAGGTGGTGAATACTATAATATACAGAATTGTACACCTGAAATCTATGTAACTTTACTAACAATTGTCATCCCAATAATTTTAATTAAAATTAAAAAAAAGCAACGTGATCAGTTGCTGTGGCTGCAAAGAGAAGTGTTTCCACACCGGGGACCAAACCTCCGCCTCTGCACTGGCTATTCCCAAGCAGTGCCCAGGGTGTGAGTGGAGTGGGTGATGGAGAACCCGCCTGCCAGGCTCAGAGCTCTACTGAGGGGCTTGGGGGAGGGAAGGAGGCCACAAAGGCAGTCAGTTGCATTGGTTAGAGGCAACAATCTCAAGATGAGCTGTTGAGACAACCGAGCTCACTGTGGTGTGCACTTGGGGAGCTTTTGAGTAGACGACAGAGATGGAGCCCCCCCCACCCATCTCATTGCCGACCAGAGATTATCCAGGAGACTGTTCTCACTCCCTGTCACCAAATCCCCTCAGGCTGGGGTATGGAAACAACCCCTCCCTAGCCCTCTGTTTGCACCTGGATGAAAACACCTAGAATCTTGGATTTGGGGAGAGTTTGGTTATTCTAAACCTTGGAGGGACAGATTCCTAGCATAACCCCCAGGTTTCTAGATAGACCTGCCTTGAACTAACACATCAGGACAGAAGGTTTCCTGCAAAGGTGTCCCTGGCCGCAAAGCATGCTTCATTTCAAATAACAATAATAATAACAGCAAGGTCCTGGGAGAATATTATGAGGATATGATCCAATAACAAAAATGTTGAAAATCACAGAACTTTTAAAATCAAGAGACACTCTATAGACATTGAGTGACATGGATGTTCCCACAGTTTCTCCATCTTCCTTTTTAAATAAAAATTTCCCAAACTACACATTGTAATGTATCAGGGGTAAATATGTGGTTAAAAAAACCAACTGCCAAAGAGCATCGTGTTGGCCATGGCATGAGATCAGCAGCGATTCAGGACGTATAAGCACCCAGAGCCTTAAGGAGCTCCGCTTGCACTGCAATGTGGGGGATTAGAACCACAGTGGCCTGTCAGGGCCAGTGGGAAAGGTTTCTCCTCCGCCCCAGCACCAGGCACAGCTATGATTGTACCAAGCCACTGACTTGTGTTTCCTCACGTAAATGACGATGTTATCATCTTTTCACTTATTGCTAGGAAATCCAAAGCCAAAAGTGTGGCCCACCTCTAGCAGGGTTGCAAGATCTCCTGGAATGTGTTTTACCTGCCAATATAACTGCATTTTTCTATTTTCCCTATGCATGGTATCCTTTTACTAGTGTCTTCAATTAATATTTTTACATATGGTTGTATTATATGTTTAACAGTCACCTTAAATCCTTTTAGGATTGAGAAGCTCGTGATATAAATATTGACTAAATAAATACAAATAATGGTTTACTTTTGCAAAACCAACAAAAGAGAACCTACAGATGTGTAAATTCAGTGAGTATGCACAGCGTGGGGCAGATGGTTCAGGACTTCTCTAACCATACTGGTCAGATCACTGTCTGGAATATTACGAGCTGAGCAGTCAGATGCGATGTTTTCAGAGTGATGCCAGATGACTTCAAACCCTTCAGAAGAAAAAAGATAGGAGAAGTATCTGGAAAGTTTGAGGAAATACCAAAGAAATGTAGTTAATCTGAATAAGTAAAGACTTGGGAGAATATTCTAGAAGCCTTAAGATTTTTGAAGAGCCATCACATGGAAGAAAGAATGTACTTGTTCTATTCTGATTCAGGCAACAGATTGAGAACCAATGATTGGCAGCCAAAGGTGGGGCAGATTTGAGATGAATGTAAAAGGAGGTTCCCACCAGGATATCTGCAGTGCAGGCCACGGGAGCAATGAGGGAGCAGAAACTGCACTGCAGGGGAGGGATCCCCATCATGCCTGGGTGACTGGGGGCGGTGTTCTCAAGGCTCTCGCACCACTGGGGGAATCCAGAGTCCATCACTCTCCCAACTCAGTGACCCTGGGCAAATCACTTTCCTTCCTGGCTCTCATTGTCCTCATGCCAAATAGCAGGTTGGTGACCCTGAAGGCTTGACATGCGAGGCGTCCCTTATTCATAAATAAGTGTCTATTATGCACTGCACCATTTTCCAAAGGAACGTTTATGAAGGAGTGAAAGCCAATTTTACTACGTGAATTGCTATTGTGAGACCTAGACCTTCCTGTCACAGGGTGATTGATGTGTGTTTGATCACCCTATTGTGCCTATTCGCTGCTCAGCCCAGTCCCCTCCACTCCACCAAGAGAAGGAAGCAAAACACATCCTTCCAATGTGGTTACATTGCAGGCAAAGGCAAGGTTCCCCGTAATTGCAGCAGGACTGACCTGGTGCAGGAAGGGCCGGGGAATTAAAGAAAACAAACAGTGGAGAGACTTGGGCAGCTCGCTGATGAAGAAACCAAGAGGAAATGAAGTCAGCAAGGGCTCCTGATGCATATTTCAGAGTTGACAGAACATAAGCCTACCCGGACAGAGTTTCTGATTTATAAAGTCTTTTTATTATATTACCTATTTAATATTATATCGGAGTCTCTGCTCTTTGAGCCAGAAAAATAAACAGCAGCCCCCCAAGAGCCTTTGGTCTAGATAGAAGAATATAAACTCTTACAACCTTCCGGCTCTGAACCAAGATTTCTGCCAAAAGTTGTTCTGGGGTTTTTGGACTTCTGGGGTTGGCGTTTGTGCATTGGGAAAGTGAGGTTTACACGGAATACAAATGTTTCTATTCTGTAAGTTTTCAAAAGGTGAAGGGTTTAAGGTTTGTTTGACAAAAACCAACAAAGTCACTGTTGCCTGCTGCTACAGAAAAACGTGTGTTTCCTATTTTGTCTGTGCAACAGCTAAATAGCTCCACTTTGGCACAGGCAATTCCACAAGTGGACACGATTTTACCGGCCAGTGTGATCCCAAGACCCCCGCCCTCCTTTGGGGCTGCAGCCTGACAGAGGCGGCAGGGAGCGCAGGTCTGCCTTCCACACTTCACACCGTTTTCTTTTTCCAAAAAAGCAATTCTTCCACTTGAGCAGATGCCAGTTCCCACTGAGAGCTTGCCTGGGGCTTTCTTGCCTCGAAATAGCTGAACTAGATCCTTGTGAACAGTGAATTAGTCAGGTTTGATGCTGAACATGTGTGACCAACGTGGAGCATGCCCCCCCCACCCCGCCCCTCTCAGCATGTCCCTGACAGCAGCACAGCAGGCTCCCTCTATGTGGGCATCTAAGGGAGAAAGATGCCCTGCTGGCTGCTCAGCCAGGAGACCCCCAAGAGCAGGGCCAGGGGTGCAGAGGAAGTAATGATGATTTTCATCGGCAGACCTCCTCACTGGGATGTACGTGGGCACATGCTTTCTCCTCTTCAACTTCATGTGGTAAAGTTCGATTTATCTCATGGACAGACTAAAGCTCAGAGTCCGAATGTGTACAACCTTCAGTGAGTGAGTGCATGTCAGACTCAACATTCTTGCAGCCTGCGACCCAGACATTTGCCTAGCACAGTGCTGGCCCCAAGCCTGTTCCCAGTAAAAGCTTGCTGAGGAATGAGTGAAAGAATGAGCAAGTGAATTAACAAAAGCATAACTGATACACCTGTGCAATGATCGGAAGCTCATGCCATAGCTGAGACACTAGATAATCTAACCAAGTTCCACTTCCCATCGCAGTGATGCTTGCCTTTTATTTTATGCCAGAATCGTGAATTAATATCCCTGATGAATGAAGACTTACAGCGCCAGCATCACCATGAGAAAGAAAATGAAAATGGGAGCCTTCTCCATGGCTACAGAGCTGGAGATTCAGAATCCTGGTGACATTTTCCACACCCCTCAGTATAGCAGGGTCTGCTGTGCTGAATTCCCCACCCCTTTTCTTAAATTGTGGTAAAATACACATAACAAAAAATTTGCCATCTTAACCATTTTTAAATGTACAGTTTGATAGTGATAAGTGCACTCAGATTGTTGTGCAACCATCACTCTGTCCCCAGCATGTTTTTATCTTCCTAAACTGAAACAATAAGGCCACATTCCCCTCCCCAGTCTCTGGTACCCACCATACAACCTTCTGTCTCTATGCTTTTAACTACTCTAAGTACCTCATATAAGTGAAATCATACAGTATTTGTCCTTTTGTGCTTGCTTGTTTCACTTAGCGTAGCATCCTCAAAGCTGATCCAAGTTGTAATAACCCCCCTCTGTTCTGTGCAGGGCAGAAATTGTGCCTTCTCTCCAGGCTCTCCATCTTTTCCCAGTGTCCTGATCTCAAATTAGAAGGAACCAACTGCCTTTTTTGGATGGCCAAATGGTGCCTCATTATGCTGTGAGCTAAACTATGCTTGTAAAAATGGGATTTTGCTATATAACTATGGAAACTACAAGCATAAGTGAATAGGCATTTCCCTGTTCATGTTACAAGGTCAGGTTGCTTAAAAGGAAAAAGGCTGGGGCAGATCAACTGGTGGCCCAATTAGAAAGCTCAGAGATGTTCCAAGCCCATGTTTTCACTTTCCCAAATGAGGAAAAGTGGCAGCTGAAGCTGTGTGTAGCCTCAGGGTCTGGGAACAATGCACAGGCCATCTGGGCTTGCCTCTACTGGGAGGCTGAGCATTTTATTCACTGAAGCCATAGAATTGAGGACATTTGCAGACAAAATGCATATTGCCATGGTCTCTGGGCCCCACCATCACCCACCCAGCCACTTGGGGCCCAGATCGGAATGACTACAGATGGCAGGTGAGATCAGAAGTCTCCTAATTACATTCCTGAGTATGCCCTCTCTTTTCTCTTCCCCACCTTGGGAGAGCCCTTTGACATCTACTAGCTGAAGGTAGTGAAAATTCCCAGCCCCTGCACACAACTTACTCTGCTGTAGCCTTTGAGCTATGAACCAAAGGCCACGTCACTAAGGGCTAATCACAGGTAGACGAACTGGAAGAGAAAAACCCATCCAATCCCAGCCTCCTCTGAACTCCAGTGGCCATTCAGCTACCCCTGGAGCTCTTAGTATCACAGCACTCAAACCCCGGGGGCAGATGACCATGAGTCGAGTAGGAATCAGAAAGCTCTGGTACAATGGCCTGACCCAGCTTGGCCTCTGGGTTCATCTTGTGCTCTGTGAGCTATGCCCAAGAGAGACTCACCTGGAGCAGGGGCCTCTGGGAACCAGCCCTGATTTCCACTTTGGGTTAAGCTTAGAATGAGATGATGACAGGAGCAAATACCAGGGGGAAACTGAGGCAGGAACACACCCAGTACAAACAGGACACCTCTCTGGGAAGACTTGCCAGGGCTGTGCTCAATTGGCAAAGAGGCCGGGGAGGGCACAGAGGAAAGACCAGAGTCCAGGCTTCTCCCAGACCAAATCTCTCTCTCTACTGAATCCAGCTGGGCCAACGTGTTGCTCTCTTCAACCAAACCCACAAATTAAATCGTGCTGAACGAATATCCCTAATATCCAAAAATCCATCAACAAAAGTTTGGTCGGTGTTTGAAATCTTTCCCCCAAGGGAGTGAGTATGTTTAAAAGTCCTCTACAAATTATCTAAAAGGAAATCTGAATCTTTCTAGTTCTTAGAAGAGTCCTACAAAGACAGCAGGACACATACGATCTCACGCTGTGTGCACGTGTGTGCCCATAGAAGCTTACTCCAGCCTGGGTCCAGTTGGTCAGCATTTCAGGATGAAACCTGACCCTCTCATGGCCATTCCCTTCCCCTCCTCATACTGAAATTTTCACTGGGCAAATTTGCAGGACCTTTTTTCTATGATTGTTTTCTTGATAAACAGTCCATGCATAGTGTTTGAATTTTTTAATAGTTTCATTGCTTTGTAATTCCTGGAAAAACAATACCATAGGGAGAGCCTAAAAATGAAGCTGGAAATAATTGGGGAGACATAAAGACTCAGTTTTATTCTTACTCCCTGAATTCCAGGAAAGTGGGGAAGAGGCACAGGCCTGTGCAAAGCGAGCGCCTGGCAGTTGGCCCAGCAAACAATGGGCCCACCATAGAGTCACCGGCTCCTTGGCAAGAAGGACGATGAGAGGCAATAGCCACCTAGCCCCGCCGAGCGCTGAGCCTCAGGCAGCCAGCAGGACCAGGCGTAGGCTCCAGAATAAGGGCTCAAAACAGGATCTGGGCAGGAGGTCTCAACTGAAGGTCGTGCTTTCATCAGGGGACTTACTGAATCAACTCCAGAGAGGGTTTTGCTTCCTTTTTCAGAGCAGACCCTGGGCTTGGGAGGGGAAGCCACACCTAGAAGCCCTAGGACACACTGGGGAGAACCAGAGCCCGAGAGGCAGGAGGCGGGTTTGGGCCCTGCTCTGTCTCCTACCAGATGTGTCACTGGGTCCTGCCGTCCTCCAGTTTGACCCAGTTCCCTCACCTAAAAACAAGAGGAACACTTTCCATCTTTGGAAGCGTATGGGCAGTCAATGGAGGAAATGTATGAAAATTCAGAACTGAACGTCTGGATGAATGAGGTATTGAATCAGGATGGAGCAAAGGAACCCACATGCCAGGGGCTCCCACATGCTGGCCTGTCAGACACACTCTGGATTGTGGGGAGCAGACAGATCATGTAACGTAGGACCAGACATTCTTTCTTTGGCTACACCAAAGTCTCCCAAATGTGGGCACACTCATTGTTGGCCTATGTTTTGTTTTACACAGGTTTCCTTCATTTAGATATTTGAAGACCCACTGGGTGCTTTAAGAGGAACCTGGAAAGCACAGATTGGGTCCAAGCCATCAAGGCACAGAGAATTAAATCAGATCTGGAGCAGAAGGTGTAGGGAGGGGGCTTGTAGCTCTGTGAAGGTAGAGAGCTTTCTAGCAGTGACATTCCAACTATGGGTGACAGGAGCAATGCAAGCCTACCAGCGCCGACAAAGGCTGAGCACTGCCAGGACCAAAGGGGGATACAGCGGGATTAAATATATGAGGTTGGGCAATTAAGTTCACAAACTCATCCTATAAAAAGTGCTACATACCTCATTGCTGAATGTCACTACGGTTACCTTTCGAAGTACTCCCCTTGGGAAGCTATGCACTGACAGTGCCGAGTCCACGCTTCAAAGCAAATTTGGGACTCTTTTTCTGGAATGGCCATCAGAGCTGTCATACTATTACCCTTGATGTCCTGAATGTCATCAAAATGTCTTCCTTTCAGTATTTCCTTTATCTTCAGGTAAAGAAAGAAGTCATTGGGGGCCAGATCAGGTGAGTAGGGAGGGTGTTCCAATACAGTTATTTGTTTACTGGCTAAAAACTCCCTCACAGACAGTGCCGTGTGAGCTGGTTCATTGTCATGATGTGAGAGCCATGAATTGTTGGCAAAATTACTGGTCACTTTTATCATTTTCACGCAGCCTCTTCAGCACTTCCAAATAGTAAACTTGGTTAACTGTTTGTCCAGTTGGTACAAATTCATAATGAATAATCCCTCTGATATTAAGTTCGCAAACTTAATTGTCAGACCTCGTATGACTAACGGTGGTCCTCCAAATCCCCAAAGCTCTGTCACTGAAACTTCTCTGCAGCCCCCTTCACTGATGCTCAGTATTTGAAAGTTTCCCTTTATCTTTACAGGTCTGACAGGAGGAAGGAAAGAACACTGGAAACTAAGTCATTTTGAGTGGCCTGCTCAGGCCATGGGCTAAGCTTTTTCTCCCAGACCCCCTCTAAAAATTTTGTCTCTCAAGATTTTTTTAATAGTCTGGAATTCTTGTCCCTGCACCCAGAACATTTGGAGGATTTCCAAGTCATAGTGTGATGGGCCCATTACAGCAAGGGCTGAGTCTGTCTTGTCCACTGGTGTTCTTCTGGGGCCCAGCACAGCACCTGGCACAGCGCAGATGCTCCGTGTTTGTTGATTGAATTAATGGGACCTTGTGGTTCAATCATCTCTTTGGGTCTTGAACAGGCAGTAGACACTGATGTGGCAGGCCCCACACAGGCCTTTCCCAGTGGGATTCCCAGTGTCATATTTCCCAGAAATCTGACAAGTAATGGCTTTCCATCTTCACATCACCTCTTTTTAGGGAAACTGGGAGATTTCCACTTTTTCTTGGGGTTCCTGTTGACACTTAGCTTGGCAGTCCTGTTTCAGCACATGTATCCTGGTGAGGGGGCTGCACTGTGGGGTCCAGGAGCCTTCACTGAAGGCGTTGGGCCCAGGCAGACTGATAACCTTGGCAGATTGGCCTGTGTTTCTCAGCCCAAAGGCACTTTGGTTGGAAACTGCTATAAAAGCGCTCTTTTACCCACATTCATTTCAGGTGCTTATTTAATGATACTGGGCTTGTTTTTCTCAGAATAAACAAAAGATCCGGAATATTTACCCCTGTGTCTTGGGAACTTACTGTGCTGACGTTTAATGATTCAGTACCCTTGATCCAGAGTAGGAAAAGACATAGATGATGTCTGCATGCTTCGATTTTATGTCCGTCAAACTCTGAATCCAGTATTACAAGGTCTGTCTACCTATGTGCAGTGGAGGTTCAGAAAATTTAGTGACTTGACCTACCTAGAACTGGTTGCAAGATCTGGGGTTCTTTGTTTTTCCCTGCAATTGGGATGTCACAATTTTCCAAATCCCGTTTCTGAAAGAAGCACTAAAGTTATTTCATGAGCATGTCAGCCCAAACACAGCCCGGGAAGGGTCCAGCAAAAAAGGAGCAACACATCCAGTGGCTGCGCCTGTGACATTTCTAAAGGAAGAGGCCCTAGGATAGGAATCAGGAGATAAACTATATGATTTCTCTCTGTGAATTTTACTGTTTAATGTAATATGTGCCTTTCATCCCAGTGTTCCCACCTAAAAATCAGGAAACTGGGGTCACAGAAGTGAAATGAATTGCCCAGGCATACTTACCATCACGTGTCAAGTTCTAGCTTGAGCAATTCCAAGCCCATGCTCTCTTCACTAACCCAGTCTTTATTTATTCCTCTACAAGGAGGTACTGATCTTGTTTGAAAGCATTTTCTCTGTGTGTCAGTCTTGATAGTTTCTATAGTCCTGTCTTCTAATTCACTGATGTTTTTCTTTTTCAATATATGCAGCCTTTTCTCAAGCCCATCTATTGAACTTTTCACTTTAGATCTAGCAATTTTTAGTTTTAGAATATCTATTTGGTTCACTTTCTAGTTTCCACATCTCTAATGAGAGTCCCCTTCTGTATAATCATTATGCCTCCCTTTACATTGGCACATTTTCATATGTTTATATTGTCTTCTTTAAAGTCCATGCCTGCTATTTGAAAGATCTATCTCACCTGAGTCTATTTATATTGACATTTTAAATTATGTATCACATCTTTCTGCTTCTTATCATGTCTAGTAATTTTTCATCATATATTACACTGCTAAGAGAATGGATTTAGTTTTCGTCCTTCAAAGAATGCTGATTTTTGTTTTATCAGGCAGTTTATTTACTGGTGGATCAGTGTCCGTCAGTCAATGATTGAACTTAAGCTTTGTTAAGGCATATTTAGACTAGTTCTTACTCTAAGAATGAAATAGCCCTACCCATAACACATTACCTATCTAGGACCTCAACTAAATGCCATAGGTGTTCAGTGAGATCTTTCTGCCCTTGCTGTTGAAACTTCAAAAATCTCCGACAACTAAGTGACTTCTGGAATCTCTTTTTCACTTATAGCCAGGCTCCTCAGTCTTGCACGTGAAGCTTAGTGCTTGGTCAAAGACTGAAAGGGATCTTCATAAGATTGTTTGGTGCCTTTTCTCTAAGCAGTTTCCTCCTCTCCAGCAGAATGCACTACAAACTCTAGCCACTTCCATGGCCCTGAATATCATTCTGTTTCATCTGATTAGTGAGACCACAACTCTCTATTTAGTTTTATTTCCTTGTGCACAGTTTCAAAAGTATCTCCATGCAGAAAGCCATAGTGAACAGGAAACTCATTCTGTTTCTCTTCTTTCAAAAGTCATAGCTTACCCTTAAAATAACTCATTATACTCCTTATATTCCTGAGTCTTTTGAACTCCATAAGCTGCTCTCAGAGTCATTATAACCACACCTTTGTGAAGACCATGGGGATGATATGGAAACAAAATTCCCAAGGAAATATCTTGGATACCTAACCTAGTAGGTAGGTAGGCAGACAGAACCTCCACAAAGGTTTGGATCAGTTAGAAATTGCCATCTTTTGCACCACCTAGCAGTCTATAATTCAATCACTTAGAGCCACCACTGAAGTTGAATATATTCCCAACGACAACTGTTTTCATAATAAAATTGCACCACTGGATCACAGTGCACATGTAGTAAATAGATACACCAATATCTATTTTTAAACCTCGTATAGGGGCCAAAAATGAAGTAATCTCAAGGCAATGAATTTATTTGAGTTTGAAAGATATGTGCTTCTGGCTTATTGACTATTTGAGGTGTTGTTTTTTTTCTTTAGAAGGAACAAGAAGAACAAGAAAATGTTATTCTAATAACTTTCAGGATGATACAATCACACAGCAGCTGTAGGCCCCATTGGTTACCTTGGCAAGCTTCTGATATTGCATTTGGCATCCCCATGACTGAATTAGGAATGGACAAATTGAGGTCCACATTTGGATCAGTCCACATTTGGTTCAATGAAGGCATAGAAGAGTTAAAATAGAGTCAATCCAGGTGGTGCAATAAATGAAAAGAGACTTGAACTAAGCATATATTCTCTTCTAATAAAATCCTGCCTTGAATTGCTTCAATTAGTGAACAGGTTTAACTCATTTTTATTTTTCCTAATGTGTGTTCATTATTTGTACCTTAATTTAAATAAAGCTTCTTGTTATCTTCATTAACCTTTTATCCATTTATGACTTTTTAAGTTTTGGATAAAACAGATTTTGTTTGCCATGGCTGTCACAACTATTTCCTTTACTTTTAACCTTGTTAGTGTCTGTGAAACAGAAGTCTTCAAATTGTTTATATTCTCAAATTTATTGAACTTCTTCATAATTTTTCCTATTGCCTTAATGGTTAGAAAATTTTCATTCCTGAAGTTAAAGAATAAAATGTGTTTTCTAATTTTATTTATTTTCTCTTGTTTTATTCAGAGTGATTTTATTCTACTGTATATGAAGTGTGTTTCTTTTTTTTTTTTAATTTTATTTTATTAAATTTATTGGGGTGACAATTGTTAGTAAAATTACATAGATTTCAGGTGTACAATTCAGTATTACATCATCTATAAATCCCATTGTGTGTTCATCACCTAGAGTCAGTTCTCCTTCCATCACCATATATTCGATCCCCCTTACCCTCATCTCCCACCCCCCACCCACCACCCCCCTTACCCTCTGGCAACCACTAAACTATTGTCTGTGTCTATGAGTTTCTGTTTCTCATTTGTTTGTCTTGTTCTTTTGTTGTTTTTGGTTTATATACCACATATCAGTGAAATCACGTGGTTCTCTGCTTTTTCTGTCTGACTTATTTCTCTCAGCATTACTCTCTCAAGATCCATCCATGTTGTCACAAATGTTCCTATATCATCTTTTCTTACCGCCGAATAGTACTCCATTGTGTATATATACCACAACTTCTTTATCCATTCATCTATCGAAGGACATCTTGGTTGTTTCCATGTCTTGGCCACCGTAAACAAAGCTGCAATGAACATTGGAGCACACGTGTCTTTATCTCTAAATGTTTTCAAATTTTTTGGGTAGATACCCAGGAGAGGGATTGCTGGGTCATATGGCAATTCTATTCGTAATTCTTTGAGAAACCTCCACACTGCCTTCCATAATGGCTGCACCAGTCTGCATTCCCACCAACAGTGTATGAGGGTTCCTTTTTCTCCACAGCCTGTCCAACATTTGTTACTATTTGTCTTGTTGATGATAGCCATTCTGACTGGGGTGAGGTGATATCTCATTGTGGTTTTGATTTGCATTTCTCTGATGCTTAGTGATGTTGAGCATTTTTTCATATGTCTATTTGCCATTTGTATGTCCTCTTTGGAGAAATGTCTCTTCAAGTCCTCTGCCCATTTTTCAATTGGGTTGTTTGTTTTTTTTGTTGTTGAGTTGCATGAGTTCCTTGTATATTCTGGATACTAGCCCCTTATCGGAGGCACTGTTTGCAAAAATCTTCTCCCATTCAGTTGGTGGCCTCTTTATTTTGTCAATGGTTTCTTTTGCTGTGCAGAAGCTTTTAAGTTTCACATAGTCTCATTCATTTATTTTAGCTTTTACTTCCATTGCCTTTGGAGTCAAGTTCACAAAATGCTCTTTGAACCCAAGGTCCATAAGTTTAGTACCTATGTTTTCTTCTATGCAGTTTATTGTGTCAGGTCTTATGCTTAAGTCTTTGATCCATTTTGAATTAACTTTGGTACATGGTGACAAATAGCAGTCCAGTTTCATTCTTTTGCACGTGGCTTTCCAATTCTCCCAGCACCATTTATTGAAGAGGCTGTCTTTGTTCCATTGTATGTTTTTAGCTTCTTTGTCAAAAATTATCTGTCCATATTTATGTGGTTTTATTTCTGGGTTCTCAATTCTATTCTGACTCTGGGTGATGAACACACAATGGGATTTATAGATGATGTAATACAGAATTGTACACCTGAAATCTATGTAATTTTACTAACAATTGTCACCCAATAAATTTAATAAAATAAAAAAAAGATATATCCTATTATCAGATAAATTTGGTCAAACATTCTCATATTTTTTAAATTTCAGGATATAATTTGAAACCCTCACAAACGTATTTCCAACACCACTTTTAGTATAATTTTATTAACCTTAAACAAACAATACCTCACTATATTAGAATTAGTTTGTTTGAATAAAGTTATGTTCAAAACTATTCATGATAGTGTTTTAAAATGGCATAAAATATACCCAAAAGTCAAATAGCAGTGGTAAAAATTATACCATAATATCAAGTATCACAGCATCATTAAAATATTATAGAATAACATGCAATAGCATGGACAAAGTTTTCATTATGAACTTAAGTACAAATGATAATATATTGTTCTTTGCCAACAATGATTCCAATTATAAAATGTCTTTATATTTATTCATTCACTTAACAGTTTTTCATGAAACTTCTACTATGGACCAAATACTAGATTAGGTCAAACAATTAAGTTTGTGAACTCATCCTAGAAAAAGTGCTACATACCTCATTACTGAATGTCACTATAGTCACCTTCGAGGTGCTCCCCTTGGGAAGCTATGCACTGACACCAACCAGTGCCTAGTTCACCCTTCAAACCAATTTTGGAACTCTTTTTCTGGAATGGCCACAAGAGCTATTGTCATATTACCCTTGATGTCCTGAATGTCATCAAAATATCTCCCTTTCAATATTTCCTTTATCTTCAGGTAAAGAAAGAAGTCACTGGGGGCCAGATCAGGTGAGTAGGGAGGGTGTTCCAATACAGTTACTTGTTTACTGGCTAAAACCTCCCTCACAGACAGGGCCGTGTGAGCCGGTGCATTGTTGTGATGCAAGAGCCATGAATTGTTGGCGAAAAGTTCAGGTCGTCTAACTTTTTCACGCAGCCTTTTCATCATTCCCAAATAGTAAACTTGGTTAATTGTTTGTCCAGTTGGTACAAATTCATACTGAATAACGCCTCTGATATAAAAAAAGATTAGCAACAGTGTTGCAACAAGTTCTCAAACTTAATTGTCAGACCTGGTATGGCATGTTGAGGTTACAGCAGTTTACACAGCAAACACAAACCCCTACCCCCATCACACCCTCAAGGGATTTCACAGTGTGGGGAGAGCCCGTGGTGTGCTGGAGCTGTCTCAAACCAATTCACAAGACCAGTTTGTGAAATCAGGAATTTGCAAGCTGGTTATAAATACAGCAGTCCTTGCAATTGGCCATAGTGGGAATATTTACACCATTGGCAAACACCGCACATCAGGGCCTCCACCCCACCCCATCCTCCCCTGCAGAGCCAGTTGTTAAACATTTGCCAGAACAATACTGGGAGAGTCGAACAATAAAGGATATAAATAAGGATATAAATAAGTCCAAGGTAACAGTAAGTTGGATAGTAGTGTGTACCGTAGGGAAAATTAAAGCAGCGAGGTGGGATAAGAAAGTGTTCAGGGTTAGAGGAGGTGTGGAATTTTTGATAAGGTGAGCAGAGTTCACTGAAAAGGGAGCAATTAAGTAACGGGAAGGGACGGAGGGAAGGAGGCATGGATGAGCATGAATCCTGTGGGCAGGTGGCTACAAAACAGCCTGAAAGAGCAGCCAAACTAAGTGCGCCCATTGACCCAGCAGACAAGTCACTTCCGTTCCCTTAGGGAAGGATGAGTGAGGTGTGGAAAGGAAGCACAAAAGCTGCCTAATTATCCCAAGAGTAAAGCAATCATTTTCTGAGCAGAGATATGGGCACTGGCGGAATTTTGGTTCCCCCCATACACTGGGAGAGTCCCTCAGCTGGATGGGATTTCCAGAAGCAGAAGGTGCTACTGGACTGAACTGGACAGATGGGAGCTAGAATGAGAATTTTGGGTATTAACCAAATGGTTTGTGGTTCAGAGATTATAAGAATTCGAAGTTAAACCTGGAAACCAGAGCAGAGATCCAGCAGGGTCTGCATCTTGATACAGATTTCATTTCAGCCCAGGAGACCCAGAACCAGGTTCGAGCAGCAGAATAATTACAGACACACACCCCCATCCCCACCCCTTTGCTAATCAGTGGGAGGATGCAGAAAGTAGGGAAGAATTTTCAGTAATTCAGAGCCTGGGAGGATTTCAGTCCATGACTGAAGAGTCAATATAGGTACTTGAAATAGCCCTGGAACGGGCAAGGGGTTCACTTAGCTCCCTTCAGTTTCAGATTAATAATAATTCCAACAATCCAGCACTCCATATTGACCCTTTTATAGCATGTGATTGTGCAGGGATGACACAGACCAAAAAATGATTTGCAAAGCACAGTTAGTCACTCTTCCTTTTTGATTTTAGACAAGGAAACCTATGGGTGATTTAAGTTTTTGGTTTTGGTGACAGGAACCTGGGAAAGGTACATTAAAATGTTAACAGAGAATTGTCAAAATATGCAGTCATTAGGAATGTGCAAAGCAAACAAATGTAAAAAAAAAACACAGAATTTCCCAGAGGCTAGTGTGGTCTGGTGGAGTTTGGAAGACATCAGCCCTTGCTTCTCTCCACTCCAAGTGCTCAGCTATTCCACACTGTTGCATACGAGTATGCACAGAGCCCACCCTATTTTATATCAAATTTTCTTGACTTACTAACTTAATACTTTTGTTTTAGGGCCTGGTTTCCAGTTTTGCTCTTGTTTTCCTGATGGTTGATGGAGTCTTGGTTAGTCCTGGCTTCCCTGCAGGGCCCTGGATGTCCCTTGGTGGTGGGGCCCAGAGGCCAGGAGGCCTCTCACCTGGCCCTTGAGCACTACTGCTCCCAGGCACATCCTTTCTGGAGGATGCAGTCTTCCTGAGTTCCAGCTGCGGCTCAGCCTCTGAAACAAAGTCAGGGATTTCTCAAAGGGCCCTGCTTTGCTCTTCCTTTAGTTGCAAAATACTTAATTGGTCGCACGGGTTCTGTGGTATGATTTGGGCTAATTTTATTTGGTTTTCAAATTGTTGTTCTTAGGTCTTCCTTCCTTCCTTCTTTCCTTTCTTCCCTCCCTCCCTCCCTCCCTCCCTCCCTCCCTCTCTCTCTCTCTCTCTCTCTCTTTCTTTCTTTCTTTTATTTTGTCGTTTTGTTTCGTTCTGTCTTTCTTGGTGTCTCCTGGAAGTCTCTCCTTTGACATCTGACCTCTTGCTCTGAGTCTCTGGGTAATGTGGATTTTTTTATGCATGATACCAGTAAACACAATCACTATCATGCAAGCCTTTTTGTGTGTGTGTGTGCGGATTAATCTTTGTGGCATTCTACTTTGTAACACTGGGAGAACCATTTAAAATTAAAATGAATTGATGAAGTTAGAGTGACCAGCTGATAGCAGGAACTCAGTAAGTGTATGCAGAATGTGAGTGTTTAGGAAGCTTCAAGATCCTTGTAAATTTTGGCTAATAACACCCCCTCTGTAGCCCACAGCGTGCATCACACGCTTGCCTGTCTCTCCCAGTGAATGGGGACCGGCCAGGCTATCACAGGCTGGGAGTGGCCCTGGCTCCTCCCGGAAACCTCGCATTCACTGCTGAGCCAGGGAGAAGCAAGAAAAGCAGACATGTCTGTAGCAACACTAGTAAAAGAACAGAAAAATACAGTCCTTCAGAGAATCCACAATATCTCGGCCATGAAACTGAGTTACTGTTTCTCTAAGTAGCTCAACTTTTTTATTTTCTTTTGCCTAGCGAGGCATTTATGGTCTCAGTCTTCATGGAGCATTGCCACTGAGATTTTCATTTAAGGATCTTATTTCCAAGGAAAAGAGTTATAAACATTCCAAGGTGAAAATATCTCATTGTACTTTATGAATTTGCATAATGGTCCATTTCCAGAACCTGGTAGGTTGATTACCAAGTGACTCCACCAAGGGAAAAGTGATATTTGGGTTGTTTGCACAATAGTCAACACAAATCCGCCTTACCCGGCAGCTATCAAATTATCCCATTTTTCTATAGAAGCTTATTTTTCTAGCCACCATAATAATCACTTTTTCTAAATCAAATCATTGTATTAGTCAGCCAAACTACTTTGGTTATTAAAACAACATAAAACATTCAGAACAACATTGAAACCTGGGCATAGAGTGAGTTACAGGAAATTGAGGAGAATAATTGGCTCCAAAGTTTACTTGTCTTACAAATGCTTTTTCTTCCTCCATCACTTAACATTTTCTCCTTGACATTACTTGATTGAACTCACACAGATTCTGTTCTTCCAAGGAAACAATCCACTTGGGCTGTGTGAACTCTAAAGGTCACATCTTTTGGAGTCATCTGCTGCCAAGAAGGATGGCTTCCATTTATTTTTCAAGTTTAAAAAGTTTATTATTTTCCTGATCATGAAACTCAAAAATGCCCTGAGTAATTTCACTTAGACTGACCAAACAGAATAAGCACGTTTTAAGCTGTGACAGGACCTAGAATGTCTGAGTCTGGAAGGAGAATTATTTGTAACTTTCTTTTGGAAGCTAGGCTGCCAAATGATGGATTTTATCTCAAAACCTGGGCTTTGTTTTTCTATTGCAATTTCTAAAGTAAGGAAACAGGATAAACAGCCAGAATTCTCTTAGAATGTATGACTAAGGTAGCTGCAAAAAGATGGGACCAGTGATCTCTGAACCTTTCTGATTGGACACTTCTAACAGTCTAAAAAAAGAAAAAATTGAGAACTGTTACCTCAATTCACAGGATATCATCATTGAAATTTTGAAGTTAATGTGTATAAAATTGCAAACCCAAACACCACCACCAGAATTTACAAAGGAAATTTCCAAGAAGTGGCTCCCTTCTAAACCCCCAGCCTAGCCAAGGATCCAAGGACTCAGGACGCTGTACCTGGCAGAATCTGCCATGACCTGACACTAGTTTCCAGGCCACACCTCTGAAGGGCCTGTCGCAGCTCCCCACCCCGGAGCCCACTACATGGACCTGTCCCTCACAGCTTCCAGGATCCTCTCGGCAGCGTTACCTGCCATTTTAGGGCACCCTCCCACCTAATCAATCACACCAGAGCAATCATTTGTTCCTCAGCTGCACACTTCATACTCCTCCACCCCTTGTGTCACCCCCTCTTTGCCCTCTGCCCCTCCAGGCTGCAGCTCTAAGGTGGCAGACACACCACCTTGCGCACCATCCCTGGCACTTAAAAGGCACTTGGCACAGGATTGCGCTGAATGAAAGCTTGTTTGCACAGAAAATATACGCTGGCTTCCCCAGGGACACAGACAGGTCCCTTTTCTTCTGTTCCAAGCCCCTCACTCAGCGTTCAGTCCTGGCAAGAACCTATCAGCTTTATTCTAATGAAATTGAGGCCCCATTAAAATCCATGCCACCAGGATGTGCTTTGAAAGTAGAACTTCTAGACTGAGATCACACCAGTATTAGAACAAAAGCATCAGGTTGCTGTTATTCTGGCTCCTGAAACACAAAATACATACATTTCAGAAGGAATTCCCATAGTTTATATCTAATGAATTTTTATCATCCTGAACACATATGTCAGCAAAGCTGGGTTGTACATGAGAAGTTTGGTGTTAAGATAGAAAGAAACTTTTCCGAAAAATTCTTCCCTTAGTTCTAATTGTGCTGCAGTGTTGCATTTGTGGATAAGACTGAAATGCCTCAAATCTCTCAGTTACAATTAAAAACACTTCATGGTTATTATTTGCCTCTATAAATTTCAACATCTGCCCAATAATGTGTGGAGAATCCTTACTATAAATTTTTGAATAATGTTTTTGTCTCATTGTTTTCCTAATACAGTCCCTCCAAAATAACTGAATCTACCTTTTTCTCTGAGGTTCTTTACTTCTCTTGTGTAAATATTAATAATAGTACCCTAATTTTGTAATAAGACACATCAAGAAGACACTTTGAAACAAAAAGATGTTCAGGACACAAATACTTAACTCTGAGTCCATGTTCTTGAAAGAATACAGTTGATAAACTGAAAAGACTTTTTCAGTATCAAATAATATATTCAATGATTTGATACAGGAGTGGAAGACGTTAGAATAACAATGAATACGAAAACAGCTAATTTATTGAACACTCTGGAGCAGATAAACATGGAGCTGGGCACTTAAAATACAGTAACTTATTTTATTGTCACAGCAGCACTAGGTTGTAGGTGTTGTTATTAGACCCATCAAGGTATTTGCCCAAAGTCACAGAGCTACTAATCAGTGACACTAGGATTCAAACCCAGATGTTTCTGACTCCAACTATATAATTCTTACTGTCTTAATTCATAGACTTACCTCCTAGGTGACACTATTCTCGTGTGTGGTTTGCCTCCTTTCCCCAGTAAGTAGAGAGACTTTACCCGAGGACAGGCTGTACTTTATACCGTCGCTCCTGCTGTAATTAATGACACTTATAAGTGAACACTTTTAAAAGTAGATTTTCATAAAAAAAGAAAAACAAAATATATTCATAGTTTTGAAAGTGACATGTTGGATGCAGAATGTATGTAATATCCATCAGTGTGAGCTCATTAATACATTTATCTGATCCATCCTTACTATTACTCCGCTGTTTAACTCAGTTTCTCCCATTGTGACCATAAATTTATTATTTCTGATTGTAACTCTATGGATTTTGACGTATAGATTTTAAGACTGTATTGTGAGTGGCATTTAGGCTAAAGATAATTATATCTCACTGAAATTTTCGTATTTTATTATTGAGTAATAAGTGGTTTAATTTTCAAATGCTTTACCTTTTATCTCATATTAATATTTCCACAACCACCTTCTGTTGGTTAGTATTTCCATGGTATATTTTCCCATCTCTTTACTTTTAATCTTTTCTTCGCCATTTTATTTTAGATGGAAGTTTAAGGTTGAGTTTCATTTTGTTGTTTGTTATAATCAAATATAAAAATACCTCAGTTTGTAACTCAGATTTAGAGTATATTTCAATTACTCTTATTTGCACTTACTTTAACCATCTTATTTGGGGTTTTCCCTTCACCATGTTTTTTGTTCTTTTTTTTTTCCTATGTTCTGTCAAATAAATTAAGATTTTTTTAAATTAAAGTTTATTGGGGTGACAATTGTTAGTAAAGTTACATAAATTTCAGGTGTACAATTCTGAATTACATCAGCTATAAATCACATTGTTCACCACCCAGAGTCAGTTCTCCTTCCATCACCATATATTTGATCCCCTTTACCCTCATCTACCACTCCCCACTCCCCTTACCCTCTGGTAACCACTAAACTATTGTCTGGGTCTATGAATTTTTGCTTCTCATTTGTTTGTCTTGTTCTTTTGTTGTTTTGGGTTTATATACTACTATGATTTCACTGATATGTGGTATATAAACCAAAAATTAGGTTTTCTTAATTTGTTTCTCCCTCTAATGGTTTAAAAGTTTGCATTCTACTTCCATTTATGTAGTTACCCTAAAATTTTTATTTTATATACTTAAGTTAATAAATATAAAATTAGTCACTATTTTGACTTACTTCCTGAACAATGCAAAAATATTGGAACACATCACTTCTGATTTCTACTCTACCATGTTACTGCTTTTTAGTATTTTTTTTGCACATTCATAAATACATTTCTATTGAATTAATGTTTTTAATGTAAAAAATTAAAACTATGAGGTCATTTGAAGAAAATATGGGGAAAATATTTGTATTACTTCTGGGAGGCTTTCTTTTTTTATTTTTTTTATTTTGATGAGATTATGGATTCTTTTTTTTTTTATTAGTTTCAGGTGCACAAGACAAAGCAAAACTTAGACGTTTATCATTTATATCCCTTACACTGTGTGAACCCCCGTCCTCCCATCCACTATCCCTCTGTACGTTCCCCAAATTAATTTTCAAAACCCCGTGGCCATCTTGTGGTTACCGATTATTTTCTAAACCTCTCACCTTCCCCTTATCCCCCCCCCCGCCCCTCTAGCAACCCTCAGTTTTTTCCTCCATGTTTCCAAAACTGTCTCTGATTAGTTCATTCACTTATTGTTTTCTTTAGATTCCGCATATAAGTGAGATCATATGGTATTCGTCTTTCTCTGTCTGACTTATTTCACTTAGCATAATGTTCTCTAGGTCCATCCATGTTGTTGCAAATGGTAAGATTTCTTTCTTCTTTATGGCTGCGTAATACTCCAATTTCACCTTATTTTTAAGCCTTCCAAAACTTGTCTTCTTTGTTTTCATCAATATTCTTTTAGATTTCCCAAGGTATTTGCCACCATTTTTATAGTAAGTATTATTCCTGGCAACTGGCTCTGACCTCGGATTCATTTTCCACCTAATTATAGCATATCTTTTAGTAGTTACCTCTTGGTAAATTTCCTTGGAGAAACTTTCCTATTCTCTGTTTTAATGAAGATGTCATTATTTTTTTGTTGTTGTTTTGACATTAATTGTTGTGGTGAAGAATCTTTCGATGATATATTGTATTGCCTTTGTTAGAAAATTTTTTTCTCTCGTCCTTTCTTGTTTTCCAGTCTTAATGGATCTAGCATAGTTCTATTTTTTTATATATTCTTTTCAGAACTCCTGTGCTTCCTAGAAATGGAAAGGTATATTTTTCCTGAAATTTGAAAGATTCTCAGTCATTATCTCTTTAAAAATTGCTGGTTCTTCATTTCATTTATTCTCTCTTTCTGGGATTCACATTTCAAGAAATCAGCTTACGCTACTGTCCATATCGCTTGGCTGATCCTTCTACATCTTTTCCTGCCCCTGCTGCATTCCATTGGACTTTCTCAGGACCACCTTCTAACTTACTAATTCTTCAGCTATGTTCAATCTGTGCTTTATTCTGCCCATTGAGTCCCTCTTTTCCATGACTATATTTTTCACCTAAAGAACTCCTACATGTCTCTCTTAAATCACTGTCCACACTAACTGCTCCTTTTATTATGGTTTTCATTCATTTCCTTATCTCTTTAATACTTTGAAACACACCTATGCTGCCTTTCCTTTCAGATTACTCTACACTTTCCAGTTTTGATCGTGTTCATTCTATTTCATTTCTTGACTGTCCATTGTTTCCTAGGTGCTTGGTTTATAATTCTGATTGTCAGCTCATCTTCAGTGATGCTGTTTTTTTCTGTGGGAGTCCCATGACCCCTGGATTGTGAAAGTTTCCCTATAGCAGTAACTTCAAATTTGCTTTTGCTGAAAATGTAGGACGTTAATGGTCCTGAACAGTTATTTTAATCTCTACACTTGTAATTCTCACACCAGGCTGGTAGTATAAATTTTAATTATACATCTTTGTGTGCACAGACCTGGTGTTTCAGTTGTTCGTGGGTGTCTTTCCTCTCGCTCCGCCCCCAGACAGCATTTCTTTTACGGAATTCTTGAGCGTGTTAGTTTCTATTATATGGCAAGGACAGCTCTGAAGCTCTAACTTTATGCGGGGGCTCAGTTCCAGCTGCACTCTCTGGTACAGCCCAGTGTCCCGTCTCCCACTCTGCACAGGGGTGAGAGCCCAGCTTCCCGCTAAAGGTGTGTGACTGTCAGGCTTCCTCACTGGACTCCTAGAGATTTCACATTTTCCTTTCTTGGTCTAAGGTTAGTTACGTGTCAAATTAGTTTTATTTTTATTTTATGAAACATAGAGTGCTCTTCACAATTTTCCTACCGCATATTCTACACACACACACACACAGCCTGTTGCCTGACTAAAGCCTGCATTTTCCCCAGGAAGCAGGAAGAGCAGGGGATACTCTTGCCACGTGCCCCCAGGCCACTATTCTACCTGTCAGAACATTTCTCAAGGATTCTTACAACAGACTCCAGGACCCATGAGGGCAGGATTGAGTCTTGTTCCCCATTTATGCTCAGCGGCTGGAACAGAACCTAACTAAAGCTAGACACTCTTTACAGTGCTGTGATCACCTCCTACAGGCTAGACACTGTCCTGGGCAATGGGGGTGTACAGCACCATGAGAGCACAGGTCTTGGGAGAGCAGACCCTCAGCTCCTTGCCTCCCTGTAAACCCCTCTCGACCCCCAGTTAGTGCATTTCCCATGGTAATTTGGTTCTAGGATTTTCACCCATAGACTGTGAGTTTCCTGTTTGTAAGTAAGAGAAGAAAGGGCCAACATTTGTTGAGTGTTTCTCACGTACCCAGTCTAGGGAAATTCTAGGGATTTTTATATAAGTTATCTAATCAATCCTCACACAAACCTTATGAAAACAAAATTAAGTCTCTAAGTGGTTAAGACTCTCATTTACGGTCACAGAGCTAGTAAGTTTTCCTTTTAGTCCGGATCCAACGGGTCTGGTCCTGGACACACTCTTCTCACTGAGAGGACCTTTGACTAATCTTGCTGTCCTGTTCATGTGTGTCCCTGATGCTCAGCCCAGAGCTTGGATCATCAGGAATTGTAAGTGCTTGTGGAGCAGAGTGAGATGAGGGGCAGATGCTGTCTTGCTGGGGTTTTTAATTTATTGGGGTGACAATGGTCAACAAAACTACATAGGTTTCAAGTGTACAATTCTGTGATACATCATCTATATACTGCATTATGTGCTCACCACCAAGAATCAGTCCTCCTTCCATCACCATGTATTTGACCCCTTTTCTGTCTTGATGGGAACCCCCAGCACCATCAGGGGCTCCTGGGAGCTGGTTGGAAATGCCCCACCCAGACCCACTCAATCAGAACCTGTGTTTTAACAAAGTGCTGTGTGATTCATATCACATTTCAGCTAGAATTGATGGCCCAGAAGTAATCTAGAATATGTGCCTAAGGAGTGTGAGACCAGAGGGTGTGGGGTTGCGAGTGGCAGGTCTGGCAGTGGGATTCAAGGTCGGGCTTCTCTTCCATGGTACGCTGCCTTTCATGCACGAAAGGTTTCCCTCTTGAGGGTCAACAGGCTAAATGTTAGTTAACCTCAGTCTGTTCCCAAATATAAAACTCCCCCAAGGTGAGTGTTCCTGAGACCTGAGGCTTTTCTTTATTTTATGTTCCCAGAAAAGACAAGCTTGTTCCTTGCTCTGCCCAGACACCCCCTACAGACAGAGGACTTTCCAAGAAGAGGGTTGGATTAGGGACCCTCTCTGCCCTTCCTGGGCCCATGTTTTCCTTCTTGTGTTGCACTGTATCCCAAGGCCCCTCCTGTTCAGGCTGTTCAGGCTGCCATAACAAAGTACCACAGGCTGGGGATTTAAACAACACACATTCATTTCTCACAGTTCTGGAGGCTGGAAATCCAAAATCAAGATGCTGGTAGGTTTGGCTTTACCTTAGGCCTCTCTCCTAGGCTTGCAGGTAGTTGGTATCTTCCCCTGTGTTCTCACGTGGCCTTTTCTCTTTGCCTGCATATATATCCCGGCTGTCTCTTCCTCTTCCTATAAGGACACCAGTTCTCTTGGATTAGGCCCCAAACATTTAACCTTAATCACCTCTTTAAAGGCCCAGTGTCCAAATACAGTCACATTCTCAGGGCAGGGCTTTAAAATGTGAATTCTGGAGGGACCCAGGTCAGCCATAACAGGCCCCAGCTCTCTGCACAGGAAAGGACTCTCACAAGTAGCTTTTCCTCAACATGCTGCGTTCCACAGCAGCAGTTCTCCTTGATGTTTCACCTTCTATATCCTTGCAGGGCCCAGTCAGTAAGACATGAGGTGGGTGAGGGGTGTGGTAAAGAGAAGAAATGCATGCAGATGTAAATATGTTTTCTCTTTGGTCAAACCCAGAGTTTTTCTCTGAGAAAGTCTGTGGTAGCTCTGACTTCTGCTCTGGTGTGTGTTTGCAGCTGCTGCAGCACATGACCTCCTCTTTAGCTCAGGTCAAAACTCAGTCCTGTCTCCTTTTTGTTGTTTTTAAACTAGAATGCTTATTTTGACCTCAAGTGCAGTCCACCAGCTGGAATTCAAATGACCACTAAAATATGTTTCAAAGACACATTTTTAAAACCCACTGTCCATAAGTCCCCCGAGAGGACCTATGACTGCTCTGGAAATTCCTCAATCCA
This sequence comes from Rhinolophus sinicus, assembly GCF_036562045.2. Lineage (NCBI taxonomy): Eukaryota > Metazoa > Chordata > Mammalia > Chiroptera > Rhinolophidae > Rhinolophus > Rhinolophus sinicus. The sequence continues at coordinate 65,828,019 of NC_133757.1, forward strand.
TTATGTTCTCAGTGTCACTTAAATGGGGGACAAGGGTGTAATTTATTTATAAAAAGATTTTGAAGTCTTCATATATACCCCCTGGCTAGTTGAGAGTCTGAAAAAAGAAATCTCATTTGTATTTCACTTTTGCTCAAAGTTCTGATGACTACGGATGTTTTTATCAAGATTTTTGTTTTGATTTCTCCTCATTTCCTATACTATTTATTAGCAACTCACAGTTAGAATATCCAATGACCCAGAGGAGAGTTAAAATGACTGAAATTAAACCCTGGAACAAATTAAAATAGATGCAGACAAGCTGATGAGAGTAGAAGTTTAAAAAATTGTGTGCCTTTATCTTGAGAGAAAAGAAGCCCCGATACATCTGTCCAGCGTAAGGGAGCACCCTCACTGTTTGAGCTTCTGAGCACTGGGATCAAGATAATTATGTGAAGTCATTCTGAGGTGGCACCTGGAGAGAAACTCTTAAGCAGGCGGAAGGCTGTGAAGGTGAAACTTCACCTCGGCCCAAAACGTGCCTCCAGGATGCACTGCCATTCTGAGAGCACCATCTTGGTCAGCATTTTCTTATGAACAGAGGCACATACTCTCAGTTACCTCGCTTTGGTTCTGTCTCTAATATAATTATAGGATGAATTAGATATGCATAGAAAAGGAGGGAACTATAATCAGACCATGTTGGACATCACAAGGAAACTGGGAACAGTGTGAGGACCGCCTGCCCTGGGGATGTACCAGGCGAGCTCTCCTCTCCTCCGCATTGATTGTCCTTGCTTATTAGATAGCAACCACACTTTTTTTAAACCTATTTCTTTGAGGATGTGGCTGACTGCTATGCTGCCAGACAGTTCTACTTTTAAAATAGGCTGCTAAAAGAATTGCCTCCTAGCCATTGCTTGCTGTGCAGAATCAAGCCTAAACTGTGACTCAGAGGACCTGTTCTACTTAGTCATTGGGGAACTAGAGGCTCTGGCCTGGTCAAGGCTCTCCAGCCAGCACGCAGTGTTTGGCCTCACTTGGATACATGGACCTGCCAGAGGAAATAGAGTATGATTTTTCCCTACTATCTGTGTCCTTCCATGGATTTAAAAAGAAACAGACAGAGTTCCTGGAAGAAAAATACCCAGGAAAATGAGCCCATTTTCCCCTTCACTGAGGCACAGAGATACGAAAACGGGCTGGTGGACAGAGAAGCCCACCTCAGGTTGCTAAAGGTTAGGAACTCATGTAAGGGAAATCACCTTCTAAACAAGGACCATGGTTACCTTAGTGTAGTGTCATAACATACAATATATTGGCAGTATATTTGGGCCCAGAGGGGTAAAGCATGTCTTTTGATTAAAAAAAAAAAAAAGTAACAACACCCTTTCAGAATTCAGGCACAATGCCTTTGAGACAGCCTTTAATGATGGATCCAAAGTGACCCAGTGCTCTAGGGTCAGGCAGCATTGCAGTTGGTGAGCTTGCACCACTGGAAACACAGGGAAGCCAAGGGTCCTTGGGGAGATAGCTCAGTGTCCTTGCAGTATTTTTATTGGACACAGTAGAGCTGTGTGGTAAATTGTATCACAACAACTGCTAGAGGAAAATGGGGGGGGGGGGGTTGGGGGAACTCCCTTCATAGCCAGGTCTAAATTCCCAACGCCCACCCCACCCAGCAAGCTGTGAGGACAGCCTGGCCTGACATCAAAGTCAAGGGTTCACTCCCATCCAGAATCCCTGGGAATGTCTGTGGAGAGAAGTCCCAGGTCAACACTAGACTTCTCCCTGCTAAGAGGGACAAGAGGGGAGACTGTATCATTGTATAGCAATCTAGTGTTTATGGGACACAAATGTAAATGTGACCACCTTTGTCCTCTCTAGCTGATAAAGTGTGAGACTTGCTTGTTTGGTTCTATGGATATTGTTTTTACCAGGCCACTCCTTGTTACTCTTCTGTCCAGTGTGATATGGCCCTGGACCTGTGGAGGCCAGTGTTAAGGCAATAAATATTGTGTCCATTGTATTAAGTTTTAATATGGCCACGTGGTTACATGAGATTTCCCCTAAAGTGGGTGGGAGGGGCAGGCATTCCTGAAGTCAATAATTGGGAGAAGGAGTTTATCAGAAAGGAAATAGGGACTTCCTCTCTCTACTAAGGCAGGCAGATAAGGAAGCTCTGCATCTCAAGGAACTCATTCTGCTTTCTGGACTTAGAAGGGTCGATGACCAAGTGTGGGTTTTTGAGCACAGAGACAGAGTCCACCATCTAGAGGAAAACCGAAACTTAAATGCAAAGGTCCCTTGAGCATCCAGAACTGGAGAGCCAGACCACCCAACTTCATGCTACGTTTATTATTTGTCTTTCTTAAATGATGCCTGACTCCAGCATAGTCTTGTCTGAATGGCATGGCCTTGCCTCAGCTTTGCCGATGGGAAAGGAGTGTCTGTCTTTGTTTAAGCCTGAGCTGCTCAGGGCCATGGAGTCATCTCGAGGAGGATAGGGGTGTGGGGGCATTCACACAGAAACTCAAAGGCAAAGGTAAACATCAGCCACTGAGGCATGAACTGTCACCCTCTGGTTCTCCCTCCATGACCAACTTTGAAGGAGCTTAGTTTGACTTTAAGGAAGCCTCAATCTCCCTACAACCAAGACTAGAACTAACAATATGAGAGGCAGTAGGAAGAATTGAAGGCAACGTTAGTGGGTGGGGGAAGCTGGGTGCTTGGGTTTGCTGCTCAAGTTGACAACAGTATATGCCAACTTAGCCATCTTGGGAAACTGGGTGCTGACAGAAGCTCCAGGAGTTCCAGTTCATTGATCCAGCCATATGGGAAATATACCTGCTGTATTTCCTGGACAATTTCATATTTGATTTCTTGAGTAGAATTCTTTTGGGACCTCTTTTGAGCTTGGGAATTTGGGAAATAGTGAAGTTTAATATTCCAGCAGGATTTCTCAGAGGCACCAAAAAAAGTGTAATAGTGTTAAGGAACTGAAAATTTACTTTGACTATATCACTGTCCATAGGGGATTTGTCGCAGAGGAGTATAGCACATAGAGTGAGAGGGGATGCAGAATGCAAATCAATGAGCTAAACAATGTACAGTCTTTTTTTTTTTTTTTTTTCGGTCCAGCTTATTTCACTCAGTAAAAATACTTTGAGATTCACACATGTTGCATGTATCAGTAGTTCCATTTTTATTGCTGAGCAGTAACCCATTGTGTGGATGGACCACAGATTGCTTATCCATTAGCCTGTTGATGGGCATTTACGTTAGTTCTAATTTGGGGTTGTTACAAATGAAGTTTTTATACATTTAAGTATAAATATTTGTATGGAAGCATACTTTCATTTCTCTTGGGTAAGTATATAGGAGTGGGATAGATTAACTACATTAGAGATACATATTTAACTTTTTTAAAACCTGCCCAACTACTTTCCAAAGTGTAGAAGAATTCCATTTCTTAAACATTCCTGCCAACACTTGGTATGTTCAGTCTTCTGCATTTGACTCATTCAAATATGTGAGTACTCATATCTTTTTGTGGTTTTAATTTGGATTTCCCTAAGATGTCGAGCATCTTCTCATGTGCTTGTCTGCTATCTTCATACCTTCTGTGGTGAAATATATATTCAAATATTTTTTCCATTGAATTATTGCTTTTTTTTTTCTTATTATTGAGTTTTAAAAGATCTTTGTATATTCTGGGTAGAGATTCATTTTTAGATATCTGATTTGCAAATATTTTCTCCCAGACTGTGGTTTGTCTTTTCATTCCATTAACAATGATTTTTTTTAGACATACACATGGCCAATAGACATATGAAAAGATGCTCAACATAACTAATCATCAGTGAAATGCAAATTAAAACCGTAATGAGATATCATCTCACACTTGTCAAAATTGTTATCATTAGTAAATTAAAAAATAAGTGTTGGCAAAGATGTGGAGAAAAGGCAACCCTTGTGCACTGTTGGTGGGATTGCAAATTGGTGCAGTCACTATGGAAAACAGTTGGAGGGTTCCTCAAAAAATTAAAAATTGAGCTACCTTATGACCCAGCAATTCTTCTGGATATGTATCTGAAGAAATCCAGTACACTAATTTGAAAAGATATATACATCCTAAGTGTCCATCAATACATGATTGGTTAAAGAAGAAATGGTATATATACACAAGAGAATATTACTCAGCCATAAAAACGAAAGAAATCTTACCACTTGTGACAATATGTATGGACCTAGAGGGTATCATGCTAAGTGAAATAAGTCAGATTGAGAAAGACATACTATATGATCTTATGTGTGGAACCTAAAGAAAAAACAAATAAATGGAACAGACTCATATGTACAAAGAACAAACTGATGATTGCCAGATAGGAGTGGGGTTTGGCAGGTTGAGTGAAAAAGGTGAATAGATTAAGAAGTACAAGTTTGTAGTTACTAAATAGTCACGGGGACATAAAGTAAAACATAAGGAATATAGTGAATCATATTGTAAAAACTATCTATAGTGCCAGGTGGGTACTAGACTGATCCGGGGAATCACTTCATAAATTTTATACATGTCTAACCACTATGCTCTATACCTGAAACTAATATAAAATAATACTGAATGTCAACTGTAATTGAAAACATAAAAATAAGTATTGCCTCTTCTTCAATTTGTTTTGGGGGGTTTGAGGAGAACAGGTATTGAATCATCTTTGAATGTTAGAATTCACTAGTGAAGCCACCTGGTTCTTAACTTTTGCTTTTAGGGAGGTTTTGGATGACTGATTCAATTTCGTTACTGGTGATCGGTCTGTTTAGATTTTCCAGTTCTTTATGATTCAGCCTAGAAAGGCTATATGTTTCTAAGAACTTGTCTATTTCTTCTAGGTTATTCAATTTGGTGGCATATAGTTCCTTCATAGTATTCTTGGATGATCCTTTATATTTCTGTGATATCTGTTATAAGTTCTCTTTCATTTCTGGTTTTGTTTATTCATGTTTTTTCTTCTTTTTTCCTTAGTGAGTCTAGCCAGAGGTTTGTCAATTTTGTTAATTTTTTCAAAGAACCAGCTTTATTATCAACAAGACAAATAATAACAAGTGTTGGAGAGGTCGTGGAGAAAAAGGAACCCTCATACACTGTTGGTGGGAATGTAAACTGGTACAGCTATACTGTGGAAAATGGTATGGAGGTTCCTCAAAAAAATTAAGAATAGAAATACCATATAACCCAGCAATCCCTCTTCTGAGTATCTACCCCAAAAATCTGAAAACATTTATCCATAAAGATATAAGTACCCCCATGTTCATTATGGCAATATTCACAGTGGCCAAGACATGGAAACAACAAAAGTGTCCTTCAATAAATGATTGGATAAAGAAGATGTACATATATGCATTGGACTATTACTTGACCATAAGAAAAGTTGAAATAGTGACATTTGTGACATCATTGATGGATCTTGAGATTATCATGCTAAGTGAAATAAGACAGAAAAAAATCAAGAACCATATGACTTCACTCATATGTGGGATATAAAACTGAAAGCAACAAATGAACAAGACAAACAAACAAAAACTCATGGACACAGACAATAGTTTAGTGGTTACCAGAGGGTAAGGTGGGAGATGAGGGTAAGGGGGATCAAATATATAGTGATGGAAGGAGAACTGACTCTGGGTGGTGAACACACAATGGGATTTATAGATGATGTAATACAGAATTATACACTTGAAACCTATATAATTTTATAATTTTGCTAACTGATGTCCCCCCAACAAATTTAATAAAAATAAATAAGTAAATAAACAAACAGGCAAACAAACTTTGTCTTTACTGCTCCCTACCCAAAAAAGCAGAAGTTTTAGTTATGATGAAGTCCAATTCATCCATTTTTTTCTTTATGTATTGGTATAGTATCCTTTAAAATTTTTTGCTGTATTCCAGTTCTTAAAGATTTTTTCCTGTTTTCTGCTGGAAGATTTATAAATTTAGATTTCATGAATAGGTCTGTGATCCATTTTTATTTAAGTTTTTGTACAATACGTATCCTAGGTTCCCATTCACACTGACACTTTCCAATACAGGAACCACCAAACTCACATATTTGCACATGTGTTGTTTCCATTCCCAGATCTTTGTATGGATGGCACCTCCGGGTCATTCAGTCAGCAGCTCAAACATCATCCCCACACAGCGTGCCCATCCAAAGCGCCTCCAGTCATTCTGCTGTCTGTCTGCCAGAGGACTGTCACAGTGTGCTCTGCAGAGCAGCAAGGCGACTGTTCTCATCTCTATGCCCTGGTTCCTAGCCGAGGCTCTGACACTGCATCTGTGCTCAGAGAGAGCTGAGCTGATATGACTCCCTGGCACAGCAAATGTAGTAACGTCTGGTACCCAGGATGCTCTCAGAGGAGGTGGCAGTTTCGGCTTCTCCCAGTTCTCTCCACCTGCACCCCTGAGAAGAGAAAGTGGACAAAGCCATGCCCAAACCAAAGAACAAGCTCACTCATGCCACATTCAGACCTGTCACCCCCTTTGAAAATGACCAGCCTCTAAAATTCTGACAGAGCATTCATTTCTGTAATCTTACATTTGTCGATAGCTTATTACATTGTTTTAAAATAATTCTAATCATTGATGTGTATCCTGGTGCCAAGAACAGCGATTATGGCCCACATGTATGAGATAGCAAGGTCTGTGAGGCGGCCCAGGGAGGGGGTACTGCAGCGGACCAGATTCGGTGATTTGGCTTCTGAGTCCTGCTTTGAGACTGACTCACTGTGTGACCTGGAACCTCAGAGAGGCTCCGCTTTTCCAAAGACGGGATGAGGTTCTTTCACCCTAAAGACTCTGTGGCAGGAGGACAGAGGCCTGGAGCCAGCTTTACCCAGGTGTAAATCATAGCTCTCTCCCCTAGCTTTGTGACCTGAATAATACTTAATTCAGTCCTTCCCAAACTCTACCAACCATCAGAAGGTGAACTCTTGGACAATTCAGATACTTTGATCCCAGAAATGTTGATCCAAGGGTCTAGAAAGAAGCCCAGAAATCTGTATTTTCCAAAAGTTGCCAAGTGATTCTGATGGTCAGCCAGGTCTGAGAATCACTCCATCAGTTTCCTCATCTGTAAAATGGGGATAGAAACAGTGCCTCTCTCATAGGATCAGTAAAAGGGTTTATGAGATAATGGGTGCACATTTCTTGGCACACAGTAGAACACTTCTGTGGCCAATGGTCAGAAGGGTGCCTAAGCTCCTGTGTTGTGCCAAGTACCAAGTCAGGCACTGGAGACAGTAATGCGCATGACAGTTGCGTTCCTGGCCTCATGGAGAATATGTACTGCAGGAGGAGGGTAGCCAGCCCATGAGGATGCCCACAGGAATACTATTTGTTCTATATGCTCATTTGCTGTGTCTGTCACCAACCCCACCTGGTGACCATTCACGTGAGGGAGGCCACAGTGGAGAAGCCTTGGATATAGCCTGGCTCTAGAGAATGGGTGGGGCTAGAGAGGCAGAGAGAAGACTTCCTCCTGAGTGGTTAGCCAGGCTGATGTTGACTTGGGTAAAGATTAAGTGGGTCAGGTCCCTGGAGGGGAGGCAGGGGCTGTGGGTGAAGAATTCACTGGAAATGGGGTACCTAGGTAATAGGGAATTGGGGATGCCAGATTTAGTATCTTGAGGCAAGAAAGATGGGCCCAGCACCTCCATTCTGTTGTCATTCCCCATGGTTCTGGGTACTTTCCCAATCAGCATGTGCCACAAGCATTTTGGCCACAAATATTTTCACCACATAACTATTTGGTTATAAGGTAATTTTGCCATAAAAAAATAAAATCGGAAAAAGTAAAAGCACATTAAAAGGACATAAAATGTAAAAGCCTCTATTTAAATACATTTAAAAGATGTGTAGTGTTCACTTCGGCAGCACATATACTAAAATTGGAAGGATACAGAGATTAGCATGGCCCCTGTGCAAGAATGATACGTAAATTTGTGAAGCATTCCATATTTTTCATAGATACAGAGAACAAACTGAGGGTTGCCAGATGGGAGGGGGCTTGGGGGGCAGGGTGAAAAAGGTGAAGGATTTAAGAAGTACAAATTGGTAGTTACAAAATAGTCGTGGGGATGTAAAGTTAAGCATAGGAAATATATCAATGACACAGTGATAATTGTCATGGTGCCAGGTGGGCACTGTACTGATCAGGGAGATCACTGCATAAATTATATACATGCCTAACCACTATGCTGTGCACCTGAAACTAATATAAAAGAATATTGAATGTCAACTGTCATTGGAACAGAAAACTAGATCAATGATAGATAAATACATAGATGATCGAACGATAGATAATGAATCAATAAAATGTGTGTAGATTTATGGTAATACTGCACAAATAACTGGTTTTGTTTTTTAGATTGCTCCTAAGCATTTGTCTTTGTTCTATGGGAAATGTGGGTTCAACTCTGTGCCCTCAAGTGGGCCCTCGGTGTCTCTTTTGCCTCCCTTATAGTGTGTTCAAAAACAAGAAACCAGCTCTTGGGTAAATCATTGTCATCTGGAAGAAATGTTAACTATTTTAAGACCACCATCACCACATCAATGGAGAAACGAAATCAAACAAACGAACAAAAAAATCAAACTGTCAACTAGTTATTTTATCTTTTTTACAGTAGAATTGCCTTGTGGCCAATTAGTTATGGGACAAAAATCCTTGCAGCAAAGATGCTACAGCAAAAATGCTGGATATATTCCCCACCTAGGGTGAGTTGAACTCTGATAGGGGGAGAAGACCCTTGGGATCATTTCGTTCATAGATGGAGCAATGGAGCCGGAAGAATTAAGAAGTGAAAGACTGAGAACAGGCTTCCAGCTCTCCTGGGAACTCTGCTTCCTGGAAAATCTAAACCATCACGTACTTTGTTCTCAGTAAGTATGTGTGAGGAAGGGGGGTACAAACCTGGGACAAGGTCTTTAAACTTAATTGGTAGAGTTTAGATGAATTTAGAAGAATAAAGATGTCCTGAAAGGGGAAAACTATGAAAAGATGATAATTAAAAGGTTTTGTTTTGTTTTGTTTTGTTTTGTTTTGTTTTGTTTTGTTTTTAAAAGCAGGATTGAGCTACAGGGTTGCTGTATTTTGAAAACAAAATTTCAGTGCCTGGGCTCAAGCCTGCTGGATCAGAAACAGTTCTAGGCACCAATCCTAGGCACTCAGGCAAGAAAATGAACTAGCAAGAGCTCACTTTTCACTGAAGTGCAAGAAAGCTTAGAGAAGGAGCTGGAACCGATTTTGGGGCTGCAAAGCGCCATGTGCGCCCATAGCAGCCTGTGAAGAGCAGACATCCTGTTATGTTGGCAAGGGTGGCAGGTTCCAGCTTGGGAGGGTTTAGGACAGACTTGACCTCAATCCACACTTAGCAAGGTGATATCTTTGAGCACCTGTTGTGCCAGCGAGTTGCGTGGGGCACATGGAATTGAAGGAGACAAGTACTGGAATGAAAAGAACGGAAGGAGGATGACGAAGTAGTTCGCACACCAGACCCATATTACACCTCTGTGCCAATAAAAGTCACGTTTATCACTCAGGAATGACCTCCGTGGATGACCCGAGTAACTGTTCTGTGTCATTGTGTGAGGCCCAGTTCTGGAGAGTGCCTTTCTATTATCCCCATTTTAAAGATGGAGAGCTGCAGGCTAAGGTGGGGCTCAACTTGAATCTTGCCCAAGAGGAAAGGCCTGACTAAGACCAGGATGTGATTCCACAGCCTCCACCTAGGTCCTGTTCACTATGCCCCTGTGCACATCAGAGGGGCTCGTCACCTGCAGCAGCGCTGTGTCAGCTGGTAACCTGTGCCAATGGGAGGGGTATGGCACACCACAGGTGACCACCTCTCTAGGCGAATGTGAGGTTCTAGGCAGAGGGATCAAGGTCAGTTGTTTCCTCACTCTGCCAGACAGCAAACTCAGGTCTGTCCAGAATGACTTCCTGAAGAGTCATTACCTCAGTTCATAATTTGCAAACAATTAGTTTTTAATAAAATCATTAAAAACTAAAAGTATCCAAAACAGAATCAAGTGCACCTTTGAAGGCAGTTTTGGATCCTGGAGGATCCTTAGCTCATCGTTGTCACCCTCATCTCACCGTCAGCAGAATTCCCTGCAACCAAGGAAAAGGACAGCAGGCTGAGCAGGGGGTGGGGCAACCTCAGGAGGCTCCACGCCCAGGCCAGGCTCTTCTCTGAGTGGGTTCCTCTTGTTGGCTAGGTCTACAGGAAGGCTTTTTGTGCCTAAAAAGTCCAAGGCTGTTCTAGATGTTGGTTTCATGGCTGACTTGCTTCCAGAAATGCAAATCAAATTGACTGAAGTATGGAGAGAACTCTAGACATAGCCAAGCCTAGGGTTCATTGAGAGAAGAATGAAGAAAGACGCAGAGATGCATGGAGAGGCTGAGTGGCCTAACTTGGACATGGGAGTGCAAGCTCAGAAGCAGTGATTCATCCCATGCCTTTGTGCAAGTTATTTAACCTCTTTGTGCCTCAGTTTCCATATCCAGGAAACAGGATAATATTAATAAAATACATCTTCATGTGATTGTTGTGGAAAGCAATGTAAGTGCTCAGTACAGAGCCTGGCACACAGCAACACTACGACATAGTTATTCGTTTATGAAACTGCTCCCATGTACACTTTCTCAACACTGACCTTCAGAGAGAAATTGACTTCAGAAAAGATGCCAGTTATTCATTTCTGTGCTCTCCTGCCCTCGCGCTTGTAGATCAGAACTCAGAAATGACTCAGGCACTCACCCTGAACTCAAAACACTGCTGGCAGAAGTTTCCCACTGCGAGGAGCTGCCAACTAATTACACTGACTAGGCCTTGCCCTGAGCCAGGAATGTGATAACACACATTCCCGTAGAGAGATGGACCAGGAGGCCTGAAGTCAAAACACCAGTGAAGTTGATGAAATGTTAAATGGATGCATCTCCACGCAGGAGGGGAGGAAAAGGGAAGAAAATAGGAGTAAGAAGTGGAAATTTTTTTAAAAAAAGACTTCAGAGTCATGTCATCACACTGAGGTAAAGTGCATGTCCAGATCTGTCTCTCCCCTGCCTCACACGTCTGGTCCCAGAGCTGTGCACAAGCAGAGGGTGTACACCAGGGGCCACCTGTTCCATCTGATAGGTCATCAAGTGCTGTCAATTTTGTCTAACTCTATGCAAGTTCATGATTTCACTTCCAACAGACGGCTCACTTAAAGAAATCTAGCTATGGCCGTTAGGGTCTCCCAGAGAGTGAGGATTGGAGACAGCCTCAGGTTATTGAGCCTGTGCAAGCCTTTGTCAGCTCATCCTAAGAGGGAAGTAGAGAGGAGAAGTCAACATCCACCAAACAAAAATGAAGTGTTGCCCGGCTGTCATGAGGCATCATTCACCCTCCGAGGCAGGTGTACACTGCCCCTGCCCCCCGCCCTTCAAATGGCAATTTGCTTTTCTGGACTCTGTATCTTCTTTTGTTGCTGCCCATCCAATGCCCCTCTACTCCTACTGACTCTGCTGTCTGACGGCTTCTGCTCATTCTCTCTGCCTCCCTCCCTCCTTCCTCCTCCTCCTTTTCCTTATTCTTCTCTCTCTGTCTCTGCCTCTGTCTCTGTCTCTGTCTCTGTCTCTGTCTCTGTCTCTGTCTCTCTGTCTCTCTCTCTGTCTCTGTCTCCCTCCCTCCTTCTCTACCTCCTCTTCCTTCTCCTGTTTCTCTGTCATCTGTCATGCACTGTTCCAATGTCGGCATCCCTCAGTGTGTCTCATTTTGAAAATCCAGAAGAAACAGGACTCAACTGGCTCAATCTGGTGCCATATGGAGCAAGCCTGCTGGGCAGGGCTGTTGCAGCAGGCCATTGCACAGAAAACCTAAAGACAGCTGCTTTGGGGCAGGTTCAGACCACAGTCCCCTCACTTGTGGCAAGATAATGTAAAAAAAAAAAAAATTATTTGTTGACCTTCAGTAGTCAACATATAAATTTCAATTTCAGGTTTTCTTGCATGCACTATGACTTCGATGGGATGGGCATGTAAGGAACAGCTAACTAGAGGGAACATTTTGTGAGTGACAGCAGAACAGCAGTCACACAGAGAGTCAGGGAATGAGTGAGAATTCTAAGGCTCCTTCAGGGTAATGCTGCACTTCAGGAACCCAGACTCATAAGCGGATGGAGTAGGAGTGTGTGTGTCAGATTCGCCATTCACAAACTGTTTCTCTTGAAATGTTTTTTTTTCTGATTAGCAGTTACCAGGAGGTGTTTCTGTACCCCACGGGCCAGGCAGACCCTCATGTGAAGGCAGCATTTAGACATTCAGCAGGGATGTGCCGCGTCACCCGGACTCCCCAGGCTCCCAGCCCTGCCGCCACGCTGGCTGTCCCTGTGCTGGCTGGATGTCTGCAGGTGGCCACAAGGATGCTTCTGGGCTTCTGCCTTCACCACCATGACATCATCATGCGCGTCTGGAGGGAGAAGCACATATTTAAGTGAATAATGGAGAAGGTGGTTTAAGGAAAAGTTTCAGGTCTTGTTAAAATCTTCTGTAGCCTTGGGAAACTTATTTAACTTTCAGCTCTCTGTCCATAAAATGGAGATGTAGATATGCACATGATATGCACACGGATTTCAGTGGAGATGGACAAGAGTGTCCACTTATAAATAAAATGGCTAAGGAGGGTGATTTGGCAAGGGGAGATTTCAGCTCCTGATATTGGCTGATGTTTTAGTAATAATAGAAAGCAAGTGAGATCATCACTACAGTCTGGCCAGTCCCTTCAATTTCTCTCATTATTCCATTTAGCTCTTTAATTTTAAGCAAGAAAGAGCTAAAACTGTGACTTCCGTAGAGTTACTCAGTGGCAAATATTTTTGTATGGGTCACTCCATTTCCTTCCTGGGGTCGTAAATGCCTATACTTTTATGGTGTGGACTTTCACAACTTGTAATGGGCTTCCCTATGTTCCACTGTGCTAAGAGCAGCCATGGCGGCCTCTCATGACTCAGCTTCCTGTGCACCTGATCTGATCCCAAGGGGAGCTGGCCATAGGGAAGTAGCACCCCCTTCATGAGATCAACCTGGCTTTCCCCACTTCAAGAGGCAGGTGCCAAGACCCTGCTCGGCCCTGTGCTCACAGGGTGAAGCTCTGGAGTAGCCAAGCCAGCCTTATACAGTCCCCTTGGCTGTCCTTGGCACACAGCCTGGCCCCTCACACCAGGAACAGAAGTCTGCCACCACCGAGCAGACTGCTTTCACTGAGCCAGCTGCTTTCACTCTGCAAGTGGGAAGGGCAGGACAGGTGTCTTCTTCCAGCCCCGGCTGGGCAGGTGAGCACTTGCTGGGAACTTGGAGGGTACCTGAGTGATGAGGACCTATGGAAGCTCATCATTGAAGCACTCCAAATGGGAAACCAAAGTAGTCCAGAAGACCCACCAGAAATGGGGCTTGAGGGAACAGACTAAAGCCTACTTACAACAACCTAGCCATTCATATTCCAAATACATATATACCTAATGTGAATAGATGACGAAAAGCCAGCATTCGTGTACAATTTAAATTTATTTCATGCACCTTTGAGTAAAATGAAGACCAAAGGGAGCACCTTGGAGCCAAGGGAGAAATCTGAATGGGCTTGATGGATACAGATGTCACCACGGCGTTTTGCAATATGTGTGTGAGATCAGCTGCATGTGATGCATTGAAGATGATCACTTATGGAGTGGAGTCACCTTATTTCAGAATATATGATACTTGAGGTCTCACAATTATCTGAAAGAAAACCCCCCAGAAATAAGATGTCAACAACTGCATTTTTGTAGCCCATATTGATGACTGTGAAAAACTCTTTGGCATCAATAAAACTTGAGTGATTGCCTTTTCCAATCGTCCAAAATGAGAAGCAGACCCAAACAAGCACGTTTTTGCCAAGGGGAATTTTTCTTAATTATCCCTGAACCTCATTTGCTACAGTCTTAGTAAACATCCAGAGCCTTTCCTCTCTCTACGTGACCCATGTGCACACACAAGTTCATGTGCACATGTGCCTGCACACACACTCATTAAGTGTACACCTATGAAGATAAACTAGCAGGGCAAGGCTGACTGGGGAAGATGACTATTGGACTTGCTAGGTAAAAATCCGAGCAGTGCACAGAAAATAGGTAAACTCTGTTCCAAAATCTTTATCATATGGGGCCCAGTTTGCTAAGAGGTCCTTCAGCTTATGTGTTTGGATAAGTGAGGGTTTGAATTACTCAAAGTTACTTGCCTTCTAAAACCACACAGAATCATTCTTTTCACAATAAAACCTCAAGACTCCTAAATCTCATAGAAGTAAAAAGCCATGTCCCTGAGGACTAAAATAGAAAGAGAAGAAAGCGGCAGCCAAGAACATTATTTCCAGCTTACAGGGGCCTGCCTCCCTGTTCACATGCCCATCATGATTTGTAAAAGAGGTTAAGGGTCTATCTTACCCCACCAAGATTAAGAACTTGAGGCCAAGAGGTGGCTGCTTGGAGCCAGGACTGAGCAGGCCTAAGGAGAGCATGCGTCCTTTCTGAACCACGCCAATATGCCATCCCCTAGGTGCTGAAATCCAAGGAACCAAAGAAAATTTTCCAAAAGACTGTGCTTTATAAGGGCAGAAGGCGAAGGGAACAAATGATGCTTCATCTCCCTGAAGGTTTTGAAGATTATTAAATTACCATTTCAAGACAGGAACATTCTGACATGATGTAGTATTTGGACTAAAGAGTGAAAGTCTGAATCAAAAGCAAATTTGTTGAGTTTTGGATGTTGGGAAAGCTATTTCTCTCCTCCCAACATCACTATTTCCTTCTTTTATTGATTTATTACATCTACAAACCCTAACACTTTTACCATATGGCTGCTATTACTCTGTTGATCTTCCCAAGTCCCCTTACTGGGATCAACTGTTGGTCAAACATGTTAATGTGCCACAGCAGAGACAGTCTCAGGCTTTGTCACCAGGCCAGCACTCACTGGTCCTTTTCTCCAGCCCAGTTCTCTTTCTTCTGTGTCTTCACTCTATGGTGGTGTAGGCATTAAATGAACCTATATAAGTTTCTTCTCCCCTCGCTAGTACTGAGAGCTTAGGCAAAAAACAATTTTCTGAGCTTGTTTCCTCACATGTGAAATAAGACCCTCCAGTGAGGATTAAATAATATAGTTCATAAGATTAATGAGATTATCTGAGCAGGACTAACGTAATCACAGGAGCCCTTTAAAGGCAAAGCGTTTTCTCTGGCTTCTCTGGGGTGTGTCAGCCTATAGACTCCAAGGGGTTCTTTTCACCAAACTTGACCACAAAGCTCTGCATCAGAGGCACAGAGAGGGCCTCTGCCCCACCTGAGGAGCCAGTCAAAACCACTCAACAGCACTCTTTCCAAATAAGTAGAAATATGAAACACGTTGGCATACTTTTGTTTAAAATATGACCCATTTTGAAAGATTGCCATTGTTTTCTTAAATTCACTTTCCTTCCTTTGCTTCCTGTACCCAAAGAAAGTTCACACTCACATACTTGAAACACATCACAACACAGAATGTGCATGATATCACCCCACGAGGACTGTGCAGGGGATTTCCAAGTCAGATGCCATGTCTCCAGTGGAAGCCATAGCCAGTCGTAAGCCAGTGTCCAGCCCACTAAGGGGCTGACTATCCCCACAGTCCTCAGCATGTGCACACATGAGTCTGAATGATAGAAGAAGCTATGCTGGAAAACAAGGAAGTGAAGGGAGCAATAGGAGGGTCTGCCTGCTGGTGGGCTTCCGAGATGATGATTTAAATTGTTCTGAAATGTCTGAGATAACATTTAGTAATACTGTTTTTATCTACTTCTTACAGACTTTTTTTTTATTAGTTTCAAGTACACAAGACAAAGTAATACGTAGACGTTTATCATTTATATCCCTAACGCTGTGTGAACTCCCCTGCCACCATCCACTATCCTTCTGACATCGCACAGAGCCATTACATTTCCACTGTCTCTATTCCTAATGCTGTACTCCGCTTCTTGTAAATATATATATATTATAGTTGGCATTCATTATTGTTCAGCTTCAGGTGTACAGTGCAGTGATCAGGCATCTACATCATCCCTGAGGTGGTCTCCCTAATGAGACAAATATCCATTGGATACCCTACAAAATCTTTACAACATTATTGATTACATTCCCCAAATTAATTTTCAAAACCCCATGGCCATCATGTTGTTACAGATTGTTTTCTAATCCCCTCACCTTCCCCCTTATCCCCACCATCCTGCCCCTCTAGCAACCCTCAGTTTTTCCTCTACGTCTCCAAAACTGTTTCTGATTAGTTCATTCACTTATTCTTTTCTTTAAATTCCACATGTAAGTGAGATCATATGGTATTTGTCTTTCTCTGTCTGACTTATTTCACTTAACATAATGTTCTTTAGGTCCATCCATGTTGTTGCAAATGGTAAGATTTCTTTCTTCTTTATGGATATGTAATACTCCATTGTATAAATGTACCACAGTTTCTTAATCCAGTCGTCTACCGATGGGCATTTCGGTTGTTTCCATGTCTTGGCTATTGTGTATAGTGCTGCAATAGACATGGGAGTGAATAAAGATTTTTGAATTAGAGTTTTGGATTTCTCCAGATAGTTACCTAGGAGTGGAATTGCTGGATCATAAGGTAGTTCCATTTTCAGATTTTTGAGCTACCTCCATACTGTTTTCCATAGTGGCTGCACCAATCTGCAATCCCACCAACGGTGCACTAGCGTGCCCTTTTCTCCACATCTGTGCCAGCACTTGTTGTTTGTTGATTTATTGATGATAGCCATTTTGACTGGGGTGAGGTGGTATCTCATTGTGGTTTTTATTTGCATTTCTCATGGTTAGTGAGGTTGAGCATTTCTTCATGTCTGTTTGCCATCTGTATGTCCTTTTTAGAAAAATGTCTCTTCATGTCCTCTGCCCACTTTTTAATTGGGTTGTTTGTTTTTTTGGAGTTTAGTTGAGTGAGTTTTTTATAAATTTGGGATATTAACCCCTTATCAGACATGCCATTGGCAAATATCTTTTCCCATTCTGTAGGATCCCCTTTTGTTTTATTGATGGTTTCCTTTGCTGTGGAAAAACTTTTTAGTTTGATGTAATACCACATGTTTATTATTTTCTTTTACTTCCCTCACACGAGGGGATATAGCAGTAAAAATCTTACTCCGAGTAATGTCTGTGAAGTTTCTTCCTATATTTTCTTCTAGGAATTTTATGGTTTCAGATCTTACATTTAAGTCTTTAAGCCATTTTAAATTTATTTTAGGAGAATTCCGGAAAAATGGCAGCGAGAGGTGAGCCTCTGTAAAGCTCCCCTGGAATTTACAAAGAATCGAACAACAAAAACTGCACAAAGGACTTCCTGCACAGCAGACAGGCAAGACGAAGAGGCCCACTACGGACTGAAATCACCTACAGGTGGGAGATTCGCGCGAGTGGAGGGAGGAGGAAAGGGAGAAGTGCGCGGAGACGGAGCCGCGCGGGCGCAGGACACAGACCTAGCTCAGTGCGCTGAGCTCGCTGCTTCCCGGAACTACAGCAGCTGCGGGAGATCGGACTGCTAGGGCTCCGCCAGGGCTCCACAAGGCTAAGGGGACAGCATATAACACAGCTGAACACAACACTCACGGCAGAGACCTCGAAGAAAAGACTGAGGGAAAAAGGCTGAAAACGGTAGTTTAAGCCCTCACTGCGGAGCAGAGAACGGAAGCCTTAGGCACTGAGACTAGCCGCCCCCTCCCGCCCCTCCCAGAGCTCGCCCCGCCCCCACCTGCCCGGTGCTAGAAGCGAAACAGTAGCAGTGTCAGATCAAAACAACAGAAAATTTGCTGTTTTGAGAACTGTGGACCGCAGACACAATTCGCAGCCCAACGAGTTCCGGCAAAGGGGAGAGAGCTGTGGAAGCAGGACCGGCTGTGGTGGTGGTCGCCGCCATTGCTCTGGGCCACCACTCACAACTCACCCCGCCCCTGACCCGACCCATCTGGGCAGATCCCTGCAGGAGTAAACAGAACTGATGAAACAAACGGGCTCTGAATCAGGAGCTGGAAGAGCTTTGGAACATCAAAAGCTCTCCGCATACCCACCGGGACACTGCGCCCTGTGACCTAGACGAACTATTAACAGAGGAGAAGTCCGTCTCCCAGGGAATCCCCCCATTGTGTGAGAAGCAGGAATAGTGCAGAGAAAACATAGCACTACCATGTGGGAGAAGAAAATAAATTGCAGTTGGAGAAATAATAAAATATTCTACCAAGTACTGGAAAACAAAAGAAAGACCTCTTCTTATCAACCTGTTGCAGAAGTCACTCCTGTAGATGTCTAGGAAGAGAAATAGTAAACCAGTAATCGCCATGAATAACCACGGCAACAAGATAGCTCAGAAAGAAAGTGAAAAATCTCCAGAGTAGGCACTTAAAGATACAGAAACATGTGACTTAAATGACAGAGAATTCAAGATGGCAGTTCTGAAAAAACTCAACGAGATACAAGAAAACACAGATAGGCAGTTAAAGGAACTCAGAAACTCAATCAAAGAACAGCATGAGCATTTTACGAAAGAGATTGAAATTTTAAAAAAGAACCAAATAGAATTTCTGGAGATTAAGAACTCAATAGAAGAAATTAAGAATGAAATAACCAGCTTAGGTAGTAGAGTTGACCAGATGGAGGAAAGAATCAGTGACATCGAAGATAGAAACCTGGAAATGACACAGATAGAAGAAGAAAGAGACTTGAGACTTCAAAGAAATGAAAGAACTCTACAAGAACTTTCTGACTCCATCAGAAAGAGCAATATAAGAATAATGGGCATACCAGAAGGAGAAGAAAGAGAGAAGGGAACAGAGAATATATGCAAACAAATTGTCGATGAGAACTTCCCAAATTTATGGACAGAACTGGACCCTCGAATCCAAGAAGCAAATAGAACACCTAGTTACCTCAATCCCAACAGGCCTTCTCCAAGGCACATTGTATTGAAGCTGTCTAAAATCAACAACAAAGAAAGAATCCTCAAGGCAGCCAGGGAAACGAAGACGGTAACTTACAAAGGAAAGCCCATTAGATTATCATCAGATTTTTCAGCAGAAACTCTACAAGCAGGAGGGAGTGGAACCAAATATTCAAACTATTGAAAGAGAGAAATCATGAGCCAAGAATAATATATCCAGCAAAGATATCCTTTAGATATGAAGGAGGAATAAATTCCAGACATACAGAAGCTGAGGGAATATTCTAATACACGACCTGCACTACAAGAAATACTAAAGGAGGCTATTCTACCACCATCAACAGGGACAATTTGTGGCAACCACAACTCAAAAAGGGGGAGAGTAAAGGCCTGAACCGGAATATGGGAATGGAGAAAGTCAGCGTGCTGAAGAAAATGGAATACTCTAAATATCAAACTTTCTTTTACATAAACTTAAGGGTAACCACTCAAAATAAATCCAGAACTGAAATATATACTGAAATAAAAGAAGAAACAGAGGGAAACATCATAGAATACCACCACACAGAAATAATAGACAATAACAAAAAGGCAAAGAAACAATGGAGACACAGCCTTACCAGAAAACTAAAGATAGAATGACAGGAAATCCTCACATATCAATAATCACCCTAAATGGAAATGGACTGAACTCACCAATAAAAAGTCACAGAGTAGCAGATTGGATCAAAAAACTAAACCCAACCACATACTGTCTCCAAGAGACACATCTCAGCTACAAGGACAAGCATAGACTCTAAGTGAAAGGGTGGAAATTGACACTCCAAGCAAATGGTACCCAGAGAAAATCAGGTGTAGCCATAATGATATCAGATGAAACAGACTTCAAGGTGAAAAAGATAACAAGAGATAAAGATGGACATTTCATAATGGTGAAGGGGACTGTACAAGAAGACATAACAGTCATCAATTATTATGCCCCCAATCAGGGAGCACCGAAATACACCAAGCAACTACTAACAGAACTAAAGGGAGAAATTGACCAAAACACAATTATACTAGGGCACTTAAATACATCATTGACAGCTATTGATATATCATCCAAAAAGAAAATAAATAACGAAATAGTAGCCCTAAATGACACATTAGATGAAATGGACATCGTTGACATTTATAGAGCACTTCATCCTAAAACATCAGACTATACATTCTTTTCTAGTGTACATGGAACATTCTCAAGATAGACCATATATTGGAACATAAAATCAGTCTCAACAATTTTAAGATTGAAATCATACCATGCATATTCTCTGATCACAAGGCTTTGAAATTGGATATCAACTGTAAAAAGAAAGCGGGAAAGACACAAATACATGGAGAATAAACAACATACTTTTAAAGAAGGACTGGGTCAAAGAACAAATTAGAGGAGAGATCAAAAGATACATAGAAACAAATGACAATGAAAATACATCCTACCAAAATTTTGGGGATGCAGCGAAAGCAGTTTTAAGAGGGAAATTTATCTCATTACAGGCCTATCTCAAGAAACAAGAAAACTCCCAAATAAATAACCTCATGTTACACCTTAAAGAACTAGAAAAAGAAGAACAAGTAAAACCCAAGGTCAGCAGAAGAAAGGAAATAACAAAAATTAGAGCAGAACTAAATGAAATAGAGAACAAAAAGACAATAGAAAAAATTAATGTGACAAAGAGCTGGTTCTTTGAAAAGATTAACAAAATTGACAAACCCTTGGCTAGACTCACTAAGATAAAAAGAGAGAAGACACTGATTAACAAAATCAGAAACGAAAAAGGGGAAGTTATCACGGACACCACAGAAATACAAAGGATCATCCAAGAATACTATGAAGGACTATATGCCACCAAATTCAACAACCTAGAAGAAATGGACAAGTTCTTAGAAACAAATAGCCTTCCAAGGCTGAACCAAAAGAACTGGAAAACCTAAACAGACCTATCACAAGTAACGAAATTGAATCAGTCATCCAAAACCTTCCCAAAAGCAAAAGTCCGGGACCAGATGGCTTCACTAGTGAATTCTACCAAACCTTCAAAGAGGATCTAATACCAATCCTGCACAAACTCTCCAAAAAATTGAAGAAGAGACAGTGCTCCCTGACTCATTCTATGAGGCCAACATCACCCTGATACCAAAACCTGGTAAGGACAGCACAAAAAAAGAAAACTACAGACCAATATCTCTGATGAATACCGATACAAAAATCCTAAATAAAATTTTAGCAAATCGAATACAACAATGCATTAAAAAGATTATTCATCACGACCAAGTGGGGTTCATCCCCGGGGCACAAGGATGGTTCAACATACGCAAATCCATCAATGTGATACATCACATAAACAAAATAAAGGACAAAAATTACATGATTATATCAATTGATGCAGAAAAAGCATTTGACAAGATACAACATCCATTTATGATTAAAACACTTAATAATAAAATAGGTATAGAAGGAAAATACCTTAACATAATGAAAGCCATATATGACAACCCCTCTGCTAATCTCATAATTAATGGAGAAAAACTGAAGCCCTATGCTCTACATTCAGGGACACGACAGGGATGTCCCCTATCACCTCTGCTTTTCAACATAGTGTTGGAAGTCCTTGCCAGAGCAATCAGGCAAGAGAAAGAAATAAAAGGCATCCAAATTGGGAATGAAGAAGTTAAATTATCACTCTTTGCAGATGACATGATGCTATATATAGAAAACCCTAAAGACTCCACCAAAAAGTTATTAGAAACAATCAACGAATACAGTAAAGTTGATGGCTACAAAATCAACGCACAAAAGTCCATTGCCTTCCTATATACTAACAATGAAATCTCAGAAAAAGAAATACAGAAACCAATTCCTTTTGCAATTGCAGCAACAGGAATAAAATACCTAAGAATAAACTTAACCAAGGATGTGAAAGACCTATATGCTGAAAACTATAAGACATTTTCCAAAGAAATTGAAGAAGACACAAAGAAATGGAAAGACATTCCGTGCTCATGGATTGGAAGAATCATCATAGTTAAAATGTCCATATTACCCAAAGCAATATACAGATTCAATACAATCCCCATCAAAATCCAAATGGCATATTTTAAAGAAATAGAACAAAAAATCATCAGATTTGTTTGGAACCACAAAAGACCCCGAATAGCCAAAGCAATCTTAAGGAAAAAGAACAATAATGGAGGTATCACACTTCCTGACTTTGGCTTGTACTACAGGGCTACAATAATCAAAACAGCATGGTATTGGCAGAAAAACAGACACATAGACCAATGGAATAGAATTGAGAACCCAGAAATAAAACCACATAAATATGGACAGATAATTTTTGACAAAGAAGCTAAAAACATACAATGGAGCAAAGACAGCCTCTTCAATAAATGGTGCTGGGAGAATTGGATAGCCACATGCAAAAGAATGAAACTGGACTGCTATCTGTCACCATGTACCAAAGTTAATTCAAAATGGATCAAAGACTTAAGCATAAGACCTGACACAATAAAATGCATAGAAGAAAACATAGGTACTAAACTTATGGACCTTGGGTTCAAAGAGCATTTTATGAACTCTACTCCAAAGGCAATGGAAGTAAAAGCTAAAATAAACGAATGGGACTATATGAAACTTAAAAGCTTCTGCACAGCAAAAGAAACCATTGACAAAATAAAGAGGCCACCAACTGAATGGGAGAAGATTTTTGCAAACAGTGCCTCCGATAAGGGGCTAGTATCCAGAATATACAAGGAACTCATGCAACTCAACAACAAAAAAAACAAACAACCCAATTGAAAAATGGGCAGAGGACTTGAAGAGACATTTCTCCAAAGAGGACATACAAATGGCAAATAGACATATGAAAAAATGCTCAACATCACTAAGCATCAGAGAAATGCAAATCAAAACCACAATGAGATATCACCTCACCCCAGTCAGAATGACTATCATCAACAAGACAAATAGTAACAAATGTTGGAGAGGCTGTGGAGAAAAAGGAACCCTCATACACTGTTGGTGGGAATGCAGACTGGTGCAGCTGTTATGGAAGGCAGTGTGGAGGTTTCTCAAAGAATAACGAACAGAATTGCCATATGACCCAGCAATCCCTCTTCTGGGTATCTACCCAAAAAATCTGAAAACATTTAGAGATAAAGACACGTGTGCTCCAATGTTCATTGCAGCTTTGTTTACTGTGGCCAAGACATGGAAACAACCAAAATGTCCTTCGATAGATGAATGGATAAAGAAGTTGTGGAATATATACA
The DNA here is from genome assembly GCF_036562045.2 of Rhinolophus sinicus. NCBI lineage: Eukaryota > Metazoa > Chordata > Mammalia > Chiroptera > Rhinolophidae > Rhinolophus > Rhinolophus sinicus. The sequence continues at coordinate 65,851,361 of NC_133757.1, forward strand.
CAATGGAATACTATTCGTTGGTAAGAAAAGATGATATAGGAACATTTGTGACAACATGGATGGATCTTGATAGAGTAATGCTGAGCAAAACAAGTCAGACAGAAAAAGCAGAGAACCATGTGATTTCACTGATATGTGGTATATAAACCAAAAACAACAAAAGAACAAGACAAACAAATGAGAAACAGAAACTCATAGACACAGACAATAGTTTAGTGGTTGCCAGAGGGTAAGAGGGGTAGTGGGTGGGGGGTGGGAGATGAGGGTAAGGGGGATCGAATATATGGTGATGGAAGGAGAACTGACTCTGGGTGATGAACACACAATGGGATTTATAGATGATGTAATACAGAATTGTACACCTGAAATTTATGTAATTTTACTAACAATTGTCACCCCAATAAATTTAATAAAATAAAATTTAAAAAGAAAAAATTATTTTTGTATATGGTGTAAGGAGGTGGTCCAGCTTCATTGTTTTGCATGTGTCTGTCCAGGTTTCCCAGCCCCATTTATTGAATAGACTGTCTTTACCCCACCGGACATTCTTCTTCCATTACCATAGATTAAATGGCATATAAGCATGGATTTATTTCTGGACTCTCTATTCTGTTCCATTGATCTATGTGTCTGTTTTTATGCCAGTACCATGCTGTTTTGATTACTGCAGCCTTGTAGTATAATTTGATTCCAAGGAAAGTTACGTCCCACTTTGTTCTTATTTCTCAAGATTGCTGAGGCTATCCGGGGTCTTTTATGGTCCCATATAAATTTTAGGATTATATGTTCTTTTTCTATGAAAAACGTCATTGGTAGTTTGATAGGAATTGCGTTGAATATGTATATTGCCTTAGATAGTATGGACATTTTAACTATATTAATTCTTCCTATCCATGAACATGGTATGTGTTTCCATCTATTTGTATCTTCTTTCATTTCTTACTTCAGTGTCATATAATTTTCTGAGTACAGATCTTTTACTTCTTTGGTGAAATTTATTCCCTGGTATTTTATAGTCTTTGGAGCAATTGTAAATGGGATTTTTTTTTTATTTCTCCTTCTGATGTTTTATTATTGGTATATACAAATGCAACCGATTTCTGAATATTAATTTTGTATCCTGCTACTTTACTAAATTCATTTATCAGCTCTAATAGTTTCTTGGTGGAGTCTTTAGGGTTCTCTATATATAGTTTCATGTCATCTGCATATAATGACAATTTTACTTCCTCCTTACCGATTTGGATGCCTTTTATTTCTTTTTCTTGTCTGATTGCTGTGGCTAGAACTTCCAGCACTATGTTGAATAGAAGTGGAGAAAGTGGGCAACCTTGCCTTGTCCCTGATCTTAAGGTGAATGGTTTTAGCTTTTCCCCATTGAGTATGATGTTAGCTGTGGGTTTATCATAGATGGACTTTATTATGTTGATATATGATCCCTCTATTCCCACTTTCTTAATGGTTTTTATCATAAATCGCTGCTGGATTTTATCAAATGCTTTTTCTGCATCTATTGATATGATCATATGATTTTTATTTTTCATTTTGTTAATGTGGTGTATCACATTAATTGATTTGTGGATGTTGGACCACCCTTGCATAGCAGGGATGAATCCCACTTGATCATGGTGTATGATCTTTCTGATGTATTGCTGAATTCTGTTCGCTAATATTTTGTTGAGGATTTTTGCATCTATATTCATTAGAGATATCGGCCTGTAGCTTTCTTTTTTTGTGATGTTTTTGTCTTATTTTTGGATCAGGGTGATAGTGGCTTTGTAAAAAGTGTTTGAGAGTCTTCCCTTCCTCTGGATTTTTTGGAAGAGCTTGAGGAGAATAGGTGATAATTCTTTTTTGAACGTTCTGTAAAATTCACCTGTAAAGCCATCTGGTCCAGGGCTTTTGTTTGTTGGGAGATTGTTGATTCCTGACTCAATTTCCCTGGTGGTAATCAATCTACTCAGGTTTTCTGTTTCTTCTTGAGTTAGCCTTGGAAGGTTGTATGCCTCTAGAAAATTGTCCATTTCTTCCAGATTGTCAAATTTGTTGGCATATAGTTGCTCATAGTAATTTCTTAAAATGTTTTGTATTTCTGTGGTGTCTGTTATCACTTCTCCTCTTTCATTTCTGATTTTATTAATTTGGGTCCTCTCTCTTTTTTTAATGAGTCTGGCTAAAGGTTTGTCAATTTTGTTTATCTTCTCTAAGAACCAACTCTTGGATTCATTGATCTTTTTTATTGTTTTTCTGGTTTCTATTTCATTTATTTCCGCTCTGATCTTTATTATCTCCTTCCTTGTACTCCTTTGGGCTTATTTTGCTGTTCTTTTTCCAGATCCCTTAAGTGTGAAGATAAACTGTTGATTAGTGATGTTTCTTGTTTCTTTAGGTAGGCCTGCAGTGCTATGAATATCCCTCTTAGGACTGCTTTCGCATCATCCCATAGATTTTGGGTCGTTGTGTTTTCATTTTCATGTGTCTTGAGATATCTTTTGATTTCTTCCTTGATCTCCTGCTTGACCCATTCATTACTTAGTAACATGTTATTCAGCCTCCATGAATTGGTGTATCTTCCAGTTTTTTTTTCCTGTAGTTCGTTTCTAATTTCATAGCACTGTAGTCAGAGAAGACAATTGGTATGATTTCAATTTTCTTAAATTTATCAAGACTTGTTTTGTGGCCTAACATATGGTCTATCTTGGGAAACATTCCATGTGCGCTTGAGAAGAACGTGTATTCCGCAGCTTTGGGGTGAAATGCTCTGAAAATATCGATTAAATCCAACTGGTCCAATGTGTCATTTAAGGCTGTTGTTTCCATATTCATTTTCTGTCTGGAAGACCTGTCCTTTGTTGTCAGAGGTGTGTTGAAGTCCCCTACTATGATAGTGTTACTGTTGATCTCTGTCTTTAAGTCAGTCAATACCTGTTTTATCTATTTAGGTGCTTCTATGTTGGGTGCATAGATGTTTGCTAGGGTTATGTCCTCTTGTCGGATCGATCTCTTTATTATTATATATTGCCCATCTTTCTCTTTTAATATGTTCTTCATTTTAAAGTCTATTTTGTCAGATATAAGTATTGTAACTCCAGCTTTTTTCTCATTTCCATTTGCGTGAAATATCTTACTCCAACCCTTCACTTTCAGCCTGTGTGTGTCTTTTGATCTGAGGTGAGTCTCTTGTATACAGCATATGCAAGGGTCTTGCTTTCTTATCCACTCAGCCACCCTATGTCTCTTGATTGGAGCATTTAATCCATTTACATTTAAAGTGATTATTGATAGGTACATAATTTTTGCCATTTTAAAATTTGTAGTTAGATTGTTTTCATCTTTCTTCAATTTACAGAAGTCCTTTTAGTATTTCTTGCAATGCTGGCTTGGTGGTAATACATTCCTTTAGCTTATTCTTTTCTGGGAAGCTCTTTATCTCTCCATCAACTTTAAATGATAGCCTTGCTGGATAAAGCAATCTAAGTTGTAGGCTTTTGTTTTCCATCACTTTGAGTATCTCCTGCCACTCCCTCCTGACCTTCAATGTTTCTGTAGAAAAGTCATTTGATAGTCTTATGGGAGTTCCCTTGTATGTAACCCTCTGTCTTTCTCTTGCTGCTTTTGGGATTCTCTCTTTGTCTTTAACCTTTGCCATTTTAACTATAATGTGTCTTGGTGTGGACCTGTTTGGGTTTATCCTGGTTGGAACTCTCTGCACTTCCTGGGCTTGTATGTTGGTTTCCTTCATCAGGTTAGGGAAGTTTTCGGACATTATTACTTCAAATATGTTCTCAATCCCTTGCTTCCTCTCTTCACCTTCTGGTTTTCTTATGATGCGCATGTTGTTGCGCTTGATGTTATCCCAGAGGTCTCTTAAACCATCTTCATTGTTTTTTATTCTTTTTTCTTTCTGTTGTTCTATTTGGGTGATCTCTGCTAACTTGTCTTCTAAGTCGCTGATTCGATCCTCTGCTTCATCTAACCTGCTGTTAATTCCTTCAAGTGAGTTCTTTATTTCGGTGATTGTGCTCTTTAGTTCTAACTGGTTGTTCTTTATGATTTCTCTATCCTTCTTTATGTCGTCTCTAAGCTCCTTAAACATTCTTATCATCAGTGTTCTTAACTCTGTCTCTGATAGGTTGGTTACCTCTGTTTCATTTGGTTCCATTTCTGGAGGTTTCTTCTGTTCTTTTGTTTGGGACATGTTTCTTTGTTTCCCCATTCTGGCTGACTCTCTGTGTTTGCTGTGATATTTTAGGTAGATCCCCTAGAGTTCTTAGTTCTTGCTGGGTTATCTTATGTAGTATGTGTCCTTTATATTTGACTTGCACTACTTCGTTCTTCTCCTCTGTGTGTGCTCCAAAGTTGACTCTTGCGTTGTGTATGTTGTCCTGTTAAAGAAGATCTTTAATTGCTTTTTGCTTGTGAGTAGGTGGGGTTAACTCCTAGGCTGACTAGTTGTGAGACTTGGCTCTGCCCACTGCAGGGTGTTCTGCTGCGTGAGGGTTGACCACTTAAATATGGTTTGGCCTCTATGGGCTCTTGTGCCTGTAGAGAATTCCCTCTGGGTGTGTCGCTTGTAGGTCAAACCAGGTAGTACTCTGGTTTGGTCTGGAGTTGGCCTCTGAGTATGTTGAATCTTGTGCCTTTTAAACTGGGCCCTGGTAGGGCAATTTCAGAACAAAGCAAATCACCAAGCACAACAACAACAAAGAAAAAAATCAAATACATTCACATGTAAAAACAACCGACAACCTCCACTCAACACAGGCAAAGATATCAAAGATATAAAGACAAAACAAAACAAAACGAAACAAAACAAAACAAAAAGCAGTGCCAGTCTTGGCTTAAGCCCACCAAGTAATCTCCAGGTTGTCTTCTGCTGTACCAAAGAGTCCTCTGCGTATTGTGCAGGCAGAGCCAGTCACCTAGTGCCCAGAGTGACGTTGGGACTGCAGATTTAGATGCGGGGGGCTGAGGGGTCTGGATGGTAGTTTCTACAAAGTCAGTGCAGTTTCTACCCTTGCCTGCACATATGCACACTGAGAGTAGCACCACCAGCCCTATGTCCAGTTCTCCTGAGTCTTAGGGCACTTCTTCTGTGTGTGTGTGTGTGTGTGTGTGTGTGTGTGTGTGTGTGTGTGGCGGGCGGGAGATTTCTGAGCTGCTGAAAGCCCAGAGCTGTGTCTGCCACTTACTGCTGATCTCTGGGAGTGCCTCCGCAGTTGTAATTGCCCTGCCCTAGGCAGGCCAGAAAGGGTGGGGCCTGGGGATGGAGGGGTCTTCTCTCTCCCAGCCCAGCTGTGTCGCCCTCTTCCCTCAGGCCAGAAAAGGTAGTGGCTGGTGGTGGGGAGTCTCTTCTCTCCTAGCCCAGCAAAAATCACACTCTTCCCAGCCTCTTCCCTGGGTCAGAGCTGCACACCAGTATTTCCAGAGCCTGAGCACTAAGGCTCCTCTGTAATCTGACACTACTCCTCAGTTCAGGAGCCAGTTTAAGTCTCTGGAAGGGCAGGGGTAGGATTGGAAGAGCGGGGGGGAGGGGGCCAGGTATAGAGTTTGTGTCCTTTGTCCGGCCTAGGGCCCAACTGGAGGTCTCAGCTGAGGTTATTGCCTCAAATGTTGGATATGCTGCCCCCTCAGTGGGAGAGATCAGCTGTGGGACGCAGGGAAAGAGCCCACCTCCTGGCTTTTGTGTTCTCTGTTCCGTCCTGGGATCCCCTGCGTCTCTGCAGCTGCAGATGCCCGCCACGTGTTTCCACTGCCGCAGATGCGGGCCAAGTCTCCACAACCAAATGTGCGGGCTGCATCCCCAGAGCCACAGATGCAGGCCATGTACTCCGCTCCCCTCCCTGTTCCCCCTCTTGCCCAATTTGCCCACCTTCAAGTAATCCTTGCACGAGTTTCTTAGCTGTTCTGCGTGATGAGCAGAGAGTTCTTTGATGGGTTATAGATGTCCCATTGTGATAAGATCCGGAGGAGAACTCAAAAAGTGCACCCCGTTGCCACCATTCCTATGACGTAACTCTCTTACAGACTTTTTAATTCTAATACATAAAAAGGCTTTTGAGTAGGTTTCCAGGTATAAGGTATAAATTTACTCCTGGAGAGACAAAAACATCAATGCATGTAAATAAAGATATTCTGTATAATTTTTGTATTGAAGGAAAGGCCAGTGGAACTTTTGTTCTCCTGTGGACTCTTCTCCCTTCTGCTTAGAATGAGTTGTTCATCTTCTCTTTCTGCTTTCTTCTGCTACCTACCTATCTTTGTGTTCAAATATCACCTCTCCAGTGATATTTGAGTTCCCTCCACCCGTCCCTCCCAAGAAACAATAACCATTCTCTATTGATGGCTTTATTACTTGTTTCACTTACCACAACTACAGCATCGATTATGCTCTAATTATCTGTGTAAACCACACTCTTAGAGTCACTCAAATACTTCATGAAGACGTACAATGCTGATATCATAGAAGGGCTGCCAGTCCTGGAGAGAAAACAGAAAATAGAGCCTGAACACCACATGACAAAGAAAATGCTAGAGTCTGGGAGAGTTGATTAGTCATGGTGTGGGTTGACCAAGGCAATGAGTGAATGGGGCTTTCTCAAGAGAGCACATTGAGTGATTGGAAAGAAAGGGCAGAAGTCCTGTTGAATTTGGGTATGCCTGTGACTCCCCTAGGTGCATGGAGTACTATCCATTCCTGCTGCACTGAGCTAACTTCTCATCCTTCTGCTCTTCAGGGATGTTTGTACTGTCCTTTCCATGAACAAGCAAGAAGGGAAGCACTGTGGCTCTGAGAAGCTCCTGCCTTTTTGGAGAAAGAACTTGATATAAATTAGGTTCAATTACAGAAAATTAAAGTTGCATTTCTTGCACAGCTACCTTAATTCTAAAGATTGTAGGTGTCATCATCCCCACAAAGACATCATATTCATACTATCCCAAGCCTCACAGAGGGGACATTTAACCTCAGAAACATAGATGGACCAGTCATACTCCATTTGGGGAGGAGAGGATCGAAGTTTCAGAGAGAAGGTAAACATGTAGCTAAAGCTAGAAGAATAAATGTGCAATTGTCACATAGAAAGGGACGAGCTAAGGGCAATCTTGGCAGAGTCAACTCTATGAGCAAAAACAAAACATGGTAGGATGAAGTGTGACCTGAACAGGCGCTTTGAGAAAATACACTAACAAATAAGATTGGAAAGTTGGAGAAGGTCAGATATCTCAGGGTCTTGTAGGATGTACTAGCAATAGAATGGTCTCCTTCAAACTGAAAAGGAGAACACTCTCATACCCCTAAGGGTCTTAGGGCATGGTGAGAGGAAAATCTGTACACACAATCATATAAAATCTCTTAAAATATTCCAATTTCATCTTGTATTCTGTACTACATTTATACTTGTCTTAGCATTTAAAAATAGGTCTAGGCATCAAGTAAATTGATTCTCCAGAATAATATACCACATCTCTTAAGAGACTCAAGTGTCCTGGAACCCAAAGAAGTACACTCTGCCACCCCCCATGGAACCATGTAACTCAGTTTGAGAATAGTTATATTCAACTGGAAGTCTTCAAAGCATTTTAAGAAGTGAAATCATTTTAATAAACTGAGAGATTTGCTAAATTTATTAAACCTAAGATTTACTTAGATTATGAGATTTGGAGTTGGTGAGTAGTGGGAAATACAAAAGATGTCAAGGTGGAGACTGTTAAGATGTGGTGAAGGTGGGAAATGGGAGTGAAGGGGAAGAATAGGCGAATAAGAAAATAAAGGTGTTGGCTTTGATGCCCCTTCCACTTTGGTAAGAAACTCGGGAGAATCAAAACAAACACAACTGGGGGCAGAAGAAGGTGCTTGCTTTCTGTCTGCAGGCGTTAAGTTTCATTGCCTGTGGACTATCTGACAGGAGATACTTGGGAAGACAATAGGCTTGATGTTTAGGAGAGGTCTGTGCCAAAGATAATATTTGGGAGCCATTGGCCTTGCAGACAGCCAGAGAAAAAGTGTGAGGAGAAAAGGTCAAGGAGAATAACCAATGTACTGGGGCCTCCAGGGTGGGTTTAGGGTATGGAGATGAATCAGATGTTTTCTTTCTCCTGCAGAGTTCAGTTTAGTGTGGAGGTCAAGATACCGCCTTATGGCAATGCCAGGGAGGACATGATAGTGGTTGCCATCCCACAAACTGGGAATACTCAGGATTTCCTAAAGCAAGGGTCAAGTAAAGAGGGTCAAGTCAAGAAGTCATAGAAAACTGAGACTAGAAAAAGTAAATCAAAGCCAGCTTCTGAATGACCAAGAAGTTTGGAAGGCAAGTGAGAAATGCCAGAGTTTTATGAGCAGGGTAAGCCCAGGGCCAGGCTCTGTGGAATATAGTCAAATTCAACTGGAGGAAGCATTTTGTGGTACGATGACTGGCAACATGTGGAGAAGGAGACGGCTGTATAAAGGGGAAGTGGGAGGCAATGAGGGCTGCTGCCAGGCACAGAGGCATTTAAAATACCTAATGAACCTAATGACATGGGCAGCAACTATTCAGAACAGATGCCAACCAGGGCACCAGACCGGCACAATACCAATAAATGCAAGCTGTTGGCTGGAAAGAGGGAGGAGGGGTAACTGTAGAATGGATACAAGCTGCCTATTATAAGTGATAGAATATACATAGGAGATGCAGATGGCCCTGTAATGGTTATGATGTAATGTCAACAAACAAGGGAGGAATGATTTCTTGATAAAACGTAGCTCTGCCCTTCACATGTGCTTTCATGGAACAAAAGAGAAAAATGAGGGGATTCAGACTCTGAAAGACCTTGTGGGCTGGGAGCATCTGGGTCATTGAGAAGCACCGCTGGCTTCAATTTCCCGTTCATAAACTTGGCATGTTTCAGTCTTTGCACCAGTCACTCTCCACAACTGTGGGACCATTTATCTTACTTTTCCACAGCAGTAAGCTAACCCCAAAATGTAAAAACTAAAGAAAATAAACAGTCACTTTCCTATTAGCCCCAAATGCTGATAGAGAAAGTTGATGGTGAAGGCATTTCAGAGTCCTGCCCTGGGATCTAAGGTTGAGCACATGCTAATTTACCTTGAACAGTAGACCTCCAGAGCCAGGAGAAATGGGACCACCCATGCTCTGCAGGGAGTGCTGGCTCGCTCTTCACTATGATGGCTTGGGAAAGGCCGCAGTGCGTGTCCTCACATTGCATGGAGGAGGGAGTGTCACAGAGCTCTGGAACAATACGTGGGGTGCGTCCACACTGCAGTCAGCAGTGCCTGAGGTCCTTTGGCCACATTCACCTTTGTATCCCCTTCTTCCTGGTCCAAGCAGAAAGTAACCTCAGGAGGATGGAAATCTCCTTCAAATGGTAGCTTATCCTCTGCCTATAAACCTCCAGCCATAGGGATAGGTCTCAGTTCCTCCCAGGAGAACCTACCATTTTTTAAAATCCCTGATTATTGGAGGTTCTCTTTTTGTTTAGCTGAACTCCACTTTCCCCTAGCTTCTCCTTATTAGCCCCTTTGGATGGACCTGGAAGCAGTGTAGCTTTCAGGTGGTTCCTTCTGGAATTTTTGTGGCGGTGGCATGATGTCGCCAATGCAGTCACACTGGATGACTCTACAAAAAAGACAGTGGGGATAAGTGAAGATCCTGACAGTTGGAGACCCTGGACTTGAGCATTGATATCTTCTGTACATGACCTTTGAGCCTTTCCCATTCAACATGCTCTACCTTCTGCCCCATAGTTCGCTCTTTCAGCAGGTTGATGGTGTATGTGTGTGTTGGGGGAAATTCTCCCTTTTAATTTCAGCCATTTCTCCTCTTCTTCAACAGGCAGATCATCTTGGCAGAAGGCCAGCTAATACAAACTACAAACATGTAGTTTGGGGAGGACAGGATCAGAGCTCATTTATTTCTGCTCATTGGACTTGGCTCAACAGATGCAAAGCTGACTCTAAAGTCATTTTCCCCACCTTTCTTCTACTCCACTCCACTCCATCACCAGTCCCTCCTCCGAATTAGAGAAAATTTAAGTGACAAGGCCACATGGTTTTCTCTTCAGCTTTGCCTTCCTAGATTTTTTATGTTATGGAAATGGATGCTTCCCCATCCATAAACCAAGTTGAGAGATGTTTGTAGGAGTCTCAGCCATCTCTTATAATGCCCAGCAGCTAAATCTTCCTCTGGATTAGGAGACATACCGATCCTCCCTTAATATCTTCCTCTAATGTCTTCTAAGACTTGTTGCTTTTTGCATATATTCTTCTGTCCATTATAGGGGTGAAGCTGGTTTTTTTCATCAATTGACCAAGATTCTTTATATTAGAGTCTTTTTGTTCATTTGGGTGCATTCCAAGAAGGAGGTTATTATATAAATATGTGCTTCACCTGCAAGCTTTGTAAGAATTTTTGCTTTAGTTTTCATGATATGTTATTTGGCACATATAAATCTATTCCTATTATTTCTTTATTGCTAATTGTACCTTTCATCAATAATATAACTATTTTCATGATGGTTAATTTTTTTTGCACTGAATGCTTTTTTATGAAAATAATCTTTCCACCCTTTTTTTTTAGAGAGGAGTTGCATTTGGGAAACAGTAGAAGGGAGTGGGGGTACCTGTGCTTAGCTATTACTTGGGATATTTCTGTATCTTTTTAAGTGTTTTCTTTTGACTATAATAGAATTATATTTCTTTTTTTTAAGTCCTTCGATAGATGATTGGATAAAGAAGATGTGGTATATATACACAATCTAATATTATCCTGCCATAAGAAAAGATGAAATGATGCCATTTGAGACAACATGGATGGATCTTGAGATAATTATGCTAAGCAAAATAAGTCAGACAGAAAAAGCAGAGAACCACATGATTTCACTGATATGTGGTATATAAAACTGAAAACAACAAAGGAGCAAGACAAACAAATGAAGAAACAAAAACTTATATTTCTCAACCTAATCTGAGTGCTCATCTATCCATTTGAGTGTCTATCTATAACATTTGTATTTTTGTTCTTAATTCTGTCTTCTTGTTTTATGCTTTCTCCTTTGTTATGCTTTTACCGTTTCCTTTGTGCTCTTCTAAGAACTTCTCCTTTGCTTTTATTTTCTCCCAGTGATTTGGAAGTATATATACTGTTTCAAATTTACTTCTGGTATCCTTTAAGATTTTCCAAAACATACAGCTTTTGTTTTCTCTAACTGTAAAGTTTAAGAAAATTTAATAACTTTGTGCTCCCTTGTTAGATGAGGAATTTTTGCATACTTTCATCCATTTGCTTGTACCAGTATGATTATTTTTATTAACTTACTATTCGAATGTCATGTACCTTCTAATTTAATATTTTTTAAAATTTTGAAAACAAGTTTGACTTTATTTGCAAAACAATTTAATATCTAGATCTAAGTGTATACCTGGCAGTAATGCTAACCACAGGTCTTTTATATTATGATTCTCCATTTCTAAATATTTGTCTTTGATTTATTTTTCACTCGACCAGTAAGTTTTCCAAGAAAGACACATGTGTCTGGGATAACCAAGCATGTCTTTCTGATGACTTCTTATAGGCTGTATATAGAAATTTCAAATGTCTGTATCTTTCCCAAGAAAATCCAAAGGAATCCTGCATTGGCTTTTATTGCTCAATGTTGAAAGAGATGTTCTAAAATCTCTGGAAGATTTTTTCAGATATTTTCCTTTCTTCCTGCAAAGGTGATTTTGGGTGACTGTGTTTGATCATTAAACCATGTCAGTGCAATATATCTGCATGCAGGTTTCTAGTAGTTATAAAATTATTCATTTCTTTCAAAAAGTCCATATTTTCTTTTATAATCTCGGGAAGGTTTTCTTCCATGTAATGATTATTTTTCTGCCCATTGCTTTTCTAGTTTTTATTTCACAAAATGCCAGTGAGTCAGAAATTGGGTTTTCCTTTCTGGATATCTGTTATATTCCCTCTCATCATATTCTACTTTGTGTATTCATTTTTACTTTCTTAGAAAGCCTATGGAGTTTGGCCTCCAGATCATTGTTTTTTTCTTTTGCCAACTCTTGTCTTCACTGTCTGTGTGGCAGAGTCTTTGGTATCCCTACATTTCTTTCACTTTTTGTCTAAGTCTATCTCAGCCTCTTGCATATATTCATCTCTAGCTCATAAACTTCACGATTTCTTACATTTTATTCAGAGCATAGAATATATATGTGCATATATGTATGAAATATATATGAGAAAAGTACACATATATTGTACACACATACACACACACACACACACATATATGTATATTTTTTTTTCTTATACATATGTCTTCTGATGTGGGCGGTGAATCATTTTCTCCACATCCTTAGAACAATTATTTCCCTTTTTTAATCCTAATGTCTTCTCATTATTTCATTAAAGTCATAAGAGAACAAGAAAAGAACACTCAGGGTTCTTCGCCGACAGCTAGGGAGTATTTAATCCCCGTTTCCCACCAATAAGAGCTTACGCCGAGGGCCTGCTCACCGTGTGCTCCCTCTGACTGAAATCCCCTTGCCCATAGGAATCTAATCTGTATGTCTCTGCTGAACTGGGATGAACTGTCCTCTGCTACTGCTCCATGTGCTGAATATGAAGAGGAGAAGGTGCCCTGGGGTGAGGGCCGGCACATGCTGCCTTTCTCTTCCTCTTTGCTGGAGAGATCTCATGCAGTGCTGTCCTTAGAGGCAGGTGTCCTATTGCCCCGACTTGTTTCCATCATCTCTGCTGTTGAGTTCAATCCCAAAATGCAATGAATCACAATGTGAACATTTCCACCCAAATAACAGTGTCCTTAGTGGATGTGGCAAGATGGCAATTTCTGGTTGAGTGGCTACAGCAGGGAAATGGCTGTGTAAGGAAAGACTTGAGCATCTCAGAAAGCAAATCCTCTTACTGGGGGTTGGTGGCCAAGCTTTCTGTTTGATCCTCTGGGACCAGGTCACTGAGGAAGAACTAGACAGATGAGGTGAAAGCAAAGTCTCGTGTTGTTTCAGAGCTTTAAGGATGAGCTATCTATAAAGCATTTATGACAGTTCCATGGTTGAGCTCAATTACAAAACTCCTTGTTTCTAGTGCTTTACACCTCTTTGTTTCCTGGGAATTCCAATGGAAGCTGGAACAGATTTAGTCAGGCATAGGTCGCAAGTTTCATTCAGAGCCTGGAAGTCTCGTATTGTATATATTTTACCTTATATAGTACATGTTTTTGTAAACAGTATCAAAGATTTTCTTGAATGAATTGTTACACATGAACAAAGAATTAAAACTAAACATATAGGTCTCAGAAAACTAAGACTTGAGTGCTTGACAGAGTCAGAAGCAATTTCCAAAATACTTGACCATATCTATTCTTTATAATTTTAATGTAATACAAGCTCTGTTGTCTCATTGAATGTTTTTGTTAGGGTTGATTATCTAAGCTTCCCTTCTGCTTGGCTGGTCAACAGACTAGTTTACCTGAGCACATTTCCTAAGAGTTATGCTTGGAAGAGAGACAGCCTACTGAGCTTGCAGTTCTTGTTAACTTGCCCTCTCAAGTTCACTTAACAAACTAGCAAATGGGAATCACTCTTGATTCTCATAACTGTGCTAGTCTGAGGTAGGAAGTGTGTATCTTTTAAAGGCTGATCAAAGAACAGTAAATGGACCTCTACTCGGGGAGTATTTCAGACAAAATGCCCTCAGTAGAGGATATTGGGCCAGCTCCTCAACCGTGGAGACTGCACACTTGTTGGCTCTCTCACTGGTGAGACCTAATCTCCGACTCATCTGCCCTCAAAGCCCCTTTTACATAAGACACTGAATGCATCTGCCAGGTGCAGTGGATTCCTGCTCCACAAAACCTCTAGGCTCCTGACATCAAAGTGAGCCTACAATTGCAATGCTGGCATTTAAACAAGAAAACCAAATTGCCTTTCTCTCCCAGCTTCTGCTTTGGAATTCACCAAAGCCAGACCTGAGGAATGTGATGACATCCTAAAAGCCTGTGATTAATTCATGCTGGTCCCCAAGACTTTGCCCCTTAGTGCCACATGGTGAAGCAGTTACCACCACCTGGTTTTGCTCCACAGCCAGACTGCACTTCCAAGAATTCCAATCATCACTTGAATAGAGATAGGCTTGAGTGCATGGGTTCCTCCAGCGCTATTTTATGCAAATATCTTTAATCCATTCCCTCACTGAGATCCCCTTGCATAAGCAACCCTGCTTACCAATAGATTGTTTACACATGTAATTAATTGTGTGGGTTTTTTTCCGTCAGTTATTCAATGTGGGGTTTTCAGTTCCCTGTTCCAATGTTCTTGTACAAGTAGGGAGGCTAAGGTGGCAGGAAATGGGAGCTCCCCAGAGGAGAAGTAACTGTGATAAATGAGACTAGTCAGGCTATTTATATACAGGAAACAATAATCAAAGGAATGAAGCAACTCCTCAAAGTTTGCTAGTCGTTTTAAATCAGTAGTACTGAATTTTTTTTTGCCAAACCAAAGTTTTTTGTTTGTTATTTTTTTAATATATTACTTATTATCTTTTGTTTGAAAATAATCAGTATATGTGGGGAAAAGTTCATTGTAATTGTTTAAAGAATAAGAATAATTGAATGTGAGTTTTTCTGCTGAAACGTATAAGAACTTTGCACAACAGGGTCCAAATCAGACTATAGGATTTTCATTAAAGTCTGGAAAATAAGAACTTCAATGCCAGAATGAGGAAAGCTTATAAAAGGCAGAAGAGCATTATGCCAACTTTTTTCCAGAGGAAAAGAGTAGTATTTCTGTGGTTACACATTTCTGGAAGGGCTCATGTACCTTCAGTTGTCTCTAAGATGAGAAGTCAGACCTGAGAAGACGGGGTGTCTATTCATGACTGCAACCTCTTAGTTCCTGGGGCGGGGCCAGGATGCTGATGACCTGCTGGTCAAAGGGCTCAGTGGTGGACAAGACATATTTGATCTGCCCTGGGTTTCACTGTAACGTGGTAAGATCATTCTACCCTGAGCCCACAGAAGTCAAGTTTTTCAGGGTAACTCTAGGCCTGTTCCCTACTGACTGAGATGAAGCACCATTCTTTGAACTCTGGTAGCAAGAAAAATCCTGGGTTTTAGAATTGGGCCTTATCCTACTGTGCTGATTCTGGGCCATTGGTAAAGAAAGGCATTATTATTGTCTCCAAGTACAATTGCCAAGGAGTAGACACATCACCCAAACCGTGACAAAAGGCAGCAGGCCCAGACATATTGATGAACTCTCAATAAAAGAGCTTCCATCTGAGTAAGTCTGCAGGTAATTCTGGAATTGCTTAGCCATGGGTTTTCATCACAGTTTAGGTTCTGGATGTCACACCGTCTGCCTAGTTTAAGAGAGTGAAGAGAACTATCTGACTACCATAGACCAAAATCAAACTGAGATCTTGTTAGAGCCTTTGAGCTGTCTCTTTAACTGTGTCTGTTTGCTGTGGAGTCCCAGAATTCTTCCTGTCTTCATCTTGGGTTCCTGCAAACAGAGATGGCTGATGTGAAGGCCCACCTGTGGGAAGCCCAAGTCTCACATACTACCTAAATTGTGCCTGAGAAAGGCTTTAAGTGCTTCCAGCTTGTCCCAGTTTATGGGACAAGGGAAAGATTCTGGATCTCACCATGGAGTTGGGAAGCAACCGGGAAGGACAGTGCTTTACTCACTGACTCCACACCCTCACCTCCCTTTCATGACCCTCCTCACTCCAATCAGGCACCCTGCCCATAGATCCACACTCACCATGCTCTAGCAAGACTTCTTGGCCATTTGTCCAGTCCTCTTTGTGTTTGTCTTCTTGGAGGCTTTGGATGCCACTCCTTCCTTGAACCTTCTTCAACTGTGTTTCTGTGAAGAACAGCTTCCAGTTCTCCACCTGTCTGGTCACTCCTCCCTTATATCCTCTGTGGGCTTCTCTTCCTCACCTGCCTCAGAGCTCTTTCCCTCTCCTGAACACTGTGCTGATGGTCCCATACACACAACACCCCCATGCACTCTGATGTCTCCTAAATCCCTATCTCCACTAGACTCATACCCCTTCCTCTGGATTCGTATTCCCAGTTGTATGTTTCAAATGCATAAATTTTATGGTATGTGAGTTACATCTCAATAAAGATGTTGAAAAAAAAAGTAAATGTCAGCCCCCTGATATACTGATCTATCTCACACACTGCGTGTAGCTGGAGCCTCCGCCTTCCGGCCACAGTTTTAGCTCCAATTCTACTTCTTCCATCTCAGCATACTACATTTCAGATATAGCAAGTCATCACTACATTTAAAATAATTCTTTAAATTCGGTGTTTTTCTCATGGCCCCTTACTTTTGTACATGCTATTTCCTATTTCTGGAATGCCTTTCCCTCAAACCTCTTGGTTTTCTGGTGAATGTCCATCCATTCACCAGTATCTCTCCCAACCACAAGTGGCATTTGATTCCTCTTGTATGGTTCCCACACAGTCCTGATCTCAGGGGACCAGCTAAGAATTCAAGTCTAGCGTTGAATGACACGGAGCAGGTATAGAAGCAAAAGAGAGAAGTATAGAATTGCACAGATCTGGATTTCACTTTCAGATCTCTCCCTGTATTATCCTGGGCAAAGGAATTATCCTCTCTGAGTGTCAGTTTCATATTTGTAAAAACAAGAGTAACACTATACACCTAACAAATTGTTTTGGGAGAATTACATGAGATGAGGTGCTTCAGGTGATTGGTACACATAATAAAGGTTAACTTTCTTTGCTTCTTCCTGTGCCTTGACTATTTCTGTATGTTTGGTCATAGATAAATGTCTAGTATTGAGTGGACAATCTATAAATGTTTTGTTGAGTGAATGAATAAATGATTTTTTCTACTGTGAGTTGTGGACCTACCTGTCCTGGGTAGTCACTCATTCTGAATTGCTCTGACTATATATCACAATAATGTAGGGCCTGAAAAGCTGATTTTTTTAAATTTATTTATTTATTAAATTTATTGGGGGTGACATTTGTTACTAAAATTATATAGGCTTCAAGTGTACATTCCTATGATATATCATCTATATATCACATTGTATGTTCACCACCCGGAGTCAGTTCTCCTTCCATTACCATATATTTGACCCCCTTTACCCTCTTCTACCTCCTCCCTCCCCTCAAAAGTTGATATTAGAGCAGGTATTACTGCTCTACTACTGATATCACTGATGGTATGATGACGATGGTGATGATGATAATGATGAAAGAATGAGTAAACACCATGAAGAACTTCATAGTTTTCATCAAAGAAAATCAAATAAAATACAATGAAACCATTAGAAACATCAAGGGAATTTAGTAAAACTCCCTCCAGTAAAATGGCAGATTACAAAACATCACGGTATTGCCTAAGCATAAACAACAAGTATTTAGAAAATAAGATTATTAAAGAACATTCCACTTAGAGTTGTAAAACAATTATAAAGAAATGTCTTGGAATGAGTTGAACAAAAAATGTAAAGTAGCTGTATAAGGAACGTTAAATTTCTGAGGAATATAAAAGACCTAAATATGTGGAAGTTAAACTCTGACATTGAATATCATAAAATGTCAGCTTTTATCCCACACATATTAACATTTTCTGGAACTACACAACCTGCTTCTAAAGTTCATCTGGAAATGTTATGTGTGTACAGTCCGGAAAATTCTGACAGAAAAAGAGTGGTAATGAGGTCAAGGCCTATTAGATATTAAAACGTATTCTAAAGCTGTGGTAACTAAAGTTTTTTTTTTTCTAGAGTAGGAACAAACAAATTGGTAATTATAAAGAGATTTCAGAATTAAATACATACAGGATTATAACATGCAATAATGGCAGAATTTAAAACAATTGAACAAAAAATAGATGATTAAATAAATGGCAAGAAGACAGCTGCCTAAAATTAAGGTGACTTACACATGTAATATTTTGTTAGAGAAGGTGTTTCAAGCAAGAAACAGAAACTAGAGCTCATAAAGGAAAAGACTGATAAACTTGACAACAAAAACATTGCGATGAACATCGAAAGGCCAACAAATGACAAAAAGAAGGAAAAGAATTTTAATACATAAAAACTCTTTGCAAATCAACAACATAGCAGAAAAAAATAAGAAAAAAACATTATGGGCAGTTTACATTAACAGAAATGCAAATTGCACATAAATAATTTGAAAGAAGCTAAGCATCCCTCATAAATAATTGCAAGTTAAGATGTTTTCCATTGTTCACTTAAGAAAGTATTGATAATACATGATTAAGGGAATATACAGAAGCCCAGCTGATTTCATTGGAGGTCAATATGTCATTATCTAAATAAATTAAAATTCCTCCCATACTGTGAGTTCATGTTCAACAGACACAGATGGGATTTTGGGTGGGCACAAGGCCTGAGTAAAATGATACTGACACTGACTTTGGCAGCCGTGCAAAGACTAGAAACAACCAATCACAATATATTCCCACAATGAAATACAGTGCATCCATGAAGAATAAATTAGATCTGTAACTCCTAAAGTGGAGTTTATATTGACTGTAAAATGAAGAGTAAGTGTGAAGTACCTCACAGAGCACTCCCAACTGCATTTAAAAAGATGAATATACTTACTTTTGTGTGTTTAAAACATTTTTGAAAGGATATTTAAGAAAATTCTAAGAATAGCTGCTTTGAAGAATGAACCGTAAAGGATGAGTGCTCTGAGAGGACAGGATTTATCCTGTTTTTTTTTATTTTTGTATGTATTTGAATAGTCAACCATATGTAGATATTGTCTCAATAAAAACTCTAATTTTAAAATAACACTGTAGAAAGAATTCAATATTTCTGAGGCTTCTTTCTCCCCAAATTAATACAAAAAGTTATCAGTTGATTTAAAAGTATGCTTTTTTAAATTAGAAGGTGATATGTGATCACTTTTGTAGTATATTCGTTAAAATGCATTCATACATTATCTCAATTTTTAGTTACAACCCTCCTCTGACATGGATTTAACCTTCTGTTTTATTGCAGAAGCTTAGTTTGTCAACTCAATAATAGCCCGAGTCCCTCTGAGCTATTTCCCACACAAGGAACAACTCCCTTGGGGTCACATCTCATCTCTAGAAGTCCTCTGGGTCTGCTGCAGCTGCTGCTTTTAACATGAGGCAAGGGGGTCAGAAAGGATCCCACCTTCTGTCTCACTCACCTGGAACTGCCACTTCCATCAGGAGGTCGAGGCATTTGGAGCAGAGGGGTCTACAGTCCACTTGCTCAGGAGAAGCCTTGATTGGTTACGTAGCAAACCAGAACTACCCAGGGCTCGGCCACCGTTGGTGTCTCAGGGCCAACAACACTATAGCAGCTCACATTCTCGTCGCCCTTAATATAGGCCTCCAGCCTGTAACACAGGCCTCCTTCCTTGCTCCCCACTGGTCAGATGTTCTCCAGCCGTATCACTCCGCTCCTCCCCACCACTGCACCGCCCCACAAACTACCACATGCCTTCATTCCTTCCTTTGCCACTGGATCTGGAGCATCGTTTTCATGATAGACATTCCTTAGCCTCTTCACAGAACAGATCAGCTCTCCCATCTGGACTGAAACACAAGTCTACACTGAGAACCCCACAGTCTTCTCAAGTGAAGAGAGCGATATCTCCACTAACCATAGGGGCAGATGAGAAACTGGCATTCTCTCTGCCATTTGCTATGCCCATTCTTCTTTCCTCTTTGTACCATATGTCACTCATTGGCTGCCATCACCCCTGTCTTCCTCCCATCACACTTCATCGTTCATTGAAAACTACTCCTGTCTTTCTCTTATTCCCTTGACTCCCCCACCCCCCAGGTGTCCTTATCATCATCTTCACTTACTTCAGTGTTCATGTGGGTTACACGTGGATCCCCAATCTAATACCGTCCAACAGATTTGTGCTCCAGCAACCTGCTCCTGTAGCTCAGGGTGGGGGTGCCCTCCAGTGGCACCGTTTTGCCTCGCCTCCGACATTTTAATAACAACACACAAAGAGAAAAGCACAAGCTTGAAATTTTCAGGAGAGAACGGGAAAGTATAAAAAGTGGTACGGCAGATTTGAAAAGTACAGAGATTGTGGCTTTTTAACTTTTTTTCCCAATTGCCTTTAGGACAAAAATCTAAAGTCCATAGTGTGAACCCTAAGACCTCTAATAATCTGGCTCCGGCCCTTGTCATCACCTTTATGTACTCATGCTTCCCCTTCCTGTCTGAAGATCCATCCATGCTCAGCTAACCATGGTCCTCCAAGACTCTAGGAATCTCCATGTTTTGAGTGTATGACTCATTTTGGTTGGATTGCCTGCCTTCCCCAAGCTCCACCTACTCATCTTGCAACACTCAGTGGTGTTGCAACCTAATGAAAACCCTTCACATTAAGGATGAGAGACTAAAAAGGAGGACAGTTATAATTAGAGAGTATGTCATCATAAGGGTCCCTTTACATTTTATTTACTTTGCTATGTGCTGAAACTCTATTAAATAATACCATTGTCTATTGTAGAAATATAGAAACTGTAAAGTGAAGAGGTGAAATAACCTTCACACCTAGAGAACAAGTGGCAAAGTTGAATTATAATTAAGACTTTTAACATCTAGCACTATTTGGGGCCAGTTTTTGCCACACTGTTAGCCTTAATAGTCCTGTTTATGATCTGAAAAAAAAAACAAATTTACAAGCAGCCTGACAATGTTATGCATGAAGAGCAGTTATCTACTATGGATAAATAAACTAGACACCACTTGCATCATCCAGGTCCTTCCACATGTGTCTTGTTTATATTCAATACCCACCTGTCTGAGCCATCCTCCCTCTATCCCCCTTGCCGCAATCCAGAGTGGGCAAAGCCTGGGAACTATATGCTCAATCCCTTGGAATTCCAGCTGGACTCCACCGTTGGAAGGCCTCCTACAACATTTGGAAGGCAGAAGAGAAAGAGAAGCCGTCTAATGCTCCCACCACAGCTGAATGCAGGCATGGGCCTTTGGCAGATGGGTCACCGGGTTTTCCTCTGCCATGAGGCACCATCGGGGACGTCCCCACTTCGGGACTGCTTGGCTCCAGGGCTGTAGCCCCTGAGATCTATGTGAAAGCTCCCAGCACCTCAGGCATCCTTATGAAAGCACCTGCTTGGGTACTAAAGATAACAGAGACTTTTGCCTTTCCAGAATTTGCAAAGGCGGCCTGCCCCTTCACACCCCAGGTTGCCTAATTCCCTAGAACCTGCTACCGACCTCTTATTCTTTGAAATACCTAGAGTGGTGCTTGGATTCCTGACTAAACCCCAACTGAAAAAAATCGACATATTCCACTTATTTCCATAATCCACAAGAAAAGAGTTTTCTAAGCAATGATAACTGGAGCTCATACGTAGAATTAAACAATTTGTAAATAGCAGAAGATGTGTTTTGATTTAGGTATGTTTGATATATCTTTTCTCATTTTAGAACATGAATTTTGTATAAATTATAAAAGGACTTATTCTACTATGCTAAAGTGAATAACAGTAACAGTTTTCTTTGATGTCTTACTCACTGCATAGATTTCTTTATCTCACCCAGCTCACCTTACCTGCATTTTCTGGGTATGAATTCCAATACAGCCCCTGGAATTCTCTGTCCAGGGCAAGAGCTGTCAGCATGATGAGCTTCCTCCCCTGTTAGAACTGCAGGAAAAGACTGCATCTGAGCACCACTTCCTGCAGACTGGATTTACCATATGAGTACTTAAATAGACCCAGGTTGATTTGTGGCCTATGGGCCAAGAAATATAAAAGTCCCTGCCAGGTAGAAAAATACTAAAATCCATTATGCTTTCATCATATGCACTGAAGAATGAGGGAGAAGATGGTTTCCTTGAAATAACAGGATCTAAAAGATTATTTTTTGTACTATGTTAGGAGATAAAGTATTTCTCTTCCAGACCTCTGGGATGAGTGAGTGAACATCTAACACTACTTAGCTCTTGTTTGCATTAGAAATCCATTTCTGCCAGGAAGCCTACTTTGGTTCCAATGAAGCCAAGTTGTCCCCACCGGCCTCCTTCTCTAGATCCAGGCCAGTAAGAGCTTTGCTCCCTCCTGGCCTGGGAAGGGCACCATTGCTGCCCACTCGGGGCCCCCTTGATGTGCACAACTGCATCATTCATGCACTAGGATCTGAGTTTCCTCCTCCTTCCTTACCTCCCCTCCTTCCCTCACTTTCCTCCTTCCTTCTCACCCTCCCTGCTTCCTTCAGTCTTTCTTGAGCACCTTCTATATGTGTGATGCTGTAATTAGGTGCTGGGGTGTTCTGTTGATCAGAACCCAGTAAACTTCTTCAAGAAACAAACCCTATTGGAGAAGACAGTAAAGAAATTGATGATTACAGGGCAGTTTGATGCATCTTATACCAGGAAGATCAGGGCCCTTTGGGGCACATAGGAGGGGCAGCTAACCTGTCTAGGGCCACCCTGTCTGATAGAAATATAATGTGAACCACATATGGAAACCTGAGTTTTCTTGTGGTTACAATTTTTTAAGTTTTTAAATTTCAATTAATTTTAATATTTTATTTAAATACATGTATCCAAAATATTATCATTTCAACATGTAATTGATATAAAATTTATGCTAAATCTGCTATGTAGTTTATACTTACAGCTTAAAATTGGCTCCCAGTCACACTGGCCACATTTCAAGGGCTTGGCAACCACATGGGATAGAGGCTTCTGCCTTGGACAGTAGGGTCTAGGAAGGTTTGGAGGTGATTCCTAAAGGACACAGTTCAGCTGAGCTACAGGGTGAGAGGGGGACTCCTACAGGAGAAGGGAGAGAAAAGGACATTCTATGGAGAATGAAGTGCATTGCAGAGGCTAAAACACCCAGGACAGGGAGCCTAGCAGGTTCCAGGCCACTGGCAGTGTGGCATGGGGCAGCAGAAGGCAGCACAGAGAGAGTGACAAGTAAGTTGAGAAGACACCAGATGAGATCAAAGCAAAGTGTCTGTGCAGAGGAAATCTGAACTTCCTCCTCTGGGCAGTGGGGACTCTCGAGTGTACTGTGTAGTGACTTGGTCAAATGAGCATTTTTAGGAGAATCTAGAAATATACCGTAGTGAAGAGGGTGAATGAGGAATGGAGGACAGGACTAGAGGCAGAAACGTCTCCTAGAAAGCTGTCAAAATCATCCAGGCTTGAGGGTCAGTCTTGCATCAAGCCTATGGCTGGAGGGTCAGAAAAATGGATTCAAGAGAAATTAAATGAATGAAAGAAAAACAATCTGATGACTGCTTAGATGTAGGGGACACAGGAGAAGGAAAACTCAGGGACCTCTGGCTGGAAAGCTGGCATGTATGATGTTGTTCAGTATAATGGAATACAGAGGAGGTCAAGTTCTGAGGGAAATCGAGAGTTCTCTCTGGAAGATGCTGCATTTGAGGTTTGTCTTAGCCCGGGCTGCCATAACAAAATACCACGGACCTGGGGGCTTAAACAACAGACATTTATTTCTCATACTTCTGGAGGCTGTAAGTCCAAGATCAAGGTCCTGGGAGATTCTGTTTCTGATGAGAGCCTAGATGGCCACCTTCTCAGTGTCTTCACAAGAAAGAGGGCAAGGTAAGGACTCTCTGGTGTCCCTACTTATAAGGACACTTACTATGGGATCAGAGTCCCACCCTTAGGACCTCAGATAACTTTAATTACCTCCGTATAGGCCCTATCTCCAAATAAGTCACATTAGGGCTTCAACATAGGAATTTAGGGAGACAATTCAATCCATAACAGGTTGTTGGAAGCCATTCAAGTGGAGCAGCTGCAATGAAGGACTCAGGTCGGGGGCTATGGAGGGAGGTCCAGGCTGGAGAGTGGGGTGGGGAACCCTCACATACATAGCCATCCCAGGACCCTGTGTTTGCTCCTACTTCACAGCATCCCTGTCTGATGCAGGCTTTCAGCATCACTCACCGATGCTCACCAGCAGCTGCCAATCACTCCTCACTGTTTCTGCCCTATGTATTGTCTCCAAAGGCATCTTCCTAAAAGAAAGTCATAGAATAAAGTCCTGTTGCTCACAAAGTCCTCATACTAACGTTCAAGGTCCTTGACCATCTGGGCCATTATTCGTCGCAAACTTTACATCAAAAGCACAAAGCCCTTCACATTATCCCCCAAACCAGCTGCTCCTTCCCCACCTCTGCCTACCTGAAATGAGCTCCACTCTAAACAGCTCACTCCCCTGGCCTTGGACCCCCAGTCCAGGCCACGCTGATAGCCACAGCAGGTGTTCCCCATTATGGTTACCTGTGCCATGCAGCATCATTTCATGAGATTCCCCACAGCTAACCCAAGACCTGTGGGTAAGAGTTGGAGGGACGCTGCAGTTAGCTCTGCCACACAGAGCCTGCTCTGAGACAGCGCTTCTTCCAGGTGAATGTGTGTATAGAGTTCCTGGGATTTTGCAAAGACACAGATTATCACTCCATGGGTCCCGGGTCGACCTGAAACTCTGCATTTCTAAAAGTGTGGTATAGATGCTGTGGACTCTGGATGCTACTTTGAGTATCACTGCTCTTCACGACCTATCTAGAAACGCCTCAAACCTGAATTCCCTGGCATAGGAGGTGTTCAAATACAGTTACATAGATGGCCGTGGGCGTGCACCAAGAGATTAGTGCTCTGAGATTCAGAGATGTGCGATTCTTCCGGGGTCAATTTATCACTGAGGACAGCATAAGAGGTCTCTATCCCCCAGCACTGAGTGTTCCATAGGGAGCCCAGGGCTGAGAATGACCAGGGAAGCCTGCTCCACCTCCATTACTGGCCATGCCTTTTCACAGGGCTGCAGGGCGCTCTACATAAAAAGCTTTTTGGCCATCTGTATGCCTTTTTTTGTGACTTTCATGTCACATCTGTCCTGGCAATGAAAATGCACTTCAAGACTCCAACCACAGGGAGCATAGATGGCCCAGGGCCCAGCTGCTGGCTCTGCAGCCCAGGGGGGACATGGGCAGAGGCTACCCCACCCATGGGCGTGAGTGGCAGGGAGAGCAAGGCCTGGCCCATTCTCTGACACCTGAGACTCCCAGAATGTCCAGGATACTTCCTTCCACCCTTCTCTTTCTCTTTCCCTGCAGTCTGACTTCCTGCCAGCTCCATCCCTCCATTACCCCCTCACCCTCTTTTCCCTAACAAAACCCTCCTCAGGTTCACACCATTTCTGCTCTTCTCAGAGAGCCAAGCTGACCCAATGTCCTTGACCAGTTTCTTTTGGATCATTGATGCTTTTCACAGAAGGCAGAAAGAACATGCCAACTAAACCTTGGTCATATTTGCTGCAAACATTTTCATTAGTTTGTTACTTACTTTTATTTCTGCTTTTGGCACATTTTTTGTTTTTGTTTTTTTATTCAGAGATTTTTAATTTTTACAAAATTAAAACCAATCTCCCCAGGATATCTCCTCTGAACCCCTCACCCCCCAAAAAAAAACGTAAACTTCCCTCCACTCCATGGCATTGGGCCCCATATTTGTCCCTAAAACAACTATGAGTACTCAGCATGTTATAAGGTCAACTCATTACCCAGCTTTCCAGAAGGCAGGTTTGCAATCTCCTTCCCTTTCTAGGCATCCTGGGGTCTCCCTCTCCCTCGAGTAGCATCTTTTCCAAACAACTGCCATGCTCTTGTCATGGGGACTCCTGGTGAGTTAATTTTCCCCAAAGTGTTATAATTACAATGTCCATGTTCATCCTAAAATCTGATAAATACTCGTCTCTCTCCCTCTAAATTGTTTTTATGGTTTTTACTTTTACAGTCTACTCTTCAAGTGATATGGAATATCTTTTTTAGGGGGTGGGCAGGGAGGTTGGCAAAATAATATTTTTGAAGTACCATTTCAGATGATTCTCTAATAAATAATACACACACACACACATTAGTATTTGTAATGTAAACACTGGCTTGTTTTTGCTGCCTAAGCTATGAGTGCAAGGAGTGTTAAGATGTGCAAAGCCCAGAGTGTTTGTTCCTGGACCCAGGTGCCCATCAGAGTAGGGCAGGCCCTGGTGGGAGCTGAGCCAGCTCAGCCAACCGGGCCTTAGCATGCTGACGGGTGTTGGTCAGCAGCCCAGAGAGGGCCAGTCTCAGGGAGCCCCAGCCCCTCAGAGGGTGGGTGTCTTAGCAGGGTGCATGAGCATAGCTCCACAGGGCCAAGGAGTAGCCAGTAAACAGTTATCCCAGCAGGCAGGTGGCGACTCCAAAGGGACTGTGCAAAGGAAGAGGTAAGAAGGGTTAAGTCTCCATCAGGCCTGTAAGATCTCTCCTCTGGAGGTGAAGGGGCCATTGAAAACCAAGCACTCTGGACACCTGAAACTAATATAAAATAATATGCAATATCAACTATAATTGGAAAAAAAATGGTCACAGGGATGTAAAGTACAGCATAGGGGATATAGTCACTACCATTGTAATAACTATGTACAGGTGTTAGATGGGTAATAGACTTATTGGGGTGATCACTCTGGGAGGTATATAAATGTCTAATCACTATGTTGTTGTTTTTATACCTGAAACTAATGGAGCATTGTATTTTAATGGTAATTGAAAAATAAATTTTTAAAAATTGAAAACAAAAAAGACAAGCAAGCAAAAAAAAAAAAAAAACAAAAAACACTCTGGGGTGAATACTGAGGCACACTGACAGCAAGGTCGACCAGATGCTGAACCATCCAAGGGAAGGGAATATCCCCATCTGTGAGACAGAAGCATCAGAAGACAGAAAATGCAGTGTGGAACCCAGAGCTGGGCTCTTTCTACCACCCAAAGGTACCACTCAGGGTCCCAGCAGGCTAGTCACCAAGGGAAGTGGGCTTTAGGCTGACACCCAGGACACAGGGACCTCAGTCCCCATTAGGGGTGGTACATGAGAGCAACCTGGGTTCAGGGTGGCTCATATCTTTCTAAGAACAAAATAAAAGATTATGGGAAAGACAGGACTGTGATCTACTTCTTGGGTAACAGGTGCCTATTACAGCTCAGATCATATGAACCAAAATATATATTTTCATTGTCTGCTCCTGGCAATGCACTTCAATTGAAGTGGGGAGGGGAAAATCCTCTTTATCTATGAATTGAACATTTAATGTGGGAATTTTGATAGTAGGCCACAAGTAAGGACTCTGTGAGTTTAGAAAAAGGACAGTCTAGTCTTCCATTAAAAAAATAAAACACACCATAAAGAATAGAAGACATTTTAGAAAGTGCTTTATAGATAGTCATTAAACATAGCTGAATTTATGTATTTTAATCAGAATGGGTCCCAGAAGCGTAAGCACTTTTTAATTGACATTTCTGCTTTATCAACATCTTTTTGTGTTGTAATTTTTTTTTTAAAAGGACATAGAAAAGGTGTAGCTATAGCTGGGAGCATTTTATCCATTGGCTCCAAAACCAATGATTTCTGTATTTTATTTGGACTACATAGTTTTCCACTCATTGAAACCTAATTAAAATTTTGCAATTTATCCCTGTAATAATTAGACTTTTATATGAAGCTACACCAAAAACATTTAGATCCTTAAAGAATGGAAGGTTATAGTATGTGGAAAATGTGAACATCAGCGTCAGTAACACTTAGCCAAGTAGAGGTATGGGGTGGGCTTTGGTGCTTATCTGAGATAACAGTAGCGTGAAAGAGGTGATTTGCAGCAGTAACCAACCTGACTCAGCCCCAGTAGCAGCCCCAGACCTGAGTATGAGTCCTTATTTATACTTGGTTGTATGGCCTTGGGAAAGTGACTTGGGCTCCCAGGTCTTCAGTTTCCCCTTTTGTGTTTGATTGTTTGCTAGTTCGCTGTGCTTCTTTTTCAGTAGACTGGACAGGACCCAGGACAGGTACCACATCTGCTCTCATCAATGGTTTGACCAGCACTGGGTTTGACCAGCACTTGGCCCATGGAAGAAACTCAATAAGTGATCCAATATGAACATTGATAATATTTGCTCAGACGGCTGCACCGCACCCAGTGGAGAAGGCTGTTGCTTCTCCACATGGTGTTGCTGGGCTCCGCTGGGGTTAGAGGGTCATGATGACTTCAGTCACACCTGAAGCTCCTGCTGGGACAGCTGGAATGGCTAGGGACTCAGCTGTGCTCACTCCCCAGCAAGGTATTCAGACTTCTTATAGACCAACTGCTTCCAAGAACGCAAGAGGGGGCATAGCCAGGCTTAGCTGGAAATAGGCAATTCTGTGCAGGCCAATTTGGCCACATTCTGTCATTAAAGAGGAAAGGAAACATCCTCCAGCCCTTGATGAGAGATGCAGCAAGCATGTATGGGTAAAGGGCTGGATGGCAGCTGTCTGCACACACCGCCCACTCCTGGAGGTGACCCTGAGTTCCACTATTCCTATATAATTTACAGTAATAACCTCACATGTCCCAAAAGCTTGGATAATTAGGCTTTGGGGTATTTATTTTATTGGTTTCTTATGGCTGCTGGAACAAATTAGCACAGATTTAGTGGCAACACAACTTATTATCTTATAGTTCTAGAGATTGGAAGTCTGAAATCAGTTCTACTAAACTGAAACCAAGGTGTTAGCCGGGCTGATTCCTTCAGAAGGCTCTAGGGGGAAATCCATTCCTTGGTCTTTTACAGCATTTGGAGGCTGCCCACATTCCTCTGTGCATGGCCCCTTCCACCATCTCCAAAACCATGAAAGGCCAGTCCAGTCCTTCTCACATGGGATCACTCCCTTCCTCTCTCACTTTTAAAGGCCTTCGTGATTAGTGACACCACTTAGTGACACAGATATGTTCTGAGAAATGTGTTGTTAGGTGGTTTCATCATCTTGCGAACATCACAGGATGCACTTACACAAAACTAGGTGGTACAGCCCACTATAACCTAGGCTATGTGGTCTCGTCTATTGCTCTGAGACTACAAGCCTGTCCAGCATATTACTATACAAAGCAACATGATATTAAATTAAGCACAAGAGAAAATGATGTGATCAAGAGCTGTGGTCAACAGGAGATGTATGAGGCTGCTGCCAGCCTAACACAGCATACTCTTTTACAGCAAACTTTTCTTTATAAATGCAGAGTACACTCTAAAATAATGATAAAAATATAGCATAATAAATATACAAACCAGTAACACAGCCATTAATTATCATTATTGAGTATTATGTATTGTACACATAATTGTATGTGCTATATTTTTATATGACTGGCAGTGAAGTAGGCATGTTTACACCAGCATCACCACTTACATGTGAGGAATGCGTTGCATAATGCCCTTATGATGGCTAAGATGTCATTAGGCAACAGGAATTTTTCAGCTCCATTATTATCTTATGTAACCACCGCCCTATACTCATATGTGGCCCATCATTGACTGAAAATCTCATTATGCAGGACAGGACTGTACTTGGCGCCCACGTGGATAGTGCAGGACAATCTCCCCATCTCAAGGTCAGCTGACTTGTAACCCTGGTTCCATCTGCTGCGTTAACCCTCCTTGTGATGGAACATAACGTGTTCGCAGGTTTCGAGGATCATGACATGGATATCTTTGGAGCTATTGTTCAGCGTGTTACAGTCATCACTTCAGGTACTTTTTAAAAAATGTTTTAATCATTTTGGATATATTTTTTAAAAATCTATAAATATGAAAGTTCTTTCCTCCATTCTAATCTGTTAAACTTGTTAGACATATCCAAAAAAAATTGTTAAGGCTCTGGGTGAGAGTTGAAGGAATCCTCTTAGCAGAATGCTTAGTCTGGGGGAAGAGGAGAGAGATGTGGCAGGACCTGCTGCTTTGGGGAGCTGGTGGTAGGGGCGTGAAGCCCCCCAGCCTCCTCATGGGAACAAGCAGGCTTGTCGACACAGTGTGTGTGTGTGTGTAACTCCCAGGACCAAGGCTAGACAGCAGCGCGTGAGTGCTGTGATGCTGGCTGGCAACTCCGCTATCCTTGGGGCAAGTTTGTCTAGCAGCTGCTTTCAGCAGAATGTGACAATGTACTTTAGAGGCTATAAATGTGACAAATGGAAGGACTGGAGGAGGGCATTTTCTTCATCCAGGGGCAGAACATCATTTCCTGAGATTTTACTGATAATCCAAGTTTAAAAATTATAATAGAAGTCTAAATATCTAGTCCTTTTGCTTTCCCACTACAAGGGAAGCAGAGACAAACCAAACACATCAATGTGAACTTGGTCATTTAATGAGGTCGTTTAAGATAGAACTACATTCCCCCAGTGCGTGGAAAAATTAGGGGGTAGACACACATCCAGCTCATGTTGCAGACAAACCTACTGCATGTGTGGCACTGGAAACAAAATAGAAAACCTATGTGAATGGTTTTTAAAAGGGGGGGAAGGGTGGCTGAGAAAATTCTTGCCCAGTAATCCTGTCATCTTACTTGTCTGCCCAAAGCTGAGATTTGGCATTCTGCCTCATCTGTTTAGTGCAGCTCATAATAACACGGGTGAGACCACTGATGTTAGTGTAAACATTACACATGGACTTGGCTTGATAAATGGGGCACATGCTGCAGGAACTTGATTTTCCAGTCCAGGGAGGCAAGGAGACCTCCCAGATAGAAGCTACTGGAACACTGGGACCACGAGGCTAGGCACAGGCAGTGTGGAGGCTCCGGACACACCAGTCAGACCTTATCATGCTCTGCGATGTGGGGCTTCCAGTCTTCATAGGACCTTCCACTTACAGAGTTCTACGGGGTGAATGGCTAAGTAGCCAACCAGACATACCAGACCCAGGCGAGACTCACAGGTGCCCAGTGATCTCTTCTGCCAACCTCCTGCTGTCTTTGCCTTTGTTGACCTCACCTGATAAGAGCTGTGCCTCCTCTAAGCCACCTGCATACACCGTCCTCCATTGTAGGGGACCCTAAGCTTCTACTGTGTTTCCCTGAAAATAAGACCTACGCAGAAAATAAGCCCTAGCATGATTTTTCAGGATGCTTATAATATAAAATAAGCCCTAATGCGTCTTTTGGAGAAAAACTTAATATAAGACCAGGTCTTATTTTCGGGGAAATATGATAGGGCTTATTTTGTATTACAAGCATCCTGAAAAGTCATGCTAGGGCTTATTTTCCGGGTAGGTCTTATTTTGGGGGAAACACGGTAGTATTCACAAGAAAGGTGCCTCAATCTGTACTAATGCTCGTGTCCTGCTCAAGGGAAGATTACTGCTGCCCCAGTGATATATCAGAAGGAGAAACTACAGGCCTGGGTAACAGAGTCATTACCCCTTCGAATGACAAGTGCAAACCAGATGTTGTCAACCACCCACATGCTCCCTCCATCCTTCTCCCCTTCCCACAGTCCCAGGCCAGGAACAAAGGACAGACCCATTAACAGGACATTCTATTGATAGAGATGGGGTTCGTAATCTAAAATGCTGAAATGGCACTGCTGTGATTAATTCAATCAAATGACATGGTGATTATGTTAAACAAGAGCAGTGGCCTAAGCATCAGAAGTTTCAGAATTCTCATCCCAAATCGACTTCCCTGAGTCTGTTTCCTGGTCTACAAAATAGGAATAAATAATTTTAGCCTTGATTGTTTCCTTCACAGTGATGTTGTAGGGATCAGTAAGATCCTCACTGTGTAACACCTACATCTTCCTTACACGTTAGCAGTTCCAATAAAGAAAAATAAACACTCTGAAGAAATAAGAAAATAATTGTCCTCACTGGATTCATAGTGCATGGCTTTCCAGAGGGCCTGGAACCCAAGCACTCTTCAGGAAAATTCTCTGGGTATCAGAAATAGTAAGGATTTCTAGGAGAGGCATGTTCATGATCTTGACACAAACTATAAGAGATCCTTGCCAGTTATGCTCTAAGAAAAAAAAAAATTTAATTGACTTAACTTGCCAGTTCCAGCCAAGGAGGAGTAGCCTCATTTCCTCTCCAGTTCTCTCATTAAAAATAAAAATTTCTGGATATAACACAAAAAGTCAAACATTAAAAAATTAAACATAGAATTACCTATGATCCAGCAATTCCACTTCTTGACATATAAACAAAAGAATCAAAACCAAAGTCTCAAACAGATACTTGCACACCCATGTTCATAGCATTATGCACAATAACCAAAAGCGAAAGAAACCCAAGTGTCCATCAATAGATAAATGGATAAACAAAATGTGGTACATACATACAATGAAATATTATTCAGCTTTTAAAAAGAAGGAAATTCTGACACATGGTACAACATGGCTAAACCTTGAAACATTATGCCAAATGAAATAAGCCAGTCACAAAAAGACAAATATTCTATGATTGCATTTTTATGAGGTACCTAGGGAAGACAAATTCATAGAGACCAAAAGCAGATGGTTGCCAGGGGCTGGGGGCGGGGAATGATGACCTACTATGTAACGGGTCAGAGTGTCAGTTTGGGAAGATAAAAGGATCTGGATATGTGTGGTGATGTTGGTTCCAAGTCATGGTGAAGACACTTAATTCCACAAAACTGTATGCTTAAAACGATAAATTTTATGGTCTGCATACTTTACCACAATAAAAAAAATCAAACACAGGAAGTCTCTGAAAGGTGGGAAGAATAAGACACCTTCCTAGAGACCCTGGGATTTGAGGTACAACACAGCAGTGAGGTCCCTGGATTTTCTTTAAGTGTGCATGTAATCCAGATAGGGCACTGGAAAAACCTGCAACCTGGAACTACCAACAGGTACAGACAAAAAAGTTCCAAGCATTATGCCTGATTCCTGTATTCCTGTGGGAGAGTGGGAATGTCGATCTAACAGAACAGAAAGTCTTTTTGACAATAATTGTTCTCCTCTAGCCAAATATCAATGGAAAACACTTTCACTCCTCAACCCCCACCACAGTTTCAGCAGGGCTAACTGGGGAGCTACACTTCCATCCCAACTTACCATGGGTGCTAGCAGCACCCCATTTTCCAACCCCTCCATCCTAGTGTGAGTGGGGCTGAGTGGGGAGTCAAACATTGAGCCCCTATCTGGACCTCTGCATTACACATAACCAGGATGAGTGCCTTCTAATAAAAGAAGACAAAATTGGATCCAGAAACTCTCAGCACAATACTGAAAATGTCCAGGATAAAAATAATAAAAATTACACATCATAACAAGAACCAGAACAATCATACCATGAATGAGAAAAGACAGCAGATTCTAAGAACATGACTCAGATGTTGGAATAATCTGACAAGAATTTTAAAGCAGCAATTATAGTTTTTCAATGAGCAATTTTTTTTTTTTTTTTTTTTTTTTTTTTTAAATTAAATTTATTGGGGTGACAATTGTTAGTAAAATTACATAGATTTCAGGTGTACAATTCTGTATTACATCATCTATAAATCCCATTGTGTGTTCATCACCCAGAGTCAGTTCTTCCATCACCATATATTCGATCCCCCTTACCCTCATCTCCCACCCCCCACCCCCCGCCCCCCTTACCCTCTGGCAACCACTAAACTATTGTCTGTGTCTATGAGTTTCTGTTTCTCATTTGTTTGTCTTGTTCTTTTGTTGTTTTTGGTTTATATACCACATATCAGTGAAATCACATGGTTCTCTGCTTTTTCTGTCTGACTTGTTTCGCTCAGCATTACTCTCTCAAGATCCATCCATGTTGTCACAAATGTTCCTATATCATCTTTTCTCACTGGAATAGTATTCCATTGTGTATATATACCACAACTTCTTTATCCATTCATCTATCGAAGGACATTTTGGTTGTTTCCATGTCTTGGCCACCGTAAACAAAGCTGCAATGAACATTGGAGCACACGTGTCTTTATCTCTAAATGTTTTCAGATTTTTTGGGTAGATACCCAGGAGAGGGATTGCTGGGTCATATGGCAATTCTATTCGTAATTTTTTGAGGAACCTCCACACTGCCTTCCATAACGGCTGCACCAGTCTGCATTCCCACCAACAGTGTATGAGGGTTCCCTTTTTTCCACAGCCTCTCCAACATTTGTTACTATTTGTCTTGTTGATGATAGCCATTCTGACTGGGGTGAGGTGATATCTCATTGTGGTTTTGATTTGCATTTCTCTGATGATTAGTGATGTTGAGCATTTTTTCATATGTCTATTTGCCATTTGTATGTCCTCTTTGGAGAAATGTCTCTTCAAGTCCTCTGCCCATTTTTCAATTGGGTTGTTTGTTTGTTTTGTTGTTGAGTTGCATGAGTTCCTTGTATATTCTGGATACTAGCCCCTTATCGGAGGCACTGTTTGCAAAAATCTTCTCCCATTCAGTTGGTGGCCTCTTTATTTTGTCAATGGTTTCTTTTGCTGTGCAGAAGCTTTTAAGTTTCATATAGTCCCATTCGTTTATTTTAGCTTTTACTTCCATTGCCTTTGGAGTCAAGTTCATAAAATGCTCTTTGAACCCAAGGTCCATAAGTTTAGTACCTATGTTTTCTTCTATGCAGTTTATTGTGTCAGGTCTTATGCTTAAGTCTTTGATCCATTTTGAATTAACTTTGGTACATGGTGACAAATAGCAGTCCAGTTTCATTCTTTTGCACGTGGCTATCCAATTCTCCCAGCACCATTTATTGAAGAGGCTGTCTTTGCTCCATTGTATGTTTTTAGCTTCTTTGTCAAAAATTATCTGTCCATATTTATGTGGTTTTATTTCTGGGTTCTCAATTCTATTCCATTGGTCTATGTGTCTGTTTTTCTGCCAATACCATGCTGTTTTGATTATTGTAGCCCTGTAGTACAAGCCAAAGTCAGGAAGTGTGATACCTCCATTATAGTTCTTTTTTCTTAAGATTGCTTTGGCTATTCGGGGTCTTTTGTGGTTCCAAACAAATCTGATGATTTTTGTTCTATTTCTTTAAAAAATGCCATTGGGATTTTGATGGGGATTGCATTGAATCTGTATATTGCTTTGGGTAATATGGCCATTTTAACTATGTTGATTCTTCCAATCCATGAGCATGGAATGTCTTTCCATTTCTTTGTGTCTTCTTCAATTTCTTTCAAAAATGTCTTATAGTTTTCAGCATATAGGTCTTTCACATCCTTGGTTAAGTTTATTCCTAGGTATTTTATTCTTTTTGCTGCAATTGCAAAAGGAATTGTTTTTTGTATTTCCTTTTCTGAGATTTCATTGTTAGTATATAGGAAGGCAATGGACTTTTGTGCGTTGATTTTGTAGCCGGCAACTTTACTGTATTCGTTGATTGTTTCTAATAGCTTTTTGGTGGAGTCTTTAGGGTTTTCTATATATAGCATCATGTCATCTGCAAAGAGTGATAATTTAACTTCTTCATTCCCAATTTGGATGCCTTTTATTTCTTTCTCTTGCCTGATTGCTCTGGCAAGGACTTCCAACACTATGTTGAAAAGCAGAGGTGATAGGGGACATCCCTGTCGTGTTCCTGAACGTAGAGCAAAGGGCTTCAGTTTTCTCCATTAATTATGAGATTAGCAGAGGGCTTGTCATATATGGCCTTTATTATGTTAAGGTATTTTCCTTCTATACCCATTTTATTAAGTGTTTTAATCATAAATGGATGTTGTATCTTGTCAAATGCTTTTTCTGCATCAATTGATATAATCATATGATTTTTGTCCTTTATTTTGTTTATGTGATGTATCACATTGATGGATTATGTTGAACCATCCTTGTGCCCCGGGATGAACCCCACTTGGTCGTGATGAATAATCTTTTTAATGCATTGTTGTATTCGATTTGCTAGAATTTTATTTAGGATTTTTGCATCGGTATTCATTAGAGATATTGGTCTGTAGTTTTTGTGCTGTCCTTACCAGGTTTTGGTATCAGGGTAATGTTGGCCTCATAAAATGAGTTAGGGAGTACTGTCTCTTCTTCAATTTTTGGAAGAGTTTGTGCAGAATTGGTATTAGATCCTCTTTGAAGGTTTGGTAGAATTCACTAGTGAAGCCATCTGGTCCCGGACTTTTGCTTTTGGGAAGGTTTTGGATGACTGATTCAATTTCTGGTGATCGGTCTGTTTAGATTTTCCAGTTCTTCATGGTTCAGCCTTGAAGGCTATATGTTTCTAAGAACTTGTCCATTTCTTCTAGGTTGTTGAATTTGGTGGCATATAGTCCTTCATAGTATTCTTGGATGATCCTTTGTATTTCTGTGGTGTCCGTGATAACTTCCCTTTTACGTTTCTGATTTTGTTAATCAGTGTCTTCTTTTATCTTAGTAAGTCTAGCCAAGGGTTTGTCAATTTTGTTAATCTTTTCAAAGAACCAGCTCTTTGTCACATTAATTTTTTCTATTGTCTTTTTGTTCTCTATTTCATTTAGTTCTGCTCTAATTTTTATTATTTCCTTTCTTCTGCTGACCTTGGGTTTTACTTGTTCTTCTTCTAGTTCTTTAAGGTGTAACATGAGGTTATTTATTTGGGAGTTTTCTTGTTTCTTGAGATAGGCCTGTAATGAGATAAATTTCCTCTTAAAACTGCTTTCGCTGCATCCCAGAAATTTTGGTAGGATGTATTTTCATTGTCATTTGTTTCTATGTATCTTTTGATCTCTCCTCTAATTTCTTCTTTGACCCAGTCCTTCTTTAAAAGTATGTTGTTTAATCTCCATGTATTTGTGTTTTTTTTTTACAGTTGATATCCAATTTCAAAGCCTTGTGATCAGAGAATATGCATGGTATGATTTCAATCTTCTTAAATTTGTTGAGACTGATTTTATGTCCCAATATATGGTCTATCCTTGAGAATGTTCCATGTACACTAGAAAAGAATGTATAGTCTGATGTTTTAGGATGAAGTGCTCTATAAATGTCAATTATGTCCATTTCATCTAATGTGTCATTTAGGGCTACTATTTCGTTATTTATTTTCTGTTTGGATGATCTATCCATAGCTGTCAATGATGTATTTAAGTCCCCTAGTATAATTGTGTTTTGGTCAATTTCTCCCTTTAGTTCTGTTAGTAGTTGCTTGGTGTATTTCGGTGCTCCCTGATTGGGGGCATAAATATTGATGACTGTTATGTCTTCTTGTTGTACAGTCCCTTCACCATTATGAAATGTCCATCTTTGTCTCTTGTTATCTTTTTCACCTTGAAGTCTGTTTCATCTGATATCATTATGGCTACACCTGATTTTCTCTGGGTACCATTTGCTTGGAGTGTCAATTTCCACCCTTTCACTTTGAGTCTATGCTTGTCCTTGTAGCTGAGATGTGTCTCTTGGAGACAGCATATGGTTGGGTTTAGTTTTTTGATCCAATCTGCTACTCTGTGCCTTTTTATTGGTGAGTTCAGTCCATTTACATTTAGGGTGATTATTGATATGTGAGGATTTCCTGTCATTCTATCTTTAGTTTTCTGGTAAGGCTGTGTCTCCATTGTTTCTTTGCCTTTTTGTTGTTGTCTATTATTTCTGTGTGGTGGTATTCTATGATGTTTCCCTCTGTTTCTTCTTTTATTTCAGTATATATTTCAATTCTGGATTTATTTTGAGTGGTTACCCTTAAGTTTATGTAAAAGAAAGTTTGATATTTAGAGTATTCCATTTTCTTCAGCACGCTTACTTTCTCCATTCCCATATTCCGGTTCAGGCCTTTACTCTCCCCCTTTTTGAGTTTTGGTTGCCACAAATTGTCCCTGTTGATGGTTGTCGAATAGCCTCCTTTAGTATTTCTTGTAATGCAGGTTGTGTATT
The DNA here is from genome assembly GCF_036562045.2 of Rhinolophus sinicus. Lineage (NCBI taxonomy): Eukaryota > Metazoa > Chordata > Mammalia > Chiroptera > Rhinolophidae > Rhinolophus > Rhinolophus sinicus. The sequence continues at coordinate 65,889,073 of NC_133757.1, forward strand.
AGAAAATTCCCTCAGCTTCTGTATGTCTGGAAAGGTCTTTATTCCTCCTTCATATCTAAAGGATATCTTTGCTGGATATATTATTCTTGGCTCATGATTTCTCTCTTTCAATAGTTTTAATATTTGGTTCCACTCCTTCCTGGCTTGTAGAGTTTCTGCTGAAAAATCTGATGATAATCTAATGGGCTTTCCTTTGTAAGTTACCGCCTTCTTTTCCCTGGCTGCCTTGAGGATTCTTTCTTTGTCGTTGATTTTAGACAGCTTCAATACAATGTGCCTTGGAGAAGGCCTGTTGGGATTGAGGTAACTAGGTGTTCTATTTGCTTCTTGGATTCGAGGGTCCAGTTCTGTCCACAAATTTGGGAAGTTCTCATCGACAATTTGTTTGAATATATTCTCTGTTTTCTTCTCCTTCTGGTATGCCCATTATTCTTATATTGCTCTTTCTGATGGAGTCAGAAAGTTCTTGTAGTTCTTTCATTTCTTTTAAGTCTCAAGTCTCTTTCTTCTTCTCTCTGTGTCATTTCCAGGTTTCTATCTTCGATGTCACTGATTCTTTCCTCCATCTGGTCAACTCTACTACCTAAGCTGGTTATTTCATTCTTAATTTCTTCTATTGAGTTCTTAATCTCCAGAAATTCTATTTGGTTCTTTTTTAAGATTTCAATCTCTTTCGTAAAATGCTCATGCTGTTCTTTGATTGAGTTTCTGAGTTCCTTTAACTGCCTATCTGTGTTTTCTTGTATCTCGTTGATTTTTTCAGAACTGCAATCTTGAATTCTCTGTCATTTAAGTCACATATTTCTGTATCTTTAAGTGCCTTCTCTGGAGATTTTTCACTTTCTTTCTGAGCTATCTTGTTGCCTTGGTTATTCATGGCGATTACTGGTTTACTATTTCTCTTCCTAGACATCTACAGGAGTGACTTCTGCAACAGGTTGATAGCGGTCTTTCTTTTGTTTGCCAGTACTTGTTGGTAGAATGTTTTATTATTTCTCCAACTGCAACTTATTTTCTTCTCCCACACAGTAGTGCTATGTTTTCTCTGCACTATTCCAACTTCTCACACAATGTTTCAGCAGTTCTGTTTACTCCTGCAGGGATCCGCCCAGATAGGTGGGGTCGGGTGAGTTGTGAGAGGTGGCCCAGAGCAATGGCGGACCACCACAGCCCTTTGCTGGAACTAGTTGGGCTGTGTTGTGTTTGCAGTCCACAGTTCTCAAAACAGCAAATTTTCTGTTGTTTTGATCTGACACTGCTACTGTTTCGCCGAGCTCTGGGAGGCTAGTCTCAGTGCCTAAGGCCTCCTCCACCTGTAGGTGATTTCAGTCGGTAGTGGGCCTCTTCGTGTTGCCTGTGTGCTGTGCAGGGAGTCCTTTGTGGAGTTTTTGTTGTTCGATTCGTTGTAAATTCCAGGGGAGCTTTACAGAGGCTCTCCTCACGCCGCCATTTTTCCGGAAGTCTCAATGAGCAATTTTTTAGTATATGTAGGGGGATTTTTTTGTTGTTGTTTTTAATTATCACTGTTGGTATTACAACATGTATAAAGATCTTATGGTTATCTAGCTACTGGTATCAACATTTTGCCACTTTGAGTATAGAAACCCTCCTTCTACTTGGCACATTTATCCTCCCCACTTTTTAAATCTAATTATTATATTTCCTGTACATGAATTGAACACACATCAGATGATGTTATAATTTTTGCTGAAATCATCAAATATAATTTAAAAACATTGTGAAGAGGATAGCCTATTATGTATACTCCCATTTTACCTATTTTATTGTTCTTTGTCCCAAGTTTCTTTCTGTTATAACTTCCTTTCTGGTTGGAGAACTTTAGCTATTCTTTAAGAGAAGGTTTGCAGATAACAAATTCTCTTAGTTTCTTTTCTCTGAGAATGTATCTATTTTCTCTTCATTTCCAAAAGATATTTTCAGTTGGGATAAAACCATAAATCAACAGAATTTAATAGACATTCATAGTACACTACCCAAAAGCAGCATTATATACATTGTTTCAAGGTATGTGGTTTTCAAATATTTTCTCCCAGTTTATACCTTGTATTTTCATTCTCTTAACATTTCATGTTTGTGTGGTTATGCAAATCTGTATATGAGATAAAATTGTATAGAATAACACACACAAACATACAAACAATGCATGTAAAAAAGTGTGGAAAACTGCATACAGTCAGTAGTTTAGTTTCCTAGGTACAGTAACAAAGTACCACAAATTAGGTGGCTTAAAACCGCAGAAATGTATTGTCTCACAGTTTTGGAGGCTAGAGTCTCAAATCAAGGCATCAACAAGGCTGTGGTCCATCTGAAACATGTAGGGAGAATCCTCCCTCGCCTCTTCCTGGCTTCTGATGCTTTGCTGGCAAACCTTGACATTCTTTGGCTTGCAGCTGCATAACTAAAATATCTGCCTTTGTCAACATATGGGATTCTCCTTGTATGTCTGTCCTCACATGGTCATCGTCTTGCGAAGACACAGTAGGATGGGATCCTACTTCGATATGACTTCATTTTAACTTACTATAACTGAAACAACCGTATGTCCAACTGAGCAGTTAGGACTCTGAGATATAGAACATGTACCATATGATTCTGTTTTTTATATTGTACTATAGTTATATAAAATATCACCATTGGGGGAAGCTGGGGAGAGGGACATGGGACTCTATGTACCATTTTTGCAACTTCCTATGAGTGTATAATTATACTCAAATTATTTTTTTTAATTATTTTACTTGATAAACAGAGACCAAGCAGGGGTCTTACTCTATTTTTCATCTTCACTGACACATTTTTAGGTTTTACCTTTCCAACTGTTTTTGACAGGGAATAAATTTTCTTCTGCATTTTTTTTGTGGTTTACCCTAAGTGTTGGCTGAATATATAGCATATTTTTAAGTAAACTGGTCAGCAACTTTGAGAGTTTGTTGAGAATTCTCTTCTCATTGCAATCCCTTCTAAGAATTTCACAAATAAATCACTGAGACTCCTAAGAAATGATGGTCGAGAATTTCTCAACCCTGCAGATGGGAGAAGCCACTATAATTCTAAAAAATGTTCATTCCTCTCTAAGCTCAAGTTACTGTGGTCTGGGCTTGGATAAATGGTGACATTTTCTTGACCTCCTTTAGGGAAAGCTTGAGAGATCGTTCCTGATCTCAAGTGGTTGGGTTTTGTGGTTCTTGTAAGTTCCTGGAAATGATCTGATGGAAACTGAAGAGCATAGCTCTGTGAAGTTGGGCCCCCAGGAGAAGGACCCCGGGGCCCAAACCTCTCCTTCCTCCCTGCTTACTCAGGTGTATGGGGACAGAAGGACTGGCTCTGGAGAGGATGTACTATAGACCACAGCCCAGGGTTTATCACCCATACCATGGGCTCAGGACACGATTCTAGGACGCAGGCCAATCAAGAAGTCAGGCAGTGGCAAAGAGAACAAGGAACCCCAACAATTGTGATAAAATCCTGAGCTACATGGTGGGGAGATAGAAGTAGGGGCACTGCGCTAGCTTTCTGTGGCTGTGTAACCAATTCCCACTAACTCAGCAGCTTGACACAACATGTGTTTCACACAGTTTCTGAACGTCAGAAGTCTGGGCAGGGTCTCTCATAGGCTGAAATCAAGATGTTGGACCAGGTGTGCTCCCTTCTGGAGCTCAGGGTCCACTTCCAAGCTCCCGTGGTTGCTGGCCAAGTTCAGCTCCTTGCAAATGTAGGACTGTGGTCCCAGCTTTCTTGCCAGCTGGGTTTTTTGGCTAAAGGTTGCTCTCGGTTCCTAGAATTCTCCCTCAGCCCCCTGCCTGTGGCCCACTTGCAGGCCCTCTCACAGTGGATCCACCTGCTTCCTCTCTCATATTTGGACTCTCCCTTCAGGAACTCCCAGGCTCTTTTAAGAGTTCAGGTGATCTCCCTTTTCATTATTCAAAGTCAACTGATTAGGGACATCAATTTCATTTGCAAACTGGCCTGCACCTTTGAAACCTAATCAAGGGAGTTAAATCCATCATATTCACAGTCTTGCCCCCTCTCGAAAGGAGGGATTATTCAGAGCATGTAGAGCAAGGGGTGGAAATCTTGGGGGCCTCTCAGAATTCTACCCACTACAATGCGGGACTGTGGGGACAGAGCCAGGAGTGCAGTTTCCAGGCTCTTGGCCTCACATAGAAAGGTGCTGGCTCAGGTAGTAAATGGCTATCAACTGTGATTGGATGGCCATCAGCTGTGGCTAGCTGGCCGTCAGCTGTAACCAGTGAGCCATTGGCCACTAATATAACTGCTGTGGCTACGCTAGCAGAAAATGGGGGCTAGCAAGAAGATGGTGGCTGAGCCTGCAAACGGAGAAGTGAGGGTTGCGAACAGTGTGGCTCCTGCTTCCTGTGTCTCCAGCCCAGCCTGTGGTGGTGTGACTCCCCTGTCTATGGCTCCGTGGATGTTCCTTTTTGGCCTCACCATATCCTGTGTTCTTATGTGGGGAGCGGGACCAGAGACCCCGCAGGCTGCCCTGCATAACAGGGACCCTCAAAGGAGGGCTTGAAATGCTAGGCCCAGTGCTGGATGGAATCCAGGACAGTACACCTGGCAAACTCTCTGGCAAAAAGAAAAACAAGGCAGAGCCCAGTTCTACATTAAACCAAAGCCAACTGTGTCAAGGGTAATCCAAGATGCAGACACTCCACAGCACCTTGAGTCCTAAGCCAGGTGGATAATAGACGTCAATAGCTATTCGGAAGCCCAGAAGGCCCATGCTAGAATTTGTCACATAAATCACTGTGGGGACAGAGCCCCAGAGAGCAGTTTTCAGGCTCTCGGCCTCACGTGGAAAGGTGCTGGCTTGGGTAGTAGATGGCCGTCAGCTGTGGCTAGTTGGCCATCAGCTGTAACCCTTGAGCCATTGACCACTAATATAACTACTGCGGCTGCTCTGGGGACTGGAGTCGAGGGTTGTCGAGGAGAGTCGGTCAGTTGGCAGAAAAGTGGACAGCAGGTCACACGTCGTGTGAATCCAGCCTCCAGTGAGACTATAGTGGTATGACTCCCCTACCTATGGAACCGTGGGTGTTCCTTTTTGGCCTAGCCACATCTTGCGTTCTTACGTGGGGAGCGGGAGGAAAGACCCTGCAGGCCACCCTGCATGACAATCACCAAACCTTTTTGGAAAGGAAGGCTAATGATTTCTCAGTGGCGCAAGTGGGAGAAGGTGCCATGATTCTCAAAAATAGCCACTTCATGGGATTTATAGATGATGTAATACAGAATTGTACACCTGAAATCTATGTAATTTTACTAACAATTGTCACCTCAATAAATTTAATTAAAAAAAAAAATAGCCACTTCTCTCTAATGTCTAGTTAGTATGGCCTGAACTTGGAGAAAGAGTGGCATTTTCTGACCCAGGTTGGGCAAGACAGCTGCTGATATTCTTTGCACCCAACATAATAGGCTCAGGCATGGCTGGCTGGGCCGGTACATGGCAGAGGACAGGGTTCCTGATCTCAAGTGGCTCCTCATAGAATCAGATCCTAGAAACTGGGAAAGCCAGCAAGGTCAGAAACAGGCTTCCCCAAAATGGAATTCTCTTGATCTCACAGATTCTGGGGAGCTTTCTTTTTTCATCATCCTTATGGAGAATGGTGTGCTGGGCTGATTTACATGTGGGTCTGATGTGCTGGGCCAGCATCACAGAGGTAATGAGTTACTGGGAAGATGGCTATGGTAGAGGCAAGAAATGGACATGGGATGTCTGTACTGGGTTAGGGGTCAGCACAGCTGTGTGAACTTTGGGAGAATATGATCTCCCTAGATCTTAATATCATATTTATAAAACAGAGACAGTAATACATGTATCAAAACAAAAATGACTGTGAAAAAAAGAGGTCAGGGAACTGTAAACCATCACACAGTAAAGGTTTGACTGTTACTACAATAACCTTTTAAGAACAGGCAGTTTTAGTGAATAGAGATACATTTGCTTTATGTGCAGATAAATTGCCGTGCTGTTCCATTGACCATACATGTGACTAAACTGAAAGCAGACTGACATATGGCTTTTTTCCACATCTCCATGCCAAAACAAGGCTAGTAAGTGCAATATGCTATCTCTAGAAATTAAAGCAAGTAAGACACAGGGCGATTCCAAGTCAATGAAACCCACATTCAAGGCACAGTTGCCCTCATATCTATGACCTGGCCCTCTGTCCATCTTTTCTCCACTCCTGTGTCTTTGCAACTCTTTAGATAGGGTGGAGACCAAGAGGAAGGAGGTCATAGAGAATAAGCAACAGGAGCAGAATGTGTGGGCTCCGAGGAACAGGGAAAGGACCTCACTGGAGCAAGACCTGCAGGCTTGGATCCCAGGGCCCAGTTCCTCTCATCCCTGTCCTTATTCCATATTCTCCAAGGGGAAATGCTCTCCCCCCACAAGTGGTATCTGCTGAGACCAGGCCAGGGGCCACAGTGGGGACTCCAAATGTGATGTACTGGCGTGGTCTCTAAATCCTAAAACTAGCATTCGGGGAACATCAGGGGAAGCACAGCAAATGTGAAAAGCCACGTGCATTCAGGGTCACTCTGCTAAATGAATACTCAATGAGTGGGAACTCAATATATCAAAGTCACATGTGAAGGCCATTAGAAGAAACTGGGGAATTAAGTCACCACTTATATTCATTTACTAGGGCTGCCATAACAAAATACCTCAGACTGGGGGGCTTAAACAACAGAAATTTATTTATCACAGTTTTGGAGGCTAGAAGTCCAATATCAAGGTGTAGGCAGGGTTGTTTTCTTCTGAGGACTCTCTTCTTGGTTTGTAGATGGCTGTCTTCTCCCTTTGTTTTCACACTGTCTGCCCTCTGTGTGCATCTGTGTCCTAATCTCCACCTCTTATAAGGACACCAGTCATGTTGGATTAGGACTCTCCCCAATGGTCTCATCTTACCTTCATTACTCCTTTAAAAACCCTATCTCCAATACAGTCACGTTCTGAGGTGCTGAGGGTTAGGACTTCAACATATGGATTTGGGGGGACACAGTTCAGCTGCTAACACTACCCCAGGCCTGAGAGCACAGCACCAGCCAGCAGATCATCCCACACATATAGCCACACCCCTTCTCCTCTGACATCAAATTGTACCTCCAAAAGTGATGGGAACTTATGGAACAGTATGAGAGAAGAAAACCTGGAGATCAGTTTGCTAAAACACCTAGTTGACACTCCACTGATCTGGTCATTCCTCATGGATGGGGCTCTGGGGTGGGAAGGATGAGATGGAGCCACTGTGTATGCAGCTTGCTGAGGAGGAAGGCTATGAGTGGAACCTCCTACTGGAGCCTTTTGTCTGTGATGTCTGGGGCTCCTGTCTGCAGATCTAGGAACCAAGCCCACTAGCAGATGCTGCTGGCTTGCTCCTGTTGGCATTTAGAAGTCCTTCTTAAATTCTAAGTAGTGACTTGTGCTGAGAATTTTCAACTCAGGGAGGACTAGTGGAAAGGATGATTTGCTGCCCACTTAAGTGGACACTCCACAAGTTGCCCTGGTCCAAGACAGAGAAGTGCTGTGGGGTGGGGAAGATATTCAGAGGTGGAAGCATGGTGGCTGCTCTGAGCCAGAGTTAGGTGACATATGTCAGAAGGGCCCAGAGCATTGTAGGGACATATTTTTAGGACCCACAAACCAGCGCAGCAGTCATAGTCTATCCTGCTGCAGAAGAATCTGGGGCCAGATTAGAAAGACCAGAGAGGCAAAGACCTCTGTGCAAAACAGAGCTAGGAGTCTTCATCCTTCCTGGGCTTCCCAGCAAGGAAGGAGCCCAGCAAGTGTAAAGCCATAGCTGCACAGGGAACACCTGCCTGCCCCGGGGCCTCCACAATTCCAGGCCACCTTGTCAGGGCAAGGCCTCTGAGAAGTCACAGCCATTGGAGTGAGTCCCATCCTGAACACCTGCACTGAGAAGTCCCCAAAAGTGGAGCCTCTCCTAGCTGTGGGATGTGGCCCGGGCTTGCTGCGCAGATGCCCCCAGCCAGGGGCCTGCAGTGGGATCTCAGCTTTCAGATCACAAAGCCTCCTAACCAGCATGTGTTCTGCGGTACCTACTGGGTGCCTGAACTTGCAAAGAAGAACTGGACCCGATCCCTGCACCAGCCCAGGGAGATTGGCGGCACATAGGTGGGCCTCAGTCCAGCTCCCATCATGAGCAAAGTTGCCTAGCCTGTGTCATCGACATTTATTGCCAGGATTTGCCAGACCTAGTCCAAGTGAGGCTGCTGCTTCTGGGTCAGATGCCCAAGCCCAGAGCCTTCAGGGCAGTAGTTGTGGAGGGTGATGGACATGAAGTACAGGAAGCAAAGACTGACGGGACCCCCTCACCAGGTCCACCAGGACCAATTGCAGCCACTTTGGTCTCTAACTGGAGAGGCCCAGATTGTTCCATTGCAGCTGTCCCAGGCTGACTGAGTGAGCTGGAAGATCCGCGACAGTGGTTTTCCCTGACCTCTAAGAAGGGAGGCTGCACCTTTAAAACAGCCTTCCATATGTCAAGCAAAGTGTGGTCCATTCAGAGCAGAGAATTCTGGGCAATAACATTTCAACTCAGCTAAGGTGACAAAATATAAATCCACCTATGAAGTGATCTTTCTCCTAAGAAGAGTCCAGGATCTCTAAGAACGTAACTGTAAGGGATTTAAGATGAGGTACAGGTGGCAGGGAAACTCCACGGAGGCAGTGGCATCTGCGGTGGCTTTGGACATAAGGTGGGATACTGGAATGGGGGCTCAGATACAGTTGGCCTGGTGGACAGGGTACCACAGAGAGCAGCAGCACACAACAGGAGCCAGGAACAGGCAGAAGCAGCCTTCTCCCACAGAGCTCAGAGGAGGGTGGGGGATACAGAGATAAGTCCTCTGCTGCCTTCCCCAAGACAAAGTAACCCAACGTAAAATATGTTTTACAGACCATGAAGTTTCCTACTCCCTTGCGTGAAATTAAAGTCTTTGGGCTGGAATCACAGTATCTTTTTTTAGGATCACGTTTCAGATGGTCCATTTTAGGTCTTGAACTCCCCATGATACCTTACTTTATTTTTCCCTGACTTTTTACTGCACTAAGTAAATATTAAAACATAAATCAGGCTCAGATCTCTTTTCATTATTCATCAACTGTAGCTGGCTTCAAACTTGAGGGGATTATCCTTTGCCTGCATCCCAAATAAAGCTGAACCTCCTCCTCTTTGTCTTGTCTCCCTTTCTGCGTCTTTCCTTCTCTCCCTCCTCTTTTCCATCATTTCTTTCTTAATTATTCATTTTTTATTGTTTTTTACACCAACCCCCACCCCCCGAAATATAAAAAGGACATGTAACCAAAGAAAAGCAGGCACATTGCCATTAAACTATGACAAAATAACTGTCACTGAGCCTCTGTTCCCCTAGGTCCTGCCCACAGTATCATTTTTACTTTGCTTTATTCACTTGATCATATCATACAGACATTTTCCACTTTGCCAAGTTTGCTTCCTGTTATCATGTACAAGCCTGCGGTTTTCAGGGAGTAGGTTAAGCCTGTTTGGTGAAGGCAAAGCTTTGGTTGGTGCCTTGGTATTGAGAGCTGTGGGGGGAAGAGCTTCAGCCTGATCATGATACACAGAGAACCACCCTTCTGGTCCTGGTGGGTGCTGATAGGAAGTCCAGGAGAATGCCTTTGCCATTAAGGTATCAGCCTCTTTACACACCTGCAGTGACTTGAGGAGTTTTCTCTAAAGGGGTACAGGGCAGGGAGAGGAGACCCTGAGGTGCTAGTGGGCATTTCCCTAATCACATCCCCACCCCTCCACCAAAGGCATGTGACACTCTCCATCTTGCTCTCTGCCCCACCCCAGAGTAGCTCACCAAGACCTGAAAGGTAGACAAGAGTGTTCTGTGCTCCACATCAGGAAGACCTGGAGGGAGATTCATGCACAAAGGAAGGAAAGCAAAATATGTTGTTACTAAATTATGTTCCTAAAACCCAAATCTACAGTTTTTTATATGCCCTTTTTACATATTTTTTTATTTTTTAATTACAGTTGACATACACTATATTAGTTTCAGGTGTACAACATAGTGATTAGACATTTATATAACTTATAAAGTGATCACCCCAACAAATCTAGTACCCATCTAACGTCATACATAGTTATTACAATATTATTGACTATATTCCTTATACTATACCCTACATCACCATGACTACTATATAACAACTAATTTGTACTTATTAATCCCTTCCCTTCTTTCATCCACACCCAACCCACCCTCCACTCTAGCTACTATCAAAATGTTCTCTGTATCTATGAGTTTGTTTCTGTTTTGTTTGTTTGCTTGTTTGTTTGTTTTGTTCTTTAGATTCCACATATAAGTGAAATCACATTGCATCTGTTTTTTTCTTTCTGACATACTCTACTCAGCACAATACCCTCCATCTCCATCCATGCCACTGCAGATGGCAAGAACCCATTCCCTTCCCTGGCTGAGCAATATTCCATTGTATATATATGTACCACCTCCTCTTTATCCATTCATCCATTGATGGACACCCAGGTTGCCTCCACATCTTGGCCATTGTAAATAATGCTGCAATGAACATATGGATGAACAGGTCCCCTCGAAGTAGCATTTTGGATTTCTTTAGATAAATACATTAAAGTGGGATTACTAGGTCTTTGTCTCTTGTTGTGGAATTTGTTTTAAAATCAATTTGATCTGGTATAAGTATTGCTACCCCAGCCCTTTTTCTGTTGTTGTTTCATTTTCATTGTATCTTTTTCCACCCCTTTACTTTCAATCTGTGTGTTTCTTTCTATCTAAAGTGAGTCTCTTTTAGGTAGCATATGTATGGGTCTTGTTTTTAAATCCTTTCAGCCACCCTACCTTTTGATTGAAGCATTTAACCCATTTACCTTTAAAGTAATTGTTGATAGATATATAGTTATTGCCATTTTATTATTCTTATTATTATTTTTTTTTTTTTTTTGGTGAGGGCGTGGTTGCTTAAAGTAGTCCCTCTAATATTCCTTGTAATACTGGTTTGGTGGTGAGGAACTCCTTTAGCTTCTTCTTGTCTGGGAAGCTCTTTATCTGTCCTTTGATCCTAAATGATAGCTTTGCTGGGTAGAATAATCTCGGTTGTAGGTCCTTGCTTTTCATCACCTTGAATATTTTGTGCCAATTCTTTCTGGTTTGTGAAGTTTCTGTTGAGAAATCAGCTGACAGTCTTAAGGGAGTTCCCTTGTAGGTAAATAACTGCTGTTCTCTTGCTACTTTTAAGATTATCTCTTTGCCTTTAAGCTTTGGCATTTTAATTATGATGTGTATTAGTGAGGACCTGTTGGGGTTCATCATGTTTAGAACTCTGCACTTCCTGGGCTTGTATATCTATTTTGTTCATCAGATTAGGGAAGTTTTCTGTCATTATTTCTTCAAATAGGTTTTCAATCCCTTGCTCTCTCTCTTCTCCTTCCAATACACCTATGATGTGAATATTGTTACTCTTGATATTGTCCCAGAGGTCTCACACACTATTCTTGCTTGAAATTCTTTTTTCTTTTTTGCTGTTCCAATTGGGTGTTTTATGCTACCTTCTCTTCGAAATCACTGATTTGTTCCTCTGCTTCATCTAGTCTGCTGGTGATTCCCTCTACTGTATTCTTCATTTCAGTTATCGTATTCTTCATTTCAGACAGGATCTTTTTTGTGTTTTCTATCTCAATTTTTATGTTTTCTATCTCTGTGTTTTAATTTTCACTGAGATCATTTGCAGCCTTATAACCAGTGTTTTGAACTCTGAATCTGGTAGATTATTTGTCTTCATTTTGTTTAGTTCTTTTGTTGTTGTTGTTGTTGTTTTTATCTTTGTTACTTTTTTTCTCTTGTGACATGTTTTTCTGTTTCCCCTTTTAGGATGTTTCCCTGTGTGTGTTTTTTCTCTATGTATTAGGTAGAGGTGCTATCTCTTCCAGTCTTAGTAAACTTTTGGTCTTATGTAGTAGATGTGGGGCCTGTGGCACAGTCTCCCTCATCACCTGAGCCATGTGCTCATGTGTGTCATTTGTGTAGGTTGTGTGTGACCTCATGTTGTAGTTGAGGCTTGGTTGCTGTTTGTACATCAGTGGGAAGGATTGGCCCTTGGGCTGATTGTGAAGACTGGCCATGAGTACAGTGGAGGAGCTGTTGTGCAGAGGCTGATTCTACAGGGAAGAATTTGCTTTAGCGGGATTCTGGTGCCTGCTGAGTCTGCCTTTTGGGTGTGTCATTTGTGGAGGTGGTTGGGTGGTGCTCTGTTGTGGTCTGAAGCTGGCTACTGGGTATGTTGCTTCTGGGGCCTCCTGGGAGGGGCTTTGTTGCATGCCAAGGTCAGCTACTATCTATATCCTGCCAGGGGCCACATGGTATGAGCTACAGAGTGAGCTGCAAGTGGTTACCACTTGTACTGGCCTTGGAGAGGCTAAGCTGGAACTGAGGCCAGCTTCCCCTAGTGCCAGTCTTAGGGCTACTTAGCAAGAGGTGAGGGGCACATAAGGCCAGATGTTACTTGTTTGGGTTTGTGAACCTTTGAGAGATTTTAGGAAAGTCCGAAGCATGAGCCAAGACAGACTTTTCACATGGAAAAACCCCTAGAATTTACTTGTTGGGCTTGCAATTTAGGTGGGGAAAGGTTTCAGGGAAACACCAGGACAGGGCAAATGGTGTTAGCTAGGTTGATGGAGACTCAGATATGGTGCCCACCTGCATCTACACGCTGGGATGGAGGTGGGCTCAACAAAGGAATAATGGCTTCTGTCAGCACTTCTGTCTGGAAGGAAGCTGTCCCTCCAGCCCTCACCCTGCAGCCAGACAATTCAGTTCCTCTTTGTATGTCCTTGGGATCTTTTGAGCTCCAGCACGGGAGTTCAGAGCACGTGAATCTATCAGCAAGTTAATTTATGAGCAGGCCATTTAAAAGGAATGCCTAGGACTTCAGCTGCCCTCTGTCTCACTCAGCCACAACCTCTGCTGGTTTTCATAGTCAGAAGTTGTGGGGACTTCTCTTCCTGGCAACCCTGAGCTGGGGAGCCTGGTGTGGGCTTGGGACCCCTCACTCCTCAGGGGGGACATTTGCAGCCAGGATATTACTCCTGATTTTTAACTGCCATATGTAGGTGTAGAACCAGCCCATTCTGTGTCTCCACCCCTCCTACCACATCCCTTGACTTGGCTTCTATATATCCTTTGTTATAGGACTTCTGTTCATCTAGATTTCAAGCAATTCTCAACGACGCTTGTTCTGCACTTCTGTTTTAATTTTGATGTTGTCATGAAAGGAGGCAAGTACCACATTTACCTACTCCACCATCTTGGCCAGAAACTTCGTAGTTTTCTTTTTTTTTTTTTTTTTTTTTTTGTCATAAATGGCCTTGTTGTGGTAGCCTATTAGGAGTTTTTTGTTTGTTTTTTTTTATTGTTTTTTTTTAATTAAATTTATTGCGGTGACAATTGTCAGTAAAATTACATAGATTTCAGGTGTACAATTCTGCATCACATCATCTATAAATCCCATTGTGTGTTCTTCACCCAGATTCAGTTCTCCTGAAAGGAGGCAAGTACCACATTTACCTACTCCACCATCTTGGCCAGAAACTTCGTAGTTTTCAATATACAGGTCTTTCACCTCCTTGGTTAAATTTATTCCTTGGTATTTTACTCTTTTTGATGTAATTGTAAATGGGATTGTTTTCTTAATTTCTCTTTCTGATAGTTTATTATTTGTGTAAAGAAAACCAAAAAAAAATGTCACTGGAAAAAAGAGGGACATTTTATAAGAAGAAGAACCAGGAAGACATAGCAATTATTAGCATTTGTGCACTTAACAACAGAACCCCAAATCACATGAAGCAAAACTGATAGAAATGAAGGGAGAAATTGACAATTCATCCATAAAAGATGAATACTTCAATACCCCACTTTCAATAAAGGATAGACAAATTAGGTAGAAGACCAACAAGGAAATAGGGAATTTGAACACTATAAAGTTCAAAACCTTGTGAGTGAAAGGAACCTTTTACAAGTCCTTGGGAAAAGAAAAATAACATCCTAAGGATGGCATGAGGAAGAAGTGGTGCCAGATGTAAGTTGGGAAACCTACCCTTCAGTCACGCTGGGCCATGTACTAGCTGGGTGGCTTAGAGCCATTTTCCCAAAGCCTCTGAGACTTAGCTTTCTTACACATTAAATGAGGTGAGAATATGCTATTCACAGAGATTTTGGAGGATTTCTAAGTGGAAGTACCTTAAGGATATTCATTCCTATGCTGTGGAGCACTATCCAATTGTAAAACATGCTGGTCCTCCGCCTGTCTGCCCTCAGAGCCATTTCAAACTCTTCCCCTCTCAGCATTATGGGGATGTAGCTTCAGGAGAAGAGTGTTTGACACATTCAGGCTGTGTTTCCTGAACTCCTGTGGTAACTGGTTTCTGACAGGATTTACCCAGAGAGATGTACTTTTATAGTATAGCATGAGAAAAAGCACAACTAGGGCATTTCTCCATCATCGATTCCCCAGACCTAGATAGTGTCTCTGGCAGTCTTCCCTGGGTCTCCATTTCCTTTGGCATAAGCCAGTTTCTCACCTTCCACAGGACGACTCCCACGCCTGGGCCCCAGTAGCACTACCTGCCCCATTGGTCCCTCCATCCCAGTGCGGATCCTCCAATGTTTCTGTGGCCTGGCCTCACAGTCCTCCTATCACCTGAATAACCAGTTTCCTCTGTGGCCTCTTTTTCCATGATTGGACCTTAAATGATTAATAAGACTTTGTTTCTAAACTATGAAAAGTGTGAAAGTAGAGACCCTGTTTTCATTTCAGTCAGTAATTTGGGGGTTTCTATTATTTGTTAGACCTTGAACCAGGAAACAGAGATGAAGCATCCAGAACCAGGTCTGTGCTCCTGAATGCAGCTTTACTTCACCCTGATGCAGTCTGGGATAGAGTAGGCATCAGTATGTGTTTGTCCCTAAAAGGCTATTGTAATGCAGCTGGCATGTTCTGCACGTTCTCAGTGTACCAGCTCCTCAGCCTGCTTTAAATACATGTTGTGTCTGATATGCACAACAGTCCATGAGAAAGTGGAACAGCTCACAGGTATGGTGCACTGCTGAAGAGACAGGGGGTTGATGGGAAGCCAGTGCTCTTTAGCACCCACCTCCACACTGCTGATTCAAACCCTGCCAGGATACCAGCTGGCCAGCAGCCTCCCTCCAATCTCCTACAACAATCTACATGAAACCAAAGCAGAATGAGGATAGGTAAGTTTGGGGGACTTTTATTTAGGACGATTCTTGGATGCTGAATGTGCTGTTAACATCTGTTTCCCTGCATGGCTGTTCGGATGCTCTTTAGCCCTCATCAGGTCAATGAGGTGCCTCTCTGGATTTTAACTACCTGGCTGTCCCCATTAGTTCCTCTACTCTTGCTTTTTACACTTCAAGTGACCTCCAGGCACAGAGCTGTGGGGATGAGTCGTAGGGCACTGAATGTGTTCAGTGTGACTAATAACTTGGAACGTTTGAGAAAATTTCTGTATTGTTTACATTAAAAGAACATGCATTTTATTTCATAACACAGAACTGACATTTGACATTTTGAGTCAACGTGAGTCACTGGTGAAGTCCCTGAATTATAGCAGACAAGTAATTAGTCCCTGGAGGCCTGCTGCTTCAATAATTTTCATTTATCTTCTTTCAGATGACAATGTTTCAGGTTTTTTTCTTTAGAAAATACCACAAATACCCCACCCATGCTTCTTTCCCCACGCACATGTCCAAAACTCGTCGCTTTCCAGAGCCGGCAAGTCCAGGCAGCTATAGCCCTACCACTGAGCTTCAGCTATGGCGGCACTTGTGGCTACTGAAGTCCTACACGGTGGATTTCCCTGAACTGACAACTTGGTTTCATTTACTTATAATAGTGACTCTGCTTCACATTCTAGCTTACAGTTGCATTGTCTCTAATCATCAAAATACTTCAATTTATGTATTAGGTTGGTGCAAAAGTAATTGCAGTTTAAAAGATTAAAAATAATTGCAAAAACCACAATTACTTTTGTACCAACCTAATAGAAAGAAAAAGAACATTTTACCAGATTAGAGTGTATTGCACAGCAGTACCATGTTCCCATCTATGTAAAAAGGAAACCAGCTCTTCCCAGTTCTGGCTGTAAAATCTCAGGACACCACCAAGGGAAATGGGGAGTTGCCTGGATGATTCACAGAACAGGAGGCACTTTCATTTCCAATATAAACAAGTTCTACTTTTTTAATGATGTTAGGTTAAAATTACTGATAAATACGACAGAAAAATTAAAACTTCAAGTGTGTGATTGCCTTTTTAAGTCTCTAGGACATTTAAATGGAATAAAGTAACCATTTGCTATTTTTTAAGATTTGGGTTTATTGGGGGGGAGTGCAAAATACAGTCACTGATTTTGATTTTTCCATGCAATAAATTTACCAATTCAGACAAATTGAGGACAAGAATAGTTTAAATCAACTTAAATTCTGCATTAAAGAGTATTTTAAGCATTTTAAGTATGTCCAAGTTCACACAGTAACTCAAACCAGGTTTGCAAAATGTTTCTTTTGTTAGAACAAAGAGATCTTTAGTGGTGATTTGTGGAGAGCTTTGGGGTTTGGAACAGAGAAAGTTTACTCAGATTCTGAGGTGGTTTCTGACCGGACAAAAAAAAAAAGAAAAAACAGAGAAACCTTAATGCTGGAGCTGACATTTTAATTAAATGGGACAGGGGAATAGCAGGAAGGTCATGCCCAATGAGGAGAATGACATTGGAAAAGACACGGAAGCAGAAACGTGGGATTCAGAGAAGGGTGGGATTTCCAACTTGAGGAGAGTACAGAAAGGAAGGAAGAGATGAAATGAGAAAGAAGTCGGGATCAGGCCCTTTCTTTATGGTCACCCTGGTTTTATTAAGAGCACCATCAAGAAAGGAATCATGTAAAGAAAATATTTAATGAATACTATTTTGACTTGTGGCCATTGTTAGAGCCCAATTTTCTGTTTCCCTTGGATGTTATGGGACACAGAGTGTGCATATCCAGGACAACATGTGCAGAGAAAGTGGAGATGGCCTCTGACCTGAGCACACCCAAGCTGGGATCCCAGACCAGGTAATGGACAAATGATTCTGGAGTGAGCCAATTTATTGGAGATGTTAGGGATTGAAGTATGCCCAGGGCAGAACTGGAGAGAGGAAAGGCAGCCAGAAGTGAGTGATGCATAAATGCACAGGTGTGTGTGTACAGATGGGACCTGACCCACACTGGCTTCCCTGGAACTCACAATCAGGATAGGAGATAGCTGTCCTATTCGTAATTCTTTGAGGAACCTCCACACTGCCTTCCATAACGGCTGCACCTCCCTCTCCTGGGTATCTACCCAAAAAATCTGAAAACATTTAGAGATAAAGACACATGTGCTCCAATGTTCATTGCCGCTTTGTTTATGGTGGCCAAGACATGGAAACAACCAAAATGTCCTTCGATAGATGAATGGATAAAGAAGTTGTGGTATATATACACAATGGAATACTATTCGGCAGTAAGAAAAGATGATATAGGAACATTTGTGACAACATGGATGGATCTTGAGAGAGTAATGCTGAGCGAAATAAGTCAGACAGAAAAAGCAGAGAACCATGTGATTTCACTGATATGTGGTATATAAACCAAAAACAACAAAAGAACAAGACAAACAAATGAGAAACAGAGATAGCTGTCCTCTGACGCAGAGGAGAGTCAGCCTTTCAAAATGGCCAGAAACAAGTACGTAATTGAGTAACCACTGAGAGACCAGAGTGATGAGACAGAGGACGGGATGAAGCCTATGGCCCAAGTGCAGCTGTTGGAAGCTGCCACCATAGCCAGGAGCAGCAGGGATGCAGTGCCCCCATCAGGATGCCCACCTGCTGACCCAAGTTGCTCTGGACCAGCAGTGAGCTCTGCCAGACTAGGAAAGTCAAGTGCTTGAAAGTCTCGGATGCCCTCTGCCTTCCAAGACCATTTTCCCTATGGAGGTCAGCCCTGGTGCATTCCTATTTTGTTGTCTTACAAAACAGCTTCGCCAAGAAGAGAGATCAACCAAGCTTCCTCACCCCATCCCAAAGAACTCAAGAGAGAAAGGCCCAGACACACTCCAGCTGTACTGACACCCTCCAATTCATAACTTGTAAAAACAGCCTTGTGGTGAGTACAGTGGTACCTCGGTTTTCAAACATTTCCGTTGACAACATTTCTGTTTACGAACACCATAAATTTTATGGGTCTATGGTATCATTAGATAGTAAAACTCATGCTAAATTTGCAATTTTAGTGGTTAGTTTTAAAGGTCTGGAACGGATTAATCCATTTTTCATTACTTTCTTTTTTTTTATTAAAGTTTATTGGGGTGACAATTGTTGAGGGTAAAGGGGATCAAATATATGGTGATGGAAGGATAACTGACTCCGGGTGGTGAACACACAATGCATTACTTTCTATGGGGAAACCATACCTCGCTTTTCGAACATTTCAGAACTTGAGTGGTCTTCCAAAGTGGATTACGTTTGAAAACCGAGGCACCCCTGTATTAGTCACACTTCAAAGAAACGCTGGGTGTTGGAAAGGGAAGGTCACTCATCAGACCCAGTTAGCACAACTATCCCCTTTCATTCCACTTCCACTTCCACATACAGTTCAGCTCCACAGTTACAAGTTGGGGTGGGGGGTGTATATGCGTGGGTGTGGGTGTGGGGGTGAAGTATTTAATTTCATTCTTTCTTCAAGTCTTGAGATAGGATTAAAAAGCAAATGAACTCAAAGGGTGGGCCAGGATGTCAATATGTGGTACTCACCTGGATGTTTTTGGCCTCTGTGGATTCGGAGGGATATATCACTTCTTATAGTCAACTTTGAGTTAGACTTACCCCGTCAGCATTTAGCTTTATCTTCATAAATTACCTCCCTCACATAATATTCCTGTGCATTCATAGCTCTGTTTGTCCCCCATAAATCAACTACAGGCCTACTTAATTATCCCCAACAATTTTAAACAACCAACATTTTTAATGAGACAGAGAATGCAGAAGGCCAAAAAATAGTTTTAAGGTTCCATGTGGGTCAATCTGTGTATATTTTTCAAAGTCAAGCATTTCTGAGATAAGTCACATGTTACCCAAATCTCAAGGCTTGGCCAATGTCCTTTCCCACTGTGTGACCATTGAGACCCTTAGCCATCAGCAAGCTGCTTTTTGTCAATGGCCTTGAGGTATGTCAGTTATTATAAACACACATGATAAATGAATGTTATGGTTGTACGAGGAACTCAGTCACCTTGGCTCAGGCTGTGGAAGTGGCAGGGCTATGGATAATTAAACTGAAGGGCCAAACTACTGCCAGAGCCCAGCCTATGGTGCTTGAGTGTCATTAACATTGAGACTTTCCTGAAATCCACAAATTTCTCCATCTGTTTTTAAGGTCAGTGTGATGTCTCAGTGAAATAGCCCCCAATCCCCTCTCTCTTAAGGGAACCATCTTTGTGACTTTTCTAGAAGATGGTCCTAGCTTTGCTGGTCCTGCCTCCCCATGGGAAGTCCCTCTCCTGCTGCCCCAATCTGCTATAACCAGCAGGATATTCTCAGGTGAGTGTCTCCAGCTGGCCCTGCACCACAATGGACATAGGCTGGGGGATGTCGCTCGGCCAGGCTCCAGGTGAGGGCAAGGCACTTTTGTGCAGCTGTGTTTGTGTGATGCTGAGTGCTTGATTCCAAGCCTGGGATCGTACACAGACCCAAGGGCCGGTCCTTGAACTGAATGGCCAGTTCTTAATCCAGGGGATGGGCAAGGCTGGGCAGGGATGGGAGGAGGTTAAAAGAAGTAGCAATTGGTACCAAGTCCAAGAAGAGAAAGACACAAGGGAGCAAAGGGATCCCCGAGGGCCTTTCTGGAAATCTTTTTTTTTTTTTTTTTTTTTTTTTTTTAGGACAGTCTTGTGACCACAGAAATGGGAGCACTTTTAAGAGGACAGACACTCTGCCCCCTGCCTTAGCAGAACCCTGTCACTACCATGCCTTACCTCCTCCTCCTCCCCCTTCTTTTCCATCTCTTCATGCACCCAGATACTGTGCTGAGCTCTGTATATGAAGTAACTCATTAAACCCTGAAAACAGCCCCATTTTACAGATGAAGAACCCAGTGTATCAAGGGTGCAAACAACATGCCAAAGACACCCTGCTTCTCACAAGCCACATCAGACCCAGTCCAGGATCTTCCCATGCCCGGCTTTGCTGCACCCAGCGCATGCTGGCCCCTGTCCTGGACAGAAGGACATGAGCTCTGAACCATGAGAACATGTCTCTGTTTGTCTGCCTCAGCAGACATCTCCGAACTTGAACCTCAATATATTCTTATTTCTAATTAAGGAGAAAGTGGTTAGGCACCAGGGCTTTAAAATGCAATCATTTAGGGTCTCGGCTATATGACCGGGAAAAGACACTCAACCACTGTGCATTCCATGTGGGTGTGGTGGCAGAACCCAGTCCAGACTGGTCACAAAGGCCACTGAGGCCCAGCACTTAGAAGAGAGACTGGCCCAACATGCGCTCTAAATGTCTCCTGCTGTCGGTGATTGTTCCCTCGCGTCCACTCTGTCCCATTTAGTCCTTCATTCTCCTTGCAAGAGAACTGCAAAAAGCTCTGGATTTCTGTTGATTTACAGCAGAAACTGGTTATGTCACAGCTGTTTACTCATAGGCAAGGATACTGAGATATGTTAGAAACCTGCACAGTAATCCAGGAAATTGTTATGTTGATCGTTAGTGTGCATCTTCTTGCCAAGCTAAGTAACCTTTGCGGGCCCTGTAACATGATAACACTTAGAGAAAGAGTTTATGAACTGCTCTAATCCATTTTTAGTGAAGTTCATTACCTCCAATACAGAGTCAAGATTCCAATCAAAATTTTCCATTACAGAATGAAAGTTATTTGCCAAACCAAAAGGAGAAAAAAACAATTTCTCATAGTTTAAAAGTTTATCTTCCTGGAAGTGGCAGTTTTCTCACAACACTCGTAGGCACTCGATCAACTCATTCAATGTTCCAGATCTTTGAATATAAGATAGAGAACATTCTGGAAGCCTGGACTAGATAGTGCCTTCTCCTTAAGGGATTTCACATGGTAAATGGGACACACGCATGCACACACACACACACACACACACACACACACACACACACACACTCAAATAGGACTCTAGCACCCTAACGTGAAGCCAAGGTATGTCCAAAATTTTCGGAGCATAAGAGAAAAAGACCCCAATTTCTTTGGTTCTGGAAGCTCCTAGAAGGCAGGCTTCTTAGGAGAAATTGCTTCAGTTGGGCTTTCAAGTTTATTCACAGCTTTGTTGGACAGCAAAGACAGAGAAACATCCAGGACTAGTCAAATGGCTGTGCAGATGCACAGGCTGAGAACTGTGTGGTTCCTGGTGAAGGTGTGGCATTGTGAGGATACGTGTGCCAAATGTGGCAAGCTGGGGTGCAGAGATGATGCTGGGAAAATGTCTTACAGAGCTAGGGGCTGATTCTGACGAGTGTGTTTCACTTCTGACAGCTCTCTGTAAAACCTCCTCCCCTGCACGTTTGAGCTTCAGAGCCGTGTAGGGTGCCAGGGCACATAGGGCAGGATACACCCCTAAATGCTGAGCTGCTTGGCCATGGCCACACATGCTTCTCAGTGGCCGTGGCTATGCCACCCTATTGGTCGTGCTGGCTTTAGAAGGATGCTGGGGTATCTTCAATGGTTCTGTCTCCTTGACTTTACTTTCATTCCTGACTGCAGAGCACCCCTTTGCTAACCAGGTAAACATGGCTCTCCATGTCAGTGGACCCAGTGATCTTTGTTAAAGAGTAAACCCCTTTCCTGGCTTCCGTGACCCCTTCAAACTTCTAGGATGATGGAAATTCCTAATAAGCTAAGGTTTCCAGGTCAGCAGAGGAGAGAAAACAGGGCACAGTGCACAGCACCTTCTTCAGAAACCTGCAGACATAACTGACTGTCCAGAGAAGTGGAATGAAGACCCACAGTCATTCTGCCTCCCTGTACTCCAGTCTTTCCAATAGAGAAACGATCCATGGAAGCCATAAACCCTTTGCACGGGCCAAAGAACAACAGGGAAATACAAACGAAACTCGGTTCTAAGATGCTCGAAGTGTGCCAGACAACAAAAGGCATTTCATTTTGAAATGGGGAATGGGGCCTGTCCATTACAATGACTCTTGGCTTCCTAAAGTGGCAGGTGATGCCCACCCAGCTCAGCCTCGCTGCCAGGAGTCCTCAGGAGGAGCCTTAGTGTCCTCCTGCTCTAGGCCCCAGGCAGGGGGGCGCCCAGAGCACTGTGCTGGGTCCTTTGGGCAGACCCTGCAGCTGCTCAGGAGACTGACAGCGCTGGTCAGGAGATGCCTCACAATGACTGCTCCCTGCAGGTCACCGAGTGTCTGTGCCCTGGGATGAGGAGCCTGAGGCTCTGTCAATCTCTGTCACCCATAAATAACTATGAGGCACTTTGTGGCTCAGTGGTTCTCTCTACTGCATGAAAATAATTTACCTTGAACAAAGCATTTGTGTCTTTTACAATTGTTTATTGAGCACATGCACTACCTGCCCATAAGCTCACAATCTAATAAATATAAATAATTTCAGTACAGTCTGCTATATGCAGTGCTAGACATCTCCACATGCCAGGTTGTTACAAAGTGCAGGGACTCCCTTCAGGCAAATGGAGAATTAAAGAGGAAGACTGAGTAAGCCTCCCACTGAAGTGCTGCATAAATAGGCTTTAGATGTCTTAAGTAGGAGTTCTCCATGCAGAAGACGTCCATGCAGAATAATTCCAGCAGAGTGAACACGTACTCTATTGTCCAGACCTAGGAACCTTAGAGAGTGAAAGGGGGTGTTATTAATAATTATGCTGGACTAGTGGACATAACCCAGTGCTGTCTTGCACCATCTGGACATACATATGTTTATCCTATGTCTAGGAAGAATGTATACAGGCATCTATCTATCAGATCTGGGCTACAAGTAACGGAAACCCTAGCTAAACTCACATAACTAGAGTCCAAGTAGGCCTCCAGATGAGGTGTCATTCAGCAGCTTAATGTCTTCACTTAGGACCCAGGTGCTTGCAATGAGTCTTCACCATTAGTTTCATCCCAGGGCTGTCCTGGAGGATTAACACTAAGGGTCTGGAAAAGGTCTGAAGTAGTCTTCAGGGAACTGGGAGAAGGATCTTCCTCACAATCCTGTGAGAGCAGCAATTAATCTTCAGTCAGAAATGGAGCCAAAACTTTGTGGGGTCTGCATCTCCATCCATGAACTGAGGTCTCTGCCCCTAGGTTAACTGCTCTCTGCTCTGCTCTCTCTCATATCTGGATTTACACCCACCTCTATCATAACAACTGTGTCGTCGGAACACTTTCTGGGTAGCTGCTTCACTGCACTGTGAGCAAGTTAGGGTCAGGAAATATTCTTCCCCTACCTCTATGTCCCTATAGTAAGCAGGTGGCTATGCACATGGTAGCTGCTTGATAAATATTTGATGCTTGAGTGAATGATGGAATAGATGCCTAAATTAAGGGTCCTATTAAATCCAAGCTTATCTGGCAAACTCAGTTTTCTTGTCATACAAGTCCTGAGGCAATTTTTTCATGGCCATGTGGACAGGCACAAATCCAGGGGATCAGAGAGCATCCCCTGCTCACTGGAGTGCTGAAGTAACAAAGGCTTCTCCCCTCACAGTGCCCTGCCTGGCATGTCTCTGATCACAGGCTGAGAAAAAGGGCCAGGACCCTACAGTGATCATGCCCTCCAAAAATTCTGACCACAGCTCTTACTGGGCACAGCCCAAGTGCACTTGCTGCTTCATTTCCAGTCCAGGTGGGAGGCCCAAGGTGACCCTGAGCAATTCCAGAGTCCAGGAAAGCAGACAGTGAATAGGAGTCTGTCTTGCACAATGTGAGGGCACTGGACATCTGCAACCTATCTTTCTGGCTCCCTGGATGACTCCCAACTCTCTGAGGACTTCAATGAAGATCATCAAATTATTTCACATGGATCAAGACTCCTGGTGGTGACACCTATGATTCCCAGCAGGTTCATTTCTAGGGCCCCTGTTTCATGTGGTTCAAACCCAAGGAGACCATTCTTCTGCCTCCTGCAGGCTTTTCTACATGATTTGTCTGATTCCTAGAATTCTTCTGCATTTGGCTCAGTGGTCTCATCCTCAAAGAAGAGCCCTTAGGCCTGGAATAGGTGGCCGCTCCCAGAATTATTCCACTTGCAGTGATGAATGTAAAGGCCTCTGCCTGTGAGACTGCAAGCTCACAGCATAGCTTCTTTGCCGTGCTTCATATGCACGTTGTATGCACTTAGACAACATCAAAGAACAATGAATGGATGAAAGAGTGACCCTCTGAGATACAAAGGAACTCAGCCCTGTGTCCACTGTTCAGATTCCAGGGACTCCTGCAGCCTCCATCAAATACCCTCCAGCCTAATGTGTCCAACCATGGGTAAAATGTTCACTGATGGTAACTACAGCCCAATAAAATAGAATCAGCATGGTGCAATGCAAAGAGCATTTGAATGGCACCAAAGGACCTAGCTTTACTACTCATGAGTCGTGTGAACATTGGCAAGTCACGTGACCTCTCTGAGCCTCTATCCCCTCCTCCATGAAAAGGGATTATTTTACATTGTTTTTAGGGGAGTACCCAGCACATACCTAGAAAGAATGGACTCTGTCCAAGATGCTGAATATCAGCCAGCACTGAAGCCTCACCTTTAGGGGTCTAAACCTGGGCAAAGACACAGGTCAAGCTTGCCTTGTTGACACAGCTGAAATCAGAATATGGCAGCCCTCCCAGTGTCTCCCAAAATGGGCCCTAACTAGGCCACAATCATGATATGTTTTGAGGTACATCAATGAAAGTATTGATTTTTTTTGAAGGATCCTGAACTGAGGCACTTCTTAGGGGTTCTTGGGTGACGGTACTCTCCATTTTTAGTAATCCTGGACTGAGGCACATTTCATGGAGGACTTCAGTGGGTCACACGTCCTTCAGTGACTGTAGAATAAAATGCTCTTCAGTTGGATAGATGTAACTAATTGTCAAGGATGACTAAGATGCCTAACAAAGATGAGCACCTCACCTCAAACTGCTCTACCAAAGCCACTGTAATAGGTTAAAATGTGTCCCTCCAAAAAAAATATGTTGATTTCCCACCTCCAGTCCCTGTGAATGTGACCCTACTTG
This sequence comes from Rhinolophus sinicus, assembly GCF_036562045.2. Classification (NCBI taxonomy): domain Eukaryota; kingdom Metazoa; phylum Chordata; class Mammalia; order Chiroptera; family Rhinolophidae; genus Rhinolophus; species Rhinolophus sinicus. The sequence continues at coordinate 65,914,455 of NC_133757.1, forward strand.
AAAATAGAATCTTTGCAGATGTGATCAAGTTATGATGAGGTCATTAGGATGGGCACTGATGATTGGTGTCCTTATAAGAAGAGAAGAAAAGATACAGACACAGACAGGGAGGAAGTGACATGACTTAGAGGATAAACACCTGGTTCCCTGGAGATTTCTCTGTACCCTCAATCAGAATGTTTTTACTATAATTGTCCATAGTTATCACAAGTTTCCAATCGTCTTTGAATATGAAAATTAGAAGGCAAGAAAGAGGGTAATTAGAGGCACATAGGCTTCCATAATAAAAAGAAATAGCTAACTTGTCAAAGTTAAGGGAAGAAAATGAAAAACTCTAAAATTCAAACTACAAGAGTTCTAAAGCCTTATTACACAACACAAAGAAAACTTTATAACATTCAATAGTGGAACTGTGTTATAATGATTTTGGAAGATAAAGAAATCTTCAGTTTATAAAAAATATAAGCGATAAAGGGCATGCAAAACAGAGGCGTGCTGAGCTCAGTAGACCCTCTCCCCCAAGAAAACCATTTAACTGCAGAAAGTCATATGAAACAATTATTTAAAGTCTCTGAGAATTGCCCTAAGGGCATAAGAGGGAAAACTATTTGTTCATAGAATTCTACTAAATCTCAGTAATAACAGTGAGAATCTGTGACATTTTTTAAAAAATTTATTGGGGTGACAATTGTTAGTAAAATTACATAGATTTCAGGTGTACAATTCTGTATTACATCATCTATAAATCCCATTGTGTGTTTACCAACCAGAGTCAGTTCTCATTCCATCACCATATATTTGATCCCCCTTACCCTCATCTCCCACCCCCCAACCCCCTTACCCTCTGGTAACCAATAAACTATTGTCTGTGTCTATGAGTTTTTGTTTCTCATTTGTTTGTCTTGTTCTTTTGTTGTTTTAGGTTTATATACCACATATCAGTGAAATCATATGGTTCTCTGCTTTTTCTGTCTCACTTATGTCGCTTAACATTATACTCTCAAGATCCATCCATGTTATCACAAATGATCCTATATCAGCTTTTCTTACTGCCGAATAGTATTCCATTGTGTATATATACCACAATTTCTTTATCCATTCATCTATCGAAGGACATTTTGGGTGTTTCCATGTCTTGGCCACCGTAAACAAAGCTGCAATGAACATTGGAGCACATGTGTCTTTATGGATAAATGTTTTCAGATTTTTGGGGTAGATACCCAGGAGAGGGATTGCTGGGTCATATGGCAATTCTATTCGTAATTTTTTGAGGAACCTCCACACTGCCTTCCATAGCATCTGCACCAGTCTGCATTCCCACCAACAGTGTATGAGGGTTCCTTTTATGCCACAGCCTCTCCACTTGCTGTTATTATTTGTCTTGTTGATGATAGCCATTCTGACTGGGGTGAGGTGATATCTCATTGTGGTTTTGATTTGCATTTCTCTGATGATTAGTGATGTTGATTTTTTTTATATCTATTTGCCATTTGTATGTCCTCTTTGGAGAAATGTCTCTTCAAGTCCTCTGCCCATTTTTTTCAATTGGGTTTTGTTTTTTTTTGTTTTTGTTGCATGAGTTCCTTGTATATTCTGGATACTAGCCCCCTTATCGGAGGCACTGTTTGCAAAAATCTTCTCCCATTCAGTGGGGGGCCTTTTTTTTTTGTCAATGGTTTTTTTTGCTGTGCAAGCTTTTTTTTTTCATATATAGTCCCATCGTTTTTTTTTTTTTTTTTTTCCATTGCCTTTGGAGTCAAGTTCATAAATGCTCTTTTGAACCCAAGGTCCATAAGTTTAGTACCTATTTTTTCTCTTATGCAGTTTATTGTGTCAGGTCTTATTTTTAAGTCTTTGATCCATTTTGAATTAACTTTGGTACATGGTGACAAATAGCAGTCCAGTTTCATTCTTTTTTTGTGGCTAATTCTCCCAGCACCATTTATTGAAGAGGCTGTCTTTGCTCCATTGTATGTTTTAGCTTCTTTGTCAAAAATTATCTGTCCATATTTATGTGGTTTTATTTCTGGGTTCTCAATTCTATTCCATTGGTCTATGTGTCTGTTTTCTGCCAATACCATGCTGTTTTGATTATTGTAGCCCTGTAGTACAAGCCAAAGTCAGGAAGTGTGATACCTCCATTATTGTTCTTTTTCTTAAGATTGCTTTGGCTATTCGGGGTCTTTTGTGGTTCCAAACAAATCTGATGATTTTTGTTCTATTTCTTTAAAATATGCCATTGGGATTTTGATGGGGATTGCATTGAATCTGTATATTGCTTTGGGTAATATGGCCATTTTAACTATGTTGATTCTTCCAATCCATGAGCACGGAATGTCTTTCCATTTCTTTGTGTCTTCTTCAATTTCTTTCAAAAATGTCTTATAGTTTTCAGCATATAGGTCTTTCACATCCTTGGTTAAGTTTATTCCTAGGTATTTTATTCTTTTTGCTGCAATTGCAAAAGGAATTGTTTTTGTATTTCTTTTCTGAGATTTCATTGTTAGTATATAGGAAGGCAATGGACTTTTGTGCGTTGATTTTGTAGCCAGCAACTTTACTGTATTCGTTGATTGTTTCTAATAGCTTTTTGGTGGAGTCTTTAGGGTTTTCTATATATAGCATCATGTCATCTGCAAAGAGTGATAATTTAACTTCTTCATTCCCAATTTGGATGCCTTTTATTTCTTTCTCTTGCCTGATTGCTCTGGCAAGGACTTTAACACTATGTTGAAAAGCAGAGGTGATAGGGGACATCCCTGTCGTGTTCCTGAACGTAGAGCAAAGGGCTTCAGTTTTCTCCATTAATTATGAGATTAGCAGAGGGCTTGTCATATATGGCCTTTATTATGTTAAGGTATTTTCCTTCTATACCCATTTTATTAAGTGTTTTAATCATAAATGGATGTTGTATCTTGTCAAATGCTTTTCTGCATCAATTGATATAATCATATGATTTTTGTCCTTTATTTTGTTTATGTGATGTATCACATTGATGGATTCGTATGTTGAACCATCCTTGTGCCCCGGGGATGAACCCCACTTGGTCGTGATGAATAATCTTTTTAATGCATTGTTGTATTCGATTTGCTAGAATTTTATTTAGGATTTTTGCATCTGTATTCATCAGAGATATTGGTCTGTAGTTTTCTTTTTTTGTGCTGTCCTTACCAGATTTTGGTATCAGGGTAATGTTGTCCTCATAAAATGAGTTAGGGAGTACTGTCTCTTCTTCAAATTTTTGGAAGAGTTTGTGCAGAATTGGTATTAGATCCTCTTTGAAGGTTTGGTAGAATTCACTAGTGAAGCCATCTGGTCCCGGACTTTTGCTTTTGGGAAGGTTTTGGATGACTGATTCAATTTCGTTACTGGTGATCGGTCTGTTTAGATTTTCCAGTTCTTCATGGTTCAGCCTTGGAAGGCTATATGTTTCTAAGAACTTGTCCATTTCTTCTAGGTTGTTGAATTTGGTGGCATATAGTCCTTCATAGTATTCTTGGATGATCCTTTGTATTTCTGTGGTGTCCGTGATAACTTCCCCTTTTACGTTTCTGATTTTGTTAATCAGTGTCTTCTCTCTTTTATCTTAGTAAGTCTAGCCAAGGGTTTGTCAATTTTGTTAATCTTTTCAAAGAACCAGCTCTTTGTCATATTAATTTTTTCTATTGTCTTTTTGTTCTCTATTTCATTTAGTTCTGCTCTAATTTTTGTTATTTCCTTTCTTCTGCTGACCTTGGGTTTTACTTGTTCTTTTTCTAGTTCTTTAAGGTGTAACATGAGGTTATTTATTTGGGAGTTTTCTTGTTTCTTGAGATAGGCCTGTAATGAGATAAATTTCCCTCTTAAAACTGCTTTCGCTGCATCCCAAAAATTTTGGTAGGATGTATTTTCATTGTCATTTGTTTCTATGTATCTTTTGATCTCTCCTCTAATTTCTTCTTTGACCCAGTCCTTCTTTAAAAGTATGTTGTTTAATCTCCATGTATTTGTGTTTTTCCGCTTTCTTTTTACAGTTGATATCAATTTCAAAGCCTTGTGATCAGAGAATATGCATGGTATGATTTCAATCTTCTTAAATTTGTTGAGACTGATTTTATGTCCCAATATATGGTCTATCCTTGAGAATGTTCCATGTACACTAGAAAAGAATGTATAGTCTGATGTTTTAGGATGAAGTGCTCTATAAATGTCAATTATGTCCATTTCATCTAATGTGTCATTTAGGGCTACTATTTCGTTATTTATTTTCTGTTTGGATGATCTATCCATAGCTGTCAATGATGTATTTAAGTCCCCTAGTATAATTGTGTTTTGGTCAATTTCTCCCTTTAGTTCTGTTAGTAGTTGCTTGGTGTATTTGGGTGCACCCTGATGGGGGGCATAAATATTGATGACTGTTATGTCTTCTTGTTGTACACTCCCCTTCACCATTATGAAATGTCCATCTTTGTCTCTTGTTATCTTTTTCACCTTGAAGTCTGTTTCATCTGATATCATTATGGCTACACCTGATTTTCTCTGGGTACCATTTGCTTGGAGTGTCAATTTCCACCCTTTCACTTTGAGTCTATGCTTGTCCTTGTAGCTGAGATGTGTCTCTTGGAGACAGCATATGGTTGGGTTTAGTTTTTTGATCCAATCTGCTACTCTGTGCCTTTTTATTGGTGAGTTCAGTCCATTTACATTTAGGGTGATTATTGATATGTGAGGATTTCCTGTCATTCTATCTGTAGTTTTCTGGTAAGGTTGTGTCTCCATTGTTTCTTTGCCTTTTTGGTGTTGTCTATTATTTCTGTGTGGTGGTATTCTATGATGTTTCCCTCTGTTTCTTCTTTTATTTCAGTATATATTTCAATTCTGGATTTATTTTGAGTGGTTACCCTTAAGTTTATGTAAAAGAAAGTTTGATATTTAGAGTATTCCATTTTCTTCAGCACGCTTACTTTCTCCATTCCCATATTCCGGTTCAGGCCTTTACTCTCCCCCCTTTGAGTTGTGGTTGCCACAAATTGTCCCTGTTGATGGTGGTCGAATAGCCTCCTTTAGTATTTCTTGTAGTGCAGGTCGTGTATTAGAAAATTCCCTCAGCTTCTGTATGTCTGGAAAGGTCTTTATTCCTCCTTCATATCTAAAGGATATCTTTGCTGGATATATTATTCTTGGCTCATGGTTTCTCTCTTTCAATAGTTTGAATAATTGGTTCCACTCCCTCCTGGCTTGTAGAGTTTCTGCTGAAAAATCTGATGATAATCTAATGGGCTTTCCTTTGTAAGTTACCGTCTTCTTTTCCCTGGCTGCCTTGAGGATTCTTTCTTTGTCGTTGATTTTAGACAGCTTCAATACAATGTGCCTTGGAGAAGGCCTGTTGGGATTGAGGTAACTAGGTGTTCTATTTGCTTCTTGGATTCGAGGGTCCAGTTCTGTCCACAATTTTGGGAAGTTCTCATCAACAATTTGTTTGAATATATTCTCTGTTCCCTTCTCTCTTTCTTCTCCTTCTGGTATGCCCATTATTCTTATATTGCTCTTTCTGATGGAGTCAGAAAGTTCTTGTAGAGTTCTTTCATTTCTTTTAAGTCTCAAGTCTCTTTCTTCTTCTATTTGTGTCATTTCCAGGTTTCTATCTTCGATGTCACTGATTCTTTCCTCCATCTGGTCAACTCTACTACCTAAGCTGGTTATTTCATTCTTAATTTCTTCTATTGAGTTCTTAATCTCCAGAAATTCTATTTGATTCTTTTTTAAGATTTCAATCTCTTTCGTAAAATGCTCATGCTGTTCTTTGATTGTGTTTCTGAGTTCCTTTAACTGCCTATCTGTGTTTTCTTGTATCTCGTTGAGTTTTTTCAGAACTGCAGTCTTGAATTCTCTGTCATTTAAATCACATATTTCTGTATCTTTAAGTGCCTTCTCTGGAGATTTTTCACTTTCTTTCTGAGCTATCTTGTTGCCTTGGTTATTCATGGCGATTACTGGTTTTACTATTTCTCTTCCTAGACATCTACAGGAGTGACTTCTGCAACAGGTTGATAGGAAGAGGTCTTTCTTTTGTTTTCCAGTACTTGTTGGTAGAATGTTTTATTATTTCTCCAACTGCAACTTATTTTTCATCTCCTACACAGTAGTGCTATGTTTTCTCTGCACTATTCCAACTTCTCACACAATGGGGGGATTCCCTGGGAGATGGGCTTCTCCTCTGTTAATAGTTCGTCTAGGTCACAGGGCGCAGTGTCCCGGTGGGTATGTGGAGAGCTTTTGATGTTCCAAAGCTCTTCCAGCTCCTGATTCAGAGCCCGTATATTTCAGCAGTTCTGTTTACTCCTGCAGGGATCCGCCCAGATAGGTGGGGTCAGGGGCGGGGTGAGTTATGAGAGGTGGCCCAGAGCAATGGCGGCGACCACCACCACAGCCGGTCCTGCTTCCACAGCTCTCTCCCCTTTGCTGGAACTAGTTGGGCTGTGAATTTGTGTTTGCGGTCCACAGTTCTCAAAACAGCAAATTTTCTGTTGTTTTGATCTGACACTGCTATTGTTTCGCTTCTAGCACCGGGCAGGTGGGGGCGGGGCGAGCTCTGTGAGGGGAGGGAGGGGCCAGCTAGTCTCAGTGCCTAAGGCTCCGTTCTCTGCTCGGCAGTGCGGGCTTAAACCACCGTTTTCAGCCTTTTTCCCTCAGTCTTTTCTCCGAGGTCTCTGCCGTGAGCGTTGGGTTCAGCCATGTTATATGCTGTCCCCTCAGCCCTGTGGAGCCCTGGCGGAGCCCTAGCAGTCTGATCTCCCGCAGCTGCGGTAGTTCTGGGAAGCAGCGAGCTTGGCGCACTGAGCTAGGTCTGCGTCCTGAGCCCGCTCGGCTCCGTGTCCGCGCGCTTCTCCCTTTCCTCCTCCCCCGCTCGCGCAAATCTCCCACCTGTAGGTGATTTCAGTTGGTAGTGGACCTCTTCGTGTTGCCTGTCTGCTGTGCAGGGAGTCCTTTGTGGAGTTTTTGTTGTTCGATTCTTTGTAAATTCCAGGGGAGCTTTACAGAGGCTCACCTCACTCTGCCATTTTTCCGGAAGTCCTACTCTCTCTTCTAATAACTGATGGGACATCCGTTATCTTCTGGGGTGTCAGATCATCACTGGATACGGGAGGCTTGCTGAAAAAACATCACTGCAGTTATGTCTCCAGGTAAATGCATGTGGTGGGAGGGTTAGGCCAGCTGTGGTTGAGTCCCTGGGGGTCAAGATTTATCCAGCACCTCCGCAAGGGGGAGAGTGGACCTGTGTTTTTAAGTGCTAAGAAGTTTTTCAAGAAGGATGTGTCATTTTTTACTATGAGAATAATTTCTTCCCAACTGTATTTGTCTGGGGATTTGACACTGGAAGACAGAGAGGATTCCTGAGCAGGAACACTATTGTTGGTCTCCCCTGGGCGGAGGCAAACACACTTAAGGGAGGTGACGAATGATGGGTGCTTTCTTACTAACAGATGGCCTCCAGTTATGTCACTCTGTGTGCTTTCAGCTGACAGTGTTCTCAGTGTGGGGAAGGACAGATTCTGGGAGCTCACACACACACACATAGACACACACATAAACACACTCACACACACACACTCACACACACAATGGACGTGATTCCTCGGGTTGTCTAAGTTATTTTTATGTTAGGATTTGGCTACTGGACTAAGTTAAACCATTTGTCACCTTTGCAACTGGTGAGTGGGGGGCTGAAGTCTCAAAGGTTGATCAAGAGTGAGGGACTAACCGGCCTTTCACTCCTATCACATCGCTGTACAAATACACAGCTTCTCTACCCACAGATTCACAAATCACAAAGCATGAAGGTCATCCAGTTCAACCTCTTCATTGCCCAGTTAGCAAAGCTGCAGTCCAGAGAAGGGAAGTGCCCTGCCGTTGTTATGATGTAGCTGGTATCAAGGACATAAGCAGACCAGGTCGTCTGCCTTCAGGCCCGTCCACTTCCTGAGGTGCCCCCCCATCCCCGTCTCCTTGTGTGTATCTGCTCCCTCATGTCCCAACAGTGAAGAGTGCTCTATCTACTTAATTAGCCATAAATGCTCTCTCAATAATCTCACCTAGTTCCGGGCTGTTTCTGTTAGAAGGAATTATTATTGCTACGACACCGTTTTCCTGAAAAATAGATGGTGGGTCTCACAATGTAGCCTACTATGAGATCTGGGGTCATAAAACAGCCAGATAATTTACAGGTCTCTCTGGGTTGCTTACGCTTATGTCAAAGACCCAAGATGTGGAGACAAATGGAGAAGTAAATGCATGTGGCCAGACACAGCATGTGCAACGTGTTCAGTACCTTTCCTGCAAATGCACTTTTAAGACTGAGCCCCCACGTTGTCAGTGATGAGCACAGTTTCTCTGAGAAGTGGCCGCCCACTCTCTGTCCTCACTGAGGACAAAGAAGATGGGATTAAACCTCAGCTGAAGTCATTTTCGCCTCATAAGGAGTCAGGATCTCAGGGAACAGCTGGGGCCAAAGGCACATTCATGCCCGGGATGAGCGGCCCCGCCCTCTCTCTGCGCTTGCTGGCGATCATGTGCCCCCTGCAGCGGGAGGGCTGGGAATGCCTTGTGGTCCCCTCACCCCACAGAGTATTCCACCTGGTAGATGTGTCACTCATACCCCCTCCTCACCAGACCCTTGGCTGATAAGTGGATTTAGGGAGCATGAAGGCAGCGCCCAGCCCCAACTTGGCCGTCATGTTGGGCTCAACTTCCTGTTTAGCCCTGCTGCTCACGGGTGTCAGTCTAGCCGGAGAGTTGCTGTCAGGCCCAGGACTCCCTGAATGCCTTCATGATAAAGGGGCGGCAAATAAGGGCCAGGCTGCTCAGTGGCCTGCCCGACAGGAGTGGGCACAAGAAACTGGGCTCTGACCATGGTGACTTAGGAAAAAGAAAAAGATTCATTTCCTAAAGAGAATGCCTCCAAAGTGCTATATTTACCACAGTTCAACCAGAACCTTCTTGATAAACTGAGTGTTGATTTATTTCCATTTGATTCTTGGCAAAGCAAACTTATGATTATCCATAGAATTGGGGTGGGCAACACAGCTTGGGGAGGCACAGACTTTTCTATCCTGCCCAGCTTCCCCACCCAGTAAGAGTTACCCCACAAACACACACCCACACCCACAAGGGCACTGGGACAGGCAGGCCATGGATTGGTGACACCGTGGCAGCTCCTGCTATGAGGTGACACTCATGTTTATCTTTCTTTTAATTTATATCTTAAATTTGTGATGGCATACATTGGCAGAAAAAATAGAAAGGTAATTTGCTTTCACTGAGAATGGAGTGAAGTTCATGCTCTCTCCTACACTAGGACATGGGGAGAGGAGTCAAAGTAACCCCAACCTGTGAACACCACACCTCTGTTGGGTAGCATTTTGATCAACTAATATTCTTGTTACTATATGGTTGCCAGCTAGGATTCTCACAGAAAATGAATTTTGAAAAATGTAGAACAACCAAAATGACTGCCACTAACACTGCATTACACAGAATTAACCTTCAATACACTGTGGGGTGTCTTGTGGCTCAGGATCTGCTCTAGGCCACCAGCTTTTAAATTTTATTCCAACAGCCTGTTTGGAAGTCTGATGTATGGAAGAGAGGATGTTTCCGTCTGAATGGATCCCACAAAGAAACACTCACCATTGGGCCGGAAAGGGTCATGGTCTCGTCTTGTATTAATTATGTAAAATCCATGCAAACTCTGGGTCACTGAACTAAAAGAGAGGGTTTTGTCACTGCTTATTTACACTGGATGTAAGGGCCTGAACCAAATGGTACAAGAAAAGCTGATGGAAGCTGTAAGGCTAGCAGAAACACCAGAGCTCCTGGACGTGGCGAGGACTCCATGCACCTGCACCTGTCGATCCTGCGCGCTCCCCCTGGTAGGTGACCAGGGGCATGGCAGCTGTACCCTGCTTCTTTCAGTTCTGCCCTCTGAAGTCTTCTGTCATCACAGCTTCCATTATCACGTCCCTATTCGCAGTCATCTGTGGCTTCCATTGATAGGGTGGGAACTCCAAACTGGGCACAAAACACTTTCTCTGGTGTTAATTCCCATGCCCTCCCACCCCATCTGTCCACTGGCCCTGCCACTTGGCACCCTTACTCATCTCTGCACACCGAGTGCATAACCCTGATTCTAGATCTTTGCCCAGATTTCCCTCTGCCTGGAATGCCCTTTCCTTTTTTTTTTTTTCCTGAAGAATTCCTAACCATCCTTCCAAGCCCAGATTGCCTTCCTTGACACCCTGTCATTCCATTGTTAGATCTTGTCAGCTCCAGAACTGACTGCTCTTTCGTCTACATACCTGTGGCACTTCGCACTGTGCCTCTGTCAGGTCACTTACTGCAATACCTTGGGAACTGTGTCCTCTACTGAACTGTGCCTGTTGACTCCGTCTTTGCTCCCCAGCTGCCAGGAAAGCCCCTGGCACATTCTAGAAGCTCAGTGAATGAAACAGAGTGTGCACTTCAATTAACATTGCCAGATTCACCCAAATCTCATCAGGAGAATACAGACATTTAATGTTTGGCTAAACACTCAGGCTAAAGGAAGACAGCATCATTGAACACTATTGAACAAGGTGAGGACGCATATACAAGAAATGACAGACCAGTGTCTTGAGGCCAGAAGGGAAGGTAGGAGGGTGTGGGAATCCTACTGTCAGCCTACTTTTGGTCTCTTCTGGAAACAAAACATGTAGGAGATTCTAACAATGGTGGGGAAGGCTGAACAATCACAGGGCAAGCCTACCAGACACCTGGAAGCCCAGCAGTGTGGTCTGCCCCACAGGGACACGCCATTCAGGCCCACACACATTTCTACTAAATAAAATGCAATGGACAAACCCCACGTCGGCTCTGACAGCAATTTTTGCACATTACAATGCAAAATACCAGCTGTAGTTTAAATGGAGTCCCCAGTGCCTTGTTAATTCTGAGCGATTAATGCTTCCACTTAGGCAGCATTTGTACCTAGAGGCATGCAGAGCACTCTGTAAACAGAGTATCATCATGCTTCATCCACTTCCTCCCCTGGAGAGATGCCTGGAGGGAGGGGAGCCACTGTCCAGACACCCCACACTGCAGGGGGGGACATGAGGTCCAGGAAGAGGGTCCCATAACCTCCAGATGTTCTGGCAGCATGAGAAAAACCACCTCCCTAACAGGTGGAGAACTAGACTTGGGCACATCGGAGAGCACTTTCGGGGAAGGAAAGTGTTAATAGAGGGATAAAGTGAAAGATAAGTCAACAAAAAAACCTAACAAAACTATAAATGCAAAACAAACAAACCTATTAGCCAAAGAGAAGTGGGATTATAGGGAGCAGCTTCCAAAAGTGAGGCAGTTTGAGAATCTGAGAGTGAGTATTACATACTTTATATACAAGTGTACTGGTGACCAATGCTAAAATTCACTGTGGCTTCTTTAAAACCATATGGGGAAATCACCACAGATGGAAATGAAAAAGGAGAAAGTCAGAGTGCACTAATGATACCTTCTTATTGCTCACCAGTCAGAACCAAAGGTCATGGTAAATGTTTGTCTTTCACTTTCTGATTCCCTCTCCCAACATTTACCCTTTGCAAATGACTCCACTTTGAAACCTTAGCTCTGACAACTATCTCACACACACACACACACACACACACACACACACACACACACACACACACACGCCCTGTGCATTTCCATGTGACCCTGCGCAACAACAGAATTATCTCCTATCATCCTTACTAAATCCATCTGGGTCCCTCGGCTCATTCCTGGAAGACATCCACATGACATTTATAGCCCTCCCAGCTGGTGAGAGAGCATGTTAAACCATTTCTTGACTGCCAGCTCTGGGAAAAGTCGCATAACTGTTTCTTTCCTCCTTCACTCTCACACATAACAACATGTAACTGCCACGCCCCCTCTTTGCAGCCTCCACATAACATAAAATTGCTTTCTCTCCAGTAAAACTAACACGTTGTCTCAATCCCCCATCTCTGGAGTTACTCTCATCCTTTCCTCTCTGCTTCGCAGGCAAACTTATGCACACAGATTGTCAGACTGACCAGCCATTCCTCACCTCCCAGCCATTCCTCAAACCACAGTCATCTCTGTCTCCACCCCCACTGATGCTTCTCTAGTCACAAGTCATCAAGAACTTCTGGATTTAAAACCAATGGGCCCTTTTCAGTACTTCTCTTATGTGACACCACTGGCCACCGTATCCTTAATAGAACTTGCCCATCTCCTGTGCGACCACACTTTGCCCTTTCTTTTCCTGATCGCCTGGGCTACATTTGCTCAGCCTCTTCTACCGAGCCATGGATGCTAGACTTTGTCAGTGTTCTTTCTTACCGATGCTCTCTCCATGGGGCTGCCACCACCATGTCTCATCCAGTTCAGCTCTCCATCCAAGCACCACAAGAAACTAGCTTGTCATCTTACTGGGCATTTCTCAGGTTTGTTAAACTCACCCTTTTCAAAATGTTTTTCAGCTACTTTGGTCAAAACTTTTTTCTCGAGGATTTAATCTCAGTAAACACATCAACTGGCCTCTCAGTGGCTCAAGCCAGTTTCCTGGGAATCCTAATTGACCCCTCATCCCTGGATCCTATCTGTACCAGTTGTGAATGTGATGAGTTTCTAAGGCCTCTCAGCTCCAAATCCATCGTTTATTTCCTGCTCGGTGAAAAGAGAGCGGTAAGCATTTCTCACCTGCAACTGGCACCCACATGTTGAACTTTGTCAGTGGAGGACTGTGGAAGAGCACTGCAGGAAGAAGGGACTTCGCTTCCTGGTACCAGGGTGCTTCTGTTCGCTTAGCCGGGGGTGGGGCATCCAGTGGCTCTCTGTCATAGCCACATATCCAGAACACACAGTCCCTTGACAAGTTCTCAGTCTTGGCCCAGCCGGGGACCACTCACCACCTTCCGCTCAGGCCATTGCCCTCCCAGGCCTCACACTACCCTGGCTGGCAAGCATTTTCTCAAATTTCTTTCCACACACCCACCGCCAGCCTCAAACCACCTAGTCCCCACTTGCTAGTCCTAGTGCAGTGTCCGGCCCACCTGCCTGCACCCAGGGGGTGAGGCTTCCTGCTTTCTTAGCAACTGGACAGCTATGGTCCAGGTAACTCTGAGCTTCTCTCCATACAGTGGGCTTTAAACATACCCTCTGCAATGAAGTCAGAATCCCATCCCTAAGGAGGGTTACCTCCTCCAAGCTTCTACCTTCTTGGGTAAATTTCTGGGTCCCTGCATCCCCAGGGTATCCTTTAGTTATGTTTTGATCCCTTATAGTTATTCCCCTGTTATAGTAAAAAATTCTTTGTAATAAACTTTTCTAGTCCAAATTACTGTGTGACTTCTGTTCCCTGTTGGACCCTAACTGATACACTATCTTAACTTTTTTTTTTTTTTTTTTTTTTTGATACACTATCAAACACCAAATCTTGTGTTCTTACTTGAACTTCTGTCAATCGGTCTCTCCTAACTGGTCTAACACACTTCTTCCTGATCCATATTTTACCTCTCAATATATATATATATATATATATATATATATATATATATATATATATATATATATATTTACTACCAACTAAAAACTTCCAGAAATTTCCCATTGCTCTGAAATAAAGACTTAAATCTTTCAGTATCTTGCAGGTTGTCGAAACCTGATCATTCCCTAGCCATTGTTCCAACCTTGACTTAACATTCCTCCTCCTTCTCTCCTTCCTAAAATTGGTAATTTAATTACCTTCTTAATCATCTTGCTAGTAGATTTAACATTCTACAACACATTTTTTCAAAAACTAGTTTTTGTTTTTTTTTCTTTTTTAATGTTTATTGGGGTGACAATTGTTAGTAAAGTTACATAGGTTTCAGGTGTACAATTTTGTATTGTATGGGTTTTTTTTAATATCCTACTTAACTAACTTCCTCATTTCATTATTTTTTTTCACACTTTGGGACTATTCAATTTTTACGTTAACTTTTGGAAATGACAATATAGTACAAAGTATTAATATCACTTTAGCTCTAAATATTGCTTTAGCTATATTTCACAGTTTTTGATATGCAACATGTACATTGTTAGGAAGTTTTAAATCTTTGGTAATATTCATGATGACTTCTTTTAATTCATGAAGTTTTAGAGGTGTGATTTTTAGTTTATAATGTTTTATTATTGTTATTTGCTTATTATCTTTGCCTTTTAAAATTTTTGTTTTCAGGAATGTTTTTTTATTTCTCCTTCACTATTTTTGCATGTCACTTCTTTTATTAATTTTTATTTTACTTTTCAATCACAGTTGGCATTCAATATTATTTTATATTAGCTTTAGCTATACAGCATAGTGGTTAGACATTTACATAATTTATGAAGTGATCCTCCCAATAAGACAAGTACCCACCTGGCACCATACATAGTTATTACAATATTACTGATTATGTTTTCTATATTGTACTTTACAATCCCCATGACTATTTTGTAACTACCAATTTGTACTTCTTAAATCTTACACCTTTTTCACCCAGCCTCTAAACCCCCATCCATCTGACATACCTCAGTTTGTTCTCTGTATGCGAGTCTGCTTCTCTTTTGTTTGTTCATTTATTTTGTTCTTTAGATTCCACATATAAGTGAGATCATATTGTATTTATATTTCTCTGTCTGACTTATTTCACTTTGCATAATACCATCTAGGTACATCCATATTGTCACAAATAATAAAATTTCATTCTTTTTTATGGCCAAGTAATACTCTATTGTATGTATGTACCACTTCTTCAATATCCAATTGTCTATCGATGAACACTTAGGTTGCTTCCATATCTTGGCTACAGTAAATAATCCTGCAATGAACATAAGGGTACATATATATACCTTTTCCAATTAGTGTTTTGGATTTCTTCAGATAAATATGCAGAAGTGAAACTGCTGTATCCTATGGTAGTTCTTTTTTTTTTTTTTTTTTTTTTTTTTTGAGGAACCGTTATACTCTTTTTTTATAGTGGCTACACCAATTTACATTTCCAACACTGTACGAGGGTTCCCTTTTCACCACATCCTTGCCAATACTTGTTGTTTGTTGTCTTTTTGAAAATGGCCATTCTGATAGGTGTGAGGTGATAGCTCACTGTGATTTTAATTTGCATTTCTCTGATGATTATTGGCATTGAGCATCTTTTCATATGTCTATTGGCCATGTGTATGTCCTCATTGGAGAAATGTCTCTTCAGGTTTTCTGTCGATTGTTTAATTGCATTGTTTGTTTGTTTTTGGGGGGTGTTGGATTGTTTTAGTTTTGTTTTGTTTTGCGGTTTTTTGAGGTTAAGTTGTATGAGTTCTTTAGAAATTTTGTCTATTAACCCCTTATTAGGTCTATCATTGGCAAATAACTTCTCCCAATCAGTAGGTTATCTTTTCGTTTTGTTAATGGTTTCTTTTGCTGTGCAAAAATTTTCAGTTTGATGTGGTCTCATTTGTTTATTTATTTATTTATTTTTGGTTCCCTTGCCCAAGGAGATATATCAGAAAAGAATAATATACACACACACACACACACACACACACACACACACACATATATATATATATATATATATATATATATATATATATATATATATAATTCTTTTCTGATACATATATATATATATATATATATATATATATATATATATATATATGCAATGTCAGAGAGTTTACTGCCTATGTTTTCTTCTAGGAGTTTTATGGTTTCAGGTCTTACATTTAAGTCTTTAATCCAGTTTGTGTTTATTCTTGTGTATGGTATAAGAAAGTGGTTAAATTTCATTTTTTCATGCATATCTGTCCAGTTTTCCCAATACCATGTATTGAAGAGACTATCTTTTATATATGCCTATGACTACTTCTGGGATCTCTATTCTCTTCCATTGACATATGTGTCTGTTTTTATGCCAGTACTATGCTGGGGTTTGTTGTTGTTGTTGTTGTTTTAGGGCTTTTGAGTTTACTTTTTTTAATTAAAGTTAATTGGGGTAACAATTGTCCATAAGGTTACATAAGTTTCAAGTGTACAACTCTTGAATACATCAACTATATGTCACAGTACTATGCTGTTTTTATTACTATAGCCTTGTATTATAGTTTGCTATCAGGTAGTATGATACCCCCGTATTGATTTTCTGTCTGGAAGATTCATCCATTGATGTCAATTAAATGTTAAAATTCCCTACTATGAATGTGTTACTATCTCTCCCTTATGTTCATCAATATTTGCTTCATATATTTAGGTGCTCCTATGTTGGGTGCATAAATGTTTACATGGGTTATGTCCATTTGTGTGATTTTGAAATATTTTTATTTTTCTCTTATTATAGGCTTTCTGTTAAAGTCTATTTTGTCTGATGTAAGTATTGCTTACTGCAGATTTGTTTCTTCCATTTGCATGAAACATCTTTTTCCCTCCCTTTACTTTCATTCTATATGTTTCTTTTAATCTGAAATTGATCTCTTGTAGACAGCACATGCATGGGCCCTGTTTTCTGGTCCATTCTGCTACTCTGTCTTTTGATTAGAGCATTTAATGCATTAACATCTAAAATAATCATTTTAGGTACATAGGTGAATAATTATTGCCTCTTTAGTATTCATATTTATGGTGTATTTTTTCCTTCTTATTCTTAAAGTAGTCCCTTTAACAATGACTGTAATATTGGTTTGGTGGTGATGAACTCCTTTCACATTTTCTTGTCTGGGAAGCTTTTTCTCTCTCCTTCTGTTTTAAATGAGCCTTGATGGATAAAGCAGTCTTGAATGTAGGTCGTTGGTTTTCATATTTGAAAATATTGGAATATTTGTGCCAGAATATGTTGTGCCATAGCCTTCTGACTTGCAACATTTCTGTAGAGAAATTAGCTGACAGTCTTATGGGAGCTCCATTGTAGGTAACTAACTGCTTTTCTCTTGCTGTTTTTCATATTCTCTCTTTGTCTTTAATCTTTGGCATTTTAACTATGATGTGTCTTGGTGCGGGCCTCTTTGGGTTCATCTTATTTGGAACTCTCTGCACTTCCTGATCTTGTATGTCTACTTCCTTTGCCAGTTTAGAGAACTATTCAGTCATAATTTCTTCAAATAGGTTCTCAATCCTTTGTTCTCTCTCCTCCTTCTCCTACTTACTCCTATGATGAGAATGTTAGTACCTTGATGTTGTCCCAGAGGTCTCTTAATCTATAATCATTTTTTTTTTTTTTTTTTTTTAGTTTTGCTGTTCTGATAGGGTGTTTTCTGTTACATTGTCCTCCAAATTGCTGATTTGATCCTCTATTTCACTTAATCTGCTGTTGATTTTTTTCTAGTGTATTTTTTATTTCAGCTACTGTATTCTTCATTTCTGACTAGTTCTTTTTTATGGTTTATATGTCCTTTTTTATGTTTACTATCTCTTTGTTGAAGTTCTCACTGAGTTTATCTACTTTCCTTAAGTTCATTGAGTATCCTTATAACCAGTGTTTTAAACTCTGTTTCTGACAGATTGCTTGTCTCTATTTCATTTACTAATTTTTCTGGAGTTTTGTTCTACTCTTTCATTTAGGACATTTTTTTTTCTCCTCAGTTTGGCTGCCTCTCTGTGTTTATTTCTATGTATTACATAGATATGCTAGGTCTCCCACTCTTGGAAGACTGGCCTTACTTAATAGGTGTCCTGTGGGGTTTAATGACACAATCTCCGAGATCACTTGAGTCAGGTGCTCCAGGACTATCCCACAGATGGGTTGTGTGTGCCCTCCTGTTGTAACTGAGACTTGAGTCCTATTATCACATTAGTGGGTGGGGTTGACCTCAGGCTAACTGGCTGTGTGAATTGGCCACAACCTCATTGAATGAGCTGCTGTGTAGGGTCTGACTCCATGGAGTAGAATTCACCCCCAGTAGGGCTGTGGTACCTGCTGAGACCACATTTTAGGTGTGCCACTTGTGGATATAACCAGGTGGTGTTCTGTTATTGTCTGAAGCCAGCCTCCGGCTATGTTTTCCTGGGATCTCTAGGAAGGGCCAAGGTCAGCCATTGCCTGTGACTGGCCCAAGGCCACCTGGTAAGAACTACAAAGTGATCTGTGGTTGGTAGCTGCCTGTGCTGGACCTGGAGGCACACAGGAGAGTCCACGCTGTGAATCAAGCCCAGACACCACCAGTACCAGGGCTGGGCATATTAAAAAAGTACATAGCTCCCCAAGGCCTGCATCTACCTTGCAGATTCCAGTAATGCTTAGCCACTGAAACAACCTCAGGTGTTATGAGTGTTGGGTGAGGTGGAGTCTCTGAGAGTCACCAGGGTGCAGCAAGTGCTATTCAATAGGTTAATGCAGATTCTAATTTGGCACAGTGCTGATCCTGTGGCCACTCAGCAAAAGGCACAGGGCACACTAAGGCTGACTGTCACCTGCCTGAGGCCTGCCTGCAGACCTTTGAGTTTTTCAGAAAGACTGAAGTGCAGGCCAAGGCCGGCCACCCATCATTCAAAGAGCCTTTGCGGTGTGATGGTTGAAGGTGGCTGCCCACTGCCAAAAAAGCCTCCCTTGCTGCATGGGCTGATACCAGTAAAAGAGACTCTAGGTGGTGAGCACACTATGTGATATATAGATAAGGTATTATAGAATTGTACACTTGAAACCTGTGTAATTTTACTAACCATTGTCACCCCAATAAATTTAATTTTTAAGAGAAAGAAAGGAAGGAAGGAAGGAAGGAAGGAAGGAAGGAAGGAAGGAAGGAAGAAAGGGACTTAGTTGGCACACAGGTCAAGGCTGGCTGCCTGCCACCAAGAGTCTCTGGCAGTGCTCAGGCTGACACCAGCTGCTTTTCACCAAGATGGCTTCTGGTGGCAAACATGTCAAGATTGGCCACCCACCACCAAAAGGACCTCTGGTGGTGTGTGAGTTTGGTGGAGTGGAGTCTCAAGGAGTCCTCAGGTTGGGACGAGCGGTGTTCCCCAGGCTAATGCAGATTCAGATTTGGCTGCATGATGGTAGAGCTCAACACAGGAAAGATGGCACCTGCCTGCTGGCTGTGTGGAAGAAGAGCTCAACATAGAAACAATGACAGCGGTCCCTCCAGCCCTCTCTCTGAAGCCACACAATTCACTTTCTTCCTGTATGTCTCAGTCACTCCCTTGAGCCTCTGTTCCTTCACCAGAGCCCTGGGTGAGTGCCTGCAAGGGAGTAAGTCTCTGCACGGGTCCTTTACGAGAACACCTGGGTTTCCAGCAGCCTCTGTCTCACCAGACAGACAGAATGTTGGCTGATTTTCACAGCCAAATGTTGTGGGGGCTTCTTTTCCCAGAACTCGTGCTCCAGGCTAGAGAGCCCAGTGTGAGGCTGGAACCCCTTGCTCCTCAGGGGGAACCTCTGCATCTGAAATATCCCTTCCAGTTCTCAACTGCCACACATGGATGCGGGGACACGCTGTTTCACATCTCTGCCCCTCCTACCAGTCTCAAGGTGGTTTCTTTATATTCTGAATTATAGGACATCTGTTCAGCTAGTCTTTAGATGGTTCTCCAGGTTGATTGTTCCATAATTTAGTTGCAATTTTCATGTAGTCATGGGAGAAGGTGAGCACAGTATTTACCTACTCTGCTGTCTTGATGAGAACCTCATCTTTTAACTTTTGGTATCTAATTTCATTCTGTTGTGGCAAGACAATACGGTTTATATAATAATGATTTGTTTGTATTTGCTGAGATTTAAATCTTCATATATTTCATGAGTGGTTGAAAATAATTATCTCTTTGTTTCATGTGAAGTTATTTCTATGTAGCTATCGTGTTAAGCTTATTCAATTAACTTAACTCATCAATTATGACAAAGGTATATGAAAATCTCCACTATTATATGTTTATCAACCTTTATGCAAAATTTTAATCAATTCTGTTTCATCCCTTTAATGCTATATTTTTATATGTACGTATTTTCTCATTGTTTTATCTCTATGATTAATATTTTCTTACCTAGTGATTATGCTTTTTATTCCTATTAGTGCTTTCTGGCTTAAAAATATATTTAGCCTAATATTGGTATTGCTTTGGGTTTTTTGTTTGTTTGTTTGTTTGTTTGTTTTTGTTTTTCTTAAATTTTATTTTATTAAATTTATTGGGGTGACAATTGTTAGTAAAATTACATAGATTTCAGGTTTTTAATTTTTATTTTCATTTTAGATTTTAGGTTTAAATAAACTTCTTGTAAATAGAACATACCTGGATTTTTAAAATATATCTAGAAAAGTTTTTTAACTAAAAGATTGATTTAAATTTTGTAAATATTGATATATTTAGACTTATTTTGTCATTCTATTTTTTCATTTTTAATTTACTGCATTTTTTCTTTTTTTATTTCTTCTCTCCTATTTGCCATTATATTTATTGAGGCTTAATTCACTCTACACTCTTGTTCTTTAATTGTTTAGAATTACACATAATATGTCTACCTTTTTATTATCTAACATTAGATTTTTAACATGTATACTAGACTTTACAAAGTATTACATTACAATCGTTTAGTGGTTACCAGAGGGCAAGGGGGGTGGGGGGGGTGGGAGATGAGGGTAAGGGGGATAAAATATATGGTGATGGAAGGAGAACTGACTCTGGGTGGTGAATACACAATGGGATTTATAGATGATGTAATACAGAGTTTTACACCTGAAATCTGTGTAACTTTACTAACAATTGTCACCCTAATAAACTTTAATTAAAAAAAAATTTAATTTCCTTCCAGACAGCATAAAAGCTTTAGAATGTTTTTGTCCCAATATATCTCCTTTTCCCATCTGCCAACTTATTCTATTATCTAGTGTTTTAGTTCTACCTTATTTTTAAATCCATAATCTTAGTTGTTTTAAAAATTGCTAACAAATGTACTTATTTTCTGAATGTTATGCCATTGGGAGACCCTTCCTTTTGAAATATATTCTTTATGTCTTTCATCAGGTTTTGTAAAACGTATCAAATATTCTACAGAAACTATCATGTCATCTGAGAATAAAGACAGTTCTAATTCTTCTTTTCCAATCTAGGTAACTTTTGTTTCATTTTTTGCCTAATTGCTCTGGTGAGAACCTCCAATACAATGTTGAATAGATGTGATAAAGGTAGACACCTTGTTTTGTTTTGGATCATAAAGGGAAAGCATTCAGTCCTTCAGCATTTACTATGGATATTAACTGCAAAAGGTTGTTGTTGTTGTTTTTTCTAGTTGTCCTTTATCAAATCAGGAAAATTTCTCTCTATTCCTTGTTTTCCCTCTCTATTCCCAGGTTTCTGCGAGTTTTTATCAGAAGTAGATGTTGGCTTTTGTTAAATACTTTTTCTGTGTTTATTGAGATGATCATATTTTTCTATTTTAGTTTGTTAAAAAGATGAATTGCATTGATTGATTTTCAAATGTTAAATTTACCCTACATTCATGGGATAATTCCATTTTGTCATGATCTGTTTTATATGTTGTCGGCTTTACTTGCTAAAATTGTGTTTAAAATTTTTGCATCTATGTTCATAAGTGATAGTAATCTATAATCTTATTTTCCCATAAAGTTTCAGTATTAGGATAAACTTGGCCTAATAGAAAGAGTTGACAGGTATCCGTCTTACTTCAATTTTTTAGAATAGTGTATGTAGAATTGATATTATTTCTTCCTTAAATATTGGGAAGACTCATCAGTGAAGTGAGCCTGGAGTGTTATTAGTCGGAAGTTTTGACAAGTTATTTTTCTTTGATATAGACTTGTTCAGGTTATTTCCATTTGCATGAGCTTTGGTAGGTTGTCTTTCAAGGAATTTCTCGATTTCATATAAGTCATTGATTTACTGGCATAAAGTTGTTCAAAATATTCCTGTGTTGTATTGTCAATATCTGAAAAATCTGTAATGATGTCAGCTATCTCATTTATGATATTGGTAATTTGTGTCTTCTTTCCTTTCTTCCCAATAAGTCTGAAATAAAGTTTATCAATTTTATTCATATTCCCAAAGAGCTAGCTCTTTATTTCATTATTTTTTTCTATTTTATTTCTGTTTTATATTTCATTGATTTTTGTTCAGCTCTCTATTATTTCTTTTTTTAACTCAATTTGGGTTTAATTTGTTTTTCTTTCTATAATTTCTTGAAGTAAAAGCTAATGCCATTGATTTGAAACCTTTTTATCTAAACTAGACCTATAGTGTTATAATCCTCCCAGGACTGCTTTAGTGGCTTCCTACAAATTTTGATATGTAATGAGTGAAAAATCATTCAGTTAAAAACACTTTATAATTTCACTTTAGATTTCTTTTTTGACCATGGATAATTTAGAAATGTGTTATTTGGTTTCCAAATATTTGAGTACTTTCCAGAAAGTTTCTACTTGATTGATTTTTAATTTAATGTATTGTGGTCAAGGAACATAAAAGCATTGTTTAACATTAATGCTTTCATGAATAGGTTTATTTAATTTATGACCAAAATATGGTCTAACTTAGTAAATATTCTGAGTGCACTTTAAGAGTATATATATATATATATATATTCTTCCTGTTATTGGGAGAGGAGTCCTATATGTGTCAATTAGTTTAAATTAGTTGATACTGTTGTTCATATCTTCTATACCTTTATTGATTTTCTGTCTGTATGGTTTATCAGTTAATGAGAAAAGGGTATTAGAATCTCTGACTGTAACTTTTGATTTGTCTATTTCTCCTTGAAATTCTTCCAGTTTTTGCTTCATGTACTTTAAAGTTCTCTTATTTTGTGCATGAAAATTTAGGATTGTTATGTCCTTTTGATAAATTTACCCCTTTCTTCATTTTGAAATGAACTCCTTTTTTCCTGGTGGTATTTGTTGCAATGAAATCTGTTTTCTTTTATATTAAAATAGCCTCTCCAGCTTTCTTTTAATTAGTATTAGAATAGTATTTTTTCATTCTTATACTTTTCATTTATTTGTGTCTTTATTTAAACTGGGTTTTATTTAGGCAGCACACAGTCAGTCTTGCATTTATATACAATCTGATGTTGTCTTTTTAATTGTTTTAACCCATTTACATTAAATGTGGTTATTGACTTGATTAGGTTAAAATCTATCATTTTGCCATTTTTGTTCTATTTTTCCCATCTGGTCTTTGTCCCACTTTTTTTCTGCCCTCTTTTGGATTAATTGGATATTTTTAAGACTTCATTTTATCTTTCTTGTCAGCTTACTACCACTATATTTCTTTTGTTATAAGTCTAGAAGAATCTTAATAGTACACTTCCATTTCTCCCCTCTCATTTTCTGTGCTATTATTATCACTCAATTCACTTTTTGAACATGTTTATTGAGATGTAACTCATGTCGTACAATTAAAGCATTTAAAGTGTACAATTATGGGGTTTTAAAAAATATTTTCACAGATAAGTCAAATTCATAGAGACAAAAAGTAGAATGGTGGTTGTCAGAGCAGAATTTCAGAGTTTGAGTTTGAAAAGATTAAAAAGACATGGGGATGGATGGTGGTAATGGTTGCACAACAGTCTGAATGTATTTGATGCTACTGAACTGTGCACTTTAAAATGGTTAAGAAAATAAATTTTATGTTATATATATTTTACCACATTAAAATAAATTGGGGGTGGAGTAAAGACACTCTTTCTTCAGATATGTTTTTCTGGGTCAATCTGGTCTCTTGGCTTCACTATACACTGTAGCTCAGATCAGTGGCCCAGGTACCCTGTTGGTCATTCACGAGTGTAATTATGGTTTGTTCTTCTTTCTTTTGTATATTTGAAATTTGTTAAGAGAGTAAATCTTAAGTGTTCTCACAACAAATTTATTTTTTTAAAGGTAACTATGTGAGGTGATGTTTGTGTTAACTTGATCATGGTAATCATTTCACAATGTACGTATATATTAAATCACCACATTGTACACCTTAAAAATCACATTATATAACCTAAAATGTACAAATTTATTTGTCAGTCATACCTCAATAAATTTGGAAAAACTGTTTATCAAACTATATTAAATTATTTTTTAAAGCAGCCATATCTGTCTCTCAGAGCCCTGGTTATGACTCAGAGGGAAATGACAACCATACTGATCCCCTCTGAGAAACTTAACTCCTAGACAAGAAGAGCTGATGCCTAAAGCCATGTCAGCTCCTCTCTGTCCCAGAGGAAGGAACTGATTACCCAGATCATAGTTGAGGATGACTCAATTTTTTCCCTGGAAATACCTAAAATTGCTAAGTATGAACCCATTTACTTAACAAATATTTATTGAGTGACTGTTATGTGTTAAGCATTCTTCTAATCACTAGTGCAACAATCTTGACTATTAACCTTTGCTCATGATTGCTATCATATCCCATGACATTCTGGGGAAAATCACGTATTAAGAGTTCTCCTGTGTCCAGTAACATTGAGTTAGGTGGTCCCCCTTTTCTGGAACGCACTGGGGTCAGTTTAGACATTTGAGACAAGTAGGCCCAGGCAAGTAGAGACAAGAGTCCAAAGAGTCATCCACTAATATTTCAGAAAAGATTAAAATGAAAGCTTGCATGAAAGCTTAGATGGTGTCCAGAAACTTTCTGACTCTTTTGTCACCCCCTCAAAAAGGATGGTGTTCCTTTGGGCTCAGACCTGGTCCTCTCCTTCTTGTGCCCCACACTTGCTCTGGGCAGACTCTTCAGCATCCCTGAACCCATGTACACCTGTCTATTGATTGCTCCCATACCTCAGACCCTGTCTTGGAGCTAGCAAGCTACTTGTGGGACACTCGACAGATGTCTCACAGGGACCCCAAACTCAGCCTTTTGAAAGTGAGACTCATTGTCCTTCCCATCCCTGCAAACCTGCTTCTCCTGGAGGCATGTTACATCAGATGACCAGGCCCTCCACGCAGTCCCTTAAGCAGGCACCATGTTGCCATTCTTCACTCCCCTTGCTCTCACCCCAACCTAATCTCAGTCTCCAAGTCCTAGTTCTAAACATATGTGGAATGTCATCCATTACTCTCCTGCCACCACCTTGGATCAAGCCATTTTGTTAGGTAAATTGCAAATGCCTATTTTATGAAAACCAGGCATCCACTTTTCCTGGCTTTCCTCCATTCCTTCACCCCCTCCCAATGTGGAAACTGCTCTCCATTCTGCAGCCAGAGTGAGGGTTGGATCAAGCCACTTGTTGACCCCTTCAAAAGCTTCCTCCTCTAGATATGACCCCAAGTGTCAAACCTGGCTTGAGCTACCCTCCCTGGGATGCATTCTCTGTACATCTTTCCAGTCTCATGTCCTCCCACATTCTCAGCAATGCCCATAACTCCAGCCACATGGGAGTTCGTCAGAAGCACCTCCTCCAGCCCTCAACCAATACTGCTTTCTTTGCAGGAGCACTCAGCTATAGCCCATGTTCACCTGTAAAATTCTACTTATCTTTTAGACTTACTTTAACTCTCACTCCCGAGACCCCAAATGGCGTAGGTGCCACTACCATCTCTTCCTTTGTAGCCTGTGCTCCCCTCCTCCTAAAAGCACAGCCTGCACAGACCTTATATGATATATGGTCATCTTCCTCACTAGCTCACAATCTTCTGATAGCCATACATCTCCAGCAAAGGCACAGCATCTTAAATGTCATCAGAATCACATACCTGACGGTTATTTTTTAAAACAATCAGGAGAATATAGAGCACAACAGATGTTTGTAAACTAAGGTGAACCAAGGCCCAGGCTGTACCATACACTGGCGAGAAAATCGGGGGGTTAAGTGAGAACTTGCGCCTGATGACTTGGGCCATCCCATGAACTCTCAGAAGAGGCACATAGTTTCTTAGCATCCTGCTTTCAAATTCAGTGGCAGTTAACTGGCAAGATGTAATTGTAGGTAATTCTGTTCTTGTTTACCCTGAGTACTCACAGAGGAGCAAACGACCAGCGAAAAGTCTTAGCTGGCAGGGGTCCCTCAGGAAGCAAGCTAGACTACTCATCAGCTGTTCAGCAAATTTCAAAGGACACACACCTGGGGCTCACGTTCATAGACTCTGGTAGGTCTAGGACGAGGAGAATGTGAGATTGGCCACTTAATATGCAGGCCTGGTGCAAAATTAAAATGAGGGCTACTTGTTCAAAAATTATTAAAATTTCAAGATGACAATAGCAGAGCACTGAGACAGATGTGGGACCTTTCCAAGTGCAGACCCATGATGTGCATTTGGGAGCTTGTGGCCACAACCACACAGGTGATCTTCCCTGATGCCTGTAAAGCTCAGCTTGATGCTGTGAAATGTCCCTCTTGTTCAGGACCTGGATGTGCGGCCAAGAGTCTTCAGGGCACTACAGAGCAATTCTGAAAGTGGCCCTTATATCCTTGTGCTACACATGCTATAGTCTCATTTTACTTTTTCTGTGTTTAAAACTATATTCTTAGGGGATCCTAGAGATTTCTGACATGATTTTCTTTTAGAATTATGTTTCTCTTTACTACACCCTCTAAAAGACCCCAAATTACCAGTTGGCAGTGGGATTGGAAGACAGGAAAAGGTACGCTCATTTATCTCATCCCTAGAGCACAAAATGGGCATGTGAAGGTAAATTGTACATTTTCACAGTGATCTAGTCTCTGAGGAAAGATGCAAGATTTAATGGAAACCTAATTGTTTTGATCAAAAAATCTAATAGTCTAGTAATATGATAAGCTCACAGAAATCTGAGGTGTGTGGGCCATAACTCTACTTATGAGCTCAAGGACAATGGGCCTGAAGGAGTAATGTGCACACTTGGCTTCAGAATCCAGTCATACCCACGTTTAAGGAAGCACTTTGGTCAGAGAAAGTGAGACCAACATAATGGTGAGCTTTCCAAAGCCTACCTATGGGGACTGAGTCGGCAACATGGGCTCAAGCCCAGCGCCACCCCCCAGCTTCCATTCATTTTGCTTCATGTCCAAATGTCTCCTGGCCAAGATTCTGGAACAGGTTTCAAAACCATGCACACCCTGCCTCCAGTACATTTATGGGAGTGTACTCTGTGCCAGACCCTCTTGAAGACTTGGTTGTTTCATTAAAATGTTGCAATAATCTTGTGAGGTAGAGAATATTGTTACCCCCAGTCTGCAGACAGATGTTGACATTTGGAGCAGTTAAGGGACTTTTTATGGGTGTTGTAGCCAGGAGGCAGAGGTAGGATGTCAGAATGGCTGCCATTCGGGAGGAGGAGAAGTTGCTAAGTAGGGTTCTCACAGTGTTCCCGAAGGAAGGATAAACAGGTACAGGGATACAAGGACACGGATCTGGTGGAGCCAGCTCAGTACTGACACCTTACTACACTACATCACTTAACCCTCAAAACTCTGGAAGGTAAGTACCATTTTCTCACTTTACAGATGGGGAAACTTAGGCTTAGGCATGTTAAGTAAAAAAGGTTAAATAATTTTCTAGCATAGCCATACCCCTGAGCCAGGATTTGATTTTGTGAGGCTCAATTGGCTGGTCAGAAGGAGACAGAGAAGACAAATGGTAATGGGTGGAATTGCCGAAGGACAAGCGATACCAGGAAGTGGTTAGATTTAGTTTGTTCTCCAAATGGGCAGCAGCCTCTCCCTACATTACAAAGGCCAATATCTCTCCTGCCCACCATACTCAAATAGGATAAGGAAATAAGGATCAATTTGTAAAAGAAGCTCCACAACAATGACCCTTTCTCTTTGTCTCCCTAACAGACATTCCCTAAATCTGGCACTGTCCAGCCTTTTGCTGGAGTCCAGCCTGGAAGGACCAGCCCCTCACCTGAGCTGTCCAACAGGAGAGCAAACCCAGTTCAGGAGGAGAATCTGATGGAGGAATGCACCTGGTGCCAAGGGAAGGTCTGAGGGGTGAGGGCTGGACAGGTGAAGGAAGAGGGGAGCCTCCTAAAATGAGACAGGACAGGAAGACAGTGGGGGAGGGGAACTATAGGGAGTGAGTCCTGACAGAGCGGCACTGGTGTGACTGGGACACAGGCCCTCCTGGATGGGGTGGGCATGGAGGAAGCTAGAGGCAGGCAGACCTGCCTTCAATGAATGGAGGCACTGAGGTCTCTTGGAGACACCACACCACACCTTCACTTCATCAGAATAGGGAAGGTGTCAGTGAAGTGACTCCAACACCTGCCTTTGTTCTTTAATTCTGGCCCATGATCCTCTACAACCTCACCTGTTTTAGCTACGTGGCTGCGAATGTTCTCCAAGTGCACTGTGCATTCACAATGAGTACTTCTGTTCTCTTTCTATTTACGAGCTTAGAAGTTATATCCTATAACTACAGACAAGTGGAGCATTTTAAACCTAATCTGTTAAAAATGAGGTTATTTTCAGGCTGCATCTGGTCTAAAATACTCCTGTGGTCTCCAGGTACCCAGGGAAGTGGAGAGAACTGAGCACAGCTCCTGGTGAGCTCTGTACCCAGTATGTGACAGCTGAGCCACCCATTTCCAACTCTGGGGAGGGTGAGAGGACGATGGAGTTCTGAGGCCATGCATGGTGACGCTCAGGGTCACCCGCATGTTAGTTCTCTGGGTCAGAGGTCAAGTGTATGCCCTGTATGTTCTGGATGGGCTTGACTGCTCTGAGAGTGGCCAAAAAATGTTTTCTATATACATGTTGTTTATGTAATCAGCACCAAACTTTCAGGTGGTCAGTAATGACCACAAACATTGATTTGAGAAGGCCAACTTATTGCTCCTTTTGGAGAGGTGGCAAAGCCAGATGATCCCAGGAGTAGGAAAGGGAAGTATTCATGGCAGTTTCGTCTTGGGAACAGATCATTGACACATGGGCCATAAACTGCTGAGGGTGGTTTAGTTTAGCCAGAACCTAATATTATGCCCCAACTTTTTTAATTGATAGAAAGAACAAAGAAAATTCTTCAGAACAACTGCAGTCAGTACCCAGTACTCACACATGTCCCAGGCCGGGCTTAGGTTGGAGTCGGGCTCTTTGGGGCCCTGGCTTGGAGGAAGGTGTATTCCCTAATCAAGGGACTCTGGAGGGCAAGGTTCATATTCTGCCCTCCACCTATGAAAACCATGCTTCCTGGAAATAAAGCCTGGAAATTGCAGCAGGATAGATTAGCATTACTGTGTCTGCCAAGAGTCTGCTAAGTGCCTACAGAGACTGGTCTCACTGACCCAAAGCAATGCATCTGTGGGGCTCAAGCTCTCTTCTGCCCAGTGCCCAAACCCATCCTATGCTGGGAGCCTCTGATACTGAGCTTTCTCCCCATGCAAACTTTTTGTTCAAGTATTCACTGAGCACCCAACATTGAGAAAGCCCTATGGAAGCAAGGTAAGCTGAGATAGACATTTAAAAACAAAGAATTTAACGTTTTCCTTTCTGGAAACTTGGTTATCTTTTTAAAATAACAAGATTAAATATATAAGAATAACCAGAAGGAAAATAAATAGGAGGTGTATTGGTTTCCTTGGGCTGCCACAATAAAGTACCACAGGCTGGGTGGCTTAAACAACAGAAATCTATTTTCTCGCAGTTCTGTAGGCCAGAAGCTCCAAATCAAGGTGTCGGCAGGTCCTTCTGAAGCCTCTCCCCTTGTCTTGTAGCTGGCTGCTCTCTCCCTGTATCCTCACATGCTCTTCCCTCTGTGTGCATCTGTGAACTGATCTCTCCTCATAGGACACCAGTCTTGTTGGAATAGGGCCCACCTCGATGACCGTATTTTAATTTAAATTCCTCTTTAAAGGCCCTATCTCCAAATACATCCTGAGATACTACAGATTTAGGACTTCAACATGAAATTGGAGACACACTTCAGCCCATAACACCCTTGCATGCTGTCTTCACCCCTCCGTGCTGCAGGCTCAGCCCTCTGCCCCTCCTGCTCTCTCCAAACCTCTGTCCACATCCTGGGATGTCTGCCTCAGGCCTTTGCAGTTCTGACGCTTACTGTCATCAGCAGGTGGAGGGGATCAGCTTCATCTTAGGTGGATCACAAAGCACCCAGTTAACCTTCCAATCTGCCACATTTGTTCCCTGGAAGAAGTCCTGGTTGTGAATCAGGCCACCTCAGATAACAAAGGATTTCTCTGATAATTTCTTACAAGTACAGTTTCATTTCAGTCACTAAGCATCCAGTCACCTAGAATCATGACAACTGTGAACTTCACTGAAATTGAAGCTCGTCCTCCATGTGGTCTGCCTCTGACTGAAGCCTGCCATCCGTGGGTGACTGCTGTTTGTCCCCTCGCATGGTTGTTCCTTCTCTTCCTCTCCCTTCTTTGCTCCCTGCCGAGTCTTTTACCCTGCCAAGTATAGGAAGGAAATAAGAAAAAGATGAAGACAGTTGTTTTACCTGATGGGTCCTGCCATCATCTGACATTTCTCCCTGGGGTCTAATGGGCACACTGGTGTGCTCTCCAGAGAACCTTGACTGTGGGTCCCTCTCTCTTGCAGTCCCCTAAACTGACCTCCTGTGGTTGGGGCACTGCTGCCATTGAGGGGTGGCCCTCCTGAGCAAAGTCTTGAAGGAGTTTCCAGGCTGGGTGTCCTATGGTTAAAAGGACACACTCATGCACCCTTTGTCCTGACAAAATCTAGACCTAAGTCCATTTCTGAGGCAGCCATGCCTGAATCAGGCTGTAGCCCCACATATACTGCATGAGATTCAGATTTGTAGTCTCTGATTAATGTAGTTGAAGCTCTATCACTTGGCCTGGGGATGGGGGACACGATGAGGGAGGGAAAATGCAATAACTCACCAATGAGCTCCCCAAAAATAAATGCTGTCTTTCAGCCTCTTTAATTCAGTGTTCCTGCTAGGACGATCTGGCATCACATTTCAGGATGCAGGAGGCAGACAAATCCTGGTGGAACATCCTGGTTCATGTCCAGGCCCTTCCCTGCAGATACCACCTTTCCAATGAGAGGCACATCTCAGCCTCCAGACCTCAAAACCTTCCCTGCAGACACCGCCTTCCCCACCAGAGGCACATTTTATCTCCCAGGCCTCAGAACCTTCCCTGCAAATGAAACTGGACCACCTTCTTAGGCCATATGCAAGAATAAATACAAAATGGATTAAATACTTAAACGTAATACCCAAAACCATAAAACTCATAGAAGAAAATATAAAAAGTAAATTTGCAGACATTACTTTTAGTAACATTTTTACTGATATATCCCCTTGGGCAAGGGAAGCAAAAGGAAAATAAACATGTGGGACTACATCAAACTAAAAAGCATTTTCACAGCAAAGGAAACCATCAATAAAACAAAAAGACATCCTACTGAATGAGAGAAGATATATGCCAATGATACACCTGATAAGGAGTTAATATCCAAAATTTCTTTAAAACAACAACAACAACAACAAAAAAAAAACACTCATACAACTCAACACCAATAAAACAAACAACCCAATTAAAAATTTGGCAGAGAGCCTGAAGAGACACTTCTCCAAAGAGGACATGCAAATGGCAAATAGACATATGAAAAAATGCTCAACATCACTAATCATCAGAGAAATGCAAATAAAAACCACAATGAGATATCACCTCACCCCAGTCAGAATGGCTATCATCAACAAGACAAACAGTAACAAGTGTTGGAGAGGCTGTGGAGAAAAAGGAACCCTCGTACACTGTTGGTGGGAATGCAGATTGGTGCTGCCGTTATGGAAGGCAGTGTGGAGGTTCCTCAAAAAAATTAAAGAATTACCATATGACCCAGCAATCCCATTCCTAGGTATCCACCCAAAAAAATCTGAAAACATTTATCCATAAAGACATGTGTGCTCCAATATTCATTGTAGCTTTATTTACAGTGGCCAAGACATGGAAACAACCAAAATGTCCTTCGATAGATGAATGGATAAAGAAGTTGTGGTATATATACACAATGGAATACTATTGGGAGGTAAGAAAAGATGATATAGGCACATTTGTGACAACATGGATGGATCTTGAGAATATAATGCTAAGCGAAATAACTCAGATGGAAAAAGCAGAGAACCATATGATTTCACTGGTTTTCACCAAAAACAACAAAAGAGCAAGACAAACAAATGAGAAACAGAAACTCATAGACACAGACAATAGTTTAGTGGTTACCAGAGGGTAAGAGGGGTGGGGGGTGGGAGATGAGGGTAAGGGGGATGAAATATATGGTGATGGAAGGAGAACTGACTCTGGGTGGTGAACACACAATGGGATTTATAAATGATGTAATATAGAAGTGTACACCTGAAATCTATGTAACTTTACTAACAATCGTCACCCCAATAAACCTTAATTTAAAAAAAATGGGGCAGAAGACATCAAGAGACATTTCTCTAAAGAGGACATACACATGGCCAATAGACATATGAAAATATGCTCAACGTCACTAATCATCAAAGAAATGCAAATAAAAACCACAATGAGACCACCTCACTCCGTTAGAATGACTATCATCAATAAATCAACAAACAACAATTCTCTGGTGAGAAAAGAGAACCCTCTTGCACTGTTGGTGGGATTGCAAATTGGTGCAGCTACTATGCAAAACAGTATGGAGGTTCCTCAAAATATTAAAGATAGAACTACCTGATGACCCAGCAATTCAACTCCTGAGTATTTATCCAAAGAAAACCAAACACTAATTCAACAAAATATATGAATCCCTACATTTATTTCAGTACTATTCATAATAACCAAGGTATGGAAACAAGCAAAATGCCCATCAATAGATTATTGGATGAAGAAATTGTGGTACATTTATACAATGGAGTATTACTTGGCCATAATAAAGAATGAAGTCTTACCATTTGCAACATCATGGATGGACCTACAGGGTATTATGCTAAGTGAAATAAGTCAGACTGAGAAAGACAAATACCCTATGCTCTCGCTTATATGTGGAATCTAAAGAACAGAATAAATAAGCAAACAAAACAGACTCAGAGATACAGAGAAAAAAACTGATGGTTGCTAGATGGGAGGGGGCATTAGGGGATGGGAAAAAGATGAAGGGATTTGAAAGTACAAATTGGTAGTCACAAAACAGTCACAGGGATGGGAAATACAGTGTGGGGAATAGAATCAATAATGTGGTAAAGATTATTTTGGATGCCAGATGGGCATTGGATTTATCAGGGGATCACTTCACAGACTGTGTAGATGCCTGACCACTACAGTGCACACCTGAAGCCTAAGTTGAATAATATTGAATGTCAGCTATAATTAAATATATATATATATATATATATATATATATATATATATATATATATATATATAATATACTATGCAATATATAATGTATATAATTATATATATATATATATATATATATATATAATATACTATGCAATATATAATGTATATAATTATATATATATATATATATATATATATATATATATATAATCATGGTATGTAAAGTACAGCTTAGGGAATATAATGAATGGTAGTGTAACAGTTATATACGATATCAGAGGGGTAGTAGATTTGAGGGGTTATCATTTGGTGAGGGGTGTAAATGTCTAATCATTATGTTGTTTTGCACACCTGAAACTAATATAAAAATAAATAAAAATTTTTTTGAAAAGAAATGCATTCAATAAGGTCATGGCAATGTAGTATGTGCAACAAATCCCACAGGCAGCTCTGGTTCTGAGCTCTGGCTTTGAGCAAGCAGAAATAAATGAACCTGCTGATATTTATGAGGATACCACAGATCTGCAGAGCGTGACTGAACTGTAATCCTGTATTTCGTGAGTCAGGGTAGCTCAAATCCGTAAACACATCCAAATTAATTGGCATTTAAGATGTCTTTCCAACTAATCCAATTTCCATTTTTCTCTATATATTTCTGGGAGATATTACAATAAATTAGTCACAACAGGTATTAAAGTCATGTGATTAGTACCTGCAAAGGGGATGACATCCCAGAATTGTACAAGGAGATTCATTAGCAGGAGGACCTTCATTTTTCCTCTCAGAATGTTTTTGACCACAGAGGACTTACGATGACGATGCTGACTGTCAAGATGCATGCAGCCAAGTGTCTCCTGTGCGTGTGCCATAAATTAGTGCCCCTGGGACAGGAAGCAGAGGAGCCCATCGAGGCAGCCCATCTCCGGAATAGATGCTCCCCGTGCAGTCACACTCAGCAAGGATGTGTACAGGAAGTGTGAGGCCACTGAGTAGAATCTGGGTTAAGGATCACGGCTTTTCCAGAGTTTCATGTATGGGGTGTTGCCATGAGGTCGGGAAGTGGCTTAGGATGGGGGGCCATTGCCACTGCATATGATGTTGTTATGAAATGGGATCTGCTCCAATGTCTGAGCACCTGAGGGTGGGGAGCACAGGCTCTGGTGTGAGACACCCCTGGGCAGTCAAATCCAGGCTATAAGCTTTTAGGCAAGTATTCGATGCACTGAGCCTCTGTGTTTCCATCTGTAAAACAGTGTTAGTAGTTCCCTCCTCTGAGGGTTAACGTGAGAATTCAGTACTATATGTAAAGTGTCTGGCCCAAAGGAGGTGATTAATAATTGCTTGTTACCTTTATTATTAGCTCAAAGTTACTTCATTATGTTGATGGTCTTTCTGTAATTAATAGCACATTATATTAAAACATAAGGCCATTCATTCATGTAAGAAACATTTCTTAGGCAACTATAATGTGCCAAACTAAGAACTAGTTCTAGTTTATAGAAAAATTTATAAGACCTAAGTCCTATCTTCAAAGACCTGGCAATATAGAAAATAGATGCGTGCCATTACCTAAACTAACAATTAATAACCTGAGGCCTCAAAACATACTTGTTCCTGGGGTATGCGGGCTCTACACTGCCCTACTGTACAGCATATGCACTTTTATTTTAAACCTCACAACAATCACCAAGATAAGCACTCTTATCCCCACTTTACAGATGAAGACACTGGGGTTCTGACAGGGTCACCCGACAAGCGCAGGCAGCACTAGAATCTGGAATGAGGTTTGTCACATGCCTGGAGCTGAGCAGAAGCGACCTGGAAAATCCACCACTTTAGGAATAAAATTACAGACTGGGGTCTGCAGTTGTTTCTGAGGCTCATGCAGCTTTATGGAAGGCTCCTCCACCCACCCAGCCCCCAGAAACATAGACACCAGTTCCCTAACCATCCCCTGAACAGGCACAGGAAGAGCTTCTCTGGCCGTGGTTCGGGGATGTAAACACACAGAAAGGCTGGGCTGGGACATGTGCCTTAGTCACCCTGCACCAGCCCAGGTGGCGGGTCCCCAGAGAGGCAGATCCCAGCCTGGGAGACATGGAGGCCAGCTGGGCCCAGAACATGCATTGGGTCCAACTAGACCTCCTCAGCCTACAGGCCCTTTCTCAGCTAAAAGAGTGAACTTTTCTCCACCAAGGGAAGGTGCAGCTCAGCCTCCCAAGGGTCATTTTGAGAAGTCTCATTTATTAAAGATGTTTCCTGTCATTATCTAGGGGAGGAGGGGATAATGTGTCTCAGAGAGGACTAAATTATGTCCCCTTGCACTAGGGAGAATCATGGTGGCAGAGGCGCCTAAGCATGGCCCAGGGCATCCCATCCCCCGAGCACAGGCTCTCTGTCCTCTGGTCAGACACTCAGTACTCACCTTGTAAAGCAGATGCCCCCTTTCTAAACACGGTGAGTCCTGTGAGCTTAAATCTTCCTTTCAGTGAGGAATCTTCTGCCCTCTAGGTCTGTCTGAATAGTCGCTTCCAGCCCTCCGTGAGCCTGTTCAGAGATAGAGACCATGTCTTTGCAAAGTCTTTTCTTTTCCAAGATGAATAACCCAAACTCCTTCACAAAGCTCCCTTGAGAAGGCGCCTGTTCCTGGGTCTTCAGGGACCTAAGTGCTGAGCCAGACCAGGGTCTGCCAGTGCAACCTGGGCTGTGTCTCTCTTGACCACAGGACAGTCCCGCTCCCTGGCACTCACTGTGCATTCGACTAGAGCCTCAGAGTGTTTCGTTAGGTGCTCATCTGCCCTGCTATGGTTCTCCTATATTGCACTTATGAAATAGGTTTCTGGAATCTAATTTTAGAATCTCCCATTTACTCCTAGGAACCTCATCCTCTTGGTCTCGACTCAATTTACCATTTTTTCAAATTTATTTCAAATCATGATTCTGTTTTCCAGTTCATATATGCCTTCATATTTAAGTTATTAGAGTGTTAGATAAATGTCTTCTGTGGAGTTATTCAATCCATTGATTAAATGTTAATGAGGATAAGTTCAGTGACAGAGCTCTGCGGCCATCCACTGGAGACAACCTCAACTTGACAAGCCAATCCTTAACCTTCTTAGAGGTAATCATCCCCTAACCAGCAGTAGCTAAACTAATAATCCAGCAGACCAGGGATGGTTCCAAAGAGCCTCCAAGAGCCAGGCTTTACAGCAGCTGACTTAATTCTAGTGTTTCCCATCCCCAGCACTGGAGGCCCTGGGTCCTCATCCTTGGGTCTCTGGAGCCACTGCCCGAGGCCAGTCCCCACTTTGCTGATCCAGGTCCACTGCCAGCTCTCGGCCCGGCCTATAGGTCCAGAGCTCAGGAGCCCTGATAAACCCCTGAGGGACACAGCTTTCCAAAACAGGCAGTGTCATTGCTGCCGTTGTTTTTAATCTTGCTGTAAGGGGCACACAGTCTCTCTCCAGTTCCTCCCAGCAGACTCTTGGGAAAATCATTGTGTGTGTGCCTGTGTGTGTGTGTGTGTGTTTAACGTCTGTGAAGCCATAAAGCCTGAGTTCCCCTACGGAGCAGGACTCCTCCCATCCTTCTTTTCAGAGCTAATTTAGTTGTGTTTAAACAATGTCAATCTGGCAGCTCCCCTCATTTAAAGCTGTGAGACTGAGGACAGCTGCCGCCAGGCTACCAGACCTCCAGTGCAGACTGCACCAGTTTTCCTGAAATAGCAAGTCTCCACTTCCGGCCATGCTTCCCTGGAATAACCCCAGGGGAAGGATACTCCACTTCCTATGCCCAGACCGCTTTATTTATTACCTTATAATGAGTCCATATTTGGAGAAAAAAATATGTGGAATGAAATCATGTGGTTGTAAACAACTGATGTAAGTGTTTAAATTCAAAGGAGCTCTCAGTGAGATTGTGTTATGTATGTAAACAGGCATGCACATCCCAAACAGGGAGAGTGTGAACTCAGCTCCATTCTCTGACAAGCAGGCTGCCTCAGGACAGGATAAGAAGGGCTCGGGCCACTCCAGGACCCTGATAGCTAAGGAGCCATTCAGCACCATTCTTCTTCTTGGTCAGATTCGACTGACCTGGCTGAAGACAGTCAAGGAGTTCAGCTTCTTAACACACTGCTGGGTCGGTGGTTAGAGTGGAGCCATGTAGCATGCTGGAGGAACCATTCCTATGCTTTTTCTTACTTACCTACTTATTAAGAGCAATCTTCTCACTTTGCACCAGGTGACTTTGTCTTTAAGCACATGTCACTCCTGACACAGGGACTCTTCATTTTACACAACCCTGACAGCCATGCAGAGTCTGGGTTGTTACTCCTCCTGGGTACACAGTGATTGTACTTTGTGTAATACATGTGTTCCCAAGAAGTCACGTGGAGACCTAATCTGATTTGCAACACACTAATGGTGTTCGGTGTTTAAGGTCCCTTGAGTTAGTTTGGCAGTGAAGAATCACTTTATAAATCACGTTATAATCACTCTGTAAAGGATCATACATGCTCCTGCAATGTTCCTCAAAATGAGACATCCCTTCCCCAGGTTATACAGCTTATATTTTCAGAGCAGTTTAGGCTCCACAATAACTATCATTCTTTCTAAAACACAGTCCTTCTAGAGTGAGTCATTCTCTTTCCATGGCGGCAGCTATCTGAGGTATATAAGTCTGAAATCTAAAGCTGAAGTGAGGGTCAGTAAAGGTTTCTGTCCTCCTGTTAGAAGTTGAGACTATTTATTTACTCCAGATACACTAACTAGATTTTGGTTCCATCATCAGCTGCAGTCAACAGTTGCCGTCTGGAACTAAAGTTTGGGAGCCAAGAAGTGATACATTCACAACTGACCAAAGTCTAGTGTCTTTTCTTTTCTTTTAAATGTGTGCTGGTGGCCTCTCTGAACCTCCCCTTCTATGGCACACTACAGGAAGACATGCTCATCGCAGGTCTATGCCAATATTTTGTAGTACCGAAAACCATCATTATGGGGGTCTCTCAACAGCACTGGGTGGTCTAGGACACCACCAAAAACTAGCATCCTCTGGTGGAATTTTAATTGCTAGTCAGGGAATCTAATAAGACAGTCTTTGTGATCAATTTGTAGAAATATCGCAAGGATATTTGGGAAAGTTGTGCATTCTCCATTTTGGGATAAAGTATTTTACGTTGTTTGACATTCTCCATACTTACTCATTTTCCTCCACTTGACCT
Organism: Rhinolophus sinicus; assembly: GCF_036562045.2. Lineage (NCBI taxonomy): Eukaryota > Metazoa > Chordata > Mammalia > Chiroptera > Rhinolophidae > Rhinolophus > Rhinolophus sinicus. Next base: position 65,952,878 of record NC_133757.1, read on the forward strand.
GTCCTAATGGAAAATATGTTAATATTGCCAAGGATGCTAGGACATCTGTCTTTTCCTCCTTGTATTGCTGAAAACTTTTGTTTACCACATTTGATACTTTTACATTAATCGTAAAAAGTGCAAACCTGTCATCTTCATTATGGATTTCTTTTTTTTAGTGAAATAAATTAACGTTATTTATCATATTGACTGTTTTGGGCGTGGGTTCCCCCTTGTCCCCAGTTCACGCTCCCATTCCTGCTCTCCTTTTGTTTGGATTCGTCCACTGTATCTTTGCCCATGGCTTTACTTTTGTTATTTTTGGGTTGATTTGGCACACTAAGAACAATATTTAGATTTCATTTTCAATCTAGTATAAGAATCTGTGATTCAGAATGAAACTTTATCCCAATCATTGTATAAACATGACTTATATGCTTAGTTTTATTTCTACTATTTTGATTTATGGTTCCTTTTTATATACCTTGTTATATTGACTACAGTTATATTTTTAACTTGATTTTCCTTATGATTTTGGAAATTTTATCTACTATTTTTATTCTATTAGTAATGATATTTAATAAATATATGTATATCATAATGTATTTTCACAAATTTTCATTATTAAAAATAAAGCAATGTCAATTGATCATTCTCTATGTAATATGAGAAATTTATTCTTCTTTTACTTCTTATCTTCTGCCCCCCTAATTCCTAGTTTTTAGTGATGGTAGTGGGTAATTTGAACTAGATCACTAATTACTAAATTAATATTTTTAAACACATGTCCTCCTTTGAAAATTATTTTTGGCATTTTCATCATGTTTTAATATTATATTGAGGATCACACTGATTTTGTTTCATAGTTGTTTGTAATATTTGTTTGTTGGGGGGATTTTGTCTGTTTCACTAGTTTTTTTCTCACCAGCTTTTTATGTCATAATTTCTCCATTCTTGAATTTGATATTTTGATTCCTTACTCTGTTGGCTTTAAAATAATTCAAGTAAGTTGTCTTTTTTGTCTTTTTTTCAGGACACTCACATGGGTGTGCACTTCTCTTGTATATACAAGAGAACACCGCTCTACTGCACTAGAACCTAAAAACCAGCTTGGCCACCACAGGAGCTGAGGCTGCCAGATTTAGCAAATAAAAATGCAGGACACCCAGTTAAATTTGAATTTCAGATAAACACCAAACAACTTTTTAGTATAAGGATGCCGCCAATATTGCCTAGCATCATATGTTTTATCTGACAATCCCATTTGGGCTACAATCCACTTTCCTCACAATTCTGTATATCATTGTCTTTGTGTTGCAAAGGAGAAGTGGGAAGCAAGCTTTATGTGCTTAGATCCTCACTGAATTTGCTCTGATTCTTGAAATTAAAATAAATGATCAGGAAAAATCTAGGTATTAAGAAGTTTCATTTTGTTTGGTATTCAGAAAAACTTGTCTTTTTGAGCTCAGGAAAATTTTCCCCAAAATAGTTCTTTAATGATGGCTCCACTTATATTGGTTCTTTTTTCTGAAATTCCTAATATTTATATATTAAATGCATCTCTGCCATGTTTTTTTATATATTATTTTTTCTCTTTATCCTTTTTCTCTGGGTTTTGTGAGGTCAAAGTTGCCTTCTTCTCTATCAAACCTGTTTTCTGTAGGATCCATTTTGCTGTTCACTTCCTCCATTTCAATTTGAAATGAACATTTTTTTAAATCTCCATGCTGGCTTTTCTAGCCTGTTTGTTTTTCTCTTTATGGTTCTCTGCTCAGATTTCATAGAATAAATGTCCTTTTGAAGTTTGTTGGAAACACAAATCACGAATGTTCTCAAAATTTCCCCATCTCTGGCAGAAAGTGTATTTCATAGGAAAATATTTTCTCTGAGTCCTCAGAGTGGTCGTTTCATTTGAACTGTGCTGTCCATTCCTTTGCCAGCCATTTTTCATTGTGTGCTCATCATTACAAGGCAGTGCGATATTTGTCTAGAACCAGTATTGAGATCCCAGTCTGAATCATTCCAACCCAAGGAAAGGGAAAAGGAAGAAAAGATAGATTTAGATTTACTAAAGTTTTACTTTGCAAATTCAGCAGTCTGGGGAGAAAGGGAGTGAACCAGAATGAGGTGGCCCTGCAGAAGCCTCACCTCTCTGCTTTTGTGTCTTCTCTAAGTTTTGGAGGGCATCTGGTGTTTTCTGGGAAATGTCCTTGTTCTTTGCCGACCACTGGTCAAGGATCACTCGTCTCCTTGACCTGGGCTTGTAGTCCACAAGAAGTGTCATCTGGGGGCTAGTGCCATTGTGGGTTTGTGAACTGAACGGTGTTATTTCCATCTACTGATACACTAATGTCCCAATCCTCTCCCCCATAGCGCACTGCCAGGCGCTGGAGGGGTTCCTCCCGCCTACCCTCCGAGCACCTCCCAGACCTGCACATCCTCACAGCACTCACCTCAAAGAAGCTCCTTGACATTTTGGACCCTCCCATGCTCCCCTGCTCTCTACAGCTGACCTGATTTTATAATAACTGATTATGTTTGCAGGAAATTTGCCTAAAATAATTTCTCATATTCCACAGTATGCATATTTTGCTGAATTTTCTTCCTGGAACTAAAAGAGTCGTTTTCTTTCCTTGGAACAAATGGTATATAAAACACTGTATTAACTCATTTTAATTTGGAAGCTGTCCCATGGAATATATTGTCCAATTGAACAATGAGTCCCATTGTCAAATTTATTCTCAATACAAAGAGTAGCCATAGATTATCAAATCTGCAAGCTGGTCAGCATTTTTTCTACAGGCTTCTGGCAGGATGTTTTGCAGATAACATTTTGTGTAGGAAGCAATTGTGGCTTCATTCCATGATAGGCAAATTGCCAGGAAACACTAAATCAAGTGGCAATAGAGTCCCTAAAGAAAGTTGCTCCTGATTTATGATGATGGTTCCAATAATACTGCTGAACTTTTTACACGTTGAAATGACCACTGAGATATGTTTCACATTATATCAGAGAACAGCTAGCCTGCAGGATCCAATGTTGCAGCTGGAATGCAGAAAGCCTCATTATGTTAACTTCCAAAGTCTGGGAAAATGATTTCTTATTCCCAAAATGTAAGTACTTGTTTGCTTTTCTCCCGCGCATCTCACACCCTGAATCTATGGTGGTATTTTAAAAAGTGGAATACAACCTAAGCTGGGTTAGAGGCAGAGTAGGGCAGAGGCAGAGATGGGGAATGGAAGGGCCAAGGACAAGGAGAAAAAGGAGACTTAACAGTAGCAGGAAATCGCCAAGGACCAAGGAGGGGACACATTATTTCTGAGAACTTATCACAGTTTCAAGAGAAAAGTTTAGCAGACTTTTCTCCCAGCTGCTGCAGTTGCGTGGAACCCTAACAGTGTGTGTGTGTGTGTGTGTGTGTGTGTGTGTGTGTGTGTTCTTATACTTTGCTCCTGGAGCTTTAAGAAGAGCCTAAACTAGCATTGTCCAATAGAAATGTGACACAAGCCACATATGTAACTTTATATTTTCTAGTAGCCACATTAAAAAAGTAAAAATAAATTTTACAATGATTTAATAATATAATTTATTTACCTAATATATTTAAAATATTATCTTTCCAACACCCAGAATCCATAAAACTTCCTAATGAGCTGACATTTTTCTTTTCCTACCAAGTCTTTGGAACCTGGTGAATATCTTACACTCACTCACAGCACATGTCCCTGTGGACTGGCCACACTTCTCGGTCTCAATATCACATGAGCTAGCATGTGAGATGGGGCAAGCTGGACAGGGAGGAACAGTCACCCTCTCAGTCCTAACTCACTCAGCTCTGCTCAAGTTTTTGTGTTTCTCTAAACCTGAAACTCCCCTCCTCCTCCAGACAGCCCAGAACACACCTCTTGGAGGCCCCAAACCTACCAGCTCCTCGAACAATGTTGCACGAAGCGTCACTCTTTGGGCTATTCCGTCAGCCTTACTACTCAACAGGCCAAGCAAAACTTCATGATTAGAAGCCCCAGAACCCGAGAAACACACGTGTAAAAGCACTTTGATGTGTCAACACTGCATTTGGACTTCTAGGAGAAACCATTCTTTCTCCCTTGGTCTTCGCTGCCCCCTTCCAACCTTTGAATTGTGCTCATTTCTCACCAAGTGTTCTCCTTTCTTCCTTCCTGGTCTCCCCTTCCAGATTGAGCAGGATGGTTGGGTCCTGCTGGGGGCACTTCTGTGTCCTGTCCTGGAGAAGATCATTGCAGAAGGGTGGGGTCAGCCCTCACGTTGCTGCCAGTCCTATAGCAGAAAGCCTGAAACTGGATCAGTGCATCTACATGGAACCAAAAGCAGGCTGGAGAGACTCTCTGCAACAGTTCTCGAAGATCTAACTGGGGTGGCAAATGCCCATGGCTGGGGCAGGCTGTACACACAGGTGAGGCTGTCCACATGTCAGATGAGATTGGTGGGAGCTGGAAAATACAGGCCCCACCCAGAGCATTTCAACTCACTTGTTAATGCTGTGCAAGCCAAACTAAACTGGACAGAGCCCCAGAGGCATTTGTCTGTGATCCCTACTAGAGGACATGTCCTGGGCATCCACATCACACTGGCAGTAGGTATATAAAGAACTGCTGCTTCATTTCCTGTCTCCCCCTCTGTGGGATCTGCTGTCTATCAACTAGCTGGCTTTAGGCTTTGGGGACCTGGCTCATCTTCCTCTGCATGCATGTCAACAACCATATCACTGACCTTACTTACAGATTCTCACTCCTCACTTCTAATGGCCCTAAATTCCATTAAGAACTGAAACTCAACTGGAGTGAAATGCAACATGCACCTTGGAATCACAAGGCAGTTGGCTGCCTCTCGACCCCTATCAGTCGCTGACTTTCTGCACAGCCCAGAGCTATAGGTACACAGCAGCCCAAGCGTTTGGAGGCTTAAACCCACCAGCCAGGAGAGCAGATCCTATTGTTCCACATCAGTGTCCATGGCCTAAGGTAACCCTCGATACCATCACGGCCTCAGAGCTCTGCGTATCTCCAAGTCAGCATGCCCTGTGTCATCCCCTGGGACTAGAGCACTGCCCAGGAGGCCAGGACGAAGTACCAATGCCCTGCCTGGTCCTCACCACACCCCTTCTCACGAGGGTAGACCCTACACTCCAGCACAGTGATAAACAGATCAGGCACAAGAATATCATTAGCTTCCTACTCTACCAGCACGTTCTGGAAACTTCTGCCATTGTCCCTCTACTGGAACAGATATCCCATTGGAAAATGATGCTGGTCTGGTTCTTGCCTGTGTCTGCGATGCCTATTCCCAGCTTCCTCTTCCTCCTGGCTGAAGCCCCAACACACTGCCCTGCCAAGTTATACAGGTAATGACCATGATTTTCATGCCTTCCTTCTTCTCAGGAGGCCATAAAGTACAGTGAGGAGAGGAAGGACTTTTGAGTCTGAGAAATCTGGTTCTGGATCTTGGCCCCAAGATTTAATAATTCTGGGATCACAGACAAATTATTGAGCCTCAATGCTTTTTCACCATGAAAATGCAACCAGTCTTTTTCCTAAGGCCGCAAGGAAGATCAGAAAAGAGTGTTCATAGGCATTTGCACCTTGCAGACATTTGGTTCATGCTGGCTGTTGTGACCACTGAGACCACACGCAGCCCCTCCCTCTTCCCTCACTTCAGTCACTGTTAGGAGTCTTTTGACCCCTTTTGATGCCATCTACGGCCCAAATCACAAGGATTGCTATTTCCCACTGGTGTCCTGCAGATGACCCTACCCATCCCCATTCTCTTGTCATATTCTTGGCCTGTGGCTGGGACTCCTTTGGTCCTTCGCAGGAACCTCCATGCCTTCTTCCAAGAAGTCACATTCCGTGCTCTGGATGTCTTAGGGAGGGGCATTCACTTCAATCAGCAGGAGAGACAGAAAGAGATAAGGAAACAGTCCAATTCTCAGAGATTTCCAGCACAACATAAACCACTATGGGGCTGAAAATAGTTTCTCTAAAAATGGGCTGCATAGATACAGCAATAGTCCATTGTAATGGTCTTTCCAGGGTGTATCTTAATGTATACAATGTTTATTGAAGGTCAACAATATCTGTTCTTGCCTCTGCTAGAGTCCATCCTGGAGTTCAGCAGTTTCAGGTTATAGCACCAATCCTAACCCCACAGCTCCTACACCTAACCCCAATATCTCAGTCACCAACCACACAAAGGTTTAGTTCTCACACTATATTTGATGTGTTCAGGCAGCCCCTTTCCTTTGAATTCTGTGACTTAGGACAATGGCCTCTAAGGTCCCAGCAGCAGGGAAAAAGGAGGCATGCTGACTCTTACCTGCTCATCCTGGAGGTGACCCTTGTTACTTCTGCTCACGGGCCATTGTCCAGAACATTTGACCCACTGCAAGGAAGCCTGGGAAATGTGAGGAACATGCGAAATATGGATGAGCAGGGCTCTGCTCTAGTGTGTATTTGTGTGTATGTGTGTGTGTGTGTGTGGGGGGGGTTAACAGGCTGCTGGTGCAAAAACCCCTGTGTGTGCCTTCTGTATTTCTGCAGAACCCCAGCACTGCTGTTCTCCACCCTCTGTTCCTCTGAAGCACTCGTCATGAGCCAGCCTGACACAATGTCTTGCACAAAGTAGATGCTTTATAATTTCAGTTTAGTACAACTCACTCAACTTCTGATAAATGACTCTTGTAGTAATAATAAAAACAGAAAAGTGTGTCATTTATCCACTCTCCTCAAAGTTTTAGATTCTATGCTAATCAGCACTTCACATTTATTTTCTCATTTAATCCTCGCAATTGGCCTATAGAATAGGTGCTATTTCTCTCATCATTTTACAAATGAAGATAAAGGTATATGAAGGTAACATAACTTCCCATGGCCAAAAGCAAATAAGGGAGGCCTTGGGACTCTCAGCCAGCCCAAGGGACTCAAGCCCTTGGGGTCAGCCTCGACACCACACCGGTCCCTGAGGAAATGCCAGCATGACAGGGTGAACAGGGGTGCTATCTGCAGGCTCAGAAGTGAAATGATTCTTACGGGTTTTCTTGTTTAGATTGTAATCCCAAGAAATTTAGAAAAGTATTGGGAACATTTATAAACATTTGAAGTTCTCCTTTCTTATAGTACATTAAATACCATTTCCAATGAGACATCAGCAAAAGTCCTTAAAACCCTGTTTGTTATAGCACCATGGAGCTTTGCAAACAAAGATTATAATGATCCAAGGAAAATTGTTTTTCTTAAGATATTTACAATGCTACTGGATTTATTTAAATAAACTCCATTTGTTACACCAGATTTAGAATGATTGTCAATGAACAAAGTCAATAATATTCCACCAAATTTGTTCCTAATCTTTTACAAATTTATTTTTCCTCACTATGATTACATCACAATTTTCTCAAAAAGTCTGAAAAATTAATTTTGGGAAAAATAAATAAATATACTACACTAACCTTGCAGACAGATAAGCTCATGAAGCACTTACACTGCTTTCCAAAGACAGTTTCTGATTCAGGTCAGGCTGGATGTCAGCAGCTTAAAACCACGAAGCCCAGCTGTTGAAAGAAGAATATTCTGACTTTTGCTCCACCAGGCTTCTTTCACCAGATAGTCAATTTCCTGTGCCTTTATGAATGTACCTGAGTCCTTTCATATTCCCACATTACCCTAGCATTGCTCTTAATTTTCTAATTTCTAATTTTTCTTTTTAATAAATAACTCTGGCCTTGGGACTACTGAATTTTCATCCAGGGACAAGGAAAAAAAGTAAATATCAGTACACTAATAGTAAAACTTGCTTTGAAAGTGCATCTTGCAAGTCATGCGTGTTCAATGTCCACAGTGAAGCTGTATTCTAGTAACTTCCTTCAATTGCACACGGAAGGAAGGTGTGGATTGCCAGCATACTATTGCTCCCAGAAAGCCGACCTGCAGGAGTACAGGTTGGAACCCTGCCCATCTTCAACCTGGGTGCAACAGTGCCAGTGAGGCCAGACAGAATTCATTCCTGCAGCTAAATCCCCAAGGTTTGCTCATAGAACCTCTTCTTGTGCCATTGTCATCAACCTGTCATCAGAAATCCATGAACTGGCCTTCCACTCCCAAGTAAAACTGCTTACTGTGGGGTACACCTTCTACTCAAGGAGAAATGAAACATTGGGAAAATTCAATCCAACCCAGATCAAGGTCCCAGGCTGAAATAGCGTGCTGGTGCCGAGAGCATATGGACCTTGCCCTCCTTCTCAAAGTCCTGGCCAAGGGCCTGCACACACACAGCCCTCTTCACAGAATGACCAGCTATTCATGCAGTACACAGAGTTCATAAAATAGTGGGGAATTTCTATTCAAGATGAATTCGGTGGCAACTTGGTTACAGCTTAGTTATATTCCTATATAAGAGAGGTACAAATAAAAATTCAGACCTTGTAAATGTTCCACTTTGCTCTTCAGTTATCAACCCAGGTGAGACTCAGAGGAATCTTGAGGACAGGCTCACATAAAAAGAGCAGTCCCTTGTTTGCTTAATTTCCAAGATTTTTCTGAACACCACCACCCTGAGCTCTTTTTGTGGCAGCTTTCATTCATTCCTCTTTCATCTCTCAACCCTCAGAAACCAGAAGAAGAAGAAGAAGGAGGAGAAGGGGAAGGACAAGGAGAAGGAGAAGGAGGAGGAGAAGAAAGAAAAGGTAATGTGACATCTATAAAAGGATAATAATATCAACCATTTAATATTTGCATGGTGCTTCATAGTTTAAAGTGTGTCATGTATATTGTCTCACATGACACTCATTATAACACTGTGAGAAATATAGAGTAGACATTATAGTCCCATTTTTCAGGTGGAAATAAAGAATTGGCCCTTGAGAACCCTAATGCTAAAAATCACAACTTAGAGGCATGAAGTACAAAGGCCTTTGATTTGAAAGCATGAATGTGCTCTAGCTATGAATCACAGAACACATGTAGGCTAAACAAATGGAGGGAATCACCACCAGGTTTGCCCACCAGTGAAGTCAGTAGAGTCCAGTGGTCTAGGATGTGCTGGTTCATTTCCTCTCAGATTAAGGGCACATTCTTGCACCTTGTCCCTCCTACCACTAAGAAAGCACATGGCATTTACTAGGCCTTGTGGATTTTGGATACAGCACACACCACACTTAGAAGTACTGATTTGACCCACTTATCAGATTGACCCTGTAAGCTGCCAATTTGGAGTGGGGCTCAGAGCAAGGAAAGGCTCCGCCACAGGCCAACTGTGCACAAATGGCCGTGACCCTCAGGCAACACATCTGTGGAAATGAACTCTGCAGAGTCTCCGGAAAGCCCCACCAGCAGAGGACTCTAGGGGGCTGGAACAGGGCCACCCTTATTTGAAAAGCAGCTCTAGGCATGTCACTGGGCCCTGGTAGAAATGAGTTCCTAGCCAGGGAGGCTGAGTTACCACACAGCTGGGACTGGATATAATCAGATGCCCCACATGTCAAGAGTTTGGGTAGGCATGGTAGCAGTCCTTTGTACAAAGGAACTGGTAAGTTCAAGATATGGTCTATGTTGAGGGAAAAGAAAGAACACATTATAAAAACTTATGTCCCAGTCTTCCATGTCACCCCACTGTTACACTGACATCTCTCCTTCATCACACCTTGGACTCTTGGAGCTTCCCTGAAGCCAGCTGCCAGAGGAGGGAAAAACTAGGCCAGGTCCCATGAGTGAGCATCATAAGTTGGTGTTAATGAGCTAAAATAGACTGCTGCTGCACTCCAGTCCACTCAGGGGTCCTTAGAGGGCAGGAGTGAAGGAAAACCCTCCTGGTAGGCAAATCTGCAAGCACTACATGTGGCTGATGGATTTGTATGGAGAAAAAGTAGTCAGAGGTTTTCAGTACTCAGACTGCTGGGAAGAGCTGAATAGCTTGGCTGGTGCTTCAGGAGCCTAGAAGAAACTGATTAGAAGCCTGAGGATTGTTTCCTGTTGTACCTATTGTAAATAATGCTGCAATGAACATATGTAGTCCTTTACAAATAAGTGTTTCCATATTTTTCAGGTAAATACCCAGAAGAGGAATTTCTGGGTCATAAGGTAGTTCTATTCTTAATTTTATGAGGAACCTCTGTACTGTTTTCCATAGTGGTTGCACCAATTTTCAATCCCACCAACAGTGAACATCATCACCAACACTTGTTTTTTCTTGTCTTTTTGATAATAGCCCTTCTAAAAGGTGTGAGGTGATATCACACTGTGGTTTGATTTGCATTTCCCTAATAACTAGTGATGTTGTACATATTTTCATATGTCTATTGGCCATCTGTAAGTCTTCCTTATAAACCAAAAACAACAAAAGAACAAGACAAACAAATGAGAAACAGAAACTCATAGACACAGACAATAGTTTAGTGGTTGCCAGAGGGTAACGGGGATCGAATACATGGTGATGGAAGGAGAACTGACTCTGGGTGATGAACACACAATGGGATTTATAGATGATGTAATACAGAATTGTACACCTGAAATCTATGTAATTTTACTAACAATTGTCACCCCAATAAATTTAATAAAATAAAATTTAAAAAAAAAAGTGTTTGTTCGGGTTCTCTGCCCATTTTTTAGTTGGATTGTTCAGTTTTTTTTGTTGTTGAGTTGTGTGTGTTCTTTATATATTTTGAATATTAGCCCTTTATTGCAGGTATTGTTTGCAAATATCTTCTCCCATTTGGTTGGTTGCCTTTTGTTTTGTTGATGGTTTCATTTGCTGTGCAGAAGTGCCCATTGATGGATGAATGGATAAAGCAGATGTGGTATATATATACAATAGAATAATACTCATTTCATTAAAAAGATTAAAAATTGTCATTAGCAGCAACATGGATGGATCTTGAGAGTATTATACTAACTGAAATAAGCCAAATAGAAAAGGACAGAAACTATGATTTCATACCTTTGTAGAATATAAAATGAAAAAGTAACAAACCAACGAAAGAAACACAAGCACATTCATAGGTACAGATCACAGAATGGTGGTTACCAGAGGGGAAAGCGGGTGAGGGGAAGTGAAGAGGATAAAGGGGGTCAAATGTATGGTAATGGAAAGAAACTAGACTTCAGGTGGGGCGCACATAATAGAGTATACAGATGTTGTATTATAAAGTTGTACAACTGAAAGTTATATAATGTTATTAACAAATGTTACACCAATAAATTTAATTTTTTTTAGAAAGACTAGGAAAATCAAGCAAGACTAGCCTGTTTCGCCATCACACTCACTGAAACTTTTGTGGAATTTGTGCTTCCTGTCACTACGACCTTAGGCTTTGATAGATCAGAGGCTCTGATTCAGGGGACAACAGAATGGTGGTCAGGGGAGAGGCTTCTCTCTAAGTGAACACAATAAAGATTCTACTCAACTTGGAGTTGGAACTCCCCTCTGGTCACATTTGGATCACTAATGCCAGTGAACCAGTAGGAAAGAAAGAGAGAGAGAGAGAGAGAGAGAGAGAGAGAGAGAGAGAGAGAGAGAGAGAGAAACATAAACAGAGACAGAGACAGAGACAGAGAAAAGGAAGGAAGGAAGGAAGGAAGGAAGGAAGGAAGGAAGGAAGGAAGGAAGGAAGGAAGGAAGGAAAGAAAGAAAGAAAGAAAGAAAGAAAGAAAGAAAGAAAGAAAGAAAGAAAGAAAGAAAGAAAGAAAGAAAGAAAGAAAGAAAGAAAACAAAGGGTAAGTTATTGGTGTGGATACTGGACCCTGATTGTTCTGAGGAGCTAGGGTTCCTTCTACGTAATGGATTCAGGGAAGGGTCTATATAGAATCCAGGTGAGTTTGGGTGTATTTCTCAGGGTTTCCATAGCAGTGAGGGTGGTGAAGAGGCAATTGCCGCAACTGCCAGCAGAAAAGGGCAAGACAACCAAGGACTTTAGATGCTTTGGGTAAGAAAGTCAAAGTTCCCACCCATACCAGGCAAGTGACCCAGACCAGCCCAAGTGCTGACCAAGGGTGAAAGAAACCTAGAATAGGTGGTGGGGAATAGTCATTGAAGGCTAATTATTGCCACATAGCCAGCTTAAGTAATGATTGTAACTTGTTTCACTAATACTTTTAAATTGAATATTTGCAGAGATTGCTCTTAGCCACCACTTTGAAGCCAACTCTGTGACATATGGGACTGACTGAATGGATAGCATGAAGAGATATGACTGGTACAAGGGGTGGCCTGCAATGGAAACCTCTTTGGCATCCCTTCATATGATCTCAGCCTCACCTCTCTTTTATCCTAGCCATTATGGAGCAGCTCATACTCTATAGGAGTTGGTATCCTTCATGGAGGTAAAGCCTTGAAGCATCAGTCCTGTTTATCTCTGGTTTCCTGCCCCAGGTCTTCTCTGTAACTTGCTCAGTGTCCACAGATGAACAACCCAGAAATTTAGGGGGATGACACCTGATGGGAGAGTTTCTTTGACTAATGAGGATGGGAGCTAATGCATAAATGTTATTTAAAAAATTATGTGGAAGAGAAAATATTTAATGAAAAAATCTGCATATAAGTGGACCCACACAATTATAAACCCTTGTTGCTCAAGAGTCAACTGTATATGCAAATAATTTGTGAGTCCTCTCTCTCGATGTATTTAGTATTCAAAAATGCAAGATCATGGGCCAGGCAAGCAGTAGCAAATGAATATTAAAATTCTAGATTCAATCAGTTTCTGAGAGGCAGTTATGGAAAACAGGATGAAAGCAGACTTTGCTCTGACAGGAGCTGATGAAAAGAATGGGCTTGCTGTCTGATGTCCAGCATGGAACAGGGCAGAACTGGGAGACTGGGAGTCTGAGCTGTCCCTCAGATGTGCATATCTACAGCAATAAAGAATCCAGGGCATTAGCATGTGACACAAAATCAGCCTGCACCATTTAGCTCTGACATGCCTGAGTGTGAACTCTCCATAACATGTCATAGTGCAGAGAAAACAAGAGTGATAGGGGACCCAGTGACCTCTCCAAATCACACACACTGCCCATCGCTGAAGGCTGCTGGGAGTCATGGGCCTCTCATCAGAGCATAGAATTAATGCACCTCATGGGATCTCCTCCCACGCAGCAGTGCAGGAAATGTTTGGAAAAGGAAAGCTTTGTACTGAGTGCCTTACACAGATGTGTTGCATCAATGGCAGCATTGCCTGGGGACTTCCCTCACCAGTCTGCACTCAGAAGGGCAGACATTGTCTGTCTGGGGCCCTTGGAGTCACCCATTCCAGGAATTTGGTCACAACACAGACTTCTAATTTGTAATAACTGTCATTGTTCTGTGGTCATGTCAGAGCCTAAGTACACATGGTATAATTTCTTTTGAATAAAAACTTGTGGGGTCTCAGAGAAAGTGAAATTTTACCAAATGCATTGCTCTGCAATTACTACCTTGGGTAACTCTGAGAACCTCGGGCCAGGATTTGGAAAGTACTTGGTAATGATCAAGGTGGCTTTAATCCTCTGATCTAACTTTTCTATGAGACAGGTCAAGCAAGCTTTCAGTGGTTCATCCATTCACTGAGCATTTAGTGAGCATTTTTCTGAGGGTTCTTAGGTGAAATAGAATCATGAATGCAGATTTTCACCTACTTCAGCACATCCTGTGTCCTAATACAGGCTAATAAATTCTTATAATTCATCCTAAGAAGATAATAAAAATGTTCCTAGTTTGAAAACAGAAGAGAGTCAAGAGAATTCTACCAACGTTATTTTGGTATTAAATTAAAATAGAACTGACCCTATTCAAAGATAAATATATTTCAAAACGCAGCATTCAACATTAAATAAAACTTTAACAAAAGCAGGAAGAAGAGCAGATAGAGGAAGAGATGAGAAGCAGACATGGGATTAGTAGAGGAGAAGGAGGAGGAGGACAGAGGCCAGTATGGGGGAAGGAAACTATGTGAAAACTGTGCAAAACGTCATTGAAGAAAATGTTGTAGGAGATTTACTCCAGGGAAACAAAGAAGAAAGTAAAATTAATGATAAGAAATATAGGATTTCTGGTCAAGATGGTAGAGTAGGTAAACATTGTGCTCACCTGCTCCCATGACCACATCAAAATTACAACTGAATCATAGAACAACCACCCTTGAGAGCTACCTAAAGACTAGCAAAATAGAATTCCTATAACTAAAGATATAAAGAAGCCAGGTCAAGACTGGTAGAGGAGCAGAGATGCCAAATGGACTGGTTCCACACCCATGTGTGGCAGTTAAGAATCAGGAGGGATATCTCGGCTATGAAAGACCCCTCTGAGGAGTGAAGGATCCCAGCCTGACACCTGGCTCTCTATCTCAGAGCACCAGTGCCTGGAAGAGGAATCCCTACAAAAACTAGAGGTGAAAACCATCAGGGATTAAGTCCAGGAGAGACAGGCATCCTCTTAAAGAGCCCAGCACAAACTCACTCACATACAAACACTCACCCTAAGCTCCAGAGATGAGACAGCAGCTCAAAAAGTTCCCGGGCCATGCAGGTAAAATTGAATTGTCTGGCTACAAGGCAAGGGCTGAAGAAGCTGCTCTCTTGGAACTAAAGTACCAGCAGACACCATTGTCCTTTTATTAGCCCTCAACTCACACAGCCAGCAGCAGCAGGTTGACAACAAATCTGAGTCTCCATTAATCTAGCCCACCCTGGTGATTCTCTGAGACCCCACTGGACCAAATTCAAGCTCCAGCCAAACCTCTTTCAGAGGCTAATCCATACAAGTGGAAGTCCTGGGCCCATGCTATGGACTTTCCTAAAATCTCTCAAAGGTCCAAAAACCCCAAACAAGTAGCTGTTGGCCTTGGCATGCCCTGTACCTCTTACTAAGGGGCCCAAGACCTGGCACCAGTGCAAGCTGGCCTTGGTTCACAGCATAACAATTTCCAGGCACCTCCAAGCCCAGAACAGGCAGCTACTAATGACAGATCACTTGGTAGCTCCTACCACATGGCACTTGGCTGGACATAGACAGTGGTTGATCTTGGCCTGCACCAGAGCACCCCCCAAGAGGCCCCAGAATGCACACCTGGTGGCCAGCTTCATACCACACCAGAGCCCCACACAATTAGGACCACAAATGACACACCCAAACTGTGGAGTTGGCAGGCAACAGAACCCTGCTAAAATGATTCTCACTCTGTGGGGTCAACACCTGAACAGCTTATCCACAGTATTCAAGGCCAGTCCTCACAGCCAGTGAGCCCAAGGGTCAGTTCTATTCACAGATGTGCCAACAGCAATCAAGGCTCAAGTACAACATGAGAACACACACAAAACAAGGGACACCCCGTAGCACCTAGGTCAGGTAAACAGGCAGATTGCACCAGTAAGCCCCACAGAACACCTACTAAATAAGGACACTCTGCCAAGATTGTGAGTCATAGAAGATCTACCTAATACAAAGAAACAAACACAGAGAGGCAGCCAAAATGAGGAGACAAAGAAACATGTCCCAAATGAAAGAACAGAATAAAACTCTAGAAAAATAGCTAAACAAAATGGAGACCAACAATCTACCAGAGGCAGAACTCAAAACACTAGTTATAAGGATGCTCAATGATCTCAGGGAGAACTTCAACAAAGAAAGGAAACATAAAAAAAGGGGATATAAACATAAAAAGAACAAGTCAGAAATGAAGAATACAATAACTGAAATAAAGAATACATTAGATGGAATAAACAACAGATTAGATGAAGCAGAGGATTGAATCCATGATCTAAAAAACAAGGTAGTGGAAAATACCCAGCCAGAACAACAAAATGGAAAAAAAAAATTAATGAGGATAGTTTAAGGGACCTCTAGGACAACATTAAGCATAACAACATTCAAGTAATAGAGGTACCAGAAGGAGAAGAGAGAGAGAAAGAAATTAAAAACCTATCTGACTATATAATGAATGATATTTTCCCTAACCTGGCAAAAGAAATAGACATACAAGCTCAGGCAGCACCAAGAGCCCCAAACAAGATGAACCCATAGAGGCCCACACCAAGATACATCACAACTAAAATGCCAAAAGTTAAAGACAAAGAGAGACTCTTAAAAGCAGCAAGAGAAAAGCAGTTAGTTACCTACAAAAGAGCTCTCATAAAACTATCAGCTGAGTTTTCAACACAAACTTTGCAGGCCAGAAGAGATTGGCAGGAAATATTCAAAGTGATGAAAAGTAAGGATCTACAACAAAGATTACTCCACCCAGAAAACTTATTTAGAATGGAAGGACAGATACAGAGCTTCCCAGACAAGAAAAGCTAAAAGAGTTCATCACCACCAAAACCAGTATTACAAGAAATGTTAGAAGGACTTCTTTAGGATAGTAAAAAAGTATATATATATATATATATATATATATATATATATATATATATATATATATATGAATAATAAAATGTTAATAACTACATACGTATCAACAATTACTTTCAATTACTAGAACCAAAGAGGGACATTACAAAATGATAAAAAGAATCAATCCACCAGGAAGATATAATGATCCTAAGTATGCATGCACCAAACAACAGAGTCTCAAACTACATGAAGCAAAAATGGATAGAGCTGAAAGGAGAAATAGACAAATCCCCTCAGCACCACCTCTAAGCAACTGATATAAGTAATAGACAGAAAATCAGCAAGTACATAGAGGACTGGAATAACACATCAACTAATAGGATATAATTAATACATTTCGAACACTCCATGCAACAACAGCACATTAATTCCAAATGTCCATAGAACACTTGGCTATAATCTGAGCTATAAGTCAAACCTCAACAAATGTAAAAAATAAAAAAAATAAAAAAATAAAATTGAAATCATAAAGAATATGTTTTCTGACCATAATGGAAACAAATTAGAAACCTTTAAGAAAGACAACAGGAAAAATGTCCAAACACTTGAAAATTAAATTAAATCAATGGTTCAAAGAGGCAGTCTCAAAGAAAAGAAAATGCATTAAACTGTATGAAAATTAAAATACAACAGCTCAAAATATGTAGGGTGTAGCTAAAAGTAGTCTGAGATGGAAATTCATAATTCTAAAATGCTTACATTAGAAAACAGAAGAAGTCTCTCATCAATAATCTAAGTTCCTACCTCAAGAAACTAGTAAAAGAAGAGAAAAATAACTACAAAGCAAGCAGAAGGAAAGAAAGAGAAGAGAAGAAATAAATGAAATTAAGAACATAAAAACAACTCTTCTAGCAAGACCTGTTGCGTCCAGTGCAACACAGGCAGTGAGAGAACAAGAAGGGGCAGCGAAGGGTTAAGAAAGAAACAGAAGTCAAGAGATTTATGCACTAGGGCCCAAAGGTCTCACAGCCTCAAAGGACTGAGAGCCCCGAATTGGGCCACCTTGTGGCTTTTATTGATATACACACAAGGAAGTAACATTGTTTTCTCCACGGTCTGTGAATTTCATACATTATACTAGGAAACTGATTCAAACCAATCACTTTTGCCTGCAAGCAGCTGGAACTGAAAGTCCCAGGATGTCTTAGTAATTGTTGTATGTAGCTCCCCAAGGGACAAAATGTTTATGCTGAAACATACTGATATGAATAGATGGAGAACTGATGTTATCACCTCATGGGATCTCCTCCCACGCAGCAGTGCAGGAAATGTTTGGAAAAGGAAAGCTTTGTACTGAGTGCCTTACACAGATGTGTTGCATCAATGGCAGCATTGCCTGGGGACTTCCCTCACCAGTCTGCACTCAGAAGGGCAGACATTGTCTGTCTGGGGCCCTTGGAGTCACCCATTCCAGGAATTTGGTCACAACACAGACTTCTAATTTGTAATAACTGTCATTGTTCTGTGGTCATGTCAGAGCCTAAGTACACATGGTATAATTTCTTTTGAATAAAAACTTGTGGGGTCTCAGAGAAAGTGAAATTTTACCAAATGCATTGCTCTGCAATTACTACCTTGGGTAACTCTGAGAACCTCGGGCCAGGATTTGGAAAGTACTTGGTAATGATCAAGGTGGCTTTAATCCTCTGATCTAACTTTTCTATGAGACAGGTCAAGCAAGCTTTCAGTGGTTCATCCATTCACTGAGCATTTAGTGAGCATTTTTCTGAAGGTTCTTAGGTGAAATAGAATCATGAATGCAGATTTTCACCTAGCTCAGCACATCCTGTGTCCTAATACAGGCTAATAAATTCTTATAATTCATCCTAAGAAGATAATAAAAATGTTCCTAGTTTGAAAACAGAAGAGAGTCAAGAGAATTCTACCAACGTTATTTTGGTATTAAATTAAAATAGAACTGACCCTATTCAAAGATAAATATATTTCAAAACGCAGCATTCAACATTAAATAAAACTTTAACAAAAGCAGGAAGAAGAGCAGATAGAGGAAGAGATGAGAAGCAGACATGGGATTAGTAGAGGAGAAGGAGGAGGAGGACAGAGGCCAGTATGGGGGAAGGAAACTATGTGAAAACTGTGCAAAACGTCATTGAAGAAAATGTTGTAGGAGATTTACTCCAGGGAAACAAAGAAGAAAGTAAAATTAATGATAAGAAATATAGGATTTCTGGTCAAGATGGTAGAGTAGGTAAACATTGTGCTCACCTGCTCCCATGACCACATCAAAATTACAACTGAATCATAGAACAACCACCCTTGAGAGCTACCTAAAGACTAGCAAAATAGAATTCCTATAACTAAAGATATAAAGAAGCCAGGTCAAGACTGGTAGAGGAGCAGACATGCCAAATGGACTGGTTCCACACCCATGTGTGGCAGTTAAGAATCAGGAGGGATATCTCGGCTATGAAAGACCCCTCTGAGGAGTGAAGGATCCCAGCCTGACACCTGGCTCTCTATCTCAGAGCACCAGTGCCTGGAAGAGGAATCCCTACAAAAACTAGAGGTGAAAACCATCAGGGATTAAGTCCAGGAGAGACAGGCATCCTCTTAAAGAGCCCAGCACAAACTCACTCACATACAAACACTCACCCTAAGCTCCAGAGATGAGACAGCAGCTCAAAAAGTTCCCGGGCCATGCAGGTAAAATTGAATTGTCTGGCTACAAGGTAAGGGCTGAAGAAGCTGCTCTCTTGGAACTAAAGTACCAGCAGACACCATTGTCCTTTTATTAGCCCTCAACTCACACAGCCAGCAGCAGCAGGTTGACAACAAATCTGAGTCTCCATTAATCTAGCCCACCCTGGTGATTCTCTGAGACCCCACTGGACCAAATTCAAGCTCCAGCCAAACCTCTTTCAGAGGCTAATCCATACAAGTGGAAGTCCTGGGCCCATGCTATGGACTTTCCTAAAATCTCTCAAAGGTCCAAAAACCCCAAACAAGTAGCTGTTGGCCTTGGCATGCCCTGTACCTCTTACTAAGGGGCCCAAGACCTGGCACCAGTGCAAGCTGGCCTTGGTTCACAGCATAACAATTTCCAGGCACCTCCAAGCCCAGAACAGGCAGCTACTAATGACAGATCACTTGGTAGCTCCTACCACATGGCACTTGGCTGGACATAGACAGTGGTTGATCTTGGCCTGCACCAGAGCACCCCCCAAGAGGCCCCAGAATGCACACCTGGTGGCCAGCTTCATACCACACCAGAGCCCCACACAATTAGGACCACAAATGACACACCCAAACTGTGGAGTTGGCAGGCAACAGAACCCTGCTAAAATGATTCTCACTCTGTGGGGTCAACACCTGAACAGCTTATCCACAGTATTCAAGGCCAGTCCTCACAGCCAGTGAGCCCAAGGGTCAGTTCTATTCACAGATGTGCCAACAGCAATCAAGGCTCAAGTACAACATGAGAACACACACAAAACAAGGGACACCCCGTAGCACCTAGGTCAGGTAAACAGGCAGATTGCACCAGTAAGCCCCACAGAACACCTACTAAATAAGGACACTCTGCCAAGATTGTGAGTCATAGAAGATCTACCTAATACAAAGAAACAAACACAGAGAGGCAGCCAAAATGAGGAGACAAAGAAACATGTCCCAAATGAAAGAACAGAATAAAACTCTAGAAAAATAGCTAAACAAAATGGAGACCAACAATCTACCAGAGGCAGAACTCAAAACACTAGTTATAAGGATGCTCAATGATCTCAGGGAGAACTTCAACAAAGAAAGGAAACATAAAAAAAGGGGATATAAACATAAAAAGAACAAGTCAGAAATGAAGAATACAATAACTGAAATAAAGAATACATTAGATGGAATAAACAACAGATTAGATGAAGCAGAGGATTGAATCCATGATCTAAAAAACAAGGTAGTGGAAAATACCCAGCCAGAACAACAAAATGGAAAAAAAAAAATTAATGAGGATAGTTTAAGGGACCTCTAGGACAACATTAAGCATAACAACATTCAAGTAATAGAGGTACCAGAAGGAGAAGAGAGAGAGAAAGAAATTAAAAACCTATCTGACTATATAATGAATGATATTTTCCCTAACCTGGCAAAAGAAATAGACATACAAGCTCAGGCAGCACCAAGAGCCCCAAACAAGATGAACCCATAGAGGCCCACACCAAGACACATCACAACTAAAATGCCAAAAGTTAAAGACAAAGAGAGACTCTTAAAAGCAGCAAGAGAAAAGCAGTTAGTTACCTACAAAAGAGCTCTCATAAAACTATCAGCTGAGTTTTCAACACAAACTTTGCAGGCCAGAAGAGATTGGCAGGAAATATTCAAAGTGATGAAAAGTAAGGATCTACAACAAAGATTACTCCACCCAGAAAACTTATTTAGAATGGAAGGACAGATACAGAGCTTCCCAGACAAGAAAAGCTAAAAGAGTTCATCACCACCAAAACCAGTATTACAAGAAATGTTAGAAGGACTTCTTTAGGATAGTAAAAAAGTATATATATATCAACAATTACTTTCAATTACTAGAACCAAAGAGGGACATTACAAAATGATAAAAAGAATCAATCCACCAGGAAGATATAATGATCCTAAGTATGCATGCACCAAACAACAGAGTCTCAAACTACATGAAGCAAAAATGGATAGAGCTGAAAGGAGAAATAGACAAATCCCCTCAGCACCACCTCTAAGCAACTGATATAAGTAATAGACAGAAAATCAGCAAGTACATAGAGGACTGGAATAACACATCAACTAATAGGATATAATTAATACATTTCGAACACTCCATGCAACAACAGCACATTAATTCCAAATGTCCATAGAACACTTGGCTATAATCTGAGCTATAAGTCAAACCTCAACAAATGTAAAAAATAAAAAAAATAAAAAAATAAAATTGAAATCATAAAGAATATGTTTTCTGACCATAATGGAAACAAATTAGAAACCTTTAAGAAAGACAACAGGAAAAATGTCCAAACACTTGAAAATTAAATTAAATCAATGGTTCAAAGAGGCAGTCTCAAAGAAAAGAAAATGCATTAAACTGTATGAAAATTAAAATACAACAGCTCAAAATATGTAGGGTGTAGCTAAAAGTAGTCTGAGATGGAAATTCATAATTCTAAAATGCTTACATTAGAAAACAGAAGAAGTCTCTCATCAATAATCTAAGTTCCTACCTCAAGAAACTAGTAAAAGAAGAGAAAAATAACTACAAAGCAAGCAGAAGGAAAGAAAGAGAAGAGAAGAAATAAATGAAATTAAGAACATAAAAACAACTCTTCTAGCAAGACCTGTTGCGTCCAGTGCAACACAGGCAGTGAGAGAACAAGAAGGGGCAGCGAAGGGTTAAGAAAGAAACAGAAGTCAAGAGATTTATGCACTAGGGCCCAAAGGTCTCACAGCCTCAAAGGACTGAGAGCCCCGAATTGGGCCACCTTGTGGCTTTTATTGATATACACACAAGGAAGTAACATTGTTTTCTCCACGGTCTGTGAATTTCATACATTATACTAGGAAACTGATTCAAACCAATCACTTTTGCCTGCAAGCAGCTGGAACTGAAAGTCCCAGGATGTCTTAGTAATTGTTGTATGTAGCTCCCCAAGGGACAAAATGTTTATGCTGAAACATACTGATATGAATAGATGGAGAACTGATGTTATCACATCATTGAATCTCTTCCCAGGCAGGTTGAGGAAAGGCATATAGCCACAGAGGCAGAAGCTCTCCTAAGGCGGGGGAAGGTGGGGGTCTATGCCCACCTCTATCAACCCCATGAGTTCTCCAGATGGCCCCTATGCGACTATGCCTGTCTTAGGTTGTTCCTCCCTTGAGGAATCTTACCTGTCATTGACTAACCTGCCATCCTTTGGAGCCAAACAGAGAGACATAGGGTGTAAACACAAACGTGAAGCAAAGTCCCTGAAAGGATCAGTCTCACAGACTCTTCTTTCTTAGGGGTAGGTACGAGGGGACAGATGGGTAGGCTGCTGCATGACAACAAAGACCCAAATCATTAATATCAGAATTGAAAGAAATATGATCACTACAGACCCCACAGCCATTAAAGGGATAATATGAAAATACTATAAACAAATTTGTACTCATAAAATCAGATCTTAGAAGAAATGAACCAATTCCTTGAAAATGACAAACTATCAAACCTGAACCAAGATGAAATTAAAAGCCTGAATAGTCCTATATCCATTAAAAAAACTGAATTCATTTTTACATTTTAAGTTGGATTCACTAGAGAATTATACCAAACATTTAAGAAAGAATTAATACCAATTTTACACTATCTCTTCCAGAAAATAAGAGAGGTGATAATACTTCCTAACTTATTTTAACAATCTAATAAAAGAAAACTACAGAACAATTTATCTCAAAAAACTTAGACATATTAATCTACCACAAAATGTTAGGAAATCAAATCCAGCAATCTATAATAAGATTTTATACCATGACCAAGTGGAGTTTATTCCAGGGAATGTAGAACTGGTTTAACATTTTAAAATCAATCAGTGAAATCCATCATATCAACAGGCTAAAGAAGAACAGTTATATGATCATCCCTACTGATATAGAAAAGGCTTTTGACAAAATCCAAAGCCATGATAAAAACTCCAATATCCAAAACCATGATAAAAAGATCCCAGCGAACTAGAAATAGAGGGGAAATACCTCAACTTGATATAGAACATCCACAAAAAGCCTACTGGCAACATCATATATAACGTGAAAGACTAAATGCTTTCCTCCTAAAATCAAAAACGGAGCAAGAATGTCCATTAACCACTCTTATTAAGCATAATAATAGAAGTACTGGCCAGTGCTGTAAGAGTGAAAGATATATAAAAAGCATATAAATTGGAAAGGAAGAATTAAAACTGTCTCTGTTTTCATATAACATAGTTGTCTACATAGGAAATCTCAAGGAATTTACACACACACACACACACAAACTAATAGTGAGTTCAGCAAAGTTACATGATACAAGATCAACACACAAAAATAAATCAAATTTCTATGCACTAAAAATGAACACATGGAAATTGAAATTAAAAGCACAATACTATTTACAGTTGTTTTTCCAAAAATGAACTACTTAGGTACAAATCTAACAAAACGTACAGGGTCTGTATCCTAAAATTCACAAAATTTTGATGAAATAAATGAAAGAAGACCTAAATAAATGGAGAGACACTGCATATCATTGATTGGAAGACTCAGTAGAGAAAGATGTCAATTTTCCCAAAATTTATCTGTAAATTTAACACAATTTCAATGAAAATTACAACAAGGTGTTAAATAAGACAACCTTTTCTAAAATTTATATGAGAGAGTTCCGGTCAAGATACCAAGTAGGTAAATTCTGTGCTTACATTCTCTCACAACGACATCAAAATTACATCTGAAATCTATGTAATTTTACTAACAATTGTCACCCCAATAAATTTAATAAAATAAAATTTAAAAAAAAATGAATATGGAAACAAAAAGAAAAAAAAAATTACATCTAAACTACAAAACAACCATCATTGAGAATTGCCTAAAATCTTGCTGAACTAAAGCCCTACAACTAAGGATATGCAGAAGAAACCACCTTGAGACTAGTAGAAGGGGCAGGGATATGGAACAGGCTGGTCCCACATCTGCGTGTGACCATTAAAAATCAGGAGGAATATCCTGGCTGTGGAGGTCCCCTTCAGATGAGCAAGAGGTCCCAACCCCTCCCCAGGCCAGGGTTCCAGTGCTAGAGAGAGAAGTTCCTATAATTTCTGATTGTGAAAACCATCTGAGATTGTGACTGAGTGGGATGGAGGGGGACTGAAGTCCTAGCCACTCCTCTTAAACAGACCACCCCGTCAGACTTACCCACTAACTTAATTACTGGCTCTGAGTTCCAGTGCTGGGGCAGAAGCTGGAGAAGTGGCAGGGACATATGGTGGGAACTGAGTTGTCTGGCTTGTGATGGGCACTGGAGGGGCAGCTTTCTTCCAGATGGAGAAGCTGGCAGAAGTTACTGTTCCTTTATTGAAATATCTGAAATAGTGAAATTTCAGAAAATCAAACTAGTTAAAATACCCATCACTTCCCATAGTTACCATTTTTAAATTCAGCATCAAAATGGAGGTTCCAAGTGGAGGCAGTGAGGTTAGAAGAAGAAACACAAGGAATCCAGATTGGAAGGGAAAAGGAAAAATTATTTTTATGTGCAGATGATACCATCATCTACATAAAATCCTGTAGAATCTATTAAAAAACTATGTGATTTCACTGATATGTGGTATATAAACCAAAAACAACAAAAGAACAAGACAAACAAATGAGAAACAGAAACTCATAGACACAGATAACAGTTTAGTGGTTGCCAGAGGTTAAGGGGGGTGGGGGGTGGGGGGTGGGAAATGAGGGTAAGGGAGATCGAATATATGGTGATGGAAGGAGAACTGACTCTGGGTGATGAACACACAATGGGATTTATAGATGATGTAATACAGAATTGTACACCTGAAATCTATGTAATTTTACTAACAATTGTCACCCCAATAAATTTAATAAATAAAAAAAACTACTAGAATGAACACATAAGGATATCAAGGTTGCATGATATAAGATTAATATACAAAACTCAAATATATTTCTACACACTAATAGTGAAATTTCAGAAAATGAAATTTTAAAATTAATATTAACAAGAACAGCATGAAATATGAAACATATAGGAAAATATTTGGTAAAATATGTGTAAGACCTGTACACTAAAATCTACAAAGTGATGCTGAGGAAAAAAATTAAAAGACCTAAATAAATAGAGGGATATATTACTCCCATGGCTCAGAAAACAGTATTTTTAAGATGATTTTCTCCAAACTGATCTACAGATCCAATGCAACCCTAACAAAATCCCAGCAGATTTCTCTTGTAGAAATTAACAAACTGATTTTAAAATGCATGTGAAAATGCAAAGGACCTAAAAGAGCCTAAACAATTTGCAAAACAGCAAATTTGATAGTCTATTACCTGATTTCAAGACTTATCAAGGTATAGTAATTAAGACAGTGTGGTATTGGCATCAAGATAGATAAATTGATCAATGGAACAGAATCTGGGTCCAAAAGTAGTACCACACATTTATAAACAATTTCAGCAAAGGTGCAAAGAAAATTCAGTGGAGAAAGGAAAATCTTTTTAATAAATGGTGCTGGAAAAAATGATAATCTATATTTTTAAAATAACCTTTAACCCATACTTTCATCATATACTAAAATTAACTTAAAATGAATCATAAACCTAAATATAAAATGCTAAATAAATAATTATTCTTCTACAGGAAACCAGAAGACCTTGAGTTAAGCAAATATTGCTTAGATTTGATAGTAAAAAATAATCCATTAAAAAATTGATAAATTGAACTTCATCAAAATTAAGAACTCTAGCTCTTCCAAATACACTGTTAAGACAATTAAAAGGCAAATCATAAGAGAAAATATTTGTACGTTAATAAAGTACTTGTACCCAAAATACAGAACCCTTAAAGCTCAATAGTAAGAAAATAAACGCCCCAATAAAAATGGTCAAAATATTTAACGAATATCTTACCAATTAAGATATGTGAATTGCAAACAAGCACATGAAAAAAATGGTGAACATCATTAGTCATTTGGGAAATGTAAAATAAAATCACAATGAGACTGCTGCACACCTATCAGCATCTCTGAAATTAAAAAGGCACCAAATGTTGGCAAGGATGCTGAACATCTGTGATTTTCATATCCTGCTGTTAGTATTGTAAAATGGTACCACTCTGGAAAATGGTTTTGCAGTTTCTTAAAAAGTGAAACATACATCTACTATGTGATGCACTCTGCCACTCCTAGGTATTTATCCAAGAACGATAAAAGCATGTGTCTATACAAAGACTTGTCCAAAAATGTTCTGAACAGCTTCATTTGTAATAGCCCAATACTGAGAAAGACCCAAACGAGCATCAACTAGAGAATGTATAAATTGTGGTATATCTATATGATGCAAAACACTCACAAATAACTATAAGTTAATTACTGATACATATGAAAATATAAATAAATCACAAAATAATTTTTTCTGTGAAAGAAGCCAGATGGAAAGCATACCTATTGAATGGCTCCATTTATATAAAACTGGAAAATGCAAACTAAATTATAATGACAAAAAAGAGATCAGTAGTCATCTGAGAAGGGGATCAGGGAGGAGCCAAAAGGAGGGATTACAAAGGGGCACCAGAAAACTTTTAGGGGTAATAGATATACTCATTATCTTGATTGTGGTGAGGGTTTCACAGACACGTCAAAACTTTCAAAGGTGTACATTTTACATACGTGTAGTTTATTTATTCAAGTATACCTTAATGAGGAAAATGAAATAAATACAATTAAATATAAATAGCTTAGGTCATTATAGTTCCAAAAGAGAATAGGGAATTTATCATTCTTAAAAGGAATTACCTCTAATGTAAAAATATTTAATAATTTAGAATAATACATTGAAGAATGTTGAATAAAAAACTGGGAGTGGAAAGCAGTAAGTGAAAATTATTTGTGCTTATTTTCTTGTCTTGGGTGACAATATACAGTAATTTATTTCTCAAATGTAACAAAATGCTTAAGAATTTTATTTAAAAATTCAAAGATCGATTTAAGGTACTTGACCATTATAAATGGGAACTAAAAGGACACTATAACTTCCAAATTAAAAAAAAAAGACCATATTGCAAAAATAGCAACCAAAGGAAAATCAATAAAGCACCATTTAAAAATCAAACAATTCAACAACACAAATATTTGCTTTAACTTTAAGTTCACATTTTTCAAGAAGACCAAATACTTTTAGATATTTTCAAATTTAATTATTTTTCATCTGAAAAAAAAATGATGTAAATGTAAGACCTGAAAACATAAAACTCCTAGAAGAAAAAAAGTAGTGAACTCTTTGACATCAGTCTTAGCAATATTTTTTTGGATATGTCTTCCCGGTCAACAGCAACAAAACAAATAGGACTACATCAGCTAAAAAGGAAACCATCAACAAAATGAAAAGAAAACATAGTGAATGGGAGAATATATTTATAATGACATATCTCATAAGAGGTTAATAACCAAAATATATAAAGAATTCACACAACTCAACATGAAGAAAACAAACAATCTGATAAAAAAGAAAAATGGGCAGAGACCATGAAGAGACATTTCTCCAGAGAAGACATACAGATGGCCAGCAGACATATGAAGAAATACTCAACATCACCAGTCATCAGGAAATGTAGATTAAAACCACAATGATATATCACCTCACACCTGTCAGAATGGCTTTCAGCAAAAAGTCAACAAATAACAAGTGCTAGAGAGGATGTGAAAAAAAGGAAACCCCTCTACACTGTTGGTTAGAATGTAAATTGGAACAACCACTATGAAAAATAGTATGGCGGATCCTCAAATAATTAAAAATAGAACTACCAGAGGACCCAGCAATTCCACTTCTGGGTATTTATCTGAAGAAAACAAAAACACTAATTTGAAAGATATAACCACCCCTATGTTCAGTGCAGCATTATTTACAATAGCCAAGATATGGAGACAACCTAAATGTTCATTGATAGATGAATGGATAAAGATGTGGATATAAAATGGAATATTACTTGACCATAAAAAACGAAATCTTATGATTTGCAACAACATGAATGGATTATGCTAAGTGAAATAAGTCAGACCATGTGATTTTACTTCCATGTAGAATCTAAGAAAAACAAAACAAATGAAAAAAAAAACAAACAGAAAGAGAGACTCATAGATAAAGAAAAACTGATGGTTGCCAGAGGAGAGGCAGGTTGGTGGGTGGGTGAAAAAAGTGAAGGGAAATAAAAAGTACAAACTTCCAGATATAAAATAAATAAGCCACGGTGATGTAATGTACAGCATAGGAAATATAGTCAATATGTCAGTAAAATTGTAATAAACTTGTAAGCGACAGATGTTTACTACTAGACCTACATGGTGATCACACGGTAGGGCCTACAAATGTCTAATCACTATGTTGTACATTTGAAACTAATATAATATTGTATGTCACCTGTACTTTAATTAAAAACAAAACGAAATATACCTCCAATAGTTTTGAAAGTGAAGACAGAAAAGAACACATGTACCCAGAAAGTGAGGTTGGGAAGAATACACGTACTAACAGGAAATGATGGGGCACATCTCCATTTGTGGGCCCAGAAAGAGGTTCCCAACACAGCACTGAGTTTTAAAAAGCAAGTCAAATGACAGCTGTTTTAATGCGATCCCACTCGTGAAAGAATACTGGAAAATGTGTCAACATGCATAAAGAAGAACCTGAACAGATGCTGATTTGAGTGTTCATGATAGCCATCTTACGCTATGGGGACACGGGGTTTTTAACAATGAGCTTACATGGTGTGGCAATGAGACAATAAAGCTATTCATGAAACACAACCAAAGTTTGAGAACCACTTTTCTATAGACTGCAAAAACTCAGGTGGAGGCAGATGGTACAAAGCCCTGAATGAAAGCTCCCCAAAATCCTGCAGGTACCCTGTTCCCTGGGGTGGAGGGAACTAGCACGGCATAAGAGCAGAGCTTGGTCGCTGCCCCAGGGATGAGGGTAAAACTTACTGTTCTCAGAAGGCTTGCTGCAGCCAGGAACCTTGAAGCCAGGCATCCTGTGGAGACTAGAGAGGAACTAAGGTACTCAGGGCAGAGACAGCCCAGCTTCGCTCTCCTGGCAGAACAGGAGAGCGCTCGGGCTGCTGCCTCAGCCTGGCACACAGCTTGTTTTGAGAGGGAGTGTAAGGTAAGCAGGGAGGAAACCACCATTGCCATGTGTGCTGGAGGAGCTGTAGCTGTGACTGCCCAGGGAAAGCGTCCATGTGCTGCCCAGGGAAGTAGGCACCATTTTCCTGAGACCTAAATGCCCAAGTCCCAAATTTCAGGAGGTAGGAGGGCAGCCTTGAAGAGTCAAGCTTTTGTTTTGGAAGGCTAGACCATCAAAAGAATTTGCACCTTTTGTTTAAAAAAGGGAAGATGGGGATTCCAAGACTGGGAAGATGCCCAGGCACCAAGGGCAGGTGAGCCCTGGGAAACTGCGCCCACCCCCACACCGAGGTCGGGGCAGCTAAGGCTTTGGGAAGTGGAAGTGTCAATTGTTCGTGGCTCCTCGAAGCTGGAAAACACATTCTGCGGCTTCTGAGCCAGGAGTAACATAGACCGCCCCCACCCCTACCCCCAAGCCCCGGTGCCTCACCAATGACAGGGAAATCATGTAGCAAAGTGAACGACCCAGTGACGACGACGGTGCCAACCACACGGGCCAAGAGGCACCTCTTGCCCATCTCCCTGGTCTTGTGAGCCCTGGATCCTGCGTGATGAAACTGACGTGGGGGAGCCTCAGGGACCGCCAAAATCACGTTTTCTGCTGTTAGCGAGGGGAGTGGATGCTCAGAGCCAGGTGTAATCCGACTCAGAAAAACAAAGAAACGTGATGCTTCTTGCACCTGAATGTGGAGGAGCGATTCATAGCTTACACCATCCACTTAATTCTTCTGTCCATGTGTGGGCGATTTTCCAGCACCCTGACCTCACCGCTGAAAGCTGCATTCTCCTTATCATTCAACATCCAGCGTATTCAAGGCACTCTTACAAGAACTAAAGTTTATATAAATATTGTCTTAAGTGCTTATCAAAAATCAATTTTCCAGTATTTATGTTTCAGATTTCTTGCACCTTTTGAGGGTGGGGCAAGGGAGGGTGAGGTGAATTCTTAGCCAGAAAAAATTTAAAGTGGCTCCCAAGAGAGTGAGGAGTTGAAAAGCAAAGAAAGCAAACCTTGAATGTGTTTGCAGCAGCCTGAAGTAATTTAAGAAAATAGTGTTAGCGGGCTTGCCAAAAATGCAGGCATGGAAATTATTTCCCTTTTTTAATGCAGATAGGTGAAAATAAGGAAACTATAATCGTAAGAGGTAATTCACCCACTCTTAGCATTCCCACCAAATATACATTTTAAATTTTTTCTAGTTTACACATATTTACTAGACAAGAAATTTTAAATGTATAATTGGTGGAACTATTATTTTGTACAAAATATATCAATTGGTACAAAATTCAAAAGGGACCAAAGAAATTAAAAAAAAAACAACATAAAAACATCAGTCTTTTCTACTTCTGTCTTTCAACCCTCCAGCTACCCTCCCCAGAGAAGGATATGCTACTGATTTCATCTCTATCTTTGCAGAAATAGCCTATGTGTATCTAAATGTATACATATCTAAATGCATTTTAATGCAAATAACACCACACTGCACATGCTGCTTTGTACCTCACTTTTTTAATTAGAACTTTTGTTGTTAAGATGAACCTTAATTTATTGAACCAAACCCTAGTGATGAGCACGAGAGTGCTCCCAACAGTCTACTGTTACAAGCTCTGCTGAAATAGATACTGGGGATGCATTGCAAAGGGTCTTTTACATTACTGACATCAGGATTTGCCGAAGACACAGGAAATACATTTAAAGGCAGCTTTCTGGTTTGGCTCATGGAAGAACACCTGAAAAGAGTGTTCAGGGTTGCCCTGATAGCAACTACCCTTTGCTCTGTGCTGGTAGGACATATCAATCTTCCAAGACTCATTCTGGGATGCCTTCATTAGTCAACGGAGGAAAGATGCTTCATTCTTAAGTAGAATCCCTTTCCTTTTCACAAATTGTTTAGAAAATAAAATAAAATTGCAGAAGTGGGAAACATACCTCAAGATGAGGTTAAATTCAGAATAACTTCAGGATCTGAACAGGGAATCACAGTTCAACACACTGAGAGCCTGGACCACCAAAGTGGGCAGAAACCTGAGTTAGTGTCAGAGAGGAGGGCTGAATTTTATAACACGCTGAACTGTGGGAAATTCTCAGGACATTTCCTTTCCCAATAAAACTTCACATAACAAAGCTGTTTTTCACAGGGTTGAAGTTTCTGTGAAAGAAACATGGAAGCCCTTTGCTTTGCACGTGCAAGAGGTCCCCAAGATAAGTCTGATGGGGTTGTCAAGAGAATTTCATTTGTGGTTCAAGGTTGACATAGATGGAGGACAAGAGAGAAAACTGGAGAAAGCCTTGTTCTGGGAACACTCTACAAGTAACAGAATCCACCCAACCCCATTCTCTCTCTTTCAGGACAAGGCCATAAAGATACAATGGGGTTACAGAGAGGAGAGAAACAAAGGAAAGGCACTTCATAATCATTACCTCATTTAATTCCACAGAAGGGGAGGGGGAGAGTATTGTTTCCATTATATTAACCACATTCCAGAAAAATTGGAGAATAGTGAAACAGAGAAAAAAATCACCTCTAATCCCCATAATTGAAACAAAGCTATTGTTACCATTTTGGCATTTTTTTCCATCCTGACATTTAAACAATTTGTTATTATTTTCATACAATTGTAGTCAAAGTGGTACAACTTTATAGCCTCCTCCTTAATTTTTCAGTAACAATTATAGCATATACATTTTCCATGTTCCCAAATTCTTGAAAATCATCACCTGCCTAAATATTAACCAATCATCTCAACACTGTCAACTTTGGACATTCCCTTATTGTGGAACATTTTCATTGCTCTTGGGGTTTTATTTCTGCATTATTTGAAATAATACTACAATTTCAGGTTGCTGTATTAAGATAAACCCCCTGATGGGCAGGGGAGAGGGAAAGAGAAAGGAAGAGGAAGTAGGTGGACAACCATCCGAGATGCCCTGAGGAACTTGGAAATGAGATTTCCTCTGAGAGTTCTGCTCTAATAATCGATTCACAATCACCGAGTACAGAAATTTGAGATGTTGCCCTGAAGGGACAGAGGCAGCAAAGAAAGCAACACTGTTAAAGGCATCCGTGTAGCTAAAGAATCTGACAGTCAGAGGTAGAGGTGGGGTGGCCAGAGAAACCCAGAAAAAAGTGATCAGACAAGTAAGAGAGCTGAGGGTCGGGGGAGAGCTGCAGAGTCCCGTTCACTCCTGTTTTCTCAGCATTATAACCAATACCTCTCACTCACCTCCATTTCACTCTCAAAACTGTCTTCTTTTGGAAAATAAATTACATGGTCACCTTCCTACAGATGATTTGACAATGACCAGGCCTCTCTCTTATAGTGGGACCAGAGGGAAGAACCCTGGACTTTTTCGGTCTCGAAAGTTAGAAAGGAGAAAAGTGAGTCTGAGAGAAAGATGGTGGCTACCGGTTCATCCAGTAATTCAGATGCTCCACAGAAGGCACAGTTGGAAAGTGAGCTACAGACACTGGACACTGTGCCATGCACAGAAACAGTGGGAGGGACTCTGAAACCATGATGAACTAGCAGTGTGGGCACCCCAAATCACCACGTGCTGGCCTGAGCCTAGACTTTCCTGTAGTTATGGCCACCATGAGCTGAAGGCCTGGATCTCTCCAGCGGCAGAAATGCAGGGCTTACCAAACTGCTTCCTGGGTTTCTTGTGTGATCCAAAGATGTGAAGGGCAAGCTGACATCGTAGTGGCCTTTCTGCCAGTGCTGAGGAGGGGGCTCAAGCAGCTCTAGTGGAATCTGGGAAAACAAAGGAATGCGATGCCATCTGAGTGTGTGTAGCAATTCTTAACTTTGAGATGGTCCAGCAGGTTGTAAATTAAACTTGGGCCAAGAGCCAGCTCTCCTGGCTCTGATTCCACACTCACCACTTAGTGTTCTGTGGGACAAGGACAGCGCTGATATTCCCATCACTATAAATTAATATATTGTCACTAGACCTTACACAATGGCTTTATGAATTTGGACAGCTCAAATCAGCACTCAGGGGACAATCGAAAACAAATCGAGTTTCTGAGCCCACAGGATAAAGGGAAGACCTTTCCTCCAAATATTTGATGAAGTTTTTCCTTTCATCTACCTTAAGTTGTTCTGTATTTTAACTCTTATATTAATTTGAACTTCACTTTTGACATGTTAAGACTAAATTACTCTTTCTCCTCAATTTTTAATAGGTTATTCCTATGTGATTTGTGGTATAGTACATTTCTTGAAAATCATCACACTTATTTGTGTTGCTTTATGTACCATGTACGTACACATATGTGTATGCATACATATATGTATATCAAAATATTTGAATTATTTTGTTTCATTGATTTATTCATGAACAAAAAAGAGATTGTTTTGAGCATTGAAACTTTATAATGTAGTTTAATAATTTAAGACTGATCACTTTCATTTTTTATTCAAAGATTTATTTTAAACATTCACATTAGGCAGCTCAGAAGTTTTCTGTTTCTAAAATAACCATGCATGAGGATGTTGAAATCATTTACACTAAATTTGTATGTTCATTTGGGAACAATTAATATTTTCACAACAGTCATTTTCTTATCCAGGAACATGGTATTTGTTCAAATAAATCTATTATTTTATGTATACATTTTATATGTAAATAAAGATTTGTAATTTCCTTCATTGCAATCACATCAATTTTCCTTAAAAATACCCCGAAGTGTTTTATAGTATTTGTTATTATACGTTAAGTATTTTTCTCATTGAATTTGCTTATTGCTGGAGAGGTATGTATTTTCACCACAATCTTATATATGAGAAAACTAAGGCTGAAGAAGGTTAATAAATGTTCAAGATTTATTAAGCAATCGAGTTGGAGAGCAGGAGCAGAAAGCAGGTGAGAACAACCTCTGAGTCCAAGCCAGCTGTTTCCATTATTCTGTGCTGTTTCCATGGCTCTTGACAATGGCTTGTCAGAGGCATATGAGCCTCAGACCTGGTCCCGCTACGTGCAACTGCACACGGGACCTTGGTCCCATGTGTTTTTACCTAAACTGGCTTTGCCTCGCCAAGTGGTCACACTTTTGTCTCCAACCCTTTTCAAACTTCCCTCTTTTTGTATGATTTCCTGCTCCAATAGGAAATACTCATTTCTATTTCCTTGTGACCATTTCTGAAGCTATGTCAGTGAGCAGGCCATTGGGCATGTCAGGATCAAAACAGAAAGCAAGATGAGATCACAGGACACCTGAGTGCCTGGGCTGCAGCCTGCCCTGTGGGCCGCACCACCACCTGCTGAGAGGGCTGGCCAGGACTCTGGACCTGCCAAGGCACCAAGGATCTGATGTTCTGAGCTGGCTGGACAGTGATGCTGGGATCAGAGTTTTCCCTTCAGGTGATCCATCCAGCTCACACCTTATTTCATATCCACGAGGCCAGGTGCTATTTTATAAAGAAAAACCGGTGAGTGGAATGAACTGCCCCCAAGGAGGGCAGCATTTTCCTCACTCTCATGTTCCATGGCTGTGATCGATGTTCTTAAATTGGCACTGGATCTTTACCAAATCCCAGCTGGTGTTCCCATTCAGCCAGTTTGTCACCCCAACACTCCTAGGAGGAAGATTGGCACATTGTAATTATTCCACACTTAGGAAAATCTTCCGGTTTGGGGAGTGGCTTCCTTAGTTACTATTCACAATTCTTTGCAATATCTTATTGTTACTCAGAAGAATTAACTGAAGCACAGTGAAGTGACTAGATCAGCCATGGATCATGCCATAAAACAAGGAATAGACAACAGATCCTACAAGTCACGTCTTCAGTCTGTCGGGGATACAGCTCAGCTGCCCACGGTTATCTCTTCTGTGATTTAAGTCTGAACCACCCTTTAGTGTTAGGGACTAGGAGCTACTTCGACCCAGGCTTGCTGGCTGTTGTGAAGGATTTGTCGTCAGGGACTGTGGGCATTTGGAAAGGTCCATGGTTCAGGTTTCTTCCCCCAAAGGACTTAAGACCATGTTGGGGAGACAGATGCATCTGAAGTGTGTCTTGAAGAAGGTCACACTTGAATAAGTGCCCTCAGAAATCAGAGAAGAGAGCAATCGTTAGGAGTAAAAGGCAATCAGGCCTGATTCCCTGGAGGCCTTCTGGAGAGGTATGGTGTAGACAGGAGGGGCAGGTGGGGTTCAGGTAGGGACCATGGCCCAGACAAAGGCAGAGTGAGAAGGGTCAGAGCGACTGAGGACTGAGCAAGCCAAACCCTGAGTTACCAAAAGATTGGCATTCTCATCTGATTCTTTCACCACTCTCTTTACAACCCATCTTAAGTCACTTTCCCCCAGGGAAGAGCTGCCCTTTAGTTCTCAGAAATGGGAGTAGGCACTTTGAGGTCTTCAGAATAAAGGACTCTATAAATACAAGTGATAGGAAACTCTCAGCACATATAAAGATGTTTTGTCAAAGACAAAGCATAAAAGGGTAAATAACAAACACACCAGTACTGCGAGGTCCAGGCATTATTTTTAGACCATTCCTCTTGGTTCAAAACAGACGTGCGAGATTGGAAAGGTGATGCTGGCTGCTGGTCACGTTCCATTTTGGTCCTCACCCCCAGGAAGTGCTGAATCCTTGATTGTTTTATTAAAAACATCCCAGAATGGATTTTGTTGTCAATTGCTCTTGATCTCTTAAAATTTCCTGCACTTGCTGTGACCGGCACTCCTGGCCTTGATGGAAATCCAGACAACATTATTAGCCTATGAGCTGTGGCTTTGTAATCAGTAGCTCCAGCCACCCTGGCAGCTACAGCTGGACACAGCGTCAGGCAGCCGGGGCGGCAGGAAATCAGCTGCTGAGCCAAGCCTTGCCTGGGACTTGTGAACAGCTTCAGCTCAACCCTTGCCTCTTGGTCTCTGCATTCCTATTCCTACTTGGGACAGTGGATGATGTTCTAATATCAGAAACCTGTAGAGGAATTCTGCCACAAAGCAAAAGTGCATCACAAGGTATTAGAAATGCTATTAAATATTTTGCACATGTAACATATTCAGTGAGAATATGTAAAAATGGACTTTACCAAGACTTTGAACCACACAGCTCCAGACCTGAAATGAGGGACCTTTCAAAATGCAGAAGGATCAACTCACTGTAATTGAATTTCTTGACTTGTTAAAATTTCTGCAGTGGCCTGAGCTGAGTCCTCCCAACACCCTTTAAAGAGTTTCATAATGAATGGCTCTCCTGGGAAGAGGGGGAGACAGTTTATCTCAGGATCTTCAGCATTTAACCAAGGCCAGTGCATGGTTTGCACTCACTGAGTGATGAGGGAAAAGGAAGGGAGGAGGGAGAGAGGGCAGGTAGGCAAAGAGGCTAGGAAACGAGACACAAAGGAGAAGACTCTCATTCCCCCAACTCCAATCACTCTGTCTCTAAAGCCAGAGTACACCAGTGTCCAGCAGATTCTGGGGGATGGCAGAATGCTACCTGAAGCCAACGTGTCTATCAGAGTGAATGACAGTTACCACCAGCATACCCCATTCTTCTGGTCAGTCATAGAGGTCTTCTTATTACTGAGTATGAGAACTGCAGGAGCCACAACTTAGCAAAGGCTTAGAAATAGTCCTCCCATAGCATTTAACAACCCAAATAGTTTGTGTCATTTACTTGTTTTCTTAACACATGGACTCTTTTGTTCCCAACAACTAACTGCTAGGAGTAATTGTGATATAGAGCTCTACTGTTAGTCTTCAAGGAAGTTAGCTAAACTCAGTGAGAAGACTCGTGTTTCTGCTTCCTCAGCTCCTCAAAGATGTCTTCAACTATCATATACTATAACTATAAAGTATGACTTTATAGCAGTCAAGGGCATGAAGGGAAAGAGAAAGTTCCATTCTCTAGCTTCTGTTTCAATTTATCGGAGGATTGCTAGTAGGGGCAGAAAATTGGCACCCTGTGCCACAGAATTTGCAGAGAATTTTGCCACCTTCTCAAATTTCTTTGTAAATTGCAAAGATATTGGATCTAAGAAAGTAACACATGCACACTTCGTTCGTCAAGGTGTAGTTTGACTATAATCATGGAAACAAAAAATGAGAGGAATACAAATTTTCATGAAAGGCAGACATAAAAACACCCCTATCAAAGCTCATTAACCTTAAATATGTGGAGTGTGGGCTCCCTTGTGAAGCCACACTGCAGCATGTCTAACAACTAGTTGTACAATTACCCATGAGACACGAGGAGTGGTAGATGTGACCTCTGACCCAGACACACAGAAGTTGCCTCCAACTTGTGGGAATAAGTGTCAATGAAGGTAACCCTTACATTGGAGAAGAAGCAGTCTAATTAGAATGCCCTTGAACAGCACCACTTTAAAAAACTCTTTTATTTTAGCTTAATCTCCCAGGGGCCATTACAGCTATGAAAAAATAAAGGGGCTAATTGTAATTTCCATAGTTTGAGAATGAATTTTTCAAGGATATCAAATTATTTTACTACTCTGAAAACCTACCCCAAACTTAAAAATGTTAAAAGGAGCAAGTGCTATTGCCTCAACTTCACAGAGGGAGAAATAGGGTAACAGAGAAACTAGGTCTTATCTAAGTTCATGCAGTCTTCATTTGAAAGAATCAAGATTAAACCAGAATTCCCAAGAACTCAAGCTAAAGAGCACTGTAACCTCAGGAATTCTTAGTTCTAAAAGTATGGGGTCTACTTCATTAAAATGTAAAAAAACTGTGAAGGGAAATGTTCCAATGTAGAGAATTGGGATTCCACTAGTTAAATACATGTTCTGCATACATGTGAACAAAGTCAGGAACTTGGAAAAAATCTCATTTCAGAAACCATGATCTCCCTTGCTGGTATAGCACCAATGCGAATCATAAACAAAGAGCTTGTGAATCCATTTTAAATAACACTTCAGTCTCTTATTAATCTGGAGTTAAGTATTCTGAAATGTGGTGCAAACTCACCCATATTCTTGTTGACAACATATTTGTTTGCACAAAAGCCAAATGTCCAATGGCCCAACTTATACATAGTTTCAGAAAATATACCCATACCAGACCTCACCCCAAGCAGAAACTGAACCAGAGAGGCCCCGGCTTCCTTATCTTCCTTCATCAGTGATTTCTGGTTGCTCCAACACTAGAACCAGCAGGTATTGAGCATGAACAGGGCTGCTTGTTATTACAGAATTTCAAGATTTGGCTATTTTTTAACATAAATCCAAAATCAGAAAATTACCATTTCAAATAATACCGTTTTTTTGTTTCCCCGAAAATGAGACCTAGCCGGATAATCAGCTCTAATGCGCCTTTTGGAGCAAAAATTAATATAAGACTCAGTCCTATTTTACTATAAGACCAGGTATAATATAATATAATATAATATAATATAATATAATATAATATAATATA
The DNA here is from genome assembly GCF_036562045.2 of Rhinolophus sinicus. Lineage (NCBI taxonomy): Eukaryota > Metazoa > Chordata > Mammalia > Chiroptera > Rhinolophidae > Rhinolophus > Rhinolophus sinicus. The sequence goes on from NC_133757.1 coordinate 65,991,532, forward strand.
ATATAATATAATATAATATAATATAATATAATATAATATATAATATACAGGGTCTTGATGTAATACAGTAGTACCTCGGTTTTCAAACGTCTCTGTTGACGAACATTTCGGTTTACGAGCAACATAAACCCAGAAGTAAATGCTTCAGTTTTCGAACACACCTTGGAAGTCACCCAGCTTCCGCTGAGTGCAAGATCCTGAGGTCTAGCTGTCAGCTGTTTTCAAATGTTTCAGAACTCAAACGGTCTTCCCGAACAGATCACGCTTGAAAACCAAGGTACCACTGTATAATATAATATAATAATATAATAATATAATATAATATAATATAATATAATATAATATAATATAATATAATATAATATAATATAATATAATATAATATAATATAATATGATATAATATGATATAATATAATATGATAATGGGTCTTATATTTATTTTTGCTCCAAAAGACTCATTAAAGCTGATTGTCTGACTAGGTCTTATTTTCAGGGACGCGTGGTAGGACTTGTTTTTGGAAGTCATCTCAACCATTTTAATCAACCAGTCTCACCTCATTATCTCATTCACAACTGCTTTCAAAAAACAATAAATTTAACCAAATGTAATACCCTTATCTCTAAAGGCCACTTTGTCTTAAAAATAAACAAAAACAACCAGAAGCTAATTTTGAAAACATAAAATCACTTCCCTATTAAACATTATTTGTAATTCAATAAAATCCAGCACGTGGCAAGAACACTCTGGGACCTGTGATGGCCCTTCGTGAGGTCTGCAGTTCACAGACCCAGCCGCTCCTGCTGTAGCATGAGGGTATGTCAGCCCCTGATCTCATTAAATGAGCATTTAACTCTCTCCTCCTCCTGCATTTATCAACAGTTAACTGTAGACGTAATAAATGTGTAGAATGGGCTCACCTTAAAGCAGGGAAGGACCTTTAAACTTCTAAGTCCAAATTCCCGCCTAGAACAGGAACCTCCCCCCTGTCCCTGCACACCGACGCCACTGCAGTCCTGGAGGCCTGCTCCACGGCTGAGCACTTCCCTGGGCAGCGACTGGAAAGGGAAAAGGAGCTAATGGGTGTTGAGCCCCTTGACAGTGTATGCCCAGCATGTGGCCGGTTACTCTGCACAGTGATTCTGCAGAGAACCCTGATTCTCTCCATTTCACAGAGATTCACGGGAGGTCTAGGAAGGGAGTGAGCTGCCCTGTATCATACAGTTTTTGAGTGAAAGGGCTGAGGTGGAATCCATGTTTGACAGAAACTAAATCCTGTGCTCCTTCTACCATATTTCTTCTGGAATGGAAATGTGCAAATTTAAAATATGCCTTCCTTCAGGGTTCACCATTGGCTCCAATTTTCCTTTGTGAGTCTAATCCCCATTATGTATAAATCCTTGTGTCCAATCCATATTATATACAGAAATATATCCTTAATGGCCCCCTTTTCTTCATCCTCAGTGCCTCCTGGGTCAAACACAACCACCTCAGCTCCGCAACTGCTCTATGGTCTCTCATATCCAGCCTTTCCCTCTGTTCCCAATAATTCGGTTCTCCACCAACACTTAGGGTGATTCATAAACACACAAAGAAAATCCCATGACTCCCTGTTTAACACTTCCTGGTGCCTTCCCATACCCTCTGAAGACAATGTGCAGCTGGCCTCAGTGTGCTCTGAAACTGGCTGAGTAGCTCCAGGCTTAGCACTGGCACCAAACCAGACTCTACATTAACCCGGTGAACACAACTTGTCCCACTCTGGTGACTCCCTGAGACCCCACCTGACCCAACTCATGAATCACATGAGGCTCTATCAGCAGCTAAGTTATACAGGAGCTGGCAGGGTGGCAGCAGGCCTCAGGGTATCCTGTCTTTTTGCAGGGCTACCCCAGTCTTTATGCTGGTAACAGCCATCCTCAGTTCACAGCATGGCCTCTCCCATATGCCTCTAGATTTAGCACAGGCAGTGATGAGTTGCAGATTGCTTTGTAGATCCTACCAGGTAATCCCTGGCTGGTCACAGGCAGTGGCTGAGAAGGGCCTATACTGGAGCACTCCCAAAAAAACCCAGGACCAATATACTTGGACATTGGCTCCAAACAACAGCAGAGCACACCCAATTAGCCCCATAAGAGGCACACACAGGATTGGGCTGGTGGCTCAGGTGTTTGGAGTGCCATACTCCTAATGCCGAGGTCACCAGTTCAATTCCCACATGGACCAGTGAGCTTCTCCCTCTACAGCTAAAATTGTGAACAACAGCTCTCCCTGGAGCTGGGCTGCTGTGAGCAGCCGGAGGTTGGCGTGAGCTGCGGTGGGCTACTGTGTGCAGCCATGAGCAGCCGGGGGCCAGCGTGAGTGGCCAGCAGCCAGCATGAGTGGCCAGCAGCCAGCGTGGGCTGCTGTGGGCTGCTGTATGCTACCATGGGATACCATGTGTTGCCTTGAGTGGCCAGTGGCCAGCGTGAGTGGCTGGCGGCCAGCGTGAGTGGCTGGCAGCCGGCAAGAGCTGTCATGAGCCTCTGTGAGTGGCCGACCAATGACTAGTAACTGACAGCCTCAGCCAGTGGTGGGGGTGAGGAGGCGGGGGGAGCACAAGGCTCATAATACCAGCATGGGGCAGGGAGCTGTGTCCTACACAGCTAGACTGAGAAACAACGGCTTGAACCAGATTGGCGGTGGTGGGGGAGAAGCGGAAGAAAGTGGGGAGAATAGGCACACACAAAGGGCAGTCTCAACAGACACCAAAGCCCACTGGAGCAAATCCCACTCAGTAGGGTAAGCCCCCGACCCACAGCAGCCCATAAGCTATGGACATAGCCAAACCCCACAGCCTATCAGCTTAAGTGTCAATGACATCCACTCATGTGCCAATAGCAATCAAGGCTCAACTATAACAGGGGAGCACTCAAAATACACACAAAAGACACACCTGGCGCACCCGACACAGGTGAACAGGGAGACTGTGCCAGGGCACTTATTACATAAGACATCCTGGCCAAGACTGGGAGACATAGCAGATCTACCTAACACATAGAAACAAATTCAGACAGGCTGACAAAATGAGGAAACAAAGAAATACATCCCAAATAAAAGAACAGATGAAAACTCCAGAAAAAGAACTAAATGAAATGGAGGGAAACAACCTACCAGATACAGAGTTCAAAACAATGGTTATAGGAATGCTCAAGGAATTTAGTGAGAACTTATTCAACACCAAAAAAATATAGCAAGCATAAGAAAGGACATAGAAACCATAAAAAAGAACCAGTCAGAAGTGAAGAATACAATAACTGAAATGAATAATACACTAGAAGGAATTACTATCAGACTAGATAAAGCAGAGGACTGAATCAGTGATTTGGAAGACAAGGTAAGAGAAAACACCCAATCAAAACAGCCAAAAGGGAGGAAAAATTTTTTGTAAATGCAGATAGTTTAAGGGACCTCTGTGACTACATCAAGCATACCAACATTCACATCATAGGGGTACCAGAAGGGGAAGAAAGAGGGCAAGGGATTGAGAAACTATTTAAAGGAATAATGATTGAAAATTTTCCCAACCTGGCAAAGAAAATAGACATTTAAGTCCAGGAAACACAGAGTCCCAAACAAGATGAAACCAAAGAGGCCCACACCAAGATATATCATAACTAAAATATCAAAGATTAAAGCCAAAGAAAGAATCTTAAAAGCAGCAAGAAAAAAGCAATTAGTTACCTACACGGGAGCTTCCATAAGACTGTCAGATGAATTCTCAACAGAAACTTTCAGGCTAGAAGGGATCGGCATGAAACATTCAAAGTGAGGAAAACCAAGGACCTACAACCAAGATTACTCTACCCAGCAAACTTATTTAGAATGGAAGGACAGGTAAAGAGCTTCCTAGACAAGAAAAAGCTAAAGGAGTTCATCACCATCAAACCAGTATTACAAGAAATGTTAAAGGGACTTATTTAAGATGGAAAAAAAAGATCAAAAATATGAATAATAAAATGGAATCAACTACATATCTATCAATAATTACTTTACATGTAAATAGATTAAATGTTTCAATCAAAAGACATACAGGAGGCTTAATGGATAAGAAGACAAAACCCTTACATATGTTGCCTACAAGAGAGACTCACTTCAGATCAAAAGACACACAGAGACTGAAAGTAAAGGGATGGCAAAAGATATTTCATGAAAATGAAAATAAACAACAATAACAAAAAATCTGGGTTAGCAATACTTATACCAGACAAAATAGATTTTAAAACAAAGGATACAAGAGACAAAGAAGGGCCCAATAATCCCACTTCTGGGTATTTAGCTGAAGAAACCCAAAATGCTATTTTGAGGGACATGTGCATTCATATGTTCATTGCAGCATTGTTTACAATGGCCAAGATGTGGAGGCAGCGTGGGTGTCTGTCAATAGAAGAATGGATAAAGAGGAGGTGGTACATATATACAATGGAATATTGCTCAGCCAGGGAAGGGAAAGTGTTCTCAGCATCTGCTGTGGCATGGATGGACCTGGAGGGCATTGTGCTCAGTGAAGTATGTCAGATAGAGAGATGCGACGTGATTTCACTTATATGCAGAATCTAAAGAACAAAACAAACAAACAAAACAGAAACAGACTCAGATACAGAGAACATTTTGATGGTTGTCAGATGGGAGGAGGGTTGGGAGTGGGTGAAAAAGGTAAAGGGATTAAGAAATATGAATTTGTTTTTACAAAGTAATCATGGGGATGTAAGGTATATATAGTCATAAGGAATATAGTCAAGAATATTGTAATAACTATGTATGGTGTCAGATGGGTACTAGATTTGTTGGCATGATAGATGGGAGAGAGTTTGGGTGACAGAGTGAAAAAGGTGAGGGCATTAAGCAGTACAAATTGGTAATTATAAACTAGTCATGGGGATGTAAAGCACAGGGAATATGGTCAATGATATGGTAATAACTATGTATAGTGCCAGGTGGATACTAGACTAGTCAGGGGGGTCACTTTTTAAATTATATAAATGTCTAACCACTATGCTGGAGATTTGAAATTATTGTAAAATAATATTGAATGTCAACTCTAGTTGAAAAATTTAAAAGGGTGGGGGGGAGTGAAGGGGAAAAAGAGGTCCAAATTTCCAGGCTAAACCAAATAAATCATGGGGACGTAATGTATAGTATAGGAAATATAATCAACAATATTGTGATAGCATGGTATAGTGTCAGATGGTTGCTGAACTTATGGTGATTACTTCTTTAGGTATATAAATATTGAATAAGTATCATATACTTTTGAGACTAATATAATATTGTATATTAGCTGTATTTTTAACATAAATTTTAAAAGAAGAGAAAAATATAAATAAAAATGTAAGGTTGGCAATGTATCAAGTAGCCTTTCCAAGCATTACCTACAAACAAAGATGGCGTCAAAAACCAATGTAAACATGACAGCAGCCGCATGGGTCAAGGGCTCTCACCAGCCATGACTGCACATTGGAAACCTGGAGAACTTTAGCAGTACAGCAGCCTGGGCCCCACCACAGACCAACAAAACCAGAATACCTCTAGGAGAGGAGTCAGAAATCTTTATTGTTTTTAATCCCCTGCTGATTTTAATAGGCAGGCAGGGTTTAAAAATCTGGATCGGGCCTTAATGAGACATTGCGACTACAATCTGTCACTCTTCCCACTAGCCTGGTTGGAATTCTATCCACACAGGTAGGATTCATGTCCTACAGACATGTCACAGTATTTCATCTTGTCTAGTCGGTGGTTCTCAGGCTTGGACATGTGTCTGAATCACCCAGGGATCATAGAGACCACAGAGCCCCAGGCCCCTTGGAGAAGGCCAGGAGGTGGGCCTTGGTGTTTCACAAAGGTCCCAAGTTCACCCACCCAAGTTCAACAAGCGCTGACTTCTGTCCATAGCCTGCCGAAGGCTCCAAGACTGGTAAGGCCCAAGGAAAGACACAATAGTGGCTGGTTAGCTGGAGAAAAAAGGGGGACTGGAGTCTTAGGATGGCATGCTTGCAGGCATCTTTCTCATCTGCAATTCCCCTAACTGAATGAATGAAAACAGGGAGAATATCCTGTGGAGCCCTCGCCCACCCAGCCCCTCTCAAATCCAGCAGGCCGCCCCTTTCAGCACCTAAGACACAGTCATGCCTCATTTCAGCCTGAGGCCCAGGATGGAGTCAGGGAAGGAGATAGGTGTGCACTGGTCCACTCTGTTCAGACAGCACAACACCCTGAGGAGCCAGCCCTGCCCCGATGCCCAACCCAGACTGTTGGGACCACCCTCTGCACGGACCTCACTTGCCTGCCTGCCCCCTCCATTCTGTGCCCTGCCCTTGGTCTGCCTCTCCTTCTCTCTGTGAGACACCTGCCTCCACCTGTTTCCCCTGTAGCTTCACCCTGCCCAGATACTTCCCTACCTTTAATCTTCAGGACTTAAGCTGCCCTGCAAACATTTATTTCTCCATTTGGCTGCACACATTTATGAACTTCCCTAAAAAATTTCTCCCCTGACAACACGAAGCCACTGAGGGGCTGTTAGCAGGGCCATCCTCCCCTTCCCAGGTTCCCTGAAACCAGGAGCTCAGCACTGTCTGGAGCAGTTTGCAGGATGAAGAGGTGGGGGAGGGATCCTCTCTGGCTGCCTTGAGAACTGTTTTCTAGAGGGGTCCCAAGTCAGCTCCTACAGGGCTGGAGTTTAAAATATGAAGCACGCTCAAGCCAGGTTTTTGGAAACGGAGATCAGACCCCAAAATCTTAGTACATAGAAAGCAGTTTTCAAACCTCATTGTACATAAGAATCACCTGGACGAGATGAAAATGCACATTCCATGGCCCCGACCCACAGACTCTCAGCACGGTGAGCTGAGGCAGAGCTTCATTCTAGCAAGTTCTGCCAGCCACAAGCACAGATTTCCTGCGGAAAGTTTCTGAGAGACACAATTATACAGAAAAACAGAACCATGGGTGACCTGCAGCAAGGCGACCAGAGTCAGAGTGCAGTATAGAATCTGAGAGAAGCAAAGGTCCAAGCTGGCAAGAACAGAGGGAGAGGCAAGAAGTGTGTGGGCTCAGCTCCTGGAGCAGAACTTCCTTTATTCTGGAAGCCACTGGTTTCTTAGTCCAATCCTCGTGCAGCACCTGAAATATGAGCAGGCTGTAGGGAGTCTGGGGACACGAAGCCTTCTTCCTTATAAATAGACTCTTAATTTATAGAGTTGATAGCCCACTTGAGAGCAAAAGGCTGGATTTATTGCTGGTAAAATATGAAGGATGTAACATGATAGCTCTTCAAATCTCCTGACGTATTTTCATGGGCCCGGCAATAATTGCCTCCAGAGATGAGGCCCTGATGGGTCAGGGGAGGGATTCCTGCCAGGAGAGAAGGGTCTGAAGCATGGCTACAGGAGGGCCGCAGGACAGAACAGGACCCCCAGGGTGCAGACAGATGTGGGTGGTCCACCCAAGGCTGAGGGATTAGAAAATAAAGAAGCCACAGGGACAGACAGAAGGTGACGGCAGGGTGGAAAGGAGACAGGAACTTGCTCAGGACAAACGCAGGAACCCGGCTCCCATCCAGATGGTGCTGACATCGCTCTAGAGAATACCGTGTTTAGCCAGGCTTCCTCCTGGTGAACCGGGCACAATGAAGGGCGGCAGCATGAGTCACCCTCACCCCAGTCGGCCTTTTCCCCTTGTGGGCTTCACTCTGACAGAAACTATCTCCAAATTAGGGCACTGCAAGAATCTGCAAGACTAAGCCTTGAGGGCTGGGGACCAAAGCCTCCAGATGTCCTACCTAACTTGTGATGATGCTTAACTCACCTGAGCCCCATTTCCTTCATCCGTGAAGGACGTTTATCAAAGCCACAGTGGCTCGTGCAGAGGACCACTCGTGCAGAGGACCACTGAAATGTGATGCCAAAGCTGCATTGGAAAAAGAACATGTTGTGCCCTCAACTAGTGGTTGAGGAAAATGAGGCCTGACTCCTACCCTACGGGGAAGACCTCCATTCATCTAGTCATCAGGAACTAAATGCCACATCAACAGCCGTCAGAGGTATGGAAGACACCTCAGGGCACCATGGGGCTTAGGCCCTGCGCCTCCAAGACTCAGGCACCACATTTGGACTAAGCTCTGTATGACCAGTGCTCATGAACGGGCCACAGAGGGGGCTGAGGCTCACGGAGCCTCGTGCAGAAGCCCAAACAGCAGAAAGTGACCAGGTGAGAGCGCAGGGTTCTGGTGTGAGGGCAGCCTCAAGAAACAGGCAGAGACCCAACTGGGGACAGCTTGGGGTCCAGGTGTGGATTCTGTTCTTTGTTCGAATAAAAAAGGAAAGGAAAAGAAGCTTGTAGAGCCACCGAGGGGTTAGGTAGGGAAGTGGCATGAGGAAGCTCTGAAAAGGTCATGTTGGCCTATGCAGTGTAAGAAAAGGATTGCAAATAACGGAAGCAGATAGGGTATGGGGCTGTCTCAGAGACGCAAGGGAGATGCTGCTGCTCAGATGGAGGACAGCCAGGAACTCGGTGTGAACGCTACAGTTCATTGCTGTCATTTCAGTCCCTACAGAATGTCACATGGAGATGTTCGCCAGGCATTGTGACTTGCAGAACTGGCACTCTGGCGGAGTCAGGGCAAGCCGATGTGGGCTCAGCAGCAGGGACTAAAGGAGGCTGAATCCAGGAGGAGAGAAAGGTGAGGGGAGTTCAAGGGGATATACGAGGATTGGAAGTGCCCCTGCAGAGAAGGACAGCGAGCCTGGCCAGCACTGTAGGGTGCAAGGGTCAGGGTGCAGAGTGGGCTCCTGAGGTCCCCTGGGTGGGAGGGCCCATAGGTAGGAGTAGAAGCCAGATGGGAAGGGTTGGGGACAGAAGAGGGAGGTCAGAAGGAGAAGCAGACCGACCGTCTGAAGGGAATGATGCAGAGAGGATTGGGAAGATAAATAGCCTGAGTTCAGTGGAGTCCAGGAAGGGAACTTTGCAATTGTCTTGTTTTGTTCTATAGTGTGTTTTTAATAAAGAAGACTTGGGTGTAAAGAAATAGAAACAGTCAATAAATATATGGAAAAAGAAAAAGATCAATCACAGTAGTGAGCCAACATGCTAATTATACAATGAAACAGTTTCCTTCTCTTAAAGTAATAAATATAACCCGTTTCCCCAGATACATCATTTGGGATTGAAAATAGGGTGAAATGTTGCAGGATAGTAGTGTTCTCTGCTCTATCACCATTCGGCATTAGAGCTCCTGGCCCTCATTCTCAGAACTCCTGGATGAGTCTTCTGGGCCCTGAAAGATGTCCTGGTCTTCTGGCTTCCCCTCTGGGGGCAACGTTTTCTCTGCCTCGGTTGCAATTGTACTTGTGCAGCAGGCTGCTGCAGAGACCTCTGAAGGGCCCCCGGGGCTCCAAGAAGTTAGGACCTGCCTTCTACACTGGGTAGGAGGGCAAGTTCAGTTGCCACTATATGATGAGTTAGAGATTGCTTCAAATGTCACAAAGGGAAAGAGACCCAAAAAACCATAATCAAGATGCGGAATCAAAGCAGAGCAAGCTCAAGAAGTTAGCACCTGAGTTAAGGGAGCGACCTACTAATGCACAGCTCATAGGTGGCAGAATCAGGTGCTCGTCCAGGCCCCCAGCACCCAAACATCAGCCTGTCCACCACACTCACCTCCCGCTCAGAGTCTCTCAGCCCTCCTTCCCACCCTAAGGCCAGGAGGAGGTAGTGGGAGGAAGTCAACTGAGGAAAGGAGTGCTGCCCACCTGGCACAGCCAGGGCACAAAGCTGTCCCCTTGGTTTTATCAGGCATAACAAATACTGAGCATTGCCTCGTGTGTCAGGAATGGGCTCTCTCCTTAAGCATCCAGACCATGCCACAGGTAGACAGTGGTCAGGGCAAGGACGGATGGGCAAGATGGGTGCCAGTGAGGAGCCTGTCTGGGCGGAGGGCTTGCCACCAGTCAGGCCTTGCTGGGGCCCCTCCTCAACCTTCCTGGCCTCACTCTCCTCCTCCGTATTCTGGGGCAGGCAAGGGCAGAAGGAATTAGCTTTCTAGTCCTCTCTAGCTATACAGGGTCTGAGTTCAGGTTGTGGGGTGAAAGTAAATTCCAGGCAGCATCATGTATACAATTGTTGTAGGTGTCCTTAGAGTCTCTGTTGCTCGAGAGTAAAACATTAAAATGAGTACTAGTCCATTAAACCACACAGCATGAAAAAAAGAAAAAATACATAGAATGAGCACAACAATACCTGCCTGGCTCAGAATGAGCTAGAATTTCAAAAGGGGAGATAAGGGAACAAATCTTGAATCTTCTCCTTACTGACTGTACGTGGGCTCCAAGTCTGAGGACCACACTCACGAAGGGAGTAAGTGACCACAGGCACCTGCCAGGCAGTGACTAGGACACCCAGGTAATGCAGGTGAAGGTGCTCTGTCACTGATTCCACAGCAGGCCTCACCTGTGCCACAGATACGTCACTACAGGGGCCCCAAAGTGGTTCTGCATGACACTGAATAGGACGGCAGATAGGAACTCCCTCCATAGAATTTGGCTTATTTCCAGGTCTCCAGCTTTGTGTGTGTGTGTGTGTGTGTGTTTTTTTAAGCAAAGACAATGACAATTTTCTGTCTCTTGTCATTTCCTAATACTTAGGAGACAAAGTCTGTGCCACAGTAAACAGCCTGGGAAGCCAACCATCTCTGGCTCCAGCAAGTGTGTTCGGCATGATTCATCTGGGGAAAACTCTTTCTAAAGAGGGAAAAGCAGGTTAAACAAGGGCCTGCACAAAGGTGTCTTACTGTGATAAACAAAAGCCTTGGCCTTGGCCAGCCCAGCCCATCAGGCCAGGCTTCAGAGAGATTGTTCACCAAGCCCATGTGTGTCTTACACGTGACTCTCCCCAATCAGACTTTTGGGGGAGTTAAGATGATGGTAATGGTGATGGTGATGATGGTAGTGATGACGACATCATGTTCTCCCAGAAATGCCCGAAACTTCCCAGGGCAGTCCTCTTGGGTAGCACTATTGTCCTAGCAAAGTGGGGTTCGGGAGGCTTCTTAGTCGCTGGGGGTGAGGGGAAGGTGCCTTTAAGGGGATGAATGAAATACAGTGGACCTCTGAGGGAGCTAAAGCTTCATTCATGGCCTGAAGAAGAGCTTAGGAGGCGCAGGGGTTTGGGACCACCTAGGAGACACAGAGAGCAGATGGGGGGGGGGGGGTCAGCACCATGATTTGGGCAGGCAGAGCAACGATGTCAGGAGGCAGTGGATCTTCTGAGTGTGGCAATTTCACTTGGGGCCAAGGTCAGTTGAGCAAATAGGTTACTGGATGTGTGGGTCTGGAGAAGCAATCACTGTCCCTCCTGCAATTGTGAGGCAGACCTATCTGGCCTGATCATCCCACCTACAACCCCCATCCACACCCTCACCAGGGCACTCTATGCCCCTTTAGTCTGTTCTATACTTTCTTTGCCATGGTTTGAATCACTTTCTGACTTCTCTATTATTTTTGGATTTATTGGCTCTCTCTCTCTCACACACACACACACACACACACACAATTACAATACATATACATCAGCTCCAGCGGGACAGGGAACTTGACCTTGCTTATTGATCACCCTAAGAACCTACTGTTTGTGAATGAGTGGCAGCTACACAGCCACCTGCCTTACTGAGCGGGCCTGGGCGGTGGTGCACACAATGCATGATACCATTGCCTGGTGGGTAATTGCTCAGGTGAAGCTCCCCATGCAGCTTTTCCTGCCTAGACACAGACTCGGCCCTCCTGTTCAGCCATGGTGCTCCCTCTTCCATTGATTAGAACCAGATGGAGTCTCGCCTGTAACATGACTGAGCATTGATTTCAGTAAAGTAAGTGAATTACCAAAATGTAGTCATTACAATCTATCTTCATCATGGTGACACATTAGCAAGCTGTTACAAATCAGGGCTTGAAAAGTAAATGCAAATTTACAGACCTCTCTGCTCTGCACACAAGACCCAAATCTGGCAGAATTATCATCTCTATTGAGCTATTACAACTGGATGATAAACTCTTCTGCCCACAGATTTTCTCTGAATACACGGGTAACCCAGCTATAGAAACTGTCTGATAACTCACCCTAGGACTTCAGTTTTAGAAAGAACTTTAAGGTCATCTAAAAACATTTTGTCTGCTTAAACCAATGGCAGTATATCATAGCTACTACCCTTCATACCATGCCAAGGTCCTGCACAAAGAACTCACCCACTCCAGCAACAGTCCATACAACATGGTTTATCTGCTCCTCAAAGCTGAGTAAGCCTTCAAAAATCTGAGAGATTGAATAATTAGCCAGACAGTGACTGGCAGAACCAATACTTGAACCCAAGTGTTTCTGTCTCCAATCTATTGCACCTAACCATTACACCACCACTGGCTCTGAATCCTGGAGCAAATTATTGATAGAAATATAGATAATTGGTAATTCCACAACAACTGAACTCACCAATCAGTCTTAACATCATTAAAAGTGACATGAACAGACATTATTGCTTCCTAATATAACTCAATGGGAAGTTCATAGCATTCATATAAAGTATTCTTGCCACCCCCTCCCCCCAAAAAAACACACAAAAAACTGAGTTTAATTGAGCCTTGGATATAAACACTAGTTTGCAGAAAGCATGGAAGGTTAAAAACTTGTTTAAGAGGGCAGTCAGTTAAATCCAGAACATAATACACTCTGTAGGAAAATGACCCAATTGCTTCAAAAAATAGATGCATGAAACAGGAGGGAGAATATTACAGATTAACAGAGACCTAAGAGACACATCACTCAAGTGCAATGTGAGGACCTTATCTGGATCCTGAATCCAGCAACGCACCTGTAAAAAGATAGTTTTGATGTAAATTTTTCTGTGAATTAATACCTATTAAAGTATTAATGATTGTTATATTAGGTGTGAAAATAATACGATTGTGTTTTTTAAAAACCATTTCCTGTTAGAGCTATACCCTGAAGTATTTATGGATGAAATGATATATTATCTAGAATCTGTTTCAAAGGAAAAAAAAGACTAAGGGGTAGATGAAATAGAAATGACCGAGTGTTAGTAATTACTGAAGCTAGGAGATGAATGAATGAGGTTCATTACCCTGATTCTTCTACTTCTGTATATGTTTAATATTTTCCATAATAAAGTTAAATCTGAAAAGAAGTGATAATGTCGGGGTATAGAATTTTTAATCCAAAAGCAACATCATGCTCAATATGACAATAATCAAGATTCTCCTTTGAGAAGCCTGCCCATTATAGGAGATCATTACCAACTTAGGAAAACCCAATGGTTTTCAACACAGCGAGGGTCTCCCCAGGAATTTACCACAGAAACCAAAAGAGAAATGATTAAGAGATAAAACCATGTAAAATTTAAGAAATAATGTATATTTTAGGTTATTAGTAAAATATGTAAAAGCATGCGATGAACTGGCAAAACATTTGTAAAGTACATGTCGACAAAAGCCTAGCCTTATCTTTACATTTAAAATATCTTATAAGTCTGTAAGAAAAGATAAAATCCTCCATCCAAATGGGCAAAAGATATGAGCAGAAAGTTTGAGGGGAAAAGGAAAAAAATGTGTACAGATGGTCCACCTGTATAAGGGCAAAATAAAAACCAAGTTCACTTGCAGTAAATTCAGTACATATTTTAAAAGCACACCAAGGTCTACACTTTACTGGTGAAATCAGCATATTGAAGAACATCTGATTGTCCCTGTGGGGACAATAGCTCCTGGAGACTGTCTTCCCCTCACTGCTGGCAGGACTGGAAATAGGTTCCTCCTTCCTGTTTATAGGAAATAATAGCTGTGTGAATGCCCCACCCATCCCAGCACTTCCTCTTGCAGGTATTTATTCATCAAAAGTAAAAGTCAGGAAGAGGCTGCCCTGTCGACCAACATTAGGTAGATAGTTTTCTCAGATGCTATATCGGAACCATTCGTGCTTGACTCAGAACTCGGAGCAATGGCCAGAGGCTTGAATTCCAGTGTGGACCCTACTCTCATGGCTTCATTTTCTTTTTATCCCATGGGCTGAGAGTTTGCACTTAAGTCCATAGCAACTGAGAAACTGGAATGGATCTAGAAGTCTTACGTGTTAATTTTTGCTAATATGTATAAGTCACCTGTGAAAAATCTACTTATTCATTGGATACCATTTTTTGTAGAAAACTAAAAAATAATAAAAAATGGTTTTCTTCAGTCATGTCACCTGTTGAGTTTCTGAATCTTAATCTTTACAGTAAACACACTGGGAGAGTTTTAGCAAGTACAGCTATTGGTCAATACTCCAGTTAAAGTCTACAATGGAAAATGGATCCTTGTATGATCCAAGACATTGTTAAAATAAATTTCTAGACCCAAGATGGAGCTGCTCCTGCAAACCAAAACTTAAGACACCCTTTGTGTCCCTGAAAATGTTCCACTTGACCAGAAACACAACATATCCAGTCAGCCAATCCCCAAACACCAAGCCAATTCTGGGGTCTTACCTCCTGATTGCTTCCAACCCCAAACAGAGTGGACTGTGTGGCCCCAGCCAATCAGATGTTTCTTATATTTCTCTTCCTTTTTCTATATTTTTTTAGTGTATACATTTTTCTTGCTTTCAGCCCCATTTTGCAGTTCTCCAAATGGAACTTGTCCACTTCATGAAGTGTTAAATAAAGTTTGTTTGTATCACCTAGATTGTCTTCTTTAATCACTTTTAACAACATAGATGTAGAGCCAGATTTCCTAAGATGTTTTCTTGGAATTTTTCAGAAGATTGATTATCTCAAGCCTTAGATTACTGCAGTATTGACCTAATGGGTTAACAGACATAAGAGCGGTATTTGCCAATGTCCCATGAGAACCCATGAACTGAGGGGCAGCTGCCCAGTTTGATTCCACCTGCATTTCCCCTGAGGCGAGTGAGTGAGTCTGTGGGGTAGGCTGTCGCCCAAGTCTCCATTCCAGAGAGCTGGTGCTCTTCTGAGCTCAGTTAAAGGGCAGCTACAGTGGAAAGAAGATCAGCCCCACACCTCCATGGAAACCACAGCCCAAAGCTCCTGTCCACTTCCATGGACAGAACAGCCGACTGGGCAGCTCACATGATAAAGCCAATGACACACATGTGAAGTAGATTAAGAAAGAGCAATGGTCAACAAAATTAGTGAATGAGTCTGTGAGTTGATCCTACTGGTGAATTTTATGGAAACGCTGTGACGTATGCAGTTGAAAATCTGAATGGAATGCTGCAGTATTTCGAGAAACATGAGGCATGACTCATGACCAGGAGAGGAAAGACGGACATTGACTTTCATGACTGGAAAAGAGACTCCTACACCCCCGCCACCCCACCCTCCTTTCTTAGAATGATGCTTGGAAAGTCTGGCATTGAAATAAAAGGCAAACCAAAGAAGAAATAGCAGGTGACAGACAGCTGGAGAAAATACGTTGTTGATAAAATCTCGATGAAGTTCTGAGTCCTAATCCTCAGGGTGCATTTCCAATTTGTCTCAGAGAATAAAATCACAGATGTATTAACAGATCAATGAATATTGGGAGTAAGGAAGTACTTGATCTAGACAGCCAGTTCTCAACATGAGCTGCACATTGGAATCCCTGATCCTGGTCCCAGCCCAGGAATTCTGATTATTTGGCCTGGCGTGCAGCATGGGCATTGAGATTTTAATACTCCAGGTGATTCTGATGGGCAACCTGGGCCCAGGACCGCTGTCCGTTGTAACAGCTAGATGACTGGGATCAGAGGCAGAGCTGTTGGATATTCAATTTCTCTATTCCTCAGTTTCTTCATGGGTATAAATGAAGATATTGACAAGTAGCAGCTCACATAACTGTCACCAGGTGAAATAGGATGACCTATGTGAAAGCACTTTGAAAACTCCAAAGCACTATACAAGCAGTTGTGATGCAGAAATAATTCTCAGTCCATGTCTACTGAATAAGTTATTTAACCAGGCACCAGCCAGATTACAATAAATGGACTGAGGCCTAATCTGGAGATCTAAACACATATTGCTTTATGAATTTGATAATTAGGGGGAAATCTTATAAAATATCTCCTGGAAAAATCATATAAAATGTCCGCCAAACTGTGTGTTTTCCAAAGGCATGAAAATGAGGTGCATCTAACAGAATGTCGTGTGTGTGTGTGTGTGTGTGTGTGTGTGTGTTCAGAGAAAGAAAGGGAGAAGAGAGGGGAGGGGATGGGCAGGAATGAGAGTCTTGATTATCTTTTCTCACCAGGATTATTTTTCTTTAGGTTAATAAATACCTAACACAATGTTGAAGGGTGTTTTTGTTTTCTTTTTTTTTTTCAATTCAGAGACCCATTTAAAAATATATGTGCATTATTGGTTAATGCACACAACTGATTTTGTTAATATATGTGTGGATCTCTGTCTAAAAAAGCTAAAAGTTTGCATTTAAGTTTATAATTACTAAAGAGTGGTCATATACACGGCATAAAGTGTTTTTCAAATATGGGAATGTGCCATGTTTAAAACCCTGTATGTTCACTGAACACCATTTTGTGGGAAAAAAAAAAAAAAAAAAAAAAAAAACCTGAGTAAATAAGTATCAATATTAGGATAGGATAAGATCAGCCTTATAGCCAGTGACCGGAGCAATATCAGAACCAATTTTCCAGAACTAGACAATGGTTCTGAAAAAGATTCTGACAGGGAAAATTATATACATGGATGGATCTTGAGATTGTTAAGCTAAGCTAAACAGGTCAGACAGAAAAAGTTGAGCACCATATGATTTCACCAATATGTGGGATATAAAACTGAAAACAACAAAAGAGCAAGACAAACAAAGAAAGAAACAAAAACTCATGGACATAGACAACAGTTTAGTGCTTACCAGAGGGTAAAGGGGGCAGGGGTGGTAAATGAGGGTAAATGGGGTCAAATATATGGTGAGGGAAGGAGAGCTGACTCTGGGTAGTAAACAGACAATGTGATATGTAGAGTATGTAAGTAATACAGAATTGTACACTTGAAACCTATGTAATTTTACTAACCGTTGTCACCCCAATAAACTTTAATTAAATAAAATAAAAAATAAAAACAAAAATCTATATACAGATTAGTTCCAGAGAAGCTTCTCAGAAATGTGGCCCTAATCACATGGATACATGCTGTGTGCTGCATGATTTGACTCCTGACTCTCTCCCATCACATTATTGCTTTTGAGTTTTGACCTCATGGTACAGAAATGTCCTTATTCATTAAATGTGTTCAAAATAAAATACAAACAGCAAAAGAATTATTTTTCTCCTCCAAACATTTTTTCCATGTTTCTCAGTTTCTGTCCAAGTTGTTTTAACAAAAACTTCCAAAATCATCTGCAAATAATTGAAAAGATTGAGCCCTTCAGTGCTTGTTTTCCAAAATCTGTTGTTTTTCTCTTGCAAATTCAAAATCCCTGTTACCACACTGCAGATATACAGGGCCTTTCTCCAGAAAGGTCTAGTGGCCAAATAGAAATGTTTCTTTTCAGATCCAGGAAGTAGTATTTTATGATTGAATTCTTTTGAGCAACACAGCTCTGCATGGTTTATATGCAGAGCTGCGATTTTCTAGCAGATGGCTTTGACACTCTTATACTGACAGCTTTAGTTTTCCAGATTCAGTTAAACTCTTCATACTGTTTGCTTTGGAAGGAATTACTGTACAAAGGGACAAGAGCCATGCGCAGTACCTTATCATTGGGGGGAAACTATTCTGTAAAGAAACTGGATTTCATTACAGCCATGCTGTGTAACCAGGCTACAGGCTTGGCTGCTACACACGTCGCATCGTTAGGATATTGCAAGTGTCTGCTTTTTGTTCCCCTGGCTGCATAGCCAGAGCCCTGCATCTGTGTGCATACATGCTGCGACTCATTACGATAACAGGATTCACTGCTGTTATGATTGAGATAAATCAGCTTTGCGGTCTGGGCAGCTGTCTTGCTAACCATGGCTCCACCTCTGATCTGCTGCCTGGTCTTAAGTCATCTGCAGTACAGTCTGACTGAAAAAGCAAACAGATACTCTATTTTCTTAGAAATTTTTCTTCCGAAGTAGTTGCTGTAGGCCAGGAATTTAACGAATGTCTATCCCTACATTAATTCACTTAATCCTCACAACATCCTTAGGGATCACAGCCTTCTCTTACCTGCCTTAGATAGATCAGGGATTGCTGTCCTCAGTTCAGTAATGTGCCCAACGCATCCCTGCCGGTACCCAGCTGAGTGGGCCCCAGAGCCCTGGATCTGAACAGCTGTTCTCATAGACTGCCCCCAGCCATTCTGCCTCCAGGGTGAGAGCTGGGATCCCCTACCAATCATTACTATGGAGGGTCCTAGAAGGGGGAAGACCCAGCTTTGTTATCTACATTCTCTCCCACCACCCACTCTCTGTACCTTGGGCTGAGTGCACCAACGGCCACAGGACAGACGGGTCTCTGCAAAGCTGAGTGGAGGCCAACAAACCCGGGGGCTAACCCCTAACTAGGGATGATGAATACACTTCTCTCTCTCCTTTCTTCCATCCATTTTTGTATTTACTTCTACAACAGAGAATTGTAATCTTTTTTCCTGTAGGACATGCATATACTGAATAATTTGTTATTTATCTGAAATTCAAATTTAATTGGGTGTCCTGTGTTTTCATTTGCTAACTGATCATTCTAACTAGATGCTAATCCTCCAATGCCATTGGATTCCTTAAATAACAAGAAAAAGTCACAAATGTGGAAGGTCTAGAGACTGCTGTTCTTTCTCTTCTCCCTGGGGCACTTTTTCTTGGCGTTCCGCACCATGTCCAGCTCATCACCCTGCTTATATGGTGGCCCCAGTCTGTACTGGTTTCCCAACTGTCATTCAGTTTCAACTCAGATGTCACCTCTTCAAGAGGCTTTCCCCAACCAGCCCTGTCTTGCCTATTCTATATAATCTTTCTTTATGGTCCACAAGACCTAACCAGAGTTACTTAATTTGCATGTTTGGTTATGCTCAATCCCACCCCATTACAAGCAGGGATGTGGACTGTCTTGGGAACCAGGGCAGCCCTCCCGCCCGCACATAGTTAACTTCTGTTAGCAACTGTGTGAATGAGTGAGTGGGTCCTCCAGAGGCCGCTTGAGCTTTCCTTGATACAATAATGAGTCTCTGACACATGTTGCCTAGTTAGGTGATGGGCCAGAAGTCTTACCAATTGCCCCTTCTAGGTGTGAACTGCCTCTAGCCACATCAAGGATTCGGACAAAGCACTAAGACTGCACATTACTCTCCCTTTCAACTCCAGGGCCAATCTGCACCACTCCTCTGTCACCACAATTGTTTTGGATTCCTTGCATGTCTATGTTATCTCCCTAGCCAGGCCAAGTTTAGCAGAGACGACTTCCCACTGCCCCAGCAGTGTGGAGTGAACATCTTAAATGCTAACTCCACAGTAGCACGATGTGTTGTACAGATGCTCAAGCATTCGAATGCTACCTCGTCTCTCTATTTAGGCTAACTGGAATCAAGCCATAAAGGTGGGCTACTCAGACAGACATCACACAGACACATGTGCAGACATGGCCAATCATGATGGAACACTAGTGCCTTACAAAACTTGCATGTTGTGAGCCAGGTGGGAGAGCAGGAATCAGGAGCTAGGGCTCTCATTGTCACCCAAGGTGACACAGAAAGTCCCAGAGTTTGACATAAGACATAATAATTAGAGAAAAGCAATGTGATTATTCTGTTTACCTCATCTTCCAAAAATATCTGAGTGCCTACTTTGTGCCAGCTATTCTACCAGTCACCAAAAACACAGATGAATAAGATGTGCCCCTCACCTTGGGGAGTTTGTGGTGTCCTCCCTTTTGCCATTCAATTAAAATGTCCTTGTAAACAGGACATGTATTTATCTCTTGGAACCTAAGAGATAGTTGGTCTTAATAAGGGATATTCTCCTTGGTTTGTGCTCTTTTAAAATAATGAACTAGAACAAAAGAGAGAAATACTCAGGGAAAATAAATTTATCACAATAATATAAGCAAGGCTCTTTCAACCACCTAATTCTCCAGAGGGAGAATGGGCTTCCCTTTGGGAGGATGCATTTCCTTTTTTGGGATGTGGTCAAACTTAGGTTGGGCTACCTCATAAGAAAAAATCTGGGGAGGAAATTCCAAAACAATTAACATAGCTATCAGCTCTCTTTTATCCTAGGATTTGCAAAATTCACTTGGTGATGATACTGATATTTTCAGTCTTTTTAGGAACTGGTAAGGAGATACTACTAGGTAATTTTCTTAACATTTATCAATTAATTTGCAAAAACAGAACAGGAGTATGGAATCTTGGTCTTTCTGGGTGATCTAAGTCTTTATTCATTGATGCTGCACCTGGCAAGAAAACACCATCCAGTGTATGTAGCCTCTACCAGCTCATCTCCTTGATTTTCTCTGGTCTTCCTTTGCCATCTGGCACCTACGCAGTGGGACTCCATCACCTTCCAAATGATCCCATGCAATGGAAAACTCCACAGGAGCAGAGGACAGGCTGGAACTTGTTCCTGCCAAAGCTCCTCTCCTTCTAGGAGACACAAGCTCGTCACAGACATATCTGTGGTCACATTCCATGCTGGTGACACACATATTTGGAAGGACATGTTCTTTTAGGCAAAATAAAATTGAATCTCATCTCCACATCTGGAGCTAAGTAAGAAAATTACCTTAATTAAACACAGCAGAACCCAGATTTATTGCTCACCACATGGAGTGCGCTTAGTCTCTGAGGACCAAACTTGATATTCCAGAAAAGCCATTTTCCACTGGCACTTGTACACTTGTCCACCCATGGTCTTCAGATGCATGGAGCCAAGGAGAAGAAATGTGTTCCTTACTTTTCAATATGGTAAAGAGATTCACAGTGTAATAAGAAACATAAGGCTAATACAGCCAACTGAAAAGTGAATACAAAGTCAAATAGCTGCTTAAGCCATCCATCCTTCCAAGCAAGTAGGTGGACTGTTTGCTCCCACTAGAATCATACATGATTTTCTCTAACTTGAGCTATGGCGTCCTCTAGGTTGTTTTTAGTTCCAGGTAGTAAAAACTATTGGTTGTGGGAAAGACGTTAGATCTATCACAAATAAAGTGATAGATCAATGGTACATAAAACCAAAGTGCTGAAAAATGGGTTGTTTTCCCCTAGCAAATAGGTCTAATCCAGAAAGTAGGAAACATACAAAGTGAATGGCCCAACTGTGCCATGAGATAGCCAAAAAGGCAGCAATAAGGCTTGACCATTTAGCAGCTCTCCAGTTGGGCCAAATTCCCTCTGGGCCATTTATTTTAAATATGAGGTCTGACAGTAAGTTCCCAAACTTGTTGCAACAATGTTGGTAACCTTTTTTTGCTATCAGAGGGATTATTTATTATGATTTTGTACCAACTGGACAAATGGTTAAACAAGTTCACTATTTGGAAATGCTGAAGAGGCTGCATGAAAAATTTAGATGACCTGAGCTTTTCGCCAACAATTCATGGCTCTTGCATCATGACAATGCATCAGGTCACAAGGCACTGTCTGTGAGGGAGTTTTTAGCCAGTAAACAAATAACTGTATTGGAACACCCTCCCTACTCACGTGATCTGGCCCCAATGACTTCTTTCTTTACCCGAAGATAAAGGAAATATTGAAAGGAAGACATTTTGAAGACATTCAGGACATCAAGGGTAATATGACGACAGCTCTGATGGCCATTCCAGAAAAAGTTCCAAAATTGCTTTGAAGGGTGGACTAGGCGCTGGCATTGGTGCATAGCTTCCCAAGGGGAGTACTTCGAAGGTGACAGTAGTGATATTCAGCAATGAGGGATGTAGCCCTTTTTCTAGGATGAGTTCACGAACTCCATTGTCTAGACCTCATACTTTTAATAAAAAAATGCTGAAATTCTCATTGCTCATAAAATAAAATGTCCTTCAGAAAAAGCAGAGAACCATGTGATTTCACTGATATGTGGTATATAAACCAAAAACAACAAAAGAACAAGACAAACAAATGAGAAACAGAAACTCATAGACACAGACAATAGTTTAGTGGTTGCCAGAGGGTAACGGGGCGGGGGTGGGGGTGGGAGATGAGGTAAGGGGATCGAATATATGGTGATGGAAGGAGAACTGACTCTGGGTGATGAACACACAATGGGATTTATAGATGATGTAATACAGAATTGTACACCTGAAATCTATGTAATTTTACTAACAATTGTCACCCCAATAAATTTAATTAAAAAAATAAAAAATAAAAAAAAATAAAATAAATAAAATGTCCTTTATAGGTAAATAAATATTTCAAGGCTGCAGTAGACCCTCATTGTACTCTCCTTGACCATGATTTTCCTTCACTTGCTTTGTTTTAATCTGAGCAATCTTAACTGGCTCCCATCACCACCATAACCATGTCACAGACAACAACCCAATTCCTAACTTCTTGTCAAGGCTCCAGAACCCCAATTCTAGTGCTGAACTGGATGCTTCCACTTGTCTACTGGACATCCCTCATGGGGATCCCACAAGCACCTGAAATTCCACATGCCTCCAACTCAACTCACTATCTTTTTGCCTACGTGTGACCCTCCTCCTCTCTTCTCTGTTCTGGTCAATTCCACCCCTGACCCCAGAGGTGAACTCAGGAATCATCATAATGCTGGGCCCTGGATCACCAGGGTGTCCGAGCTGTGATGGTCCCTACCACACCCGCAGCAGTGTCCACAGCTGACCACCCCCGCAGCAGTGCCCCTGGCTCCCCCATGCAGGTCTTCATCCTGGCTCCTCCCCTCATCCAGCACATATCCACACATGTACAAGTAAGCTCCTTTTGGTGGGATCCTGATCGGGCTTATCTAGGCTGAAGCCCATCTTGCCCTGCAATCCTCTGCTAACCTAAGCCCAGATCTGAGACCCCTGAAAACTCACAAGATCTCTCCTGTCAGTCAACTTGTTTGAGTAGTGTCATGCCCAGCTCTGTCCTTGCCCCTGACATGTATTCGTACATTTGTCCCAAATAATCAGTGTCTATCCTGTGTGACACACACTACCACCTAATGTACTCTCCAACCACGCTGTTGCCCTCCTGAAAGCTTATTTGAGTCCCCATTGTGTGTTAAATTCAATCCAACTATTTCGGCAAGTAAGGCTCTTAAACACCTGAATCCACCAATCTAGATTGCTCAATAGCATTGCCCAACACCTCCCTATGTTCCAATCATGAGACTCCTGTACTCAAACGAGGCTTGTACTTCCTTGCCTCCATGCCATTTGTCACAAATGCTGACACCTTCACAACTTCCCACTGTGCTTCTCCCTCTGCTATATTTCCACAGAACTGGTGGTTTCACTCCATTAGCTTTTATTTTCATCTGCTTATAAGCAACTGTGCCCCACCACTCCATCAGCCTGCACAATCCTGGGTTAAACCCTGGCTGAGTCGGCAGAATTGAGTTGGTGCCAAACTTGGAAATGAGAGACCTCTCCATATGAGTTTTATTTTCATAGGAATCCTGAAACACCCCATGTGACAGATGAATTAAAACCCAACAAACTCTGTCGTGCAGAAGAACCCGCTGGACGCCCCCCACGACACATGGTGCAGCGAGCAGGGTACGGTGCCGGCCAAAGCTCCCCGAAGGGTGGTGGAGCAG
This sequence comes from Rhinolophus sinicus, assembly GCF_036562045.2. Taxonomy (NCBI): domain Eukaryota; kingdom Metazoa; phylum Chordata; class Mammalia; order Chiroptera; family Rhinolophidae; genus Rhinolophus; species Rhinolophus sinicus. The sequence goes on from NC_133757.1 coordinate 66,015,289, forward strand.
TTTGTGCGTATGAACACTCAGTCACAGGAAGACCAGGAGGAGCAGCTGCCGGAGAGCTGGACCCCCGTGGAGGGGTGGGAAGACGTGGACGGTTCCCCAACCAGCATAGGCCGGAGAAAGCAAAGGTCGTTGTGGCCCTGTGGGCTGGGAATTGCTTGCTGAGGCAGCCTGGATGCAGGACTTGTAGTCCCAGGAGGAAACGTTTGCTGAGTCCTCGGTGGGAGCTGAGGGTGAGGTCAAGGTCATCCCTCACCCCCAGGACAGCCCTGGCGAATGACTATGGACTATGGGGAATTGCCTTCTATTCCTAATTTAATGGACAGCTTGATTGTTTGTTTGGGAACATACCACCGCGTGGTGGAACTGGCGGAGGTTTGCTTTTGTGTCTTGACCGGCCGCCATCGAGACTATGTAAGCACCTTGACTGTGAGCCGCTGTTGTTCCAGCACGGTACCCTGAGAGGCCCAGAGAGAGTGAAAGTGCCCTGAGAGCCCTGGCTGTGTCCACGAAGTCTGGCTGTGCCCAGAGTGGGTGACAGTGCCCTGAGAGCCCTGGCTGTGTCCATGAAATCTGGCTGAGCCCAGAGAGAGTGGCAGTGCCCTGAGAACCCTGGCTGTGTCAGGGAAGACTGGTGGTACCCTAAGAAGCCCAGTAAATCTGGCTGTGCCCAGAAGGACTGGTGGTGCCCTGAGAAACCCTGGCTGTGCCCAGAGAGCCTGGCTGTGTCCAGGATATTGCATTCACCTCCAGGATCCTTGCACAGGGCCCCTCGCGGAAGACGCTTGTCGCGTACATTGTGAGGCGAGAGCCTGTAGGGGTGGAATGTGGGGACAGAGCCCCAGAAAGCAGTTTCCAAGCTCTTTGCCTCACATAGAAAGGTGTTGGCTCAGGTAGTAAATGGCCATCAACTGTGATTGGATGGCCATCAGCTGTGGCTTGTTGGCCGTCAGCTGTAACCAGTGAGCCACTGGCCACTAATATAACTGCTGTGGCTACGCTAGCAGAAAATGGGGGCTAGCAAGAAGATGGTGGCTGAGCTAACAAGAGCAGATTGCAGAGAGGCGGATGCCGCCAGAGAGACTATAGTGATATGATTCCCCTACTTATGGCTCCGTGGGTGTTCCTTTATGGCCTCACCATATCCTGCGTTCTTATGTGGGGAGTGGGAGCAGAGACCCCGCCTGACACCCTGCATGACAAATGGCGCGGCAAGCAGGGTCTCCCGCATGACACTCTTAAATCTACATTTTTTAAGCTTCATTGATTTTTAATTCTGACTCAAGGCTCTGTCTCAGCCCTCCTGTTGTGGCCAGCAAGTTAGAAAGGGAAAGTAAAGTCTTCATGCAGATTTCTGACTGGATGAAAAACTAAACTACATATTTATCTCTTCTCCTCTCTGAACCCATTGAAATAAAGGAAAAACTATAAAAATAATGCAAATGTATAAAAGAATAAAACAGGAAAAGTTCCCATCAGAGGACCAGGAACTCCAGAGTCAAGGAGAAGTACCAGGAGGGAGAATTCCATTAGGGCACTGGGCCAAAAAAAGGAGCATGGCAGTACCCTGGTACAATCCCCCTGGCTTCAGGGATACAGGAATAAAGGAAAAGAATCATCTACCTGGGAGAGCATTAATATCTCCTAATGCACTCTGACCCCAGATCAATACCTTCACCCCAATGGAAGGGGGTCCCCAGCTCACCTGCCTCTCCCTTGCCCGTCAACCTCCAGCCAGGGAAGAATGAACTCCAGGTGGGGGCCAGGTGGAGAGCTAGGCAGGGGAAACAAATCTGGCTTCACAACTGGTGCACTAATGTATACCCACTACCCAGTGTCTCCAATCTAGAATTTCCTTATAAATGCAAATGCTAAATGGTCACCCCAGTTTGAGGAAAACCAACTGCCTGAAGGAAACACAGTGAACCATACAATAATTTTCCCGTGAGGAAAGAGAGGTACTGCAGGAAACACAGAACTTACAAATATTGGTCAAACGGTGCAAAGTTTCAGTTATGCAGGATGGACAAGGTCTGGGAATCTAATACACAATGTGGTAACTATAGTTAGCACTATTGTATTGTATACCAGAATTTGCTGAGAGTAGATCTTAATTGCTCTCACCAATAAATAAATAAATAAAAATGGTAACTGTGAGGTGATAGGTGTGTTAATTAGCTTAATTGTGGTGAACATTTCCCAACATATACATATATCAAACCATTATGTTATATACCTTAAATATATGCAATTTTTATTTATCAATTATACCTCAATAAAGCTGGGGTGGGGGGATGATTTCAGTTAACATCCTCAGAGAGATGCAAAGATAATCATGTGGATTAACACAAAACTAGGCTGCTTCCTGTCAGAGCTGACTGAGGACAAGAAATAAATAATGCCCTGATATAAAACTCAGCAGAAAGGCCAAGCAATGCCGAAAACTAAAGGATAATACCTAAAAACATCTAGAGAAAGTCAGAAATGAGACCAAACATATCAGACATAATTACAAATGTGAAGGGATTAAATTCCCGTATTACTGACAAAGAAGCCAAAAACATACAATGGAGAAAAGACAGCCTCTTCAATAAATGGTGCTGGGAGAATTGAATGCCATGTGCAAAGGAATGAAACTAGACTGCTATCTGTCACCATGTACCAAAATTAACTCAAAATGGGTCAAATACCTAAACATAAGACCTGAAACAATAAACTGTTTGTAGAAGAAAACATAGGTACTAAATTTATGGACCTTGGGTTCAAAGAGTTTTTTATGAATTTGACAAAGGCAAGGGAACTATAAGCTAAAATAAATGAATAGGACTGTATCAAACTAAAAAGCTTCTGCACAGCAAAAGAAACCATTGAAAAACTAAAGAGGCAACCAATCGAATGGGAGAAGATTTTTGCAAACAATTCCTCCGATAAGGGGCTAATAGCCAAATATATATAAGGAACTCATACAACTCAACAACAAAAAACAAACAATCCAATTAAAAAATGAGCAGAGAACCTGAAGAGACATTTCTCCAAAGAGAACATACAAATGGCAAATAGACATATGAAAAAATGCTCAACATCACTAATCATCAGAGAAATGCAAATCAAAACCACAATGAGATATCACCTCACCCCAGTCAGAATGGCTATCATCAACAAGACAAATAATAACAAGTGTTGAAGAGGCTGTGGAGAAAAAGGAACCCTCATACACTGTTGGTGGGAATGCAGACTGGTACAGCCGTTATGGAAGGCAGTGTGGAGGTTCCTCAAAAAATTACGAATAGAATTATCATATGACCCAGCAATCCCTCTCCTGGGTATCTACCCAAAAAATCTGAAAACATTTACCCATAAAGACATGTGTGCTCCAATGTTCATTGCAGCTTTGTTTATGGTGGCCAAGACACGGAAACAACCAAAATGTCCTTCGATAGATGAATGGATAAAGAAGTTGTGGTATATTTACACAATGGAATACTATTCGGTGGTAAGAAAAGATGATATAGGAACATTTGTGACAACATGGATGGATCTTGAGAGTGTAATGCTGAGCAAAATAAGTCAGACAGAAAAAGCAGAGAACCATATGATTTCACTGATATGTGGTATACAAAACTGAAAACAACAAAAAAACAAGACAGACAAATGAAGAAACAAAAACTCATGGACACAGACAACAGTTTAGTGGTTACCAGAGGGTAAGGGGGGTGGGGGGTGGGAGGTGAGTGTAAGGGGGATCAAATATATGGTGATGGAAGGAGAACTGACTCTGGGTGATGAACACACAATGGGATTTATAGATGATGTAATACAGAATTGTACACCTGAAATCTATGTAATTTTACTAACAATTGTCACCCCAATAAAGTTAATAAAATAAAATTTAAAAATAAAAATTACAATTAGGATACCCCATACAGAAACCTATGGGGTTTGATCAAGGTAATACCTACAGGAAAATTTACAGTATTCACTGCTTTTTTAGAAGTAAAAATAATGAAATAAATGAATTAAGTATCTGACAAAAGGATGCAGCAAAATAATAATAAAATAAACCAAATAAATATGAAAAATGTAAACCCAAAAATTTAAGGAATAAAAGGGGAAATTACTCAATGGATAAGAAAAATGAACAGCTGATTATTTAAAAATAAAAATAAAAATGAAGCAGACATCTTTAAGTCAGGCCAAGAAAAAAGAAATCAAACACAAACAGCATTAGAAGTGACAAAGGGTGTATAAACACAGACAGAGTGGAGACTAAGTAATTATAAGGGAGCATCACATTCAGCTACAAAATAAATGTGATTATATAAATGAACTAGGCAACCTTCTAAGAAAGCAAATACAAACAAAATTAGCTACATGGACTTTACAGAGCTCAGATGTGCAGCTCACACCTCCAAGACCCCTGTCTCAGTTACTGGACCCTGTCTGAAACTTCTGTCCCTACAGCCTTGGGCTACCACTTCCAGTCCCTACAAAGACACCTCCCGCAATAGATGCCAAGTGGCCCAGTGTCTGCTTCAAAGCTCAAAGCTCAGGCAGGTGTATCTGATCTCAGAGCTTGAGTCACACAGCCACACACTAGCTCAAAGGAACTCTGTCACTTTTTTTTATTTGTTTTTCAATTACAGTTGACATACAATATTATATTAGTTTCAGGTGTACAACAGCAATTTGACATTTATATACCTTACAAAGTGATCCCCTGGATAACTTGGTCACTTCTTTAGTAGGAGGTAGACTCTGCTTGTGAAGCAGAAAGGCTCTGTCTAAAGACTCTGAATGGGTTGCAGATACTCATTGACCAGGGAAGACATGAGGTCACCACTATGGTCATAAAAAACCCTTATCGGAAAGTAAAGCAGGTTTTGACGAGCATTTCAGCAACCTCATCTCAGTGCCTGCGAAGCTAAAAACGGACGTTCATCTACCCTCTCAAGTTCAGTACTACCCATGGAGGGTTTATTTCCAAATTTATGTCTCACTCCTATTTCATTCAACACTTATTTACCCGGTGCCTGGTATGAGCAAAGTGTAATTCCAATGATTTATTTATATGTCTTCACCTAAATGTCTTCTATGGATACCCCAAAGTCAATAAGCCCCAAACCTGACCAAGACCTTCATTTACCCTTTGATAAAATAAGGATAATGAGAACACCCATCTAGTATAATAAAGGGATTAGAAGGTTTGAATGGCATAAAACATGAAGTACTGTGCCTGGAACATGATTAGGAATAAATAAACATTATTAATCTTTATTACCATTAAAAATAAAATCTATCATTATCCCTCCTTGCCTCCAACCTGAACTTACCATGACCACCACATCATTGCAAATCCATTTGTCTGAGATGCAGTTTTTGATCCCTCAAGACCCAACTCACATACCACATGCTCTTTGAGGCCCTTAGTCTCTCAGCTGAGGCAGACCCTCCCTGGCCTTCACATCACTCTCCCTACTCCTCAGGCACTGAGCTCCAGCCAAGCTGCCCTTCCTTCTGTTCTTTGAACACCCCAAGACCATCATGCCTCGGGGATTTTTACTTTTGTAGTTCTCTCTACCTAGAAGGTTCTGCCTCAGATCTGCACCTTATCATGCTTCAGATATCAGCTTATCTCTCCTGTTGTCTGAGAGAATTTCCCTAATCACCTTATCCCTTCCTCTTCTCCTCATTTCCCCATCTTTTTTTCTTGGTATCATTGCTTGAAATGATGTTTCCCTGTTAACCTGGGCATGGTCTACCTCTCCCCCATTAGTGATCTAAGTGGGGGAGTGATCTAAGTGACCTCAGTGCCCCAGGGCCTCAATACATGGATGGATAGATGAGTGGATGGATGGATATATGGATGGGCGCATGGATGGATGATGGACAGATGATGGGTGCTTTCATGAATCAGGAAACACTTCTGTTATTTTGTTATAACACTTAAAATCTGAATTACTATCTACTTAATGTCTATGTCCTTTTAGTATAGAGTGCTGAAAGACAGAAACTGGATTCCTATATATTCAGTGCCAAAAACTATGCCACAACCTTCTGCTGACTTCAATTAACTCATTTTTGTTACCCTACACTCACTACGATAATTCTCAAATTCAGCAGCGTACAATCACTGCTTATGCCACTATCTCCACTTTCCCTGTTGCAGATTAAAGATGGCCACAATTCCTTTGACCTGCTCCCATTGAAAATTTGGCTCTGGTTACCTTCCCCTTGAATCTGGGTTGGTCTTAAATATTTTCTTGACTAATAGACTATGACACAAGGGAACTCCTGGGACTTCTGAGGCTAGGTCACAAAGAATCTTACAGCTTCCATGTAGCTCTCTTAGAATTCTCATTTTCGGAACCCAGTTGCCATGATATGAGGTTACATGAAGAGTCTATGTTTAAGAACTCCAACCAACAATCCCAGCATCAACTTTCAGGTAGGCGAGTGAACCATCCTTGATATCAAGACCAGGTGAGCCTTCAGATGAATACAGCACCAACTAACATGTGACTATAACCACCTAGTCAACCACAAAATAATGAGAGATAATCAGTTATTATTTCAAATCACCAAATTTTGGATAGTTTACTAGGCAGGAATGGCTAACAGCAATACTCTCTAATCAATACCAAAGTAAAGAAATAATGATGAATAGACTAGTAGTAGAACAGAAAAAACATTGGAAACTGTGTTCTCTACTCTTAGCTCTGTCACCAACTAGCTGTATGAGCTCAGTTAACTCACGTAACCACTCTGCCTCTCATTTTGACTGTGAATTTAAGCATATTTCACTCTATGTACATATTTTTATAATTTGTTTTTATTAAATGTTCTTTTATAACTAGTTATTTAATTCATATTGTCTTGTAGGAAGAGTGAAGGGGTGAAAAATAAATGTCAGCAATATCACAGTTTTACCTAGGGTCAGTAAAGCCTAAGAGACAGAAAAAATGGGACACTAGAGTTCCATTCTCTAAGGTATTTTTTTAAAGATTTTTATTAAAATATAGCTAACAAACACAACCAAATTGTCTTCAATAGATAATTGGATAAAGACGATGTGATATATATATACACAATGGAATATTATTCTGGCATAAGAGAAGATGAAATAGTGCCATTTGCGGTAACATGGATGGATCTTGAGATCATTATACTAGATGAAATAAATCAGACAGAAAAAGTTGAGAACCATGATTTCACTGATATGTGGGATATAAACTGAAAACAAAGGAACAAGACAAACAAACAAAAACTCATAGACACAGACAATAGTTTAGTGGTTACCAGAGGGTAAGGGGGGAGGGGGAGTGGTAGATGAGGGTAAAGGGGATCAAATATATTGTGATGGAAGATATTGCAGAATCAGTTCTGGGTGGTGAACACCCAGATTCTGGGTGGTGAACTGATTCTGGGTGGTGAACACACAATGCAGATTCTTTCAAACAACCTGTGGTCTCATTTCCTTAGAATTTAGCTGAAATATTCAGAGGAGACCTTTGAGCTCCAAGAAGAAGAGAGGTGGGTCCATGGTCAGGGTATGTGAAGCCACAATTTCTATCAAGGTTGAGATGACTGTGGATCAAATGTTTCCTCATTCCTCATTCCAGGCAGGTGATGGCCCAAAGGAAGGAGCAGAGAGGTCTGAGTCAACAGACACAGGATCGAATCTTGACTCAGCTACTTGCTGAGAACTTGGGGATGGGGCCTGGCGGATGAAAGAAGCCCCTTAAGGCATTTGGCATAGTCAGCGAAGAGGCCGAGAGACTAAGTGGAACTAATTGCTGGCACCAGGAAAGTGGGAATTTTCCTCTTGGGTCTAGAGGACAGACAAAAAGATGCCAGCCATGGAGGAGGTGTGAGGATTAGAGCAAGGCATCATGTCTCCCAGCTCTTCTCCATGCCATTTCCAACCCCACTGAGTCAGAGGACTCAATGCCAGCCTTCATCACCACAGGTATTTCCCTCCCCTGATCCTTCACTATGTTCCTGGACCTATGCTAGCAGCTGGGGAAAGGGATGAAGATCAAATGCATCCTCTTAGTTGCTGTGGCCTGCAAGGTGGTCACCCGGTATAGATGTGTGTCCAATCCTGACTTTTCTGCATGCTGTCCTTGTTCCAGCAACTCCATCAGCTCCTCCACCTGCACATGCAAATTCTTTTTGAGTCTCTCTTCATCACCTTGAGGGAGGCCATGTTCTTCTATAACTCTCTGAGCTCTTCACCTTGTAAAGTTATGTTCTGCTCTGGTACAAAATAATTTTCAGAGAAACATTCTTTCCCTACCTTGCTACACAGAGGGCTGGCATCCCTCCCCTTGGGTGCTGTACCTTTTCTTGTTACCATCCCGTGTGTTACTACAGCTGTTAAAATAGCTGTGATCATTTTTATTGACTCATTCCCAGTCCAGGTGAGCTCAGGGTCTGAGGGAGATTTGCCACCAGGAGCAAAGCTTGGATCAGAGACAGTTGTAAAACTGAGCACATGGCCTCACTTCCTGATACAAGAACACTACCCTGATCCTTGTCTGGACAATTCTTACTCATAGACTCACAATGTCCACTGTTTTCTTTTACATCCGTGCAGGTAACCATGGTAACTGTTATTAAGTGTGATTACATCCATGGTATAATAACTTGTGACCATTATTTTCTTCCTTCTAGCTCCACTACCTTTAGCCTAAGTCCTCATCATCCCTCACACTGACTTTGCCGTTCTGAACTGCCTTACTCTATGCATGATGTGGGGGGGAGGGGGCCTTCACCAGATTCTGATGGGTAGAAATTTTGTATTTATACCCCAAGCTCAGCACAGAAACTAGAGCATGGTAGACACTCCATAAATGTTTGCTTGTTGAATTAAATTGAACCTTGTAATTTATTAATTCCAATTCTGGAAACAGAAGAGTAGCTCGAATGATGGGCACCTGAACACTGAAACTCGCATGTTGAGAGACTACGAAGGCTCTGGGAATCTCCAGGAGGGTGTGCAGTGTGTGTGAAGGTGGCTGCAAATAGAATTGTAGATATGTCTGCCTTCCTCTCACCTGGTAACTGCTGTGACATTTTCCAGCCACCTCACCAAATGCAAGGCCTGCAATGGTACAAATGCATCAATTACAGCCGTGTTCGCTCAGGTATGAGTATGACGCCACTTGGACACAGCAGGATCAGGGTCAGGAGCTATCTATTCCTCTTATGGAGGCAGCTCTTAGAAAGCTCAGGAGACAATGGGAATATTCATGCATTTCAGGACCTGTGAATTTTAGGGACTCAGGGAGGCCACTAACAAGTCAGCACTTCCATTTTCATAGCTATTTGATATTTATATGTGGAGCAAAGTTCTAGAATCATTGGATCTCTTCTCCTTTTAGCCACACAAACTACTTAAGTGATATCCATCTTGTCTTTGAAAGTACCTATAATAAAGCAATGAGCTTTTTGACCATTTTTATACCTATATAGCTGTTGGGAGTTCTGAAAAATTGTAACAAATCATTAACTATCAAATAAAAGAGCCAATGAGAACATTCCTGGCATCTCATAGCCACTGTTAATTGTTACCACCATAGATTTTGTATATGTAATCTCACTGCATCCTCTCAATAATACTGTGAGTAGTTATTATTATTACTCATTTCTTATACACATGGAAACTGAGGATCAACGCACCCAGGATCATAGGTCCTGGCAGCCAGGTCTTCAGGGTGCTGACTCCATCCTTCTCTATTATATGAACAAGTTTGCTTACTGCACACTAAATTAAAACTCCTTCATTTGGGGGGGGAATATATTACATAGCAGGCAACGTTATATATATAATGTACTACAGCAGTTTATGTGCCTGTGAAAATAGGACTAGAAGTGGGGCAAGGCTTATTTTCACATGAGTTTCTTTCGAATGACCTTCTTATAAAGGGAGGATGTTAGACATCATCCAAACTTACCTACCAAGTGATGCTCCTGCTTCATCCTGAACACCCTCACTCCATGAATGCACAACTTTACAAAACAACATACTCACATTATATCTGTTCTAATAACTGGAAGTTTCTTCCTTCTACATGTTGACTTCTGTTTGAACAAGATACAGTTAATCTCTTCCACATGCCAACAGCCACAGATATCCTTTTTCAATCCTGGACTACTATCCAACATAGATCCTATTTCTGTCAATTTTGTATCAACCTCACATTAAGTCAGGAAGCCATCAACTGTCTCATTAAAACACCTCTGAAATATCCCACATGACATCAGTTCTTGTGTAACTTCACTTATCCAGGTGCTCACAAACATATCTTCTTGTTTATCATTTAACAAGTGGTAATCAGTGTTAAATGTGTGCTAGGTATTGATTATCATGAAGGTCAATGAGACAACTGAAGCAGTGAACAGAAACATAAGGGTCCTTGTTGATATCTTGAAACACTAATATTTAAACAAAATCCAACTCTCCCAGACCAGTAATCCTGTCAAATGAATAAACTGATTCATTTACTATAACTCAGTCTTATGGTGATATGAAACCCACACAGGCAACTCGTGATTCCAACCTCATTTTGCTGTGGCTTACAAACTATCATTTCTACAAATCGATGATGAAATATTTCCTGAGATCATTGCCATTCACTGCTCTGTTGTTTGAAACTTATTAAGTTTTGTTTTGCTGTAGCTGTGTTTGGTTAGGTTGGTACTGATTTATCCATTTCATTTATACTACCACATATCACTTTCTTCAAGTCTCTGTGATAAACTCCCCAATATTAATAAAAGTGAGCATATCGAGAAGGTTGGAAAATATTTCTTAGCAAAATAAATGTTGAGCTTATGAACCAAGGCAAGGTAACAGGCTTATGAGCCAATGTGGTAACATGGGGAGAGATTTATGGACAAAGGGAACAGCAAGTGAAAGAGCCCAGGGAAGAAGAGAGAATGGCACAATGCAAGAGCAACACCCCCATATTGTTAGGCTCAATAAGAGAAAAGTTGTTATATATAAGACCAATATGCAAAAAAATAAATATTCACCATGAACACCTAACTAGAAAATGTATTTTAAGAAAGAGGATCTTATTTACAATATTAAGAGACTATGGGTATTAGGGCAGCGGGGCGCACTTTTTGAGTTCTCCGTCGGATCTTATCAGAAACGGGAAGCTTATAACCCATCAAAGGACTCTCTGCTCATCACGCAGAACAGCGAACAGACTCACGCAGTGATTACTTGCAGGTGGGAAAAATTGGGCGAGCAGGGGAAGAAGGAAGGGAGCGGAGCGGAGACACGCCGCACCTGCGGCAGCGGTGGGGACGTGGGTTGGAATCGCGGTCCACACCTGTGGCTGTAGAAATTCGGCCCCCACCCTTGGGTTGTGGAAATCTGCTCCGCACCTGTGCCTGTGAAAATCCAGCCCACACCCACGGCTACAGATACACAGGATATCCCAGGACGGGGGAGAGCGCAGAAGCCAGGAAGTGGGCACTTTGCCCTGCGTCCCACAGCGGACCTCTCCCGCCACAGGGGCAGCATATCCAGCATTTGAGGCAATAACTTTAGCTACCTCCAATTAAGCCTTAGGCCGGACAAAGGACACAAACTCCATACCTGGGCCCCTCCCCCCGCTCTTCTGACCCTATCCCCGCCTTTCTAGAGACTTGATCTGGCCCCTGCACTAAGGAGCAGCGGCAGATTACAGAGGTGCCTTGGAGCCCGGGCTCCGGGAAGACAGGCGGGCGGCTCTGGCCCAGGGAGGAGGCTAGGAGCAGGGCTGGGAGAGGGGGGAATCTTCCATCCCCAGCCACCACCTTTTCTGGCCTGTGGGAAGAGTGTAAGACAGCTGGGCTGGGAAAGAGAAGACCCCTCTTTCCATCCCCAGCCCCCACCCTTTCTGGCCTGCCTAGGGCGGGGCAATTACATCGGCGGAGGCACTCCCAGGGATCAGCAGTAAGTGGCAGACGCAGCTCTCAGCTTTCAGCAGCTGAGGAATCTCCCGCCCGCCACACATACATACAGGGAAGAGGTGCCCTAAGACTTAGGAGAACTGGACACAGGGCTGGTGGTGCTACTCTCAGAGTGTATATGTGCAGGCAAGGGCAGAAACTGCACTGGCTTTGTAAAAACTACTGTCCAGACCCCTCAGCCCCATGCATCTAAAGCTGCAGCCCCAACGTCACTCTGGGCACCAGGTGACCGGCTCTACCTGCACAATATGCAGGGGACTGTGCTACAGCAGAGAACAACCTGGAGATTACTTGGTGGGCTTAAGCCACAACTGGCGCTGTTTTTTGTTCTGTTTTGATTTGTCTTTATATCTTTGACATCTTTGCCTGTGTCGAGTGGGGGTTGTCGATTGTTTTTTACATGTGAATGTATTTGATTTTTTCCTTGTTGTTGTTGTTGTGCTTGGTGATTTGCTTTGTTCTGAAATTGCCCTACCAGTGCCCAGCTTAAGAGGCACAAGATTCAACATACCCAGTGGCCAACTCCAGACCAAGCCAGAGTACTACCGGGTTTGACCTACAAGTGACACACCCAGAGGGGATTCTTTACAGGCACATAGAGGCCAAACCACATCTAAGCGGTCAACCCTCATGCAGCAGAATACTCTGCGTGGGCAAAGCCAAGTCTCACAACTAGTCAGCCTAGGAGTTAACCCCACCTACTCACAAGCGAAAAGCAATTAAGGATCTTCTTTAACAGGACAATATACACAACACAAGAGTCACTTTTGGAGCACACGCAGGGGAGAAGAACGAAGTAGTGCAAGTGAACTATAAAGAACATTTATTACATACTAATCCAGCAAGAACTAAGAACTCCAGGGCATCTACCTAATACATTGAAGCAAACACAGAGAGTCAGCCAGAATGAGGAAACAAACATATCCCAAATAAAAGAACAGAAGAAACCTCCAGAAATGGAACTAAATGAAGCAGAGGTAACCAAACTATCAGAGACAGAGTTCAGAATACTGATGATAAGAATGTTTAAGGAGCTTAGAGGACATCAAGAAGGATGTAGAAATCATAACGAACAACCAGTTAGAACTAAAGAACACAGTTACCGAAAGAAAGAACTCACTTGAAGGAATTAACAGCAGGTTAGATGAAGCAGAGGATCGAATCAGCGACTTAGAAGACAAGTTAGCAGAGATCACCCAAACAGAACAACAGAAAGAAAAAAGAATAAAAAACAATGAAGATGGTTTAAGAGACCTCTGGGATAACATCAAGCGCAACAACATGCGCATCATAGGTATACCAGAAGGTGAAGAGAAGAAACAAGGGATTGAGAACATATTTGAAGCAATAATGTCTGAAAATTTCCCTAACCTGATGAAGGAAACCAACATACAAGCCCAGGAAGTGCAGAGAGTTCCAACCAGGATAAACCCAAACAGGTCCACTCCAAGACACATTATAGTTAAAATGGCAAAGATTAAAGACAAAGAGAGAATCCTAAAAGCAGCAAGAGAAAGACAGAGGGTTACATACAAGGGAACTCCCATAAGACTATCAAATGACTTTTCTGCAGAAACATTGAAGGCCAGGAGGGAATGGCATGAGATACTCAAAGTGATGGAAAACAAAGGCCTACAACCTAGGTTGCTTTATCCAGCAAGGCTATCATTTAAAATTGATGGAGAGATAAAGAGCTTCCCAGAAAAGAATAAGCTAAAGGAATTCATTACCACCAGGCCAGCATTGCAAGAAATACTAAAAGGACTTCTGTAAATAGAAGAAAGATGAAAACAATCTAACCACAAATTTAAAAATGGCAATAACTATGTACTTATCAATAATCACTTTAAATGTAAATGGTTTAAATGCTCCAATCAAGAGACAAAGGATGGCTGAGTGGATAAGAAAGGAAGACCCTTGCATATGCTGTATACAAGAGACTCACCTCAGACCAAAAGACACATACAGGCTGAAAGTGAAGGGTTGGAGTAAGATATTCCATGCAAATGGAAATGAGAAAAAAGCTGGAGTTGCAATACTTATCTCTGACAAAATAGACTTTAAAATGAAGAAAATATTAAAAGACAAAGATGGGCACTATATAATAATAAAGGGATCAATTCGACAAGAGGACATAACCTTAGTAAACATCTATGCACCCAACATAGGAGCACCTAAATATATAAACAGATATTGACTGACATAAAGACAGAGATCAACAGTAACACTATCATAGTAGGGGACTTCAACACACCTCTGACAACAAGGGACAGGTCTTCCAGACAGAAAATCAACACGGAAACAACAGCCTTAAATGACACATTGGACCACTTGGATTTAATCGATATTTTCAGAGCATTCCACCCCAATGCTGCAGAATACACGTTCTTCTGAAGCGCACATGGAACATTCTCCAAGATAGACCATATGTTAGGCCACAAAGCAAGTCTGGATAAATTTAAGAAAATTGAAATCATACCAATTGTCTTCTCTGACCACAGTGCTATGAAATTAGAAATGAACTACAGGAAAAAAACTGGAAGACACACAAATTCATGGAGGCTGAATAACATGTTACTAAATAATGAATGGGTCAAGCAGGAGATCAAGGAAGAAATCAAAAGATATCTCGATACAAACGAAAATGAAAATACAACGACCCAAAATCTATGGGATGCCGCGAAAGCAGTCCTAAGAGGGAAGTTCATAGCACTGCAGGCCTACCTAAAGAAACAAGAAACATCACTAATCAACAGTTTATCTTCACACTTAAGGGATCTGGAAAAAAGAACAACAAAATAAGCACAAAGGGAATACAAGGAAGGAGATAATAAAGATCAGAGCAGAAATAAATGAAATAGAAACCAGAAAAACAATACAAAAGATCAATGAATCCAAGAGTTGGTTCTTAGAGAAGATAAACAAAATTGACAAACCTTTAGCCACCCTCATTAAAAAAAAGAGAGAGAGGACCCAAATTAATAAAATCAGTAATGAAAGAGGAGAAGTGACAACAGACACCGCAGAGATACAAAAAAATTTAAGAAATTACTCTGAGCAACTATATGCCAACAAATTTGACAATCTGGAAGAAATGGACAATTTTCTAGAGGCGTACAACCTTCCAAGGCTAACTCAAGAAGAAACAGAAAACCTGAGTAGACTGATTACCACCAGGGAAATTGAATCAGTAATCAACAATCTCCCACCAAACAAAAGCCCTGGACCAGACGGCTTTACAGGTGAATTTTACAGAACGTTCAAAAAAGAATTATCACCTATTCTCCTCAAGCTCTTCCAAAAAATCCAGAGGAAGGGAAGACTCCCAAACACTTTTTACAAAGCCACTATCACCCTGATCCAAAAATAAAACAAAAACACCACAGAAAAAGAAAGCTACAGGCCGATCTCTAATGAATATAGATGCAAAAATCCTCAACAAAATATTAGCGAACAGAATTCAGCAATACATTAGAAAGACCATACACCATGATCAAGTGGGATTCATCTCTGCTACGCTAGCGTGGTCCAACATCCGCAAATCAATTAATGTGATACACCACATTAACAAAATGAAAAATAAAAATCATATGATCATATCAATTGATGCAGAAAAAGCATTTGATAAAATTCAGCAGCCATTCATGATAAAAACACTTAAGAAAGTGGGAATAGAGGGATCATATCTCAACATAATAAAGGCCATATATGATAGACCCACAGCTAACATCATACTCAATGGGGAAAAGCTAAAACCACTCCCCTTAAAATCAGGAACAAGGCAAGGTTGCCCACTTTCTCCACTTCTATTCAACATAGTGCTGGAAGTTCTAGGCACAGCAATCAGACAAGAAAAAGAAATAGTGGACTTCCGGAAAAATGGCGGCGTGAGGTGAGCCTCTGTAAAGATCCCCTGGAATTTACAAAGAATCGAACAACAAAAACTCCACAAAGGACTCCCTGCACAGCAGACAGGCAAGACGAAGAGGCCCACTACTGAAATCACCTACAGGTGGGAGATTCGCGCGAGTGGGGGGAGGAGGAAAGGGAGAAGCGCGCGGAGACTGAGCCGCGCGGGGGCAGGACGCAGACCTCGCTCAGTGCTCCGAGCTCGCTGCTTCCCGGAACTACCGCAGCTGCGGGAGAGGGAAGAACTCGGACTGCTAGGGCTCCGCCAGGGCTCCACAGGGCTGAGGGGACAGCATATACCACGGCTGAACCCAACGCTCACGGCAGAGACCTCAGAGAAAAGACTGAGGGAAAAAGGCTGAAAATGGTGGTTTAAGCCCGCACTGCCGAGCAGAGAACGGAGCCTTAGGCACTGAGAGTAGCGCCCCCTCCCTCCCCTCCCAGAGCTCGCCCCGCCCCCACCTGCCCGGTGCTAGAAGCGAAACAGTAGCAGTGTCAGATCATAACAACAGAAAATTTGCTATTTTGAGAACTGTGACCGCAGACACAAATTCACAGCCCAACTAGTTCAGGCAAAGGGGAGGGAGCTGTGGAAGCAGGACCGGCTGTGGTGGTGGTCGCCGCCATTGCTCTGGGCCACCTCTCACAACTCACCCCTCCCCTGACCCCACCTATCTGGGCGGATCCCTGCAGGAGTAAACAGAACTGCTGAAACATACGGGCTCTGAATCAGGAGCTGGAAGAGCTTTGGAACATCAAAAGCTCTCCGCATACCCACCGGGACACTGCGCCCTGTGACCTAGACGAACTATTAACAGAGGAGAAGCCCGTCTCCCAGGGAATCCCCCCATTGTGTGAGAAGCAGGAATAGTGCAGAGAAAACATAGCACTACCGTGTGGGAGAAGAGAAATAAGTTGCAGTTGGAGAAATAATAAAACATTCTACCAACAAGTACTGGCAAACAAAAGAAAGACCGCTTCCTATCAACCTCTTGCAGAAGTCACTCCTGTAGATGTCTAGGAAGAGAAATAGTAAACCAGTAATTGCCAAAAATAACCAAGGCAACAAGATAGCTCAGAAAGAAAGTGAAAAATCTCCAGAGAAGGCACTTAAAGATACAGAAATATGTGACTTAAATGACAGAGAATTCAAGATTGCAGTTCTGAAAAAACTCAACGAGATACAAGAAAGCACAGATAGGCAGTTAAATGAGCTCAGAAACTCAATCAAAGAACAGCATGAGCATTTTACGAAAGAGATTGAAATTTTAAAAAAGAACCAAATAGAATTTCTGGAGATTAAGAACTCAATAGAAGAAATTAAGAATGAAATAACCAGCTTAGGTAGTAGAGTTGACCAGATGGAGGAAAGAATCAGTGACATCGAGGATAGAAACCTGGAAATGACACAGATAGAAGAAGAAAGAGACTTGAGACTTAAAAGAAATGAAAGAACTCTACAAGAACTTTCTGACTCCATCAGAAAGAGCAATATAAGAATAATGGGCATACCAGAAGGAGAAGAAAGAGAGAAGGGAACAGAGAATATATTCAAACAAATTGTCGATGAGAACTTCCCAAATTTGTGGACAGAACTGGACCCTCAAATCCAAGAAGCAAATAGAACACCTAGTTACCTCAATCCCAACAGCCCTTCTCCAAGGCACATTGTATTGAAGCTGTCTAAAATCAACGACAAAGAAAGAATCCTCAAGGCAGCCAGGGAAAAGAAGACGGTAACTTACAAAGGAAAGCCCATTAGATTATCATCAGATTTTTCAGCAGAAACTCTACAAGCCAGGAGGAGTGGAACCAAATATTCAAACTATTGAAAGAGAGAAATCATGAGCCAAGAATAATATATCCAGCAAAGATATCCTTTAGATATGAAGGAGGAATAAAGACCTTTCCAGACATACAGAAGCTGAGGAAATTTTCTAATACACGACCTGCACTACAAGAAATACTAAAGGAGGCTATTCGACCACCATCAACAGGGACAATTTGTGGCAACCAAAACTCAAAAAGGGGGAGAGTAAAGGCCTGAACCGGAATATGGGAATGGAGAAAGTAAGCATGCTGAAGAAAATGGAATACTCTAAATATCAAACTTTCTTTTACATAAACTTAAGGGTAACCACTCAAAATAAATCCAGAACTGAAATATATACTGAAATAAAAGAAGAAACAGAGGGAAACATCATAGAATACCACCACACAGAAATAATAGACAACAACAAAAAGGCAAAGAAACAATGGAGACACAGCCTTACCAGAAAACTAAAGATAGAATGACAGGAAATCCTCACATATCAATAATCACCCTAAATGTAAATGGACTGAAATCACCAATAAAAAGGCACAGAGTAGCAGATTGGATCAAAAGACTAAACCCAACCATATGCTGTCTCCAAGAGACACATCTCAGCTACAAGGACAAGCATAGACTCAAAGTGAAAGGGTGGAAATTGACACTCCAAGCAAATGGTACCCAGAGAAAATCAGGTGTAGCCATAATGATATCAGATGAAACAGACTTCAAAGTGAAAAAAATAACAAGAGACAAAGATGGACATTTCATAATGGTGATGGGGACTGTACAAGAAGAAGACATAACAGGCATTAATATTTATGCCCCCAATCAGGGAGCACCGAAATATACCAAGCAGTTACTAACAGAACTAAAGGGACAAATTGACCAAAACACAATTATACCAGGGGACATAATACATCATTGACAACTATGGATAGATCATCCAAACAGAAAATAAATAACGAAATAGCAGCCCTAAATGACACATTAGATGAAATGGACATAATTGACATTTATAGAGCACTTCATCCTAAAACATCAGACTATACATTCTTTTCTAGTGTACACGGAACATTCTCAAGGATAGACCATATATTGGGACATAAAATCAGTCTCAACAAATTTAAGAAGATTGAAATCATACCATGCATATTCTCTGATCACAAGGCTTTGAAATTGGATATCAACTGTAAAAAGAAAGCAGGGAAAAACACAAATACATGGAGACTAAACAACATACTTTTAAAGAAGGACTGGGTCAAAGAAGAAATTAGAGGAGAGATCAAAAGATACATAGAAACAAATGACAATGAAAATACATCCTACCAAAATTTTTGGGATGCAGCGAAAGCAGTTTTAAGAGGGAAATTTATCTCATTACAGGCCTATCTCAAAAAACAAGAAAACTCCCAAATAAATAATCTCATGTTACACCTTAAAGAACTAGAAAAAGAAGAACAAGTAAAACCAAGGTCAGCAGAAGAAAGGAAATAACAAAAATTAGAGCAGAACTAAATGAAATAGAGAACAAAAAGACAATAGAAAAAATTAATGTGACAAAGAGCTGGTTCTTTGAAAAGATTAACAAAATTGACAAACCCTTGGCTAGACTTACTAAGATAAAAAGAGAGAAGACACTGATTAACAAAATCAGAAACGTAAAAGGGGAAGTTATCACGGACACAACAGAAATACAAAGGATCATCCAAGAATACTATGAAGGACTATATGCCACCAAATTCAACAACCTAGAAGAAATGGACAAGTTCTTAGAAACATATAGCCTTCCAAGGCTGAACCATGAAGAACTGGAAAATCTAAACAGACCGATCACCAGTAACGAAATTGAATCAGTCATCCAAAACCTTCCCAAAAGCAAAAGTCCGGGACCAGATGGCTTCACTAGTGAATTCTACCAAACCTTCAAAGAGGATCTAATACCAATTCTGCACAAACTCTTCCAAAAATTGAAGAAGAGACAGTACTCCCTAACTCATTTTATGAGGCCAACATTACCCTGATACCAAAACCTGGTAAGGACAGCACAAAAAAGAAAACTACAGACCAATATCTCTAATGAATACCGATGCAAAAATCCTAAATAAAATTCTAGCAAATCGAATACAACAATGCATTAAAAGATTATTCATCACGACCAAGTGGGGTTCATCCCGGGCACAAGGATGGTTCAACATACGCAAATCCATCAATGTGATACATCACATAAACAAAATAAAGGACAAAAATTATATGATTCTATCAATTGATGCAGAAAAAGCATTTGACAAGATACAACATCCATTTATGATTAAAACACTTAATAAAATGGGTATAGAAGGAAAATACCTTAACATAATAAAGGCCATATATGACAAGCCCTCTGCTACACTCATAATAATGGAGAAAAACTGAAGCCCTTTGCTCTACGTTCAGGAACACGATGGGATGTCCCCTATCACCTCTGCTTTTCAACATAGTGTTGGAAGTCCTTGCCAGAGCAATCAGGCAAGAGAAAGAAATAAAAGGCATTCAAATTGGGAATGAAGAAGTTAAATTATCACTCTTTGCAGATGACATGATGCTATATATAGAAAACCCTAAAGACTCACCAAAAAACTATTAGAAACAATCAACGAATACAGTAAAGTTGCCGGCTACAAAATCAACGCACAAAAGTCCATTGCCTTCCTATATACTAACAATGAAATCTCAGAAAAAGAAATACGAAAAACAATCCCTTTTGCAATTGCAGCAAAAAGAATAAAATACCTAGGAATAAACTTAACCAAGGATGTGAAAGACCTATATGCTGAAAACTATAAGACATTTTTGAAAGAAATTGAAGAAGACACAAAGAAATGGAAAGACATTCCGTGCTCATGGATTGGAAGAATCAACATAGTTAAAATGGCCATATTACCCAAAACAATATACAGATTCAATGCAATCCCCATCAAAATCCCAATGGCATATTTTAAAGAAATAGAACAAAAAATCATCAGATTTGTTTGGAACCACAGCAGACCCCGAATAGCCAAAGCAATCTTAAGGAAAAAGAACTATAATGGAGGTATCACACTTCCTGACTTTGGCTTGTACTACAGGGCTACAATCATCAAAACAGCATGGTATTGGCAGAAAAACAGACACATAGACCAATGGAATAGAATTGAGAACCCAGAAATAAAACCACATAAATATGGACAGATAATTTTTGACAAAGAAGCCAAAAACATACAATGGAGCAAAAACAGCCTCTTCAACAAATGGTGCTGGGAGAATTGGATAGCCACGTGCAAAAGAATGAAACTGGACTGCTATTTGTCACCATGTACCAAAGTTAATTCAAAATGGATCAAAGACTTAAGCATAAGACCTGACACAATAAACTGCATAGAAGAAAACATAGGTACTAAACTTATGGACCTTGGGTTCAAAGAGCATTTCATGAACTTGACTCAAAAGGCAATGGAAGTAAAAGCTAAAATAAACGAATGGGACTATATGAAACTTAAAAGCTTCTGCACAGCAAAAGAAACCATTGACAAAATAAAGAGGCCACCAACTGACTGGGAGAAGATTTTTGCAAACAGTGCCTCCGATAAGGGGCTAGTATCCAGAATATACAAGGAACTCATGCAACTCAACAACAAAAAAACAAACAACCCAATTGAAAAATGGGCAGAGGACTTGAAGAGACATTTCTCCAAAGAAGACATACAAATGGCAAATAGACATATGAAAAAATGCTCAACATCACTAATCATCAGAGAAATGCAAATAAAAACCACAATGAGATATCACCTCACCCCAGTCAGAATGGCTATCATCAACAAGACAAATAGTAACAAATGTTGGAGAGGCTGTGGAGAAAAAGGAACCCTCATACACTGTTGGTGGGAATGCAGACTGGTGCAGCCGTTATGGAAGGCAGTGTGGAGGTTCCTCAAAGAATTACGAATAGAATTGCCATATGATCCAGCAATCCCTCTCCTGGGTATCTACCCAAAAAATCTGAAAACATTTAGAGATAAAGACACGTGTGCTCCAATGTTCATTGCAGCTTTGTTTACGGTAGCCAAGACATGGAAACAACCAAAATGTCCTTCGATAGATGAATGGATAAAGAAGTTGTGGTATATATACACAATGGAATACTATTCGGCAGTAAGAAAAGATGATATAGGAACATTTGTGACAACATGGATGGATCTTGAGAGAGTAATGCTGAGCGAAACAAGTCAGACAGAAAAAGCAGAGAACCATGTGATTTCACTGATATGTGGTATATAAACCAAAAACAACAAAAGAACAAGACAAACAAATGAGAAACAGAAACTCATAGACACAGACAATAGTTTAGTGGTTGCCAGAGGGTAAGGGGGGTGGGGGGTGGGAGATGAGGGTAAGGGGGATCGAATATATGGTGATGGAAGGAGAACTGACTCTGGGTGATGAACACACAATGGGATTTATAGATGATGTAATACAGAATTGTACACCTGAAATCTATGTAATTTTACTAACAATTGTCACCCCAATAAATTTAATTAAAAAAAAAAAAAGAAATAAAAGGTATCCAAATTGGTAAGGAGGAAGTAAAACTGTCATTATATGCAGATGATATGATACTATATTTAGAGAACCCTAAAGACTCCACCAAGAAACTATTAGAGCTGATAGATGAATTTAGTAAAGTAGCAGGATATAAAATTAATATTCAGAAATCAGTTGCATTTGTATATACCAATAATAGAACATCAGAAGGAGAAATTAAAAAAGCAATTCCATTTACAATTGCTCCAAAGACTATAAAATACCTGGGAATAAATTTCACCAAAGAAGTAAAAAATCTGTACTCAGAAAATTATAAGACACTGAAGAAAGAAATGAAAGACGATACAAATAGATGGAAACACATACCATGTTCATGGATAGGAAGAATTAATATAGTTAAAATGTCCATACTGCCTAAGGCAATATACATATTCAACGCAATTCCTATCAAACTACCAATGACATTTTTCACAAAAATAGAACATATAATCCTAAAATTTATATGGGATAACAAAAGACCCCAGATATCCTCAACAATCTTGAGAAATAAGAACAAAATGGGAGGTATAACAATACCTGACTTCAAATTATACTACAAGGCTACAGTAATCAAAACAGCATGGTACTGGCATAAAAACAGACCCATAGATCAATGGAACAGAATAGAGAGTCTAGAAATAAATCCATGCCTATATGGCCATTTAATCTATGACAATGGAAGCAAGAATGTACGGTGGGGTAAAGACAGTCTATTCAATAAATGGTGCTGGGAAACTTGGACAGACACATGCAAAAAGATGAAGCTGGATCACCTCCTTACACCACATACAAAAATAAATTCAAAATGGCTTAAAGATTTAAATGTAAGATCTGAAACCATAAAATTCCTAGAAGAAAATATAGGATGAAACTTCACAGACATTACCCGAAGTAAGATTTTTACTGATATATCCCCTCGCCCGAGGGAAGTAAGAGAAAAAATAAACATGTGGGATTACATCAAACTAAAAAGCTTTTTCACAGCAAAGGAAACCATCAATAAAACAAAAAGGAATCCTACTGAATGGGAAAAGATATTTGCCAACGATATATCTGATAAGGGGTTAAATATCACAAATTTATAAAAAAACTCACTCAAATCAACTCCAAAAAAACAAACAACCCAATTAAAAAATGGGCGGAGGACATGAAGAGACATTTTTCTAAAAAGGACATACAGATGGCAAACAAACATATGAAGAAATGTTCAACCTCACTAATCATCAGAGAAATGCAAATAAAAACCACAATGAGATACCACCTCACCCCAGTCAAGATGGCTATCATCAATAAATCAACAAACAACAAGTGCTGGCGTGGATGTGGAGAAAAGGGAATGCTGGTGCACTGTTGGTGGGAATGCAGATTGGTGCAGCCACTATGGAAAACAGTTTGGAGGTATCTCAAAAACCTGAAAATGGAACTACCTTATGATCCAGCAATCCCACTCCTCGGTATCTATCCGGAGAAATCCAAAACTCCAATTCAAAAATCTTTATGCACTCCTATGTTTATTGCAGCACTACACACAATAGCCAAGACCTAGAAACAACCGAAATGCCCATCAGTAGATGACTGGATTAAGAAACTGTGGTACATTTATACAATGGAGTATTACGCAGCCATAAAGAAAAAAGAAATCTTACCATTTGCAACAACATGGATGGATCTAGAGAACATTATGTTAAGTGAAATAAGTCAGAAAGAGAAAGACAAATACCATATGGTCTCACTTATATGCAGAATCTAAAGAAAAGAATAAGTGAATGAACTAATCAGAGACAGTTTTGGAAACATGGAGGAAAAACAGAGGGTTGCTAGAGGGGCGGGGGGGTGGGGATAAGGGGAAGGTGAGAGGTTTTGAAAAATAGTCGGTAACCACAAGATGGTCATGGGGGTTTGAAAATTAATTTGGGGAACTTGCAGAGGGATAGTGGATGGGGGGAGAGGGGTTCACACAGTGTGAGGGATATAAATGATAAACGTCTAAGTTTTGCTTTGTCTTGTGCACCTGAAACTAATAAAAAAAATAAAGAAATACCGTAAACAAAGCTGCAATGAACATTGGAGCACACGTGTCTTTATCTCTAAATGTTTTCAGATTTTTTGGGTAGATACCCAGGAGAGGGATTGCTGGGTCATATGGTAATTATATTCGTAATTCTTTGAGGAACCTCCACACTGCCTTCCATAACGGCTGCACCAGTCTGCATTCCCACCAACAGTGTATGAGGGTTCCTTTTTCTCCACAGCCTCTCCAACATTTGTTATTATTTGTCTTGTTGATGATAGCCATTCTGACTGGGGTGAGGTGATATCTCATTGTGGTTTTTATTTGCATTTCTCTGATGATTAGTGATGTTGAGCATTTTTTCATATGTCTATTTGCCATTTGTATGTCCTCTGGAGAAATGTCTCTTCAAGTCTTCTGCCCATTTTTCAATTGGGTTGTTTGTTTTTTTGTTGTTGAGTTGCATGAGTTCCTTTTATATTCTGGATACTAGCCCATTATCGGAGGCACTGTTTGCAAAAATCTTCTCCCATTCAGTTGGTGGCCTCTTTATTTTGTCAATGGTTTCTTTTGCTGTGCAGAAGCTTTTAAGTTTCACATAGTCCCATTCGTTTATTTTAGCTTTTACTTCCATTGCCTTTGGAGTCAAATTCATAAAATGCTCTTTGAACCCAAGATCCATAAGTTTAGTAACTATGTTTTCTTCTATGCAGTTTATTGTGTCAGGTCTTATGCTTAAGTCTTTCATCCATTTAAATTAACTTTGGTACATGGTGACAAATAGCAGTACAGTTTCATTCTTTTGCACGTGGCTATCCAATTCTCCCAGCACCATTTATTGAAGAGGCTGTCTTTGCTCCATTGTATGTTTTTTGCTTCTTTGTCAAAAATTATCTGTCCATATTTATGTGGTTTTATTTCTGGGTTCTCAATTCTATGCCATTGGTCTATGTGTCTGTTTTTCTGCCAATACCATGCTGTTTTAATTATTGTAGCCCTGTAGTACAAGCCAAAGTCAGGAAGTGTGATACCTCCATTATTGTTCTTTTTCCTTAAGATTGCTTTGGCTATTCGGGGTCTTTTGTGGTTCCAAACAAATCTGATGATTTTTTGTTCTATTTCTTTAAAATATGCCATTGGGATTTTGATGGGGATTGCATTGAATCTGTATATTGCTTTGGGTAATATGGCCATTTTAACTAACGGAATGTCTTTTAATGTAACGGATGTGTTTCCATTTCTTTGCGTCTTCTTCAATTTCTTTCAAAAACGTCTTATAGTTTTCAGCATATAGGTCTGTCACATCCTTGGTTAAGTTTATTCCTAGGTATTTTATGCTTTTTGCTGCAATTGCAAAAGGAATTGTTTTTTGTATTTCTTTTTCTGAGATTTCATTGTTAGTATATAGGAAGGCAATGGACTTTTGTGCGTTGATTTTGTAGCCAGCAACTTTACTGTATTCGTTGATTGTTTCTAATAGCTTTTTGGTGGAGTCTTTAGGGTTTTCTATATATAGCATCATGTCATCTGCAAAGAGTGATAATTTAACTTCTTCATTCCCAATTTGGATGCCTTTTATTTCTTTCTCTTGCCTGATTGCTCTGGCAAGGACTTGCAACACTATGTTGAAAAGCAGAGGTGATAGGGACATCCCTGTCGTGTTCCTGAACGTAGAGCAAAGGGCTTCAGTTTTCTCCATTAATTATGAGATTAGCAGAGGGCTTGTCATATATGGCCTTTATTATGTTAAGGTATTTTCCTTCTATACCCATTTTATTAAGTGTTTTAATCATAAATGGATGTTGTATCTTGTCAAATGCTTTTCTGCATCAATTGATATAATCATATGATTTTTGTCCTTTATTTTGTTTATGTGATGTATCACATTGATGGATTTATGATGTTGAACCATCCTTGTGCCCGGGATGAACCCCACTTGGTCGTGATGAATAATCTTTTAATGCATTGTTGTATTCGATTTGCTAGAATTTTATTTAGGATTTTTGCATCGGTATTCATCAGAGATATTGGTCTGTAGTTTTCTTTTTTGTGCTGTCCTTACCAGGTTTTGGTATCAGGGTAATGTTGGCCTCATAAAATGAGTTAGGGAGTACTGCGTCTTCTTCAATTTTTGGAACAGTTTGAGCAGGATTGGTATTAGATCCTCTTTGAAGGTTTGGTAGAATTCACTAGTGAAGCCATCTGGTTCCGGACTTTTGCTTTTGGAAGGTTTTGGATGACTGATTCAATTTCGTTACTGGTGATCGGTCTGTTTAGATTTTCCAGTTCTTCATGGTTCAGCCTTGGAAGGCTATATGTTTCTAAGAACTTGTCCATTTCTTCTAGGTTGTTGAATTTGGTGGCATATAGTCCTTCATAGTATTCTTGGATGATCCTTTGTATTTCTGTGGTGTCCGTGATAACTTCCCCTTTTACATTTCTGATTTTGTTAATCAGTGTCTTCTCTCTTTTTATCTTAGTAAGTCTAGCCAAGGGTTTGTCAATTTTGTTAATCTTTTCAAAGAACCAGCTCTTTGTCATATTAATTTTTCTATTGTCTTTTTGTTCTCTATTTCATTTAGTTCTGCTCTAATTTTTGTTATTTCCTTTCTTCTGCTGACCTTGGGTTTTACTTGTTCTTCTTTTCTAGTTCTTTAAGGTGTAACATGAGGTTATTTATTTGGGAGTTTTCTTGTTTCTTGAGATAGGCCTGTAATGAGATAAATTTCCCTCTTAAAACTGCTTTGCTGCATCCCAAAAATTTTGGTAGGATGTATTTTCATTGTCATTTGTTTCTATGTATCTTTTGATCTCTCCTCTAATTTCTTCTTTGACCCAGTCCTTCTTTAAAAGTATGTTGTTTAATCTCCATGTATTTGTGTTTTTCCTGCTTTCTTTTTACAGTTGATATCCAATTTCAAAGCCTTGTGATCAGAGAATATGCATGGTATGATTTCAATCTTCTTAAATTTGTTGAGACTGATTTTATGTCCCAATATATGGTCTATCCTTGAGAATGTTCCATGTACACTAGAAAAGAATGTATAGTCTGATGTTTTAGGATGAAGTGCTCTATAAATGTCAATTATGTCCATTTCATCTAATGTGTCATTTAGGGCTACTATTTCGTTATTTATTTTCTGTTTGGATGATCTATCCATAGCTGTCAATGATGTATTTAAGTCCCCTAGTATAATTGTGTTTTGGTCAATTTCTCCCTTTAGTTCTGTTAGTAGTTGCTTGGTGTAGTTTCGTGCTCCCTGATTGGGGGCATAAATATTGATGACTGTTATGTCTTCTTGTTGTACAGTCACCTTCACCATTATGAAATGTCCATCTTTGTCTCTTGTTATCTTTTTCACCTTGAAGTCTGTTTCATCTGATATCATTATGGCTACACCTGATTTTCTCTGGGTACCATTTGCTTGGAGTGTCAATTTCCACCCTTTCACTTTGAGTCTATGCTTGTCCTTGTAGCTGAGATGTGTCTCTTGGAGACAGCATATGGTTGGGTTTAGTTTTTTGATCCAATCTGCTACTCTGTGCCTTTTTATTGGTGAGTTCAGTCCATTTACATTTAGGGTGATTATTGATATGTGAGGATTTCCTGTCATTCTATCTTTAGTTTTCTGGTAAGGCTGTGTCTCCATTGTTTCTTTGCCTTTTTGTTGTTGTCTATTATTTCTGTGTGGTGGTATTCTATGATGTTTCCCTCTTTTTCTTCTTTTATTTCAGTATATATTTCAGTTCTGGATTTATTTTGAGTGGTTACCCTTTAGTTTATGTAAAAGAAACTTTGATAATTAGAGTATTCCATTTTCTTCAGCACGCTTACTTTCTCCATTCCCATATTCTTGTTCAGGCCTTTACTCTCCCTCTTTTTGAGTTGTGGTTGCCACAAATTGTCCCTGTTGATGGTGGTCGAATAGCCTCCTTTAGTATTTCTTGTAGTGCAGGTCGTGTATTAGAAAATTCCCTCAGCTTCTGTATGTCTGGAAAGGTCTTTATTCCTCCTTCATATCTAAAGGATATCTTTGCTGGATATATTATTCTTGGCTCATGATTTCTCTTTTTCAATAGTTTGAATATTTGGTTCCACTCCCTCCTGGCTTGTAGAGTTTCTGCTGAAAAATCTGATGATAATCTAATGGGCTTTCCTTTGTAAGTTACCATCTTCTTTTCCCTGGCTGCCTTGAGGATTCTTTCTTTGTCGTTGATTTTAGACAGCTTCAATACAATGTGCCTTGGAGAAGGCCTGTTGGGATTGAGGTAACTAGGTGTTCTATTTGCTTCTTGGATTCGAGGATCCAGTTCTGTCCACAAATTTGGGAATTTCTCATCGACAATTTGTTTGAATATATTCTCTGTTCCCCTCTCTCTTTCTTCTCCTTCTGGTATGCCCATTATTCTTATATTGCTCTTTCTGATGGAATCACAAAGTTCTTGTAGAGTTCTTTCATTTCTTTTAAGTCTCAAGTCTCTTTCTTCTTCTATCTGTGTCATTTCCAGGTTTCTATCTTCGATGTCACTGATTCTTTCCTCCATCTGGTCAACTCTACTACCTAAGCTGGTTATTTCATTCTTAATTTCTTCTATTGAGTTCTTAATCTCCAGAAATTCTATTTGGTTCTTTTTAAGATTTCAATCTCTTTCGTAAAATGCTCATGCTGTTCTTTGATTGAGTTTCTGAGTTCATTTAACTGCCTATCTGTGTTTTCTTGTATCTCGTTGAGTTTTTCAGAACTGCAATCTTGAATTCTCTGTCATTTAAGTCACATATTTCTGTATCTTTAAGTGCCTTCTCTGGAGATTTTTCACTTTCTTTCTGAGCTATCTTGTTGCCTTGGTTATTCATGGCGATTACTGGTTTACTATTTCTCTTCCTAGACATCTACAGGAGTGACTTCTGCAACAGGTTGATAGGAAGAGGTCTTTCTTTTTTTTTCCAGTACTTGTTGGTAGAATGTTTTATTATTTCTCCAACTGCAATTTATTTTTCTTCTCCCACACGGTAGTGCTATGTTTTCTCTGCACTATTCCAACTTCTCACACAATGGGGGGGATTCCCTGGGAGACGGGCTTCTCCTCTGTTAATAGTTCATCTAGGTCACAGGATGCAGTGTCCCCATGGGTATGTGGAGAGCTTTTGATGTTCCAAAGCTCTTCCAACTCCTGATTCAGAGCCCGTATGTTTCAGCAGTTCTGTTTACTCCTGCAGGCATCCGCCCAGATAGGTGGGGTCAGGGGAGGGGTGAGTTGTGAGAGGTGGCCCAGAGCAATGGCGGCGACCACCACCACAGCCGGTCCTGCTTCCACAGCTCCCTCCCCTTTGCCTGAACTAGTTGGGCTGTGAATTTGTGTCCGCGGTCCACAGTTCTCCAAACAGCAAATTTTCTGTTGTTTTCATCTGACACTGCTATGTTTCACTTCTAGCACCCGGCAGGTGGGGGCGGGGCGAGCTCTGGGAGGGGAGGGAGGGGGCGGCTAGTCTCAGTGCCTAAGGCTCTGTTCTCTGCTCGGCAGTGCGGGCTTAAACCACCGTTTTCAGCCTTTTTCCCTCAGTCTTTTGTCCGAGGTCTCTGCCGTGAGCGTTGGGTTCAGCCGTGTTTTATGCTGCCCCCTTAGCCCTGTGGAGCCCTGGCGGAGCCCTAGCAGTCCCAGTTCTTCCCTCTCCCGTAGCTGTGGTAGTTCCGGGAAGCAGCGAGCTGGGAGCACTGAGGTAAGTCTGCGTCCTGCGCCCGCGCGGCTCCGTCTCCACGCACTTCTCCCTTTCCTCCTCCCTCCACTCGCGCGAATCTCCCACCTGTAGGTGATTTCAGTTGGTAGTGGGCCTCTTCGTCTTGCCTGTCTGCTGTGCAGGGAGTCCTTTGTGGAGTTTTTGTTGTTCAATTCTTTGTAAATTCCAGGGGAGCTTTACAGAGGCTCACCTCATGCCGCCATTTTTCTGGAAATCTCAAGTGGATTATCTTTACTGGACCCAGGTACAAGGAGAGGCTCCAGCTCAGGACTACCCCCAGCACCACGCCAGAGCACATTCTCCTGGAGTGCTGCACCCTGAGCTGTGCTGCTATGTAGCTTGAGGGTTGTGCCTGTTTGCCTCCTTGTCTGGCAGGCATGGATCTGTTTCTCATTGTCTTCACCGCATGTTCTCTCCTTGGTATATGTTGCAATTGTTGACTTGTAGAGCATCAAAAAGGAACAAAACAAATCTCCAAGCAGCAGAATTTGTCCAGAGCCAAGGGCAACAGAGTTTGAGCTGAACTTTACTCAAAGCCGGGCAAGAAGACAGAGGCTTACAAAAATGCCTTTTGTTTGAAGCAAAGGCTGAGGCTAAGACAGTTATCCAGAAGTTCTTGTGCACGAAAGTGCTCTGATCCCAGTCTGCACAACGCCAGCTGGCCAAGGCAGACTGGCTCTTGGCGGCTGTGCCTCAGAGAACCAAAGAAACAACCTGCCTTGCCTCTGCATTTGAGTGTCTCTAGCCTCATGGAACTTGAAAATTTCTACCAGATACTCTCACCCATGGCAACAGATCTATGCCTGGATCTTAAATTGTGCTCACAATCCAGGCACACTGTTTCAATTAATTCAGTGACACGTTCTGTTATTTTTCTAACTGCAGCAGCCATAGTCTCAACTGCCCAAAGATGCCATACCTGTCAGTAAGACTTCAGATTTAAGAAGTCTAGGCTTCCCCGTGTCTCAGGCCTAGTAACCAGCACCCAGATCAAGAAGCAGAATGACTAGTACTACAGAAGCCCCTGTGAACCCCCATGCTCTGTGCTGCCAAGAGCAGCCACTGTCCTGACTTCCAACAGCATAGATGAGTCCACTATAGATCATTCAGATCACAATTACCTTATTATTATATGTCAGTAAGTTACTGAAGTTACGCATCTTACTCCCTGCCCCCATTACCTTCATTCATTTATCCATTTATAGGCAGCAGAGGTAAGAATCCAACTGCCAGGTTTTGATTCCTGGCTCTACCATTAGCTGTCCTCATGACACTTCTGTTGTCTCATCTTTATTCCTTCCATTCTTCCTTTTTTTCTTTCACTCATTCTCTTTTGTTGTTTTCCTCAGCAGTGTCTCCTGGAAACAGCCTCTGGCACCTCCATCCCTTGGCAGCCACCTGCACAACCAGTGTCCAGAAGGGCAGGTCCCTGGCAGCTGAGCTCTTGCTCTGTTCTCATACACATCCAAAGAAGAGATCACAGAAGGCAGACGCCCACCCAGTTGGCAGGCACAACATAAGGCCTGCAGCTTCCACCCCACTTCTTTTGGGTGATCACCTCTCACAACCTCTAGTTCTAAGGGGGCGGGCCCCTGACTCCAGGTTTTCCCTCATTGCACCCCTATCCTGATCCCCACTTGTGCTTCCCCTGATCTAATTGGCACTGTCATCACCCCATATTTCATGGGTATTTCCTCCCTTAGCCCACCCTTTAATCAGTTTCCAGATCCTTTCATGTATGTCACATTTAAATTTCTTAAACCAACCCCTTTCTCTTAACTCATTTCTACTGCCTAATTCATTCCAGTATTTTTCTTCTGCCTAAGTGAATCCTGCCTCCAGTCGAAGTCCTCACCAGTGCATTTCCAAGGTGTGGAGCAGAGCAGTCAAGGTCTTCTAAGGGCCTTTCTTACTTCCCAGCCCCACCCCACCCCAGCCTCACTCCCTGAATGTCCCAGGTTCCCTCCTGCCTTGCTGCCTCAGGTCACACCTGAGATGTATGGCCTGAAACTCCCATGCTCCTCACCCTTCTGGGCCCGGCCTTCTTCTCCCTGGCCCTCAAGCCTATGTCCACAAAGCAAGTCCTCCTGCCATGGGCCATGTGTTCAGTGATGGGAGTGCAGTCATGCACAATGTGTCCTGCTGCCTTTGCTCCTAGAAACCCCATGGTCTGTACATAACAGTGCAGATGATTAGGCAGTGCCCATATTCCCAGCCTTTCTTGACTCTTCTGCATATATTGGGCTATTACAATACCATGTCAGGCACAGGTGGAGACAGAGGGACTCATGAAAGTGCAAGGAATGGTCCGTAGCAACTGGAGTTCATGGCCCAGTGTCATGGTTTCACCCACTGAGGCTGGAGCAATGGTGTCAGGTGGCTCCATGAGCACAGCTGTCTCCTTGGTCCAAAGCATCCTGCACCAAAGAAGCACAAGCCACCACAGCCTCTGTTAAGAAAGGTTCTTGTACTCTGGACATGTCAGTGGAAATCAGACGAAATCATCTTTCCTGATCAGGAAAGCCAATCAGGCTGTGGCTGGATTGGCTGGAAGCTCATGGCAGAACATTGCAGTGGTTTGTCCCCTGCAGCTTTAATACAGGTTACCCAGCAGCCTTTGCCCCTTCCTCTCCCATCAGCCTGTGAAGCATCAGCCTTCAAAAAGTGAGCTCTGGGCAGGAGGCTCTGCAGCCCCTGCCACACACAAATGTTGCTTCACATAGAACAAAAAAGAGATTGTGAGTCTTTCTGATTACCAGGAGAAGAAAGAAAAAATCAAAGAAAACATAGACCATTTAGTGAAATATAGAAAACACAAATAACCATCCAAAGAAACACAAAATAGAGAATGAGAGGATGGAAGTATGAGCAAGTATATCTGTTAAAATAATATATGTAAATGATATACATTCGATTGTGGTAAAAAATTACTATACGTGACTACAAATGAGGATGTTCAGTGAAGCATCTCAGCAAGGCTGGGGGAAAGACAGGGAAGAAATAAAAACAAAGCAAGAGCTTCCATATTAATATCACAAAACTAGTTGAATTTAAAGTTTTAAAATGAATTAAAGTTACATTAAAACATACTATAATAATGAAGCATATTATCCAGAAAAAAAATTTTGACTATCCTAATCCTTTATGTGTCAAACATACCATTAAATAGCAAGCAAAAATGGCTACAATAGAAGACTAGGACACCTCCTTATAGATGCTCTCACTATCAAAAATAACTTCCCTCCCTCACAGCAAGGGAGACCATCAACCAAATGACAAAATAACGTAGTGAATTGATAAAGTATTTGCAAATCATATACCTGATAAGGTGTTAATATCCCAAATACATAAAGAACTCAAACCAAAAATCCAAGTGAAAACTGGGCAGAGGCTCTAAATAGACCTTTCTCCAAAAAAGACATACAAATGGCCAACATGTACACATAAAGATGCTCAACCTCACTAATCATTATGGCAATGTAAATCAAAACCACAATGAGATATCACCTCAAACCTATTAGATTGGCCATTTTCAAAATGAGGCAAGGATGTGGAGAAAAGGAAACTGTTGGTGGGAATGTGAATTGGTGTAGCCACTGCAGAAAACAGTATGAAGTTTCCTGAAAAAACTAAAAGTAAACTACCATATGATTCAGCAACTCCACTTCTGGGTATTTATCCAAAGAAAATGGAAACACTAACTTGAAAAGATATATGCACCCTGATGTTCTTTGCAGCATTATTTACAATAGCCAAAAAATGGACTACACATTCTTCTCTAGTGCACATGGAACAGTCCCAAGGAAAGACCAATGTTGGGAAACAAAACTAGCCTCAGCACATTTAAGAAGTTTGAAATAATACCAAGCATATTTTCTGACCACAATGCTTTGCAATTGGAGATCAACTGCAAAAAGAAAGCAGGAAAAACCAAAAATATGTGGAGACTGAACAACATTCTACAAAAGAATGACTGGGTCAAAGAAGAAATAAAAGGAGGGATCAAAAGATATACAGAAACAAGTGAGAATGAAAACACATGCTATCAAAATTGTTGGGATGCTGCACAAGCAGTATTAAGAGGGAAATTTATATCATTACAGACCTATTTCAAGAAACAAGAAAAATCCCAAATAAGAAACCTAACATTATATCAGAGAATTAGAAAAAAAATAATAGATGAAACCCAAAGTCAGCAGAAGAAAGAAAATACTAAAAACTAGAGCAGAAGCATATGAAATAGACAATAAAATAAATTAATGCAACAAAGACCTGGTTCTTTGAAAAGATTAATAAAATTGACAAACCCTTAACTAGACTCACTAAGGAAAAGAGAGAAAAAAAGCAAATTAAGAAAATCAGAAATGAAAAAGAAGTTACCAAAGATACCACACAAATAAAAAGGATCATACAAAAACACTATGAAGGACTATGTGCCACCAAATTCTATAACCTAGAGGAAACTGACAACTACTTAGAAATATATAACCTTCCTTGACTGAAATCTAAGTAAACAAATCAACAATAAGGAAATTGAAACAATCATCAAAAACCTTCCCAAAAGCAAAAGTCCAGGACCAGATGGCTTTACTAGTGAATTCTGCCAAATATTCAAAGAAGATTTAATACCTGTCCTCCTCAAACTCTTTCAAAAATTTGAAAAAGAGACAATACTTCCTAACTCATTTGATGAGGCCAACATTACCCTGATATCAAAACCTGGTAAGGATAACAGAATAAAGAAAACTACAGACCTATATCTCTAATAAATACAGAAGTAAAAATCCTCAACAAAATACTAGCAAATCAAATATAACTGTACATGCAAACAAATTATACATCATTATCAAGTGGGGTATATTCCAGAGGAACAAGGATGGTTCAACATATGCAAATCAATCAATGTGATACACACATAAACAAAATAAAGAATAAAAATTATTTGATCATATCAATAGATGCAGAAAAGGCATTTTACAAGACATAACATTCATTTATGATTAAAATACTTAATAAGATGGATATACAAGGAAAGTACCTCAACATAATAAAGGCCATATATGACAAACCCTCAGCTAATATCATACTAAGAGCTAAAAGACTGAATGATTTTCCTCTAAGATTAGGAACAAGGCAGGGATGCTCCCTATCACCACTGTTATTCAATATAGTATTGAAAGTCCTTGCTAAAGCAATCAGGCAAGAGAAACAAATAAAAGGTATCCAAATTGGGAATGAAGAAGTTAAATTTTCACCCTTTGCAGATGACATGATTCTTTATAAGAAAACCCTAAAGACTCCACAAAAAAACTATTAGAAACAATAAACAAATACAGTAAAGTTGCAGGATACAAAATCAATGTACATAAATCCATTGCATTCCTAGGATTTCCAGTCAAGATGGCAGAGTAGATAAATGCTATGCTCACCTCCTCTCAGTACCACATCAATTGCAACTTCAGAACAACTATCATTGAGAATCCCCTAAAGACTAGCTGAACCAAACCCCGACAACTACATACATACAGAAGCCAGCTTGAGACTGGTAGGAGGGGCAGAGACACAGAACAAGCTGGTCCCACAACTGCCTGCAACCATTAAAACTCAGGACAATTATCTCAGCTGTGGAGGTACCCCCCAGAGGAGCGAGGAGTTCCAGCCTCATACTAGGCTCCCAAACCCAGGGTTCCAGTGCCAGAAGAGAAATCTCCATAACCTCTGGTGGTGAAAACCAGCAGAAATTGTGGATGAGTGAGACAGAAAGTAGCTGAGTCCCAGGTGCTGCTCTTAAAGTGAGCATGCACGGACTTACTAACTGATGGACTTACCTACTCTGAGCTACAGCACTGGGGCAATGGCACAAAAAGTGCCACGGACATACAGGGAGGAATTGAATTGTCTGGCTTCAAGGCAAGGGCTAGAGGAGCAGCTTTCTCGCAGATGGACGAGCTCGTGGAAGCCATTGTTTCTTTGTTAAGCCCTCCCCCTCCCTGTGGACAGGTGTATGCTGATGCCATATCTGGGTATCCATCAAACTGGCTTTTGTCTGCCCTGTCCTGGTGATTCCCAGAGACCCTGCCCCACCAAATTATTGGGCACACCCAAGCTACTCCACTGGCTTTTCCATACAAATGGCCTGTCTTAGCTCATGCTGCAGACTTTCCTAAACCCTCTCAAAGGTTCACAAAACTCAAATAAGCAGCATCTGGCTTCTGTATGTCTCATATCTCAGTCTAGCGCCCTAAGTCTTGCAGTAGCAACAGCCAGCCTCAGTTTGTAGACGGGCCTCTCAAGGTACCTTGAACTCCAGAGCAGGAGATGCCCATCTGTGGTTCACTTCGTGGCTCATACCAGGTTGCCCCAGGCACAGCACAGGCTGTGGCTAAAATTGGTCTGCAGCAGATCTCCTTCCAGGAGGCCCAAGTGCTGGCATACCTGGTGGCAATCTTCAGACAAAGCCGGAGTATCACCCAGCTGCCTCCAAGGATGGCACATTCAAAGAGCAGATTGGGCAGTGATCAGAGCACACTAAAGCACACCCAGCTCTGTACGGTCAACACTTGCATCACAATTCCTCCTTATAGTCACAGCCAGTCTTCACAACCAATCATCCTGAGGGTCAATGCCTATAATTGAAGTGGAAAGAGCAACCAAGACTCAGCTAAAACAGGAGGACACGAGAGACATCATCAAAATGGCGGCATGAGGTGAGCCTCTGTAAAGCTCCCCTGGAATTTGCAACTAATCGAACAACAATAACTCCACAAAGGACTCCCTGAACAGCAGAGAGGCAAGACGAAGAGGACCACTACAGAATTCACCTAAAGGTGGGCAAATCACTCATGCGGGGGAGGAGGGAAGAGGGAGAAGTGCAGAGACGGAGCCCCGAGGGCAGAGGACGCAGACTTAGCTCACTGCTCCAAGCTCGCAGCATCCTGGAACTACCGCAACTGCCAGAGAGGGAAGAACTCACACTGCTAGGGCTACGCTTATAGCCCACAGGGCTGAGGGGGCAGCATATAACACAGCTGAACCCAACACTCACGTCAGAGACCTCGGAGAAAAGACTGCGGGAAGAAGGCTGAAAACGGTGGTTTAAGCCCTCACTGCCAAGCAGAGAATGGAAGCCTTAGTCACTGAGACTAGCCACCCCCTCCCTACCCTCCCAGAGCTTGCCCCGCCCCCACCTGCCCGGTGCTAGAAGCCGAACAGCAGCAGTGTCAGATCAAAAGAACAGAATATTTGCTCTTCTGAGAACTATGGAACGCAGACACAGATTCGCAGCCCAACTAGTTCTGGCAAAGGGGAAGGAGCTGTGGAAGCAGGATTGGCTGTGGTGGTGGTCGCTGCCATTGCTCTGAGCCACCTCTCACAACTCACCCCGCCCTGGTCCCACATATCTGGGTAGATCCCTGCAGGAGTAAACAGAACTGCTGAAACATACGGGCTCTGATTCTGGTGAAGGAAGAGCTTTGGAACTTCAAAAGTTTTCCGCATACCCAGTGGGACACTGTGCCCTGTGACCTAGGCTATTAACAGAGGAGAAGCCCATCTCCCAGGGAATCCCCCCATTGTGTGAGAAGCCGGAATAGTACAGAGAAACCAGTACTACCGTGTGAGAGAGAAAAAAAGGCTGCAGTCGGACAAAAATAAAACATTCTACCAACAAGTACTGGAAAACAAAAGAAAGACCTCTTCCTATTAACCTGTTGCAGAAGCCAATCCTGCAGATGTCTAGGAGCAGAAATAGTAAACCAGTAATTGCCATGAATAACCAAGGCAACGAGACAGCTCAGAAAGAAAGTGAAAAGTCTCCAAAAAAGGCACTTAAAGATATGCAAATATGTGACTTAAATGGCAGAGAATTCAAAATTGCAGTTCTGAAAACACTCAATGAGATGCAAGAAAACACAGATAGGCAGTTGAATGAACTCAGACACACAATCAAAGAACAGCATCAGCATTTTACGAAAGAGATTGAAATTTAGAAAAAGAACCAAATAGAATTACTGGACATTAAGAACTCAATAGAAGAAATTAACAATTAATAACCTGCTTAGGTAGTAGAGTTGACCAGATGGAGGAAAGAATCAGTGAGATCGAAAATAGAAACCTGGAAATTACACAGATGGAAGAAGAAACAGACTTGAGACTTCAAAGCAATGAAAGAACTCTACAAGAACTTTCTGACTCCACCGAAAAAAGCAATATAAGAATAATGGGCATAGCAGAAGGAGAAGAAAGAGAGAAGGGAACAGAGAATATATTCAAACAAATTGTTGATGAGAACTTCCCAAACTTGTGGACAGAACTGGACCCTCGCATCCAAGAAGCAGATAGAACACCTAATTACCTGAACCCCAACAGGCCTGCTCCAAGGCACATTGTATTGAAGCTGTCTAAAATCAACGACAAAGAAAGAATCCTCAAGGCTGCCAGGGAAAAG
This sequence comes from Rhinolophus sinicus, assembly GCF_036562045.2. Taxonomy (NCBI): domain Eukaryota; kingdom Metazoa; phylum Chordata; class Mammalia; order Chiroptera; family Rhinolophidae; genus Rhinolophus; species Rhinolophus sinicus. The sequence continues at coordinate 66,053,765 of NC_133757.1, forward strand.
AAGACCATAACCTGCAAAGGAAAGCCCATTAGATTATCATCAGATTTTTCAGCAGAAACCTTACAAGCCAGGAAGGAATGGAAACAAATATTCAAACTATTGAAAGAGAGAAATTATGAGCCAAGAATAAGATATCCAGCAAAGATATACTTTACATATGAAGGAGGAATGAAGACCTCGCCAGACATACAGAAGCTGAGGGAGTTTTCTAATACACGACATGCACTACAAGAAATACTAAAGGAGGCTATTCAACCACCATCAACAGGGACAATTTGTGGCAACCAAAACATAAAAGGGAGGAGAGTAAAGGCCTGAACTGGAAAATGAGAATGGAGAAAGTAAGTGTGCTGAAGAAAATGGAATACTCTAAATATCAAACTTTCTTTTACATAAACATAAGAATAACTACTCAAAAAAAATCCAGAACTGAAATATGTACTGTAATAAAAGAAGAAACAGAGGGAAACATCATAGAATACCACCACACAGAAATAACAGACAAGAACAAAAAGGCAAAGAAACAATGGAGACACAGCCTTACCAGAAAACTGCAGATAGAATGAAAGGAAATCCTCACATATCAATAATCTCCCTAAATGTAAATGGACTGAACTCACCAATAAAAAGGCACAGAGTAGCAGATTAGATAAAAAAACTAAAGCCAACCATATGCTGTCTCCAAGAGACACATCTCAGCTACAAGGACAAGCATAGACTCAAAGTGAAAGGGTGGAAATTGACACTCCAAGCAAATGGTACCCAGAGAAAATCAGGTGTAGCCATAATGATATCAGATGAAACAGACTTCAGGGTGAAAAAGATAACAAGAGACAAAGATGGACATTTCATAATGGTGAAGGGGACTGTACAACAAGAAGACATAACAGTCATCAATATTTATGCCCCCAATCAGGGAGCACCGAAATATACCAAGCAACTACTAACAGAACTAAAGGGAGAAATTGACCAAAACACAATTATACTAGGGGACTTAAATACATCATTGACAGCTATGGATAGATCATCCAAACAGAAAATAAATAACGAAATAGCAGCCCTAAATGACACATTAGATGAAATGGACATAATTGACATATATACAGCACTTCATCCTAAAACATCAGACTGTACGTTCTTTTCTAGTGTACATGCAACATACTCAAGGATAGACCATATACTGGGAAATAAAATCAGCCTCAGCAAATTTAAAAAGAATGAAATCATACCAAGCATATTCTCTGATCACAAGGCTTTGAAATTGGATATCAACTGCAAAAAGAAAGCAGGAAAACACTCAAATACGTGGAGATTAAACAACATACTTTTTATGAAGGACCGGGTCAAAGAAGAAATTAGAGGAGAGATCAAAAGATACATAGAAACATATGACAATGAAAATACATCCAACCAAAATTTTTGGGATGCAGCGAAAGCAGTTTTAAGAGGGAAATTTATATCATTACAGGTCTATCTCAAGAAGCAAGAAAACTCTCAAATAAATAACCTCATGTTACACCTTAAAGAACTAGAAAAAGAAGAACAAGTGAAACCCAAGGTCAGCAGAAGAAAGGAAATAACAAAAATCAGAGCAGAACTAAATGAAATAGAGAACAAAAAGACAATAGAAAAAATTAATGTGACAAAGAGTTGGTTCTTTGAAAAGATTAACAAAATTGACAAACCTTTGGCTAGACTCACTAAGACAAAAAGAGAGAAGACACTAATTAACAAAATCAGAAAGAAAAAGGGGAAGTTATCACAGACACCACAGAAATACAAAGGAATATCAAAGAATACCATGAAGGACTATATGCCTCCAAATTCAATAACCTGGAAGAAATGGACAAGTTCTTAGAAACATAACTTTCCAAGGCTGAACCATGAAGAACTGGAAAATCTAAACAGACCGATCACCAGTAACGAAATTGAATCAGTCATCCAAAACCTTCCCAAAAGCAAAAGTCCGGGACCAGATGGCTTCACTAGTGAATTCTACCAAACCTTCAAAGAGGATCTAATACCAATCCTTCTCAAAGTCTTCCAAAAAATTGAAGAAGAGACAGTACTCCCTAACTCATTTTATGAGGCCAACATTACTCTGATACCAAAACCTGGTAAGGACAGCACAAAAAAAGAAAAATACAGAACAATATCACTGATGAACACAGATGCAAAAATCCTAAAGAAAATTCTAGCAAACCGAATACAACAATGCATTAAAAAGATTATTCATCACGACCAAGTGGGGTTCATCCCTGGGGCACAAGGATGGTTCAACATCTGCAAATCCATTAATGTGATACATCACATAAACAAAATAAAGGACAAAAATCATATGATTATATTAATTGATGAAGAAAAAGCATTTGACAAGATACAACATCCATTTATGATTAAAACACTTAATAAAATAGGTATACAAGGAAAATACCTTAACATAATAAAGGCCACATATGACAAGCCCTCAGCTAATCTCACAATTAATGGTGAAAAACTGAAGCCCTTTGCTCTACATTCAGGAACATGACACGGCTGTCCCTTATCACCTTTGCTTTTCAACATAGTGTTGGAAGTCCTTGCCAGAGCAATCAGGCAAGAGAAAGAAATAAAAGGCATCCAAATTGGGAATGAAGAAGTTAAATTATCACTCTTTGCAGATGACATGACTCTATATATAGAAAACCCTAAAGACTCCACCAAAAAGCTGTTAGAAACAATCAACGAATACAGTAAAGTTGCTGGCTACAAAATAAATGTACAAAATTCCGTTGCCTTCCTATATACTAACAATGAAATCTCAGAAAAAGAAATACAAAAAACAATTCCTTTTGCAATTGCAGCAATAAGAATAAAATACCTAGGAATAAACTTAACCAAGGATGTGAAGGACCTATATGCTGTAAACTATAAGACATTTTTGAAAGAAATTGAAGAGGACACAAAGAAAGGGAAAGACATTCCATGCTCATGGATTGGAAGAATCAACATAGTTAAAATGGCCATATTACCCAAAGCAATATGCAGATTTAATGCAATCCCCATCAAAATCCCAATGGTAATTTTTAAAGAAATAGAAAAAAATTATCAGATATGTTTGGAACCACAAAAGACCCCGAATAGCAAAAGCAATATTAAGAAAAAAGAACAATACTGGAGGTATCACACTCCCTGACTTTAGCTGGAAACAGGGCTACAATAATCAAAACAGCATGGTATTGGCAGAAAAACAGACACATAGACCAATGGAATATAATTCAGAACCCAGAAATAAAACCACATAAATATGGACAGATAATGTTTGACAAAGACTCTAAAAACATACAATGAAGGAAAGACAGCCTCTTCAATAAATGGTGCTGGGAAAATTGGATAGCCACATGGAAAAGAATGAAACTGCACTACTATCTGTCACCATGTACCAAAAGTAATTCAAAATGGATCAAAAACTTAAGCATAAGACCTGACACAATAAACTGCATAGAAGAAAACATAGGTACTAAACTTATGGACCTTGGTTGCAAAGAGCATTTTATGAATTTGACTCCAGAGGCAATGGAATTAAAAGCTAAAATAAACGAATGGGATTATATGAAACTTAAAAGCTTCTGCATAGCAAAGTAAACCATCAACAAAATAAAGAGGCAAGAAACTGAATGGGAGAAGATTTTTGCAAACAGTGCCTCCGATAAGGGGCTAATATCCAAAATGTACAAGGAACTCATGAATCACAACAATAGCAAAAACAAACAACCCAATTGAATAATTGGCAGAGGACCTGAGGAGACATTTCTCCAAGGAGGACATACAAATGGCAAATAGACATATGAAAAAATGCTCAACATCACTAATCATCAAAGAAATGCAAATAAAAAACAAAATGAGATATCACCTCACCCCAGTCAGAATGGCTATCATCAACAAGACAAATAGTAACAAGTGTTGGAGAGGCTGTGGAGAAAAAGGAACCCTCGTACACTGTTGGTGGGAATGCAGACTGGTGCAGCCGTTATGGAAGGCAGTGTGGAGGTTCCTCAAAGAATTATGAATAGAATTGCCATATGACCCAGCGATCCCTCTCCTGGGTATCTACCCAAAGAATCTGACAACATTTAGAGATAAAGACACGTGTGCTCCAATGTTCATTGCAGCTTTGTTTACTGTGGCCAAGACATGGAAACAACCAAAATGTCCTTCGATAGATGAATGGATAAAGAAGTTGTGGTATATATACACAATGGAATACTATTCAGCAGTAAGAAAAGATGATATAGGAACATTTGTGACAACATGGATGGATCTTGAGAGTAATGCTGAGCGAAACAAGTCAGACAGAAAAAGCAGAGAACCATGTGATTTCACTGATATGTGGTATATAAACCAAAAACAACAAAAGAACAAGACAAACAAATGAGAAACAGAAACTCATAGACACAGACAATAGTTTAGTGGTTGCCAGAGGGTAACGGGGGCGGGGGGTGGGGGGTGGGAGATGAGGGTAAGGGGGATCGAATATATGGTGATGGAAGGAGAACTGACTCTGGGTGGTGAACACACAATGGGATTTATAGATGATGTAATACAGAATTGTACACCTGAAATCTATGTAATTTTACTAACAATTGTCACCCCAATAAATTTAATTTAAAAAAAATAAAATAAATAAAATAAATTAAATAAATAAATAAATAAATAAATAAATAAATAAACAAATATTTTTTAAAAAAGAGTTCCTATTATGCCAACAGCTGGTGTAGCCATAGTTTCCATTTTTGCCAAGTTGAGGGATTTAAAATTTCAAGTTGTGGTTTTAATTTGTATTTTCGTAATAGTTAATAAAGTTGAGCATTTTTACATGTGTTCGATGGTTTTTAATATTTCTCTTTGTACAAAATATATCTTCAGGTTTTCTATTGAACTCTTTGTCTTCTCCTTGGATTGCAGATTTATTTATGTATACTAAATATTAATCCTTTGTGGTTATACCTATTGGGAATATCTTTTCTCTATTTGCAGCTTTCCTACTCATTTTCTGTGTAGTACCTTTTGATGAACATAAGTTCTTAATTTCAATGTGGTTGAATTTATTTATTTATTTATTTATTTATTTATTTATTTATTTATTTATTTATTTTTCTATTAGTTTCAGGTGCACAAGACAAAGCAAAACTTAGACGTTTATTATTTATATCCCTCACACTGTGTGAACCCCCATTCCCCCATCCGCTATCCCTCTGTACGTTCCCCAAATTAATTTTCAAACCCCGTGGTCATCTTGTGGTTACCGACTATTTTCTAAACCTCTCACCTTCCCCTTATCCCCACCCCCCTACCCCTCTAGCAACTCTCAGTTTTTCCTCCATGTTTCCAAAACTGTCTCTGATTAGTTCATTCACTTATTCTTTTCTTTAGATTCCGCATATAAGTGAGATCATATGGTATTTGTCTTTCTCTGTCTGACTTATTTCACTTAACATAATGTTCTCTAGGTCCATCCATATTGTTTTAAATGGTAAGATTTCTTTCTTCTTTATGGCTGCGTAATACTCCATTGTATAAATGTACCACAGTTTCTTAATCCAGTCATCTACCGATGGGCATTTCGGTTGTTTCCAGGTCTTGGCTAAGTGTATAGTGCCACCTCAAGATGGCTATCATCAATAAATCAACAAACAACAAGTGCTGGCGTGGATGTGGAGAAAAGGGAACACTGGTGCACTGTTGGTGGGAATGCAGATTGGTGCAGCCACTATGGAAAACAGTTTGGAGGTATTTCAAAAATCTGAAAATGGAACTACCTTATGATCCAGCAATCCCACTCCTAGGTATCTATCCGGAGAAATCCAAAACTCCAATTCAAAAATCTTTATGCACGCCTATGTTTATTGCAGCACTATACACAATAGCCAAGACCTGGTTGAATTTATTAATGTTTCTATTTCTAGTGTGTGCTTTTTGTGTCTTGTCTAAGAAATTTTGCAAATCCTAGAAGACATAAAGATACTTTCCTACATATGTTCTTCAAAAACTTTTTAAATCTTGCCTTTCACATTCATGTTACATACCAATTACTATGAGTCAAATACAGTTATAAGCATTTGTATATATTAACTGGCTTACTTCTCTAACAACCATATAAGTTGTGATCAAACAGAACCCTTTGGGGAAGAGCCAGAAGTTGCATGGTGCCAGATCCGGTGAATAAGGTGGATGAGGACACACTGTACTGTTTTTACTTGACAGAAATTACCATATACCAGAAGCAATGTGTGACACAGAGCACTGGTACGATGGAGGATGATTTATGGCACACTTTAAAACATACCATCTCTCAACCGTAGCTCACACCTGACTGACTGTACAGAACAAATTGAAACTTGTCACACACTGTTACTAAGGTTCGACACGCTGCTTCCCATATTGAAGATCCCTGCTTTTCCGTTGGATGGCACTTGGCAGCAGCATTCACCATATTTTCTGATCAAAACAGAAAGGTTCTGTGTCACACATCGCTTCTGGTACGGCAATTTCTGTCAAATAACATTACAGTGTGTCCTCATCCACCTTGTTCACCGGATTTGGCACTGTGCAAATTCTGGCTCTTCCCCAAAGTCAAAACGATTCAGGACATAGAGGCAGCCATGACAGCACAACTAAAGATACTCAAGAAAGAGGACTTCCAGAACTGCTTCAGAAAGTGGCAAGAATGATGGAATAAGTATGTCCAAAGTGAGGGGGAGTATTTTGAGGGGGATTAATGGCAATGTGTCTTTTACTATATATTTTTTTTAATTTAGACATTCACCATATTTCGTGATCATACCTCATATCAGGTAGATAATATCATTATTATCCCATTATCTCATTTTACAGATAAGGGGACTGAGGCATTAAGAGGTTAAGTAACTTGAACATTGTCATATAACTAAAAATGGTGGACAGGGAATTTAAACCTGGATTCATGCAGTTAAACACTATGTGGGTAAATTTCAAGTTTATTATTTTTATAATAATTTCTAATGCTATTTTTGTTGTACAGAAATACAAATGACCTTTGAATACGAATTTTATATCCCATATCCTTGCTGAGCTCTCATAATTCTCATAATTTCATTGTATATTCTGTGGGATTTAATGTATAGACAATAATATATCTGCAAATAATCATATTACAGTTCTTCCATTCCAAATTTTATTCCTCTTAACTGTCAAGTTTTACTGAGAACCTCTCAAGGTTTTTATGTAGGATTAGAAATTTTGATTTCTTGAGTATTCAGTCTAACTGCTTATAAATTTAACTGGGCCTGGTGTTTTCCTTAAGGATAGATTTTTTTAAAAAAACTAAGAGTTCATGTTTTTCGTGAACATATGTTGATTCAGGTTTACTGTTTCTTCTTGCGTCAGTTTTGGTAATTTATATTTTCTGTAAATATTTCCACTTCACGTGATTTCAGATATATTATTGTAACATTGTACATTATATTCTATTTTAGTGTATTTTAAATCTTGGTTCTATTTGTGATTGTGTCGTTTTTCATTCCTGGCATTGGTTTGTTTTGTAATGCCGTCTCTCTCTTATTGTTCTACCTTACCAGAGCTTTGTCATTTTTTTTAACTTTCCAAAAGAACAAATTTAATATTGTTTATCTGATCTTTGTTTTTCACTCCATTAATTTATCCTCTTATCTTTAGTGTTTCTTTTCTTCTATTGGTTAAAAAGTCTGTGTTTTCACCCTTTTCTTTTCATTTTAATATAAACATTTAAAGCTATAAATTTCCCTCTAAATATTAGTTTAGTTGTAACATGCAAGTTTTGATATATACTATCTTATTTCTTTTCAGCCCTAAAGAATTTCCATTATGATTTTCTTCTTTGTCCCATGAGTTATTTAGAAGTATGTTTTTAAACTACCAAACAGACATAATTTTATTAAATATCTTTTGGGTTTTTATTTAACTACATTGTGGATTCAGATTATGGTCTGTATAATAATGATTTATTAGGTGAACCCAGGTTTAACATATTGTATTCTCCCGAAAATTGAATATTTTATCAATAGTCATCCTCTTTTTCTCTGGTAATGCGCTTTTTATTTAAAATATTTTTCTGATACTACTGCAACCAAATGAGCTCTCTTTTAGTTAGTATATGCCTGGTATATTTTTCCTTCCTTCTCTTTCAAAATTCCAGTGTCCCTATGTTTTAGGTGGGGGTCTACATTTTGTTTTATCCAGTCTCATATGTGTTTTGTTTCAAAATCAAGAAAAGATACTATTTACATTTATTGTGATCATAGGTATAGTTACTTATTTCTATTATATTATTTTTGTGCTTTTTGTCTGTTCTTCCTTTTTCTTTTCCTTTAATTTGTATTCCTTCTTTTGGACTAGTGGAGGGTTTAGGTTTTTTTTATTTATTTATCAGTTCATTTTTCCATATACTAATTTGGGAGTTTTGTACTTTATTTCTATACGTCCAAATGTCTATTCTTTAAATTTTTACAGACATCTTTAACAAAAAACTGTTTAGAGTATATCAGTACTTTTGTTGTTCTCCTAAATCACTAAAGAATCTTAGAAAGTTATAAATCTAGTCACTCCTTTCCCAGACTATTTGCTCTTGTTCCACAGTATTTTAGTTTTAATTTATTCTTTTAAACACTGCAAATTGGACATTATTAATAGAGTTTACATTTATTTACATTTTTACTATTTTTGTTGTTGTTCTTCATTTCTTCTTGTGTCACAGGCCTTCCTTATGAGATAATTTTCCTTCTTTCTAAAGTGTGTCTTATAGAAGTTTATTTAGTGGTGTTCCACTGGTTTTGCTTTCATTCTTGAAAACTAACTCCACTGAATATACAATTTCATCTCAGTCTTTTGATTTTAGTGCCTAATATTTTTCACTGAGACATTATCCTATAACTGTTAAGACCATGAGTCTAAGGCCATTCTACCTGAATCTGAATTTTGACTCTGCTTTAGGTCCCCTTTTTTATAAAATGGGCCTAAGAGTAATGAAGCTTACCTCTTAAATGAGTTGACAATTTAAAAACCACTTAGGACAGTGCCTGGCTCCTAGGAAAATTCAGTCTAGTTGCCATTCCAATGTAGATACCATATTTCATCAAAGCCAATATATAACCAATTCTTGGGTAGACTACTTCTCTATATATTACTGAGAAAGATAAAAATATTTTCAATTAAACTATAGCACAATTTTTCCCAGAGGTTATAAATACTCTAAACTGGTAAAGAAGATGTTCCTTTTAGATTTGATGAAATATCGTGGCAATATTGTGTTTCTCCTCTCTCTCTCTCTCTCTCTCTCTCTCTCTCTCTCTCTCTCTCTCTCTCAGCATTTAAGATCTTTTCTCTGTATTTGAAGTTCTGGAGTTGTCCTATGATGTTTCTCCATGAGGATTATTTTCAAATGCTTCAGTTTTCTTGCGTCACCTTAATCTAAGGATTGATTGTCTTTTTCCTTTATCCCTCTCTCCACTCAAGTCAGGCAAGTATCTATCCTAACTCTATTACTCAAGACCAGAGGTCAGTAACCTTTTTCTGTAAAGGACCACATAGTAAATATTTTCTGTTCTGCGGTCCATATGGTCTCTATTGCAACTACTCAACCCTACCCTTGTTTTGCAAAATCAACCACAAACAACACATTAATAAATCAGTGTCACTATTGAAGGGGATAACAATATACCATCCCAAGTTATGCCACTTTGGCATACAAATTATTTTTGAAAGAAATTGAGAAACAGCAAATGCAGGAGAAACTCTACACTTTCCCTTTCTTCCTAAAACCAGGAGTGAAGATGTCCCCTATCCTCTATTCTCTATCAGGAAGAGACGATGGCTCTTATCACTGGGATGGCACCAACTTGAATCTGCATAAACAAACCTTACTAAAATAACCTGTATCTTCCATTAATTTTCCCATATATTTACTTTCCCACAATTTGCCACCCAAATTGCGGAAGTCTAAACACATTCCTTTGTCTTGTCACTTCTCCACAACTTATTGTCCTTTTTAAAAATGGTATGTATGTCCCCAGGTATATCATTTCTTTGAGGTTTCACTTCTTTCCTTTCTATGAAGCTCAGGAAAGCTTGACATGCATGCATAATAAACACTTTTCTCCTGTTAATCTAATTTTTGTCCATTTAATTCACAACACCCAGTCACTGAATATAAGAAAGCAGAGGAAAAGTTTTTTCTTCCCTTACATTGCATTACAATAAAAGTGGGAAATCAGGTGCTGGGCTGGATTTGGCATACAAACGAGTTTGCACATCTAGACTCTAGAGGCAACTGTCCAATACAATAGCCATTATTTAAATTTGTAGCCACTTAAATTAATAAAAATTAAATTAAATGTACTGTTTAGTTCTTCAGTCACACTACTAACATTCAAGTATTCAATACTCGAACATATCTACAGATACAGAGCATTTCTGTCAACACAGAAAGTTCTATGAAAGACTGCTGTTCTTGAAGATGGGTATTTCCACGGTTTTTCCACTGAAATGTCTTCTTTCCAAATCCCAGATTTATGTGGGGCTCTCTAATTGCCTTAGAACCGTAATTACACCCCAGGCTTTTTTGTTTCTCCCATTGCGAAACCTATAGGAAACCAAGCGCCAGGCCCATCGTTCATGTGTTGACTGCCCACCACGCACCACTCCCAAGACAAAAACTGGATTAAGTTGTTCACTTTTCCAACTTTGAACCTCCACCTCATTTCTGGCCTCTAAGGATGTTCCTTATTTTCACATATGTTTAACCATGCATTTTTAACATTTTATCCAACATTTTTAGGTGTTCTGTACAGTACGGCTTTTACAGATATCTTGTTAGTCATGTGGGCAAAAATGGAAATCTTATCACTGGGTTTTGACATACTTCCTTTATGCCTACTTTCCTGCCTTCTTTTCTTCTTTCCTTCTCCCTTCTTCCCTTTTCCTTCACTTCCTTCCTCTTCTTCCTTACATCCTTCTTTCTATCCTTCCTTCCTTCCTATGTTGGGAAGTATGGGGATGAAGTCTGACACCTATGACTACCTGGAAAAATCTTTCATTCTTAGGCAAATATCAGAAAAAATATTATGTCAGGCACAGTATGGGAGATCTGACCTGATTACAACAATTTGACACCACATTCCAAACACTGGTTTGCATTTGAAATAGTAATTATAAATAGCTATTTCCAGCAATTCTGTTTCTGATGCATTAGTCCTTCGATGATTAAATTGGTCACTTCTAAGGAATAGCTAGCCAAGGTTTAATTGATGGCACTGTAAAGAAACATTCTATTACTCAAGTGAATAAATGCTTAGTCATTTAAGAGGATTCAAAGGGAATGAAGATGGAAACAATTCGGGGGGAGTGGCGGGAGGGGGGAAACTATACTTTTTCCCAGCAGGACCAAAGTTGGGATGTGGCTGAGCTTCTAGGGTCTGGACAAATAGCAAGAGTTAAGAGAAGATAGTGGAGCAATGAAATACCTAGAAGCTAAGAAGTCTGAAATAAGTTAGCAAGTGATCTCACGCTTGGGTAAAATCTTGTGGACCCAAAGAAGATGCCCCTTGTTTTCCTTGTTTGATTTGGAATCTTTGTGAAGGGTGATATTTGTGTGAAGGTACATGAGAAAACAAACCCTTCACTTAAATTCTAGAGTTTTTAAGGCTTATTACGATTTGTGTTAATCAAAATTCTTTACCATCAATTTTAAGTGAGGAATTACCAACTACTCAACAGGGTGTTTATGAAGGAGTGGTAGATGCAATATAAATTATATGCTCTTTACAATAGCTATTATTTATTGAGTATCTGCTCTCTGCCTGGTACTGCACTGAGTACTTTACACATACTAGTGCTAATACTAAAAAATGAACAAAGAAAAAGAATTTGCAATGTGGATAATATTTGCCACATTTTATGGAATCAACCTAGTGTCGTTATAGAAAAAGTATTTCTAATGAGATGGTGAAGTCATGTATTTGTGAATTTTTAAATCATTCTATTTAATTCTTTTGCAGTTAGCTGTTTAACTGGAAAATGCAATCAAACTACAGCATTCACTTAGAATGGAGCCCCATCTGCCATGTCTGGGACCAGCCTACTGTTTGGTTCCAAAGTCCTAGTGACAGAGCTGGCCCAGGGACATGCTGCAGTTCTCAGGCCCTGCTTCAATATGAATGCTGCTGTTTGCTCAGTCCTTACTCCTCTTGGAATAATCAAGAGCTTCCAGACGTTTACTTAAATTGTAGTGGGCACATAAAAGCATAAATGTGGCAAAAGGGATCTAAGAAGATGTATTTGATGTGCCACATTCAAGCAGCCTCTTAGTGACAAGGCTACAGTGACATCTGTATCACTGGCTAATCATGTTGATTGACCAGGACACTGCAGGCTATGGTGCCATCTTTGTGCAGCTCAGCACAGGGTTGATCCCAGATTTGTTTTACTGTGATACAGTTGAGCAGAGGTCAGACATGGGTACCTGACTACTGGTTTCAGAACCCAGCTCCAAATTGTGTCACCTTGGGCAAACTATGTAAATCTTTCTGTGCCTCTATTTGCTTATCTGACAAACATGGACATTAAGGTTAATTAGCCATGAGGACCGTATAAAATGAAATAGACCCTGGAGAAGAACATCTACTCTCAGTGCAGGTAAGCCAAGCTCTGGGTAAGGAGTCACTTGCCCACCAAATGTAACCAGAGCCAGGGGTCTCTGTGTGATGCACTTTGCACGTCTCACATGTCTCAGTGAAAAGAGAAAGGAAACAAAGGCGTAGATTTATGGTTCCAGTGCCTCTGTTCTCCAGACTGGTTTCCAAAGAGTCTTCCCTTGAGTTCAGAATGACCACCTGGATGGGAAGTCATGATACTGTGCCCAGATCCAGACATGTTCCATTCACCAAGGCAAATGCTTTCAGAACTGAAGAGGAGTACAGACTCCCAATTGAACACAGGTTTATCACACAGGCTCCATGCAATTTCTCCTCAGTTTCTGCTTTGTAGACCCTCAGAAATTTGTTTGCTTCTTTTTTTGTACCAATATCATAGTAATTTTATATTTTCTCTTCTTCCTTGCTTTTCTCACAAAGTAAGTGAGGCCTCCCAGCAACAATAAGCAGCCCACATCTATATATTAGGTTGGTGCAAAAGTAATTGCAGTTTTTGCAATTATTTTTAACATTTTAAACTGCAATTACTTTTGCACCAACCTAATATTTACAAGCAACAGGAAGATCCTTGTATATTACCTGTAATGAGTATCCATAAAAACTATTGAGGGTAAGCTTTCCCATGGGGGAAAACATGAGCGACAGGAAGCAGTGGATGTTCCTGGAGAGTATTGCTAGGATGTGCTGGTTTCCAGTGAATAAGAAAGCATTCCCATAGAAACAAGCCAGACCCCTCTAATGTGCTGGAAAGGGCTCTCTGAAGTATTAGTAAGCATGACATTATTAGGAGAAAAGTGAAATCTAGAGTTTCAGAGTTGTCTAAAGCAGAATGCTCTCTCAGATTAACATATGTCCATCTGAGTGCTGCTCCCATTAAAAAAAGATACAGAATTCAGATTGTACACCTGAAATCTATGTAATTTTACTAACAATTGTCACCCCAATAAATTTAATAAAATTAAATTTAAAAAAAAAGATACAGAATTGTACACCTGAAATCTATGTAATTTTACTAACAATTGTCACCTCAATAAATGTAATAAAAAAAAAAAAAAAGGTACTGCTTCTTCCCATGCTGAGCTCAGGAGCCCCCTCATTCCTCTCCTCCAAGAAATGTTTTGTTGTTGTTGTTGTTTATTTGTTTTTTGTTTTGTTTTGGGTTTTTGTTTTGTTTTGTTTTGTTTTTGTCTTTGTTTTGCCAGGTAAATTCTTTGCAACTTTATTAACTCAGAATCTAAAATAATAAATTAACACTCAGGAAATAAAAGGGCATTTTGGAAGGGACTTAAAGGGAGTAGGGTTAAAGAGGGGTTTTAAAACAGCTAAACAATATGAGGCAACAAAAGAAAAAAAAAACATTCACAGCTATAAGTTTTGTTCTAAATATTAGTTTAGATATGTGTTATCTTACTCATTTTTCAGTCCTAAAGAATTTCTAAGAACCACAAGAGACCTGAAAAAGCCAGGGCAATGCTGGAAAAAAAATGAACAAAACCAAAGGAATCATATTCCTTGACTTCAAACTATACTGTAAAACTACAATAATAAAAACAGTGTATTAACTAGAGATTTTTTAAAAATAAATAAATAAAAATGATCAATGAAACCAAGAGCTGGTTTTTTGAAGATAAGCAAAATGGACAAAACTTTAACCAGACTAATTAAGAGAAAAAGAAAGAGAACCCAAATGAATAAAATCAGAAATGAAAGAGGAAAAGTGAGCAGACATCACATAAATACAAAAAAAAAAAAAAATACTATAAGCAATTATACACCAACAAATTGGACAATCTGGAAGATAAATTCCTAGAAGCATACCATAGTCCAAGGCTGAATCAAGAAGAAACAGAAAATCTAAACACACCAAATACTACCAAAAAAAATTGAATCAGTAATCAACAAGTCCCAACAAAGTCCTGAATCAGATGGCTCCACAGGTGAATTTTACCAAACATTCAAAAAAGAATTAACACCTATTTTCCTCAAACTATTCCTAAAAATCCAAGAGAAGAGAAGGCTCCCAAACTCATTTTATGAGGCCACCGTTACCCTGATTCCAAAACCAGACAAAGACATTACAAAAAAAGAAAACCATAGGCCAATATCCCTAATGAACATAGATGCAAAAATCCTCAATAAAATATTAGCAAACTGAATTCAGCAATACATTAAAGTTTGCATACACCACAATCAAGTGGGATTTATTCCTGGTATGCAAGATTGGTTCAATATTCCCAAATCAACTAATGTGATACACCACATAAACAAAATGAAAAATTAAAATCATATGGTCATATCAATAGACGCAGAAAAAGTGTTTGACAAAATCCAGCATCCATTTATGATAAAAGCTTTCAGCCAAGTGGGAATAGAGGGAACATATCTCAACATAATAAAGGCCATATACGATAAACCCACAGCTAATATCATAGTCAATGAGGAAAAGCTAAAAGCACTCCACTTAAAATCAGGAACAGGATAAGGTTGCCCACTTTCTCCACTTTTATAAAACATAGTTCTGGAAGGTCTACCACAGCGACCAGACAACAAAAATAAATAAAAGTCATCCAAATGGGAAAAGAAGAAGTAAAACTATCATTATTTGCAGATGATGTGATACTATATATAAAGAACCCCAAAGATTCCACCAAGAACCTATTAGAACTGATAAATGAATTTAGTGAAGTAGCAAAATACAAAATTAAAATTCAGAAATTGGTTGTAATTTTAAACACCAATAATAAACTATCAGAAAGAAAAAATAAGAAAACACTAGTATTTACATATTGCATCAAAAAAAATGAAAGACTTAGGATTAAATTTAACCAAGGAAGTAAAAGACCTGTACTCAGAAAATTACATGACATTGAAGAGAAAAACTGAAGAAGATACAAATAAATGGAAACATACAACAGCTCATGGACAGAAAGAATTAATATAGTTAAAATGTCCATACTACCCAAAGCAATCTATAGATTCAGTGCAATCCCTATCAAAATACCAATGGCATTTTTCACAGAACTAGAACAAATAATACTAAAATTTATATGGAACCATAAAAACCCTGAATGACCATGGCAATCCCGAGGAAAGAAAGAATAAATCTTAAGGTATCATGCTATATGATATCAAGTTACACTACGAGTCCATAGTAATGAACGGTATTGTCATTAAAACATACAAATAGATAACTAGAACAGAATAGAAAGCACAGAAATAATTCTATGCCTATATGGTCATTTAACCTATGACAAAGGAAGCAAGAATTTACACTGTCTATTCAATAAATGGTACTGGGGAAACCTGGACAGATACATGCAAAAAATAATAAAACTGGACCACCTTTTACACCACACACAAGAATAAACTAAAAATGGATTAAAGACTTAAATGTTAGAGTCAAAACCATAAAACTCCTAGAAGAAAATATAGAAAATAAACTCCCAGATATTACCCTTAGTAATATTTTTACTGACATATCTCCTTGGGCAAGGGAAACAAAAGAAAAAATAAACAAATGGGACTACATTAAATGAAAAAGATTTTTCACAGCAAAGGAAACCATCAACAAAATGGAAAGACATCCTACTAAACAGGAGAAGATATTTCCCAATGGTACATCTGATATGCGGTTAATATCCAAAATTTATAAAAAGAAAAAAACTCAGCACTAAAAAAACAAACAATCCAACTAAAAAATGGGCAGAGGACCTGAACAGACATTTCTCCAAAGAGGACATAAAGATGGCCTATAAACATATGAAAAATAGCTCCACATCACTAATCATCAGAGAAATGCAAATAAAAACCACAATGAGATACTACCTTACTCCTGTCAGAATGGCTATCATCAACAAATTAACAAACAACAACTATTGGTGAGGATGTGGAGAAAAGGCAACTCTTCTGCACTGTTGGTAGGATTGCAAATGATGTAGCCACTATGGAAGTTAGTTTGGAGGTTCCTCAAAAAATTAAAACTAGAACTACCTACGAGTATGACCCAGCAATTTCACTCCTGGGTATTCATCCAAAGAAATCCAAAACACTAATTCAAAAAAATATATGCACCCCTATGTTTACTGCAGCACTATTCACAATAGCCAAGATATGGAAATAATCAAAATGCCCATCAACAAATGATTGGATAAAGAAATTGTGGTACATTTATACAATTGAGTATTACTTTGCCATAAAAATAAATGAAATCTTACCATTTGCAACAACATGGATGGACATAGAGAATATTATGCTAAGTGAAATAAGTCAGGCAGAGAAAGACAAATACTATATGATCTCACTTATATGTGGAATCTGAAGAACAGAATAAATGAACAAACAAAACAGAAATAGACTCACAGATACAAAGAACAAGCTGATGGTTGCTAGATGGGAGGGGGCAGGGGGATGGGTGAGAAAGGTGAAGGGATTAAGAAATACAAATTGGTAGTCACAAAATAGTCATGAGGACCTGAAATACAGTATACATAATACAATTAATAATGTAAAACTATGTATGGTGTCACATGGGTACTAGACCTACTGGGGGGATCACTTCACAGATTAAATGCCTAACCACTGCACTGTACACCTGAAACTAATGTAAAATAATATTGAATGTCAAATCTATATTTTTGCATATATATATATATATATATATATATATATATATATATACACACACACATATATAAAATATAATGTTAAAAAGCAAAAATATGTCATCTATTATATACGAGATCTGACAATTAAGTTCAAGAACTTGTTGCCATGACGTTGCTAACCTTTTTTGATATCAGAGGGATTCTTCATTATGAATTTGTATCAACTGAACAGTTAACCAAGTTTACTATTTGGAAGTGCTGAAAAAGCTGCATGAAAAAGTTAGATGACCTGAACTTTTTGCCAACAATTTGTGGCTCTTGCATCACAACAATGCACCAACTCACACAGCACTGTCTATAAGGGAGTCTTTAGCCAGTAAACAAATAACTGTACTGGAACACCCTCCCTACTCACCTGATCTGGTCCCCAATGACTTCTTTCTTTATCCGAAGATAAAGGAAATATTGAAAGGAAGAAATTTGGATGACATTCAGGACATCAGGGGTAATATAATGACAGCTCTGATGGCCATTCCAGAAAAAGAGCTCCAAAATTGTTTTGAACAGTGGACTAGGCACTGGCATTGGTGCATAGCTTCCCCAGGGGAGTACTTCGAAGGTGACCATAGTGATATTCAGCAATGAGTTATGTAGCACTTTTTCCAGGATGAGTTTGCAAACTTAATTGTCTGAGTATATATATATTGTCTGAGTACACATATACATATATGTGTGTGTGTGTGTGTGTGTGTGTGTGTGTGTATATATATATATAGTCACAGGATGTAAAGTACAGCATTGAGAATATTCCATGGTACTGGAACAGCTATGTACAGTGTCAGATGGGTAGTAGATCTTGGGTATATCACTTTGTGAGGGGTATAAATGTCTAATCATTATGTCATTTTGTGTACCTGAAATTAACATAAAAAAGTATTTTTAACAGTATGGTATTGGCAGAAAAACAGACACACAGACCAATTGAAAAGAATTGAGAGATCATAAGTAAACCCACACACATATAAGCAACTGATTTCAACAAAGGTGCTAAAACCATACAATGGAGAAAAGAAAGCCTGTTCCATAAATGGTGTTGGGAAAATTGGAAAGCCACATGAAAAAATATGAAACTAGGCTGCTACCTGTCACCATACACAAAAATTAACTCAAAATGAATTAAAGACTTGTATATAAAACCTGAAACAATAAAACACATTTGAAAAAGCATAGGGACTAAACTTATAGACCTTGGTCTCAGAGATATTTTGTGAATTTGACCCTAAAGGCAAAGAAAGTAAAAGCAAAAATAAATGAAAGGGACATCAAACTGAAATCTTCATCATAGGAAAAATAACCATCAATAAAACAAAGAGATAACCAACAGAATTGGAGAAGATATTTGCAAACCATATTTCCAGTATGGGGCTAATATCCAAAACATATCAAGAACTCATACAACTCAACAAAAACAACAAAAATCCAATTAAAAATGGACAGAAGAACTGAACAGACACTTTTCCTAAGTAGACATACAAATGTCCAACAAATATATGAGGAAAAGATGCTCAACTTTACTAGCTTTAAGGGAAATGCAAATCAAGACCACAGTGAGATACCACCTCACACCTATTACTGATAAAATAAGAAATACCAAGTTTTGGAGAGGATGTGGAGAAAAGGGAACCTTCATACATTGCTGGTGGGAATGTAAATTGGTACAGCCACCATGGAAAACAGTATGGAGGTTCCTCAAAAATTTAAGAATTTTTTTAAGAGCTACAACATGACTCAGCAATCCTTCTTGGGGCTTTCTATCCAAAAAATTTAAAAACATTTATTCACAAAGGTATATGTACCCCCATGTTCACTGTAGTATTATTCACAGTAGCCAAGATGTAGAAAAACATAAGTGGTTTTGATGGATGATTGGATTAAGAAGATGTGCTACATATGTAGAATGACATACTACACAGCCATAAAAAAGATGAAATACTGACATTTGCAACAACATGGATAGATTTTGAGAGTATCATGCTAAGTGAAGTAAGTCAGATGGAGAAGGACGAAAACTATGTGCTTTCACTCATACATGGGATATAAAACAGAAAGTAGCAGAGGACTTCCAGTCAAGATGGTGGAGTAGAAAAATGGTGTGCTCACCTCCTCCATGACCTCATCAAAATTACAACTAACTTGTAGAACAACCACACTTGAAAACCCCTGAAGACTAGCAGAACAGAACTCTTATAACTAAGGATATAAAGAGGAAGCCATATTGAGACTGGTAGGAGAGGCACAGACACAGAATGGGCTACCCCACATCCATAGGTGGCAGTTGAGAGTTGGCAGCGGTACCTCAGCTGAAGAGCCCCCCTGAGGAATGAGGGGTTCCAGCCCCACACCAGGCTCCCCAGTTCAGATCACCAGTGCCAGGAAGAGGAGTCCCCATGCCATCTGGCTGTAAAATTCAGCATGGACTCCATCTGGGTGAGACAAAGGCACTCCTCACAAAGAGGACATGCATGGACTTACTCACTGAAGAACACACTCACTCTGAGCTCCAACACTGGGCAGCAGTTCGAAAAGCACCAGAGACATATAGGGAGGAACTGAACTATCTGGATTCAGGGCAAGTGCTGGAGGGGCAGCTCTCTCCATTATTTTGTTCCTTTGTTGAGCCCTCTCCCCACAGAACCAGCAGGTGAGTGCCATTGATCCTTTCCTGAGCCCTCCCTCAACCCAGTTTCCCAGCACACCAAATCTGAGTCTCCATCAAATTTTCCCTCCACCTTTGGGATTCCCTGAGAACCCACCTCACTCAATTCATGCACAGCCTGGAACCTCTTTCAGCAGCTGTTACACGTGGCTGGCATCAGCCCATGTTGGGGACTTCTCTAAAATCTCTGAAAGATCAACAAACCCTAAATAAGAAGCAGCTGGTTTTTGTGTGCCCTATACCTTTTGCTAAGCAACCCTCTGCCTGGCACTAATGGCAGCCAGCCTCAGCTCACAGTATCTCCCAGGCATCTCCAAGTCCACTACAGGCAGCTATCCACTGCAGATCACTTTGTAGATTCTTCCAGGTAGCTCTAGGCTAGGCAGAGGTAGAAGCTGACCTTGGCCTACACCAGATCCCCTCCTAAGAGACACACCCAATGACTGGCTTCAGACTACACCAGATCGCCTCCTAAGAGACACACCAAATGACTGGCTTCAGACCACACCAGAGTACCACCTAATTAGCTCCACAAATGACACACTCAAAGGATGGGCTCAGCAGGCACCAGAACCCCACTACAGTGAGAAACACTCTGTGGGGTCAGCCCCCACACAACAGCCTCTCTGTTATAGCCATGACCAATCCTCACAACCAATCAGCTTGTGGGTCAGTCCCATCCACTGACATGCCAACAGTAATCAAGGCTCAACTACAATAGGAGGGCATACACAGCCCACAGAACAGACATCCTTGGAGCACCCAGCTCGGGTGACCATGGAGTCTGCACCATTGGACCCCACAGGACACTTACTACATAAGGCTACCCTTCCAAGACTTGGAGACATAACAGATATACCCAATGCATAGACAAAGGAGGCAGTCAAAATGAGGAGACAAAGAAACATATCCCAAATAAAGAACAGCACAAAATTCCAGAAAAATAACTAAATGAAATGGAGGCAAGTAATCTACCAGATACAGAGTTGAAACACTTGTAATAAGAATGTTCAATGAACGTAGAGGAAGAACAGATGAACTCAGTGAGAACTTGAACAAAGAGATGGAAAATATAAAAAAGGAGATATAGAACATAAAAAGGAAACAGGTAGAAATAAAGAATACAATAACTGAAATAAAGAATACATTAGATGGAATAAATAACAAATTAGATAAAGCAAAGGATCGAATCAGTGATTTGAAAGAGAAGGTAGCAGAAAACACACAATTAGAAGAACAAAAAGAAAAAAGAATTTTTTTTAAATGAGGGTTGCTTAAGAGACCTCTGGAACATCAATCATAAAAACATTCACATCATAGGAGTACCAGAAGGACAACAGAGAGAACAGGGAATTGAAAAATTATTTGAAGAAATAATGAATGAAAACTTCTCTAACCTGGTGAAGGAAATAGACAAACAAGACCAGGAAGCACAGAGAATCCCAAGCAAGATGAACCCAAAGAGGCTGACACCAAGGCACATCATAATTAAAATGCCAAAGGTTAATGACTAAGAGAGAATATTAAAAGCAGCAAGAGAAAGGCAGTTAGTTACCTACAAGAGGGCTCCCATAAAACTGTCAGCTGATTTCTCTACAGAAATTTTGCAAGCCAGAAGGGAGTGGCAAGACATATTCAAAGTATACAAAGCAACGATCTACAACCAAGATTAGTGTACCCAGCAAGGTTATCATTTAGAACCAAAAGAGAAATAAAGAGCTTTCCACACAAGTAAAAGCTAAAGGAGTTCATCACCACCAAACCAATATTACAAGAAATGTTGAAGGGAGTTCTTTAACAAATAGAAGGGAAAAAAAGATAAAAACTATGAACAATAAATAAAATGGCAATAACTGCATATGTATCAATAATTACTTCAAATGTAAATGGAGTAAATGCTCCAATCCAAAGAGGTCTGAAGGTATAAGAAAACAAGACCCTTACATACGCTGCCTGCAAGAGACTCACTTCAGGTAGACAGACATGCACAGACTGAAAGTAAAGGGATGGAAAAAGATATTCCATGCAAGTGGAAACAAAAAATAAAAGCTGGAGTAGTAATGCTTACACCAGACAAAATAGACTTTAAAACAAAGGCTACGACGAAAGACAAAGAAGGACATTACATAATGATAAAGGGATCAATCCAACAAGAGGATATAACTCTCGTAAACTTTAACGCATCCAACATAGGAGCACATAAATATATAAAGCAAATATTGATGGATAAAAAGAGAGAGATCAACAGTAATACAGTCATAGTGGAAGACTGTAACACCCATTGACATCAATGGATAAATCATCCAGAAAGCAAAACAATAAGGAAACAGTACCCTTAAATGCAACAAAACAAAAAGACAACCTAGTGAATGAAAGAAGATATTCACCAATGATACATCTGATAGGGGGTTAATATCCAACATATACAAAGAACTCATACAATTTAACACCAAGACAAACAATCCAATTAAAAAATGGGCAGAGGGCCTGAATAAACATTTGACATTCTTCCAAAGATGACACACACATGGCCAATAGACATATGAAAAATGCTCAACATCATTAATCATCAGAGAAATGCAAATTAGAACCACAATGAGATAACACCTCACATCTGTCAGAATGGCTATTATCAATAAATCAAAAAACAACAAGTGTTGGGGGAGGATGCAGGAACACGGAACCCTTGTGCACTGTTGGTGGGATTGTAAATTGGTGCAGCCACTATGGAAATTAGTTTGCAGGTGTGGGGACAAGAGCCCCAGAGAGCAGTTTCCAGGTTCTTGGCCTCACATGGAAAGGTGCTGGCTTGGGTAGTAGATGGTCATCAGCTGTGACTAGTTGGCCATCGGCTATTACCGGTTAGCCATTAGCCACTGATATAACTGCTTGGCTAAGCTAGTAGGCGGTGGAGTGCGGGTTGCAGATTGCAGAGAAGTGGATTGCAGGTTGCGGATAGTGTGGCTCCTGCTTTCTGTGTCTCCAACCCAGCCACCAGCAAGACTATAGTGGTATGACTCCCCTATCTATGGCTCTGTGGGTGTTCCTTTTTGGCCTCACCATGTCCTGCATTCTTATGTGGGGAGCGGGACCAGAGACCCCGCATGCCACCCTGCATAATAGCAGGTTCCTCAAAAACTTAAGAGTAGAACTACCTTATGACCCAGCAATTATACTTCTGGGTATTTATATGAAAAAAAAATTCTAAAAGATATATTCATTGCAGCACTATTTACAATAGCCAAAATATGGAAGCAATCCAAGTGCCCATCAACAGACAATTCGATAAAGAGATTGTGGTATATATATATATATAATGGAATATTACTTAACCATAAAAAAGAATAAAATCTTACCATTTGCAACATGTATAGACCTAGATGGTATTATGTTAAGTGAAATAAGTCAGACAGAGAAAAACAAATACCATATGATCTCACTTATAAGAATGTAAAGGGGGTCAAATATAGGTGACAGTAGGAGACTAAATTTTGAGTGGTGAGTACACAATGCAATATATAGAAGATTTGTTATAGAATTGTACACTTGAAACTTATACAATGTGATTAACCAACTTTACTCCAATAAATTTAATTTTTTTAAAAAGAATTTCCATTATGATTTCTTCTTTGTTCCACGAGTTATTTAGAAGTATGTTTTTAAACTACCAAACAGTTGATGACTTTATTAAATATCTTTTGGGTCTTGAGTTCTAATTTAATTATACTGTGGACTAATAGGATGGTCTGTATAATCATGATTTATTAGGCAAACACAGGTTTAAAATATTATATCTTCCTGGAAAAGAAATATTTTATCAATAGTCATCTTCAACTCCTTCCTCCTCTCCCTTTTTTTCCCCTCCTGCTCCTCCTCTTCTAAGAAATGTGAGTAAAGAACTTGAATTATTTGGAAATGACTGTTGGTAGCTGCACTGTGTTCATTTGACAACACTGCCCTGGGACTGAACCACATGGGTCTCGGCTCTTTATAAGTGTTACATAATAATAAGGAGCCCATGAGATGTTAATCAGCTTCAAAATAAGTTCTTCCCATAACCTCCTGGGCAACATCCCAAGTGAGTCTAGGATGGCTCAAGGCCCCACTGTTCCCTGGAGCTGCCTCTCTAAGTCAGCAGGATGAGATGACTGTTGCCCAATATTTTAACTATTCTTATTTATGTCGAAAGCCAACCATGGGGAAAAATGTACTGAAGATTGTTTTTGGCAGGTAGAAAATCATCAAAAAAAAATTAAAATGTTTCTTTGGAAGCAAATTAACCAGAAGAGAAAGGTGAAAAATAGATATACAATGGCATTTGGAACACAACTTTCAGGATAGATAGTGCTTTTGTGACTAGAATTATTGTTTTCTGTTGTCCTTTAAAATTGCTAATGGATAAGATGTGAATCAAAGACATGTCCAACAGCTCCAAACACATGAGTAAAGAAATTTAATTCAGTTACAAAAACTCACTTTTGCATACATAGTGTCAATTGTCTAAATATCTGGAATCATATATCTGTTTAATTTCAGTTTTTTCTTTGAGAGCAGGTAAACATAGCCAAATTTTATAATAAAGTGAATTTTTAGTCTCTCACATGAACCTTAATTCTTCCATAATCAGATTAGAGCATATACAGAGTGTTATTAGAGAAGGGTCTTGTAAGTAAAATCACAGAAATAATGCTCTGTGCTCATGTCACAATTGCTCTAAGCATTTCCAAATATACGAGATACTTTCACTGTCTGCTAAAACTTCCTTGGCATGAAAGACAGGGTTAGCAAATAAAATTACAAAAAGAAAATACAAGCTATAATATAATGTCAATATGTCTGTAATGGAATCCATTCAAAAATATAATACATTTCTCAGAAAATGCCACAACTTGTATATGTGGTAAAAACACACCAGAAACAGCATTCTAAGAACACCAATGACAACATCATTAAAACACTCCAAGATTATGCATTTAATATTCACTGTTAAGGCCTCTCAGCTCCCATAATTTCCCCCAAATAGCAGTATGAAGTAATGTAAGGGTAGTCAGAAAAAAAATCATTGAAAATGTCCTCCAAAAACATGAAAAGATGCCAAAAATCACACAAGGACTTAATAACCATAGTATTTACAATGGAAAATAATGTTTCTGCCAGAAACAGCACTCTGTTTTTACTAGCTAGGCATTTTTTAATGTTCAATTTTATATACAGGTTTTTTTTCCTGGATTTATCATTAAATTGCTATTCTCTCAACCTCCCCTAAGTTTTGTTCCCCTGCTTTTATTGATACCAAATCATTTGAATTTGGCATCAACAGCAACCAAAGTAAAAGCTAACTTTTATATAGGGTGATTGGGTCCAATTCTCATCATTGAAAAACCCTAGGAGCTAAATACTGTCGTGTCACTTTTTACAGATGAGAGAGCTGAAGCACAGAGGGGTTAAGTAATTGCCCAAGATCACACAGCAGTTAAGTGGAAGAGCTGAGATTTCAACCCAAGTAGGCTGGCTGTAATACCCATGCTTTCATAACTCTTCTAAACTGCCTACTATAGCATTTATAGAACTCTTAGGGCAGCAACCCAGTAATTTTTGTCCAAATTTATTGATTTTGCCAGTCACTAGACATACTTTCCCTTTGAAAAATCTCTCCCAAGCACAGTTGAATTTAAATTTTAGCATCTGTACACAAGCACAAAGGCAGATGCAAAAAAAAAATTATTCGTCCTAATCCTGAAAGATTCAGACTTTTTGAGTAAAATAAAGTTGTAGAAATTCCATATGCCATTTGATGAGAGCAAGAGCTAACCTTCAACTGCAGCATCTTCTACGCATGATCCCCATACTCAGGGAGTCATTCATGCCTGGAGTCAGCTGTGAACTTCACTCTGTTCCACCTGCTCTGTAGCCCCCCTCTTCTGGACCGCCTTCACGCACTAATTTATCATGGTGTCTCCCGTCTCCAATGCAGCAATGCAGCAAGGAAGACATCTCCAGCTCCTCCCGTTTTACTCACAGGGGGAAGTCCAGACTCCATGCTGAAGGCCCTAAGTAATGTGCTACTGCACCAGAGTCAGCCCCACCATCTCTCCATGACCCTCTGCTCCCACAAATAAACATCCCCTGGCTCTTTTGCTTTTTCTCAGGACACTATCTCTTCTTTCTCCCTCCTTCTTGGTTCTTAAAGTTATATGCATCTTCCAAGGTCCACCTAATGTGCCATCTCCTCCAGGAAGCCTCCCCACCTCTTCTAGTCAGAAGTGAGAGATTCCTCCTTTCTGTCCCCCTGGACCTTTGAACCCGTGTCTATCAGAGCACTCACAGCAAAGCTGGAAGCCTCCTTGAGCAGGAGGCACTTTTCCATTGTCTACCACTCCCTCTAAATCACAAACTCCCTGAGGGCAAGTAACCAGATTCAAGTGCCTGTATCACTCAGGTTTTATTACAAAGTGCTGATTTGAACTGTGGGAAGCCTCTGTCTTCAGGCAGGGTGCCTGGCACTGTCCCACCTGATATCTATCCTTCCAAGGAGGCCACTACACCCTCACTGCCATCTGCCTCCCTCACCTCTGTGTGCTCCCATGGGGAGCTGCAAGGCGCTGGAACACCTGTGCTCGTTGGAGTGCAGTGGTGGGCTCTTCCGAAGGTTAAGTTTGGTCTCTTCTGATGCACCTGTTCCCTCACTCCTAAAGGTGAGAAGGATTAGGTCAGACATTACTCCATGAAACACACCAACCCCATGTACTAGTCTGGATGTTTTTTCCCTCCCTTTTCCCAAATTTTGTTTCTTTATGTGCAATAATTCAAATAAGCTTTTGTGGGTTTTTTGTGTGTTTTTTTAATTTATTTTTAAAATTTATTAGGGTGACAATTGTTAGTAAAATTGTGATTTCACTGATATGTGGTATATAAATCAAATAAGCTTTTGAAAGTGGTCCAGGCAGGAGCCAGGAGATAAACAGGTGAGGCAGCCTCCAGCCAGGCAGGGCAGGCCAGGTCTGGGCCACATTTGTTCCAGCCCCTCGTAGCATCTCCTCCCACATCTTAATCTAATCCTACATTCCCCAAATATTTATCTGTCCCTCCCAGTTGCTTCACACTGTTGTGCACAAGACAGATCAAACACACTTCTGGTCTCTTCAAATGTTCCCAGCTTAGGTGAAATGAGACATAAGTCAACATTAAAATACAATGTTGAATAGTCTAGAAGGTCCAAGATGACAGAACAGGTAAACACTATGCCTGCAGCCTCCCATGATCACATTACAATTACAACTAAATTTTAGAACAATCAACCTGAAAAATCGTCTGAAGACTAGCTGAACAGAACCCCTATAACTAAGGATATAAAGAAGAGGCCACATCGAGACTGGTAGGAGGGACGGAGACATGAAACAGGCTGACCCTAAACCCCCAGATAGTGGTAGAACACTGGGAGGGACATTTCATTGGCAGAAGTCCCCTCTGAAGAGGGACGGGTCCCAGTCGCACACCTGGCTCCACAGCCCAGGGGTCCTGTGCTGGGAAGAGGAGTCTCCACAACATCAGGTGGGGAAAATCAGTGAGGATTAAGTCCCTTCATTCCAGTGAGACGGAAGGCAGCTGGAAACCCAGATATCCTTTTAAAGGGCCCATGCACAGACTCACTCACTTGCAAGCACTCACCCTGCGCTCCAACAGAGCGGTTAAAACTCAAGAGGTGCCAGAGACATACAAGGAAAGACTGACTTGCATGGTTTCAGGGTGGGGGCTAGAAGGACAGCTACCATTATCCCTGAGTGGAGCCTGCCTCATGTGTAGCCTACAGGCAGGTGCCATCTTTCCTGTGTGGAACCTTCCCACAGAGCCAAATCTGAGACTGCATTGGTCTATGTGTGCCCCACCTTGATGACTTTCTGGGACCACAACCTGCCCAGCTTGCCTGGCATCAATGGGTGTACTCTCAGCCCCTGGGTGGCTGGCTCTGCTCCACAAACTAGAGGTTCATACAGCATGAGAAACCTTTGGTGGTGGGTAGTAAATCTGTAGACCCAAGGCAAGTGGCAGCTGGCCATGGTGTTCTCTGGGTGTCTTGCTGAGTAGCCACAGGTCAGCACTGGATCAAGAACTGAACCTGCATTAATTTTGTGAAAATCACCAGTCCCACCCAAGTGACTCCTGTGGCCTCACCATGCCCAACTTGGGTGGCCTAACCAGGGCCACTGTCAGCATCAGGTCAACGAGAATGGCCTGTGCACCTAAGAAGGCTTTTTCAGTGGGTGAACATTATGGGCAGCCAGCAGATGGTAACAGGCTTAGGGCATTCCTGGGCCTTTTACTAAGCTGCCCCAGATCCAATACTGGTGGCAGCCAGTCTCAGTTCAAAGCAAGGCCACCCCCACATGCCTCCAGGTCCAGCACAGGCAGCACCAACCGCATATAGCTTTGTAGCTCCTACCAGGTAGCCCTGGGCCAGTCAAAGGCAAGACTGAAATTGGTGCACATGAAGCCTCTCCCATGAGAGACCAGAAACAACAAAGCCAGCCTGAGACCACACCAGAGCACTACCCAATTAGCCCCACAAGCAGCACACCCAAAGAGTGGTTTCAACAGGAACAAGAGCCTACTGGGCTGAATCCCCCTCTGAGGGGTTAGCCCCTACACAACAGCTGATACACTGTGGGTGTAGTTAATCCTCACAGCCAGTCAGCCTGAGAGTCAATCCTACACACTGATGTGCCAGAAGAAATCCAGGCTTAACTACAACAGGAGAACACACACAACATACACAATGGACACTCCTGGAACACACACACAGGTGATTAGGGAGACTATACCAATGGACTACACAAAATACCCATTACATAAGTCCACCCGCCAAAAACTTAGAAACATGGGAGGTCTACCTAATACATAGAAGCAAACGCAGAGAGGCAGCCAGAATGAGGAAACAAAGGAACGTGTCCTGAATAAAAGAACAGAAGAAACCTCCAGAAAAATAACTAAATGAAATGGAGGCAACCAAACTACCAGAGATAGAGTTTAAAACACTGTTTAAAAGAATACTAAAGGAATGTAGTGAGAACTTCGACAAAGAGATAGGAAGCATAAAAAATGACATAGAAACCATAAAAAAAGAACCAGTCAGAAATAAGGAATAGAATACATAACTGAGATGAAGAATACACTGGAAGGAACCAACAGCAGATTAGATGAAGAAGAGGATAGAATCAGTGATTTAGAAGACAAGGTAGCATAAAACACCCCCTCAGAACAACAACAATTAAAAAAAGAATTAAAAAAAATGAAGATAATTTAAGGGACCTCTGGGTCAACATTTGCATCATAGGAGTAACAGAAGGAGAAGAGAGGGAGCAAGGGATTAAGAACTTATTTGAAGAAATGATAACTGAAAATTTCCCTAACCTGGTAAGGAAATACATATACAAAGCCAGGAAGTGCAGAGAGTCCAAAACAAAATGAACCCAAACAGGCCCACACCAAGACACATTATAGTTAAAATGTCAAAGGTTAATAATAAAGAAAGAATCTTAAAAGCAGTAAGAGAAAGACAGTTAGTTACTTACAAGGGAACTATCAGCTGATTTCTCAACAGAAACTTTGCAGGCCAGAAGGGAATGGCAGAAAACATTCAGTGATGAAAAACAAGGGCCTACAACCAAGACTACTATACCCAGTAAGGCTATCATTAAATTTTAAAGGAAAGACAAAGGGCTTTCCAGACAAGAAAACGCTAAAAGAATTCATTACTTCCAAGCCAGTATTACAAAAAATGATTTCTCTAAGAAGAATGGGAAAACAAACAAACAAAAGAAGATCAAAAATATGAATAATAAAACTGCAATAACTATGCACCTATCAAAAATCACTTTAAATGTAAATGGATTAAATGTTCCAACCAAAAGACATAGGGTAGCTGAAAGGATAAGAAAACAAGACTGATGTATATGCTGTCTACAAAAGACCCACTTCAGACAGAAATACACACAGAGACTGAAAGTAAAGAGTTGAAAAAAGATATTTCATGTGACTGGGAACAATAAAGAAATCTGAGGTAGCAATACTTATACCAGACAAAATAGACATTTTTTAAAAGGCTATAATAAGAGACAAAGAAGGACCCAACAATCCCACTTCTGGATATTTACCTGAAGAAACCCAAAACTCTTCTTCAAAGGGACATCTGCACCCATGTGTTCATTGAAGTATTATTTACAATAGCCAAGATATACAGGCAATCGGTGTGTCCATCAATGGATGAATAAAGAATAGGAGGTACATATTTATACAGTGGAATATTACTCAGCCATAAAAAAGAATGAAATCTTGCCATATGCAACAACATGGGTGGACCTAAAAGGGTATTGTGCTGAGTGGAGTAATTCAGACAGAGATAGACTAATCCACATGATTTCATTTTTATGTGGAATCTAAAGAACAAACTATATGAACAAACAAAACAGAAACAAACTCACAGATACAGAGAAAATTTTGATGGTTGCCATATGGGAGGGCAGATGGGTTAAAAGGGGAAAGGGATTTAGAAATACAATTGGTAGTTAGAAAACAGTCACGGGGATATAAAGTACAGTATGGGGAATATAGTCCATAACATTGTAAAAACTATGTATAGTGTCAGGTAGGTACTAGATGTATTGGGTGAATCACTTCATAAAATGCATAAATACCTAATAACTATTCTACATACCTTAAACTAATATAAAATAATATTAAATGTCAACTAATTTTTTTAAAAAAGTCACAAGGATATAAAGTATAGCATAGGGAATACAGTCAACAATATTGTAATAAATGTGTACAGTGTCAGATGGGTATTAGACTTATTGGGGTTATCACTTTGTGAGGTATATAAATGTCTAATCGTTGTTGTTTTGTTCACCTGAACTAATTTTTTTTTAATTCAAAGTTATGAGCAGTATTATACTGAAGTTTCTTACAAAGTTGCAAGGGAGCAGGAAGGGATCTGTCACTGACAGGGAAATTAGAGACACTTCTTGCAGATGGTGGTCTTCTAATTGAAGGGTAAGGACAAGAGGTGACCTTCTTTTCATTCCTACACTGCCAGCCAGAACTAAGTTTGGCTCCTTCCATAGCAACAACACACACTTACCCTGTGCAGGATACATAACATGGAGAGAATTCACAGAGACCAATGGGTCACAGGCCCAGCACTAGAGGTGTCCATGGGTTCCAGGAAAAGGGAAGCATGGCAGACAATTTCCAACTCCTCATCCATTCCTTCAGCAAACATTGAACAAACACTGTCTACCTGGCAGAGAGCTGCTATTAAGGCTAGGATGATGAGTCTTCCCACTCTCAGAAGCAATCAAGGGAGACACCTGTGACTTCAGGTGCACGACCACATGCCCCCAATGCCAGCTGTGGGGAGAGCATGGCTTGGCATGGACTGTGCATGGATGGGGAGGTGTCCCTGGAGAGGCAACCAGTGTGCAGGGAGAGGCCAGGAGGTGAGAGAGGGCAGTCCTCAGCAGAACCAGCCGAGGATGAACACATCGAGGAATAGAGAACCATAGGGGCTGGAAAGGGTGTCTGGGAGGCATTCTAAACAGCAGCGTGATATGGCTATGCTTCTGTGTTACTCTTCTTTTCCCCAATTGGAGAAATAGAAGATGGGTGGGTCAGCTTAGAAGCAGAACGATGTGAAGGCAGGAAGAGGTGGCTATAAGAGGGCCTGAGGAGGCAAAAGGAACAGCCTCAGGCAGACAGGGAGGGAGAGAGGGACTCCAGGAAGACTCCATTATTCATTTGCATTACTGAGGCCTGGGACTCCTGAGCCCATTCTTTTACAGCTGCTCATGGATGTTTCCTTTGACTTGACCATGAGCTAGCCACACAGGCTTCAGGGAAGGTTTATAGAGGAAAACCATATTTTCTTGGCAGAGAGAAGGCTAAAATGACCCCAGGTTCTGTACAGAAATTTTTTCTGATTTTAATACCAGGGTGATCATAAGATTTTTTTTAATGCATTTTATCCATGGTTTTCTGTGTTCTTCTGAAAATAATGAAGTTTTTTTTTTCCCTGTAATTTTTTTTTCTTTTCTAGGGAACACTCATACACTGTTAGGGGGAATGCAGACTGGTGCAGCCGCTTTGCAAGGCAGTGTGGAGGTTCCTCAAAAAATTATGAAGAGGGAGGTACTGGAGACGTCATCAAAATGGCGGCATGAGGTGAACCTCTGGAAATCTCCCCTGGAATTTTAAACAAACTGAAAAACTATAACTCCACAAAAGACACCCTGAACAGCAGACAGGCAAGATGAAGAGTCTCACTACTAAATTCACCTAAAGATGGGCAAATTGTGCAAGCAGAAAAGGAGGGAAGAGAGAAGTGTGGAGATGGAGCCCCAGGGGCGCAGGACGGAGACCTAGCTCAGTGCTCCAAGCTCGCTACACCCCGGAACTACCGCAGCTGTGGGAGAGGGAAGAACTTGGACTTCTAGGGCTCCGTTTATGGCCCAAAGGGCTGAGGGGACAGCATAAAACACAGCTGAACCCAACACTCATGGCAGAGACCTCGGAGCAAAGACTGAGGGAAGAAGGCTGAAAACGATGGTTTAAGACCTCATTGCCGAGCGGAGAACGGAAGCCTTAGGCACTGAGACTAGCCGGCCCCTCTCCACACTGCCAGAAGTCGCCCTGCTCCCACCTGCCCAGTGCTAGAAGTGGGACAGTAGTGGTATCAGATCAAAAGAACAGAATAGCTGTAGTTCTGAGAACTGTGGAACACAGACACAGATTCACAGTCGTACTAGTTCCGGCAAAGGAGAGGGAGCTGTGGAAGCAGGACCGGCTGTGGTGGTGGTCACGGCCATTGCCCAGAGCCACCTCTCACAACTCACCCCGCCCCTGTCCCAACCTATCTGGACGGATCCATGCAGGAGTAAACAGAACTGCTAAAACACATGGGCTCTGAATCTGGTGCAGGAAGAGCTTAGGAACTTCAAAAGCTCTCTGCATACCCACAGGGACACAGTGCCCTATGACCCAGGCAAACTGTTAACAGAGGAGAAGCCTACCTTCCAGGGAATCCCCCCATTGTGTGAGGATCTGGAATAGTGCAGAAAAAACATAATACTACAGTGGAAGAGAGAAAAAAAGGCTGCAGTCGGAGAGAAAATAAAACATTCTACAAACAGGTACTGGAAAACAAAAGAAAGACCTCTTCTTATCAACCTGTTGCAGAACCCACTCCTGGAGATGTCTAGGAAGAGAAATAATATATCATTAATTGCCATGAATAACCAAGGCAACAAGACAGCTCAGAAAGAAAGTGAAAAGTCTCCAGAAAAGGAACTTAAAGATATGGAAATATGTGACTTAAATGACAGAGAATTCAAGACTGCAGTTCTGAAAAAAAACTCAACAAGATGCAAAAAAAAAACACAGAAAGGCAGTTTAATGAACTCAAAACCACAATCACAGAACATGAACATTTTACCAAAGAGATTGAAATTTTAAAAAACAACGAAACAGAATTTCGTTGAGGAACTCAATAGAAGAAGTTAAAAATGAAATAGCCAGTTTAGGTAGTAGAGTTAACCAGATGGAGGAATGAATCAGTGATATCGAAGATAGAAACCTGGAAATTACATGGATGGAAGAAGAAAGAGACTTGAGACTTAAAAGAAATGAAAGAACACTATAAGACCTTTCTGACTCCATCAGAAAGAGCGATATAAGAATAATGGGCATACCAGAAGGAGAAGAAAGAGAGAAGGGAACAGAGAGTATTTCAAACAAATAGTTGATGAGAACTTCCCTAACTTGTGGAAAGAACTGGATCCTCGAATCCAAAAAGCAAATAAAACACCTAATTACCTTAACCCCAATAGGCCTTCTCCAAAGCACATTGTATTGAAGCTGTCAGAAACCAACAACAAAGAAAGAATCCTCAAGGCAGCCAGGGAAAAGAAGATGATAATCTACAAAGGAAAGCCCATTAGATTATCAGCAGATTACTCAGCAGAATCTCTACAAGCCAAGAGGGAGTGGAACCAAATATTCAAATTATTGAAAGAGAGAAATTATGAGCCAAGAATAATATATCCAGCAAAGATATCCTATAGATACGAAGAAGGAAAAAAGACGTTTCCAGACATACAAAGCTGAGGGAATTTTCTAATACACGACCTGCAATACAAGAAATACTAAAGAAGGGTATTTGACCATTATCAACAGGGACAATTTGTGGCAACCAAAACATAAAAAGGGGGAGAGTAAAGGCCTGAACCAGAATATGGGAATGGAGAAAGTAGGCATGCTGAAGAAAATGGAATACTCTAAATATCAAACTTTCTTTTACATAAACTTAAGGGTAACCACTCAAAAAAATTCAGAACTGAATTATATACTGTGATAAAAGAAGAAACAAATGGTGCACCAGTCTGCATTTCCACCAACAGTGTATGAGGGTTCCTTTTTCTCCACAGCCTCTCCAACACTTGTTACTATTTGTCTTGTCAATGATAGCCATTCTGACTGGGGTGAGGTGATATCTCATTGTGGTTTTTATTTCCATTTCTCTGATGATTAGTGATGTTCAGCATTTTTGCATATGTCTATTTCCCATTTGTATGTCTTCTTTGGAGAAATGTCTCTCCAGGCCCTCTGCCGATTTTTCAATTGGATTGTTTGCTTTTTGTTGTTGAGTTTCATGAGGTCCTTGTATATTCTGGATATTAGCCCCTTATCGGAGGCACTGTTTGCAAAAATCTTCTCCCATTCAGTTGGTTGATGAACGGATAAAGAAGTTGTGGTATATATACACAAAGGAATATTATTCGATGGTAAGAAAAGATGAAATAGGACCATTTGTGACAACATGGATGGACCTTGAGATTATAATGCTGAGCAAAATAAGTCAGACAGAAAAAGCAGAGAACCATATGATTTCACTGATGTGTGGTATATAAACCAAAAACAACAAAAGAACAAGACAAACAAATGAGAAACAAAAACTCATAGACACAGACAGTAGTTTAGTGGTTACCAGAGGGTAAGGGGGGGGGGTGTGGGAGATGAGGGTAAGGGGGATTGAATATATGGTGATGGAAGGAGAACTGACTCTGGGTGGTGAACACATAATGGGATTTATAGATGATGTAATACAGAATTGTACACCTGAAATCTATGTAATTTTACTAACAATTGTCATCCCAATAAATTTAATTAATAAATAAAATAAAATAAAATAAAAAAAGAATTCCTAATTTCCATCACACCCTGTATGTCCTCCCAGAATGCACATTGAGTTTTCTTTTTCTCTTTATTCATCTTCGAGTGAGCTTGGCAGTAATTTAGCTCATTGTTTGTAAACAGACAAGGTACATGGCCTAGGTATAGAGTAAGCAAAATGTCTGTGTTGTGTATGAGTTATCTATAGCCACATGACAAATTTCCCCATACTAAGCAACATAAAACAACAACTATTTTATGATGGTCTCAGATTCTGTGGCTCAGGAGCTCAGACAAGGCACAGTGAGAATAATTTGTCCCTGCCCGGACGTCTCCATTCACACATCTGGTGTCTGGAATGGGATGACCCAAAGGCAGAGCTTAGCAAGGTTTGTCAACCTATGCACCTTCATGTGGCTTCTCTGTGTAGCTTCTCAGAACATCAGGACAGCTTTGTTCCCAGAGGCCACATCCCAAGAGTAAGCATTTCAAAAGAACTGAGTGGAAGCCTTTCATGATACAGCCTTAAAAGTGACACAATTTCCCTTGTGCTATATTCTATTGGTGGAAACAGTCAAATCCTCCCTAGATCAAGGTGAGGACTCAAAGACCCCAACTCTTGATGGGAGAAAGATCGCAGAATTGGAGGCCACATTTTAAAACTGCCACAGGAAGGCATTGGTTGGATGTCGACGTTGCTCCTCACTGAGACTACTATGGACTGCCAGATTCCACCCCACCCACCACTTTATGTCCTGCTCCCTGTGCTAGTCTTAGGCCAGGTTCAACCCCTCCCCAGACCCAACCTCTCAGAAGCTGGGCTTTTTCACTCCTTCATCACCTATTGACCCTGAAAAGGAATATACCTGTCAAAAAGGACTCCTTGTGCTTCACTGGACTCAAATTCATAACCAGAGTCTAGCAGTCATTGTTTACGGAGGCCTCTCATACATGCTGCATTTCAGGGAAAAATCACAGACTAGGCTGCCTGCCTGCTGCACTGTATTTCTGCCATCTGAGCTAACCCTTACAAAGGAGCACCAGGGCTCATAAATCAACCAATGGGCTGAAGACTTGCCCCAGCCAATCAGAGCTGTACAGCAGTATCCTCATTTTCATCTTTACCAACCAATCAGAGTGGCTCTATTCTGACAAATCAGGACAGTGCTTTTTGGACCAATCAAACTGTAAGGATTTGGAGTCCTCATTTGTATGACAATGGACCAATCAGGGAACAGGGACAGGAACTCTTCAATCAGGAACCAGGGGCAGGAACTCTTCTCCATATAAGCCAGCTTCACCTCTGCCTCAACTGAGTGCACTTTCAGTTTCCATTGAACATTGTATTTCCCTGGCAGAATTTGTAACATCAGAGCTGAGTTGCAGCACTGGAGCTGTAACGCTGAGGTTGCCTTATAGCCGTGCTGTTCCATAGTCATGGTGTTTCAAGATTGAGCTGTCCCACAGCTGTGCTTTCCACAGCGGACATGTATCACCATTGTGCTATTTTCACTGAATAAAGTTTCTCCCCTCACCACACCTCCATTTGAGGACTCCTGTTGGTGTTGAATTGGTAAAATGACCTCAGTTGACACATTCTGTCTCAATAGTCATGCTGGTATTAATCTTATTCTTGCAAGTCTTTATAAACCACACCGTGCTTATCCTGTTCTCCCTTTTTCTTTTTACCTAAAACCCTTTATTTGAAGTATCTACAAACCTCAGAATGGAGGATGCGCAGCCATTCCCCCTTTTGCCAGATTACAGACTCAGGTTTGCTTGCTTTTCTTTTTTTTCTTGAGAAAATTGTCTGGGATAAAGAAAATATTCTCTGATATTCTGGGTTGGAAGAGAGGTTTCCTAGCTCTCTGCTTTTCTCTACCATGTTTGTGGTTTCAAAGAACACAGTCTCCTAGGAAGTTTGGCTGATTCCATGATGTAATTGATCAGATAAGGAAGTAGTAAAAGACCTTGGAAAGTCTAGCTCCTAATCAGAATAAATGAGAAATATAATTTCCCCTTGCATGCCAGCTATAATCAGAAAGTCCGCAACCTCTTTATAGCAGAGAACTCTGGGTTCATGGTGAGTCACCCAACTCTGTGCTGCAGAAAAGGACCAAGCTTGATGGTGTCATTTCATCTCTTGACCTGACTCAGTAGGCTTTGAGATGGCTCTCACATGACAATGTGGGACATCCCAAGTGCTGGCAACTGTCAGTAGTGATCACTCCCCACCATGTTGCTGGTGTTCCCTGGGTAGAGGAGCTGGAAGGTGGGGACAGAAGTGGCCTTGCGGGGTCCTTGGGATACATCATTTTTCACAGAAAGTGATTTTTTTTCTCTTGGTCTAGCTGAAACCAGCATAATCTTCAAGGTCTTATTCAAGTCCAACTATGTCCAAGAAATTGTTCCTGGAGACTCCAGACCACAGGAATGTCACCTGTCTCACCACTCAAATTACACTCACAGCTGAGCATACGGATAAACACCTGATTGTGTTTTTCACATGTCATTTATCTTTATATTATTTCCTCACCTAGATGGAGAGATCCTTGAGATCAAGGAATCAGTCACTATCACCCAAAGCTCCCTCCTACAAAGTGATGGAATTTCATTAAACACTGACATGTGATAACAACAGTACTACTAGGTTGCCATGTCTGATGGATTGATTGGTTGGTTAACTGAAGGCCTTTAAAGGTGATGCAGCTCCCAAGAAGAACGAATGGTTTTTCTTAGGCTTGTCCAGGGTCCCCACTTCTGACTCATTCTTCATGCTGAATGAGATACTCTCAAAGTGCCCAATAACTGTGAGGCATGATTCTGGCCATCATTTTTCTTTTTGTGAACCCTCATCAGAACTAAAAAATAAAAAATCTTCCTTCTAGCTCATTTAGGGCAACTTCCAGAGTCTGGGAATAATTATTTTCTTCATTTTAGGAAAAATGAGAGCATGAAAATGTCCACTAATCCCTTAGTTATGGAATATCACAACCAACGGCAGGGGGAAATGACAGCTTCTGGGAGTTCCATGATGAACTGCAGAGCCCCTCCATACATTTTACAGGCTCACAATACACCAAATACCTCCAAGTTCAGAGGGAAACTCAGAGGCAGCGGTGTTTACCGAAAAGGCCACCTGTTGTTTTTTAAAGAGAAGAACACTAATTTCCAGAGGCTACACTTAAGATATTTGATAAGGGAATCATTAATCTACTCTTTGGTGACTTCTCATACTCACTTTCCCTGCCTATAAATACCTTTAAATTCTGTGAAATTGTTTTTAATTTCAAGGTGCCTTTTGCAAATGGCCTTGCCTTGGCCTCCTCCACATGCTTATCATCACTAACAGAAGGAGTGGTTCCTATAATGGTGCTCTGGAGTGCTTCAGCCACACCCTTCTTCTGGGCCACTGAAATCACAGCTACCTATGGATTAGCCAGCTCCAGAAAGGAGAACCCAAGCACAGCTGACTTGCCTGGGACCACCTTAGCAGAGGCGTGGCCATGGCTGCTGACTATGGACAGTGTCCTCAGACCTGGAGGCTGACCCACCCACTGGCTTTGTAATGGCCTGAACTGGGGGACTGAGCTTTCTGACCTTGCTGTTTGAGCCTAACTTTCCTCATCTTTCCAATCAGGGTGACAGCCTCCATCATCCCTAGACCCATGCCTTCCTGAGTATTGTGACTATAATCTTACAGTCTTTGTGATAAATGCAACCTTAAAACTTAGCACAGGAAGTCTTATTTTTCTGTGGTCTGAGGAATGATGCCTGCTGTGGTATAACTGTCCCTTTGAAACCTCTCTATTGTTCTCCCGCCAGGATGATGGAACCTCCAGCCCAGCCTCGCACTCTCAGCCTACATCCTCCAGCATCCAGACTGTTGATTTTCTGCTCATATCCCAGCTGGCACACACCTTCAGTCTATGGCATCTCTATGTCCTTCAAGATGGAAAATTCTTACTAACCGTGTATCAGTCACTCTTACCAGATGCAGCCCTGGTTCCAGGGAGTTAGAGCACTTTAACAGGAATGAGGCTCACATTCAAGTCTTCTGGCTCCATGAAGACAGTGATCCAGAAGCACCCCAACATGGGAAAACTCACCTATGGCTATACCTTGCTTTTATTCTCTTCCTCACAGGGAAATGAAAATGTCAGCACAAAGGAGCTTTAACATCCCTTTCATTCCTACAAAACTGGTGAC
This sequence comes from Rhinolophus sinicus, assembly GCF_036562045.2. Taxonomy (NCBI): domain Eukaryota; kingdom Metazoa; phylum Chordata; class Mammalia; order Chiroptera; family Rhinolophidae; genus Rhinolophus; species Rhinolophus sinicus. Next base: position 66,093,214 of record NC_133757.1, read on the forward strand.
AAGGAATACCTGGACATCACCCTCAGTGGTGAGAAGTAGCTCAGCTGGCTGCCTCTAGAGGCAAATGGGAGATGGGGGTGCCTGCTGCCAAAGCCAAGCCTCAACAGGGCAAGCCAGCCTTCATTACACGTGGGGGAGGAGCTCTGATTCCTTTTATCACTTCAATTGGGACTGAACTAATGGGTCAACAGTGACATTCAAGTGTGCTTGAATCTCGTATTGTTTAGGGCTGGTTCAATAGAGACCCCCCAATCAAAAATTTCTTATTTCATGCAGGAACTTGTATCTTCTTCCTATTCTTCCAGAAGCATAAATAATTTCTAGACAAAAAGGGACATCTCCTGGGACACCTACAAACATCATACATCGCTTTCCTCCCTCTGCTGCAGTCTGCCCAGTCCATCTTCTATGAAGAGGCATGGGGCCCCCCCACTCATCCGTGTTTAAGAACAGAAAGCATGCTCACTGCCTATTACCCACATTTTCTCCCCATGCAAGGAAGAAGTTATACAGGTATTTCAGGGCCTCCAAAGGGTTTCCTACTAAAATGCCAGAACATTCAGATTACACACAAGGCCATATACACACATACCGCGCACTGGTATAGGAAGAATTTCTGGAATATGAAAGTCTTAAAATGAATCCTGAAAATGAATAGGTTTCCACAGGCAAGAAGGAAGAACATTTGAAAAAAGAAGAATCATGTGATTTTGATGTTTAATGACCTACAAATGGGACTCTGACCAGCCAAAGCCAGAGCATCAGAGAATGTTGGTTGAGGCTTGGCTATGCCCATCAATCATTGTGACCTTGCCTGTCACTTATGCCTAAGTCCCTATTTCTGCACCCATCTATCGGGGACCATATTAATCCTAACACAGCTGCATCACAGGGTGCACATGATAGAAGGATCTAGAAGCCTGTGCAAGAAGTAATTTGCTAGAGTAATGTTAATTGTTGCTATAATTAATGTCAAGGTCTAACATTCAGAGGTGTTAGAAGATCACATTTGTTCAATAAAATGAGTGGTTCAAAACATGAAAGACTTTGAATGTTAAGCTGATTTAAAGGTAATACTTGGACTAAGAATCCATGAGGGGTTAAGAGATTTTATATTTCTTGAGCAACTGCTAAACTTGTGCTAAATATTTACATTTCACTGATGAAAAAATGGAAGCTCTAAAAGAGTAATTTACAGATTGACACACACCTGGTTAGTGAAGGAGCTTTACCTGAAAGCCAGGTCTCTAGGCCCCCAAAGGGAATGACTTCACAGAGAAAATATGAGTGAAATATGTCCCCATGGCTCTTGTATCAAGATCCCCTGACAGTGCACAAGCCTGGGAGCTTCTTACACATGTTTTTAACACAGTTGGGCCTAGTCAATTAAGTGTTATTTTCCAGTCCCTCACACATACATATGCCCTGTGACCATTTTCCGCTTAGTGAATGAATCCTCATCATTTGAGTTCTCCCCAGTCTCCGTCCCCTCCATTCCTATAAACCTCAGTGCATGTCCCTATTATGGCACTCCTCCCACTGTAGTGAAATGAGTCTGCTTTGTGCATTAATTCAAGAAAGAATTACTCATGTCTTCCACAAATATGCAACCAACTAATTATTCCACATCTGCTTTTTCAATAGTGAGCATGACAAGGCCAAGGTATTAACTCCAGACTATTCTGAAAAGCTCTCAGCACACTCAGATCTTACCAAGGACATATGAACAGTCATCCCGTTACTAGATTACAACCTATGTCTGTATGCTTCCCACAGATAGCCTACAGCCAGGATTTTGGAAAGATCCAGTAAAAAGAAATTGACTCTAACCTTGGTCAGAACAAAGGCCAAGGAAATAATTAAAATTCTTATGACAAACAGGGTTGAAAAAAAAGTAATAGTCAGGTACAGAAAATCATTTCAAAATGCATACACCTAAAGGCAGAAGTCAGAGAAAACAAGCACTGAGCAAGTTTCTTTCACACAGCAACAAAGTCTGTCCCCGTTGTTTTCTTTCATTTGCCCTCCCCACCACCGTGTTAGTCTTACCTTCTCTGTAAACATTAATCTCACCCAGGTTAATCAACCTAAATCTCTCCTTTTTTAAGTTGAAAGTGATCTCTGGCATGCAGTTCAAACCACCTGCTCTCAAATTTTAAAAGCATAATGAGAATAAATTCAAATTATCAAAAAACTTGGGAACTCTTAAATTGGCCAACTTTGCAAATTACACTTGGTTTCTGAGAGAGATATTCTATATTATTTTTTTACCAAACATTGATGAGTCATATCTCAGATTTATCCTTAAGCTTTTATCTAATCTATTTATTTATTGAAAAGTAAGACCAGTATATGTTGGAAAAAATCCAAATACTACATAAAGGTAAAAAAATAAAAGTTTATCTTCCTGACAAACCAGAGTCCCAAACTCCTTGCATAGTGTAGCCATCATTAATAGTGTTGTGTGCCTTCAAAAATACACAGTGACTGTGTTCATTTGTGTATGTTTTCATACCAAATGAGAGCATCCAGTACCCACTTTTCTGCATCTAGCTTTTCTTTACTATATCAATACATTCCGGCACCTACAGACCAAATCATTCTTTTTCAAGATTAAGTTGTATGTTATTTTATGGAAGAAGCATGCCTTTGGATAATTCTTAGATGGGCAATTGTAAGGTCCAAGAATCTGTGCTTTGTTCATTTGTAAGAAACAGCTATAATAAATTGCTCTCCAAAGGCAATGCACAAATGCACACTCCTGCCAGCATGTGCGAGAGGCATGTCCCCCCATCCTACCAAACAGCCTGTTGTGGGACAATTTACTCTGTGATGCTGATAGATGAGCAGTAGTTCTCTACCAATTTTGTTGTTGCTGCTGTTAGTCTTTTCTTTATCTGTGGATTGCCTATGCGCTCTTTGTTGATTTTTTGTTGTTGTTGAGTTGTGGTACTTTGGTGATGGATTTGTAATCCCTGGCTTTACATTAGTTGTATGATCATTTTCTGACATGTGTGGCAAATATTTTCCTAGTTTTGACTTTGTCTTTTAACTTAACTTCTGCTATTTTTTCCTTAATGAATATTATCTTTATATATATATATATATATATATATATATATATATATATATATATATATATATACTCATGTCCATTAGTCTTTTCCATTAGACTTTCTGAGTATTGTTTTACTTTTCTTAGAAAGGCCTCACCCAATCTCTTTAGAGATATAAAAACAACACAGAAGGAAATGGAGAGATATGCTTTTTCTGTAAAAGGAACTCTCAGGATATGTTATATAGTAATAATTAAAGTACTATGATCACAATAAAAATCAAATGATTTCCTTTTTAGAAACTTGGTAAAAAATGTTTAATATCAAGACAATGAGAAAAATCAGAACATTAAATACCTGAGTGTAGGTGTTGACATTTTCCCCTGCAGATGTTAAAAAATAGAAAATAATTAAAATCAGGGTCGGCCCGGTGGCTCAGGCGGTTAGAGCTCCATGTTCCTAACTCCGAAGGCTGCCGGTTCAATTCCCACATGGGCCAGCGGGCTCTCAACCACAAGGTTGCCGGTTCAACTCCTCGAGTCCCGCAAGGGATGGTGGGCTCCGCCCCCTGCAACTAAGATTGAACACGTCACCTTGAGCTGAGCTGCCTCCTGAATGGCTCAGTTGGTTGGAGTGCAGGCTCTCAACCACAAGGTTGCCAGTTCAATTCCTTGACTCCTGCAAGGGATGGTGGGCAGCGCCCCCTGCAACTAAAATTGAACATGGCACCTTGAACTGAGCTGCCGCTGAGCTCCCGGATGGCTCAGTTAGTTGGAGTGCGTCCTCTCAACCACAAGGTTGCCAGTTTGACTCCCTCAAGGGATGGTGGGCTGTGCCCCCTGCAACTAGAAAACGGCAACTGGACCTGGAGCTGAGCTGCGCCCTCCACAACTAAGACTGAAAGGACAACAACTTGAAGTTGAATGGTACCCTCCACAACTTGACTTGGAAAAAAAAAAGAAAATAATTAAAATCAAGAAATTATAATTCCCTATGAAAATACCAATAGCATTTTTCACAGAACTAGAACAAGTAATCTTAAAATTTATGACCACAAAAGACCCTGAATAGCTATGGCAATCTTAAGAAAGAAGACAAAGCTGAAGGTATCACGCTGCATGACACAAATTATACTAGAAGGCCATAGTAATCAAAATAGCATGCTACTGGCATAAAAAACAGACACATAGATCAATGGAACACAATAGAGAGCCTATAAATAAACCCATGTCCATATGGTCATTTAATCTATGACAAATGAGGAAGACTACACAATGGGGTAAAGACAGTCTAGTCAATAAATGATGTTGGAAAAACTGGACACATACATGCAAAAAAATAAAACTGGACCACCTTCTTACACCATTTACAAGAATAAACTCAAAATGGAAGAAAGATTTAAATGTAAGACCTGAAACCATAAAAATCCTAGAAGAAATTATAGGGCAGTAAACCCTCTGACATTGCTCTTAGTGTATATATATATATATATATATATATATATATATATATATATCCTTAGGTAAGGGAAATAAATGAATAAATAAATAAATAAACAAACAAATGGGACTACATCAAACTAAAAAGAAAACCATCAACTGATCAAAAACACAACCTACTGAATGTAAGAAAATATTCGCAAATAATAAATCCAATAGTAAGTTAATATCCAAAATATATAAGGAACTCATGCAACTCAACACTGAACAAACAGTACAATTTAAAAAATGATCAGAGGACCTGAATAGACATTTCTCCAAAGTGGACATACAGACAGCCAATAGACATATGAAAAGTAGCTCCACATTACTAATCATCAGAGAAATGTAAATAAAAACTGCAATGAGATACCACCTCACTCCTATCAGAATGGCTATCATCAACAAGACAAATAATAACAAGTGTTGGAGAGGCTGTGGAGAAAAAGGAACCCTCATACAGCGTTGGTGGGAATGCAGATGATGCAGCCACTATAGAAGTCAGGATGGAGTTATCTCAAAAGACTGAAAATGAAACTACCTTATGACCCAGCATTTCCATTCTTAGGTATTTATCCAGAGAAATCCAAAACACTTTATTGAAAAAATATATACACCTCTATGTTTATTGCAGCACTATACACAATAGTCAAGACATAGAAACAACAGAAATGTCCATTGGTAGATGACTGGATTAAGAAACTGCAGTACATTTATACAATGGAGTATTACTTGGCCATAAATAAGAATGAAATCTTACCATTTGCAATGACATGGATGGACCTAGAGAACATTATGCTAAGTGAAATAAATCAGAGGGACAAAGACAAACCCCATATGATCTCACTTATATGTGGAATCTAAAGAACAGAATAAATGAACAAACAAAACAGAAATAGACTCATATATATGGAGAAAAAACTGATGGTTGCTAGATGTGAGAGGGGTTAGGGAGGGGGGAGAAGGTGATGGGATTAGAAAGTACAAATTAGTAGTCACAAAATAATCACAGGGATGTGAAATACAGCAAGGGTAATATAATCAATAATGTAAAGACTATAGGGTTTCAGGTGAGCACTAGCCTTATCAGGGAGATCAGTTCATATACTATACAAATGCCTAACAACTGCACTGTAAAATTGAAACTAATATAAAATAATATTGAGTGTCAACTATAATTAAAGTTAATTATTTAGTTATAGATAGAGATATAGATAGATATAGATATAGATATAGATATAGATATAGATATAGATATAGATATAGATATAGATCCTATTCTGTACTTTACATCCTGAGACTAAGTCACAGGTATTGGCTAAGTCACAGGCGTCAGACTTTTAGGGGTTATAACTTTGTGAGGGCTGTTGGTGCCTAATCATTATGTTGTTTTGTACACCTGAAAGTAATAAAAAAAAAGAATTTAAAAAATGAGGATACATTAAGGGGTCTCTGGAACAAAATCAAGCATAACAACATTTGCATCATAGGGGTACCAGAAGAAGAAGAGAGAAAGCAAGAAATTGAAAACCTATCTGAAGAAATAATGAACGAAAACTTCCCTAACCTGGTGAAGGAAATAGACATACAAGCCCTGGAAGTACAGAAAGTCCCTCATAAGATAAACCCAAAAAGTCCCATACCAAGCCACATCATAATTGAAATACCGAAGATTAAAGACAGAGAGAATCTTAAAAAGCAGCAAAAGTAAACCTACAAGGGAGCTCCCATAAGACTGTCAGTTGATTTCTCAACAGAAAATTTGCAGGCCAGAATCAGTTGGCAGGAAATATTCAAAGTGATGAAAAGTAAGAGTCTACAACCAAGATTACTCTAGCCAGCAAAGCCATCATTTAGAATAGAATAACAGATAAAGAACTTCCCAGAAAAGAAAAAGCTAAAGGACTTCATCACCACCAAAATATTATAAGAAATGTTAAAGAAACTTCTTTAAGATGAAAAATATGAATAATAAAATGGCAATAACTACATATATATCAACAATTACTTTAAATGTAAATGGATTAAATACTCCAATCAAAAGATAGGGTGGCTGAATGGATAAGAAAACAAGACCCTTACATATTTTGCCTACAAGAAAGTCACTTCAGATGGAAAGACACACATAGACTAAAAGTAAAAGAATGGAAAAAGATATTTCATGAAAATGGAAATAAATTTTAAAAAGCTGGATACTTATACCACATAAAATAGACTTTAAAACAAAGGCTATAGCAAGAGCTAAAGAAGAACCTCATACTCCCACTTCTGGATATTAATCTGAAGAAACCTAAAATGCTACTTCAAGGGGATGTGTGCATCTGTATGTTCATTACAGTATTGTTTACAATGGGCAAGATATGGAGGCAGCCTGCCTGGTGCCCATTAATGGATGAATGGATAAAGAGGTGGTACATACAAACAGTCTCAGCCATAGAAGAGAATGAATTCTTGCTATCTATGGTGGCATGGATGGGTATTGTGCTGAGTGAAGTATGTCAGACAAAGAAAGACAGATGCAATGTGATTTTGCTTAAATATAGAGTCTAAAGAACAAAATAAACAAAAACAAAACAGAAACAAATTCATAGATACAGAGAACATTTTGATGGTTTCCAGGTGGGAAGGGGTTTGGGGGGGGGGTGAAAAAGGGAAAGGGATTAAGAAGTACAAATTTGTTGCTACACAGTAGTCATGGGGATTTAGGATATAAGAAATATATTCAATAATATTGTAATAACTGTGTATAGTCAGAAGGGTACTAAATTTATCAGGATGATAGATGGGAGGGGTTTGGGGGACAACGATGAAAAAGTAAAGGGATTAAAAAGTATAAATTAGTAGTTACAGAATAGTCATGGGGATGTAAAGTGAAGCACAGGGAATATAATCAGTAATATGGTACCATGTTTCCCCGAAAATAAGACCTAGCTGTACCATCAGCTCTAATGTGTCTTTTGGAGCAAAAACTAACATAAGACTCGGTCTCATATTATATTATAACATGAAAGACCCAGTATTATTATATTATACCTGGTGTTATATCATATAAGACCCAGTATATTACATTATGTTATGTTATGTTATGTTATGTTATGTTATGTTATGTTATGTTATGTTATGTTGTTATGTTATGTTATATTATATTACATTATATTAAACCTAGTCTTATATTATATTAAAATAACACTGGGTCTTATATTAATTTTTGCTCCAAAAGACGCGTTAGAGCTGATGGTCCAGCTAGGTCTTATTTTCGGGGAAACACAGTAATAGCTATGCATAGTGCCAGGCGGATACTGGATTTATCATGGAATCACTTCTTAAATTATGTAAATATCTAACCACTCTGCTGTACCCCTGAAATTAATATAAAATAATTTTTAATGTCAACTCTAATTGTAAAACTAAAAAAGAGTGTGAAAATGTGGAAGGGAATAAGAGTTTCAAATTTACAGCTATGAAACAAATAAGTCATGGGGATGTAATGTACAGCTTAGGGAATATAGTCAATAGTATTGTGATAGAGAGGTCAGATGATTGCTGGACTTATCATAGTCTTCACTTCTTTAGCACAGTGAATATAATCAATAATACTGGCGTGGATGCGGAGAAAAGGGAACGCTGGTGCACTGTTGGTGGGAATGCAGATTGGTGCAGCCACTATGGAAAACAGTTTGGAGATATCTCAAAAATCTGAAAATGGAACTACCTTATGATCCAGCAATCCCACTCCTAGGTATCTATCCGGAGAAATCCAAAACTCCAATTCAAAAATCTTTATGCACTCCTATGTTTATTGCAGCACTATATACAATAGCCAAGACCTGGAAACAACCGAAATGCCCATCAGTAGATGACTGGATTAAGAAACTGTGGTACATTTATACAATGGAGTATTACGCAGCCATAAAGAAGAAAGAAATCTTACCATTTGCAACAACATGGATGGACCTAGAGAACATTATGTTAAGTGAAATAAGTCAGAAAGAGAAAGACAAATACCATATGATCTCACTTATATGCGGAATCTAAAGAAAAGAATAAGTGAATGAACTAATCAGAAACAGTTTTGGAAACATGGAGGAAAAACAGAGGGTTGCTAGAGGGCGGGGGTGGGGATAAGGGGAAGGTGAGAGGTTTTGGGAACGTACAGAGGGATAGTGGATGGGGGGAGGGGGGTTCACACAGTGTGAGGGATATAAATGATAAATGTCTAAGTTTTGCTTTGTCTTGTGCACCTGAAACTAATTAATAAAAAAAAAAAAAAAAATACATACAGCTATGTATAGTGCAGGTTGATACTATTGAATAACTATAATGTAAACCTGAAACTGATGTAATATTGTATATTAGCTATATTTTAATAAAAATCTTTGTTAAAAAAGAAAATACTCTGCCTATTGTTATTCAAATTTTTTAAATAGGATTCTACCTTAATTGCAAGAACACGTGGGTTTGAACAGCATTAAATTAGCAATAAAACCTTTAAAAAGTACTTTATTTTTTAAAGTAAATATAACCCAAATCATTAAAGCTACAGTGGCAGCAACATACCTGCACAGGACTTTCTTTGAATTACCATGTAAAATGCTCTAATAAGAAATTTAGGGCTGCCAGTTGGCTCAGTTGGTTAGAGCTCAGTTAACGCTCATAACACCCAGGTCACTGGTTCGATTCCCACATGGGCCAGTGAGCTACACCCTCCACAACTAAATTGAAAACAATGACTCCACAACTAGATTGAAAAATAAAACGACTTGACTTGGAGCTGATGGGTCCTGGAAAAAACAAACTGTTCTCCAATATTCCCCAATAAAAATATTTTTTAAAAAAATTTAAGTTGTTGCTTATTTTTAAGTAGAAGATAAAATTCAAGCTTTTAATGTTGACCAAACAACATTCTTATAGAATTTATAATATCCTAATATTTTTCAATATTGGGTAATTTTGATTCTTTTTAAAAGATTTTTATTAAAATATAGCTAATATACAATAATATATTAGTTTCAGGTGAGCATTATAGTTATTCAACATTTATGTATGTAAAGAAGTGATTACCATACAACTCTCTGACACCATATCATGCTATCACAATATTATTGACTGTGTTCCCTGTGCTGTATATTACATCCCCATGACATGTTTTATATCTGGAAATTTGAACCTCTTATTCCCCTTCACCTTCTTCCCCTTTTTTCAATTATAGTTGACATTTAATATAATTTTATATTAATTTCAGGAGTACAGCATAGTGGTTAGATGTTGTCACACAGTAGCCTACCCGTCTGTCCCCTCGTACCTACCCCTAAAGAAAGGAGTGTCTGTGAGACTAGTCCTTTCAGGGACTTTGCTTCACCTTTGTGCTTATGTCTCCCTGTTTGGCCCCAGGGGATGGTTGGTCAGCCAATGACAGGTAAGATTCCCCATGGGGGGAACAAACTTAACCAGGCGCAGCCACATGGGGACCAACAGGAGAACCCACAGGTTTGATAGAGGTGGGCACAGATCCTCACCTTCCCCCAGCTAAGGAAAGCTTCTGCCTCTGTGGCTGCATTCCTTCCCACAACCTGCTTAGGAAGAGAGTCAATGATGTGTTAACATCAGTTCTCCATCTATTCCTATCAGTAAGTTTCAGCATAAAGGTTTTTACCGTTGGGGAGTTACATCCTGAGATTTACAGTTCCGCTGCTTGCAGGTGAGGGTGATTAGTTTGAATCAGTTTCCTAGTCTGAAACTCACAGACCATGGAGAAAACAATGCTACTTCCTTGTGTGTGCATCAATAAAAGCTACAAGATGGCCCGATTCAGGGCTCTCAGTCTTTGAGGCTGTGAGACCCTTGGCCCTGTTTCATAACTTTCTTGATTTCAGTTTCTTTCTTAACCCTTCGCCGCCCCTTCTCGTTTGCTCACTGCCTGTGTTGCGTTGGATGCAACAGTTAGACATTTACATAATTTAAGATGTGATCCCCCTGACTAGTCTAGTACCTACCTGGCACTATGCATAGTTATTACCATATTATTGAATTTTGGATTCTTTTTACATTTTGCTTTCCTGATTGGATAGAAAACATCCATGCTACCTTATCTTCTGAAATGCTCCTGGTTAAGTTTGTTCCACCACCTTCATTGGGGGATATGGAAATCTTCTGAAGTTCCAAAGCTCCTCCTGCACCAGATTCAGAGCCCATGTGTTTCAACAGTTCTGTTTACTCCTGCAGGGATCCACCCAGATAGGTGGGGACAGGGGCGGGGTGAGTTGTGAGAGGTGGCCCAGAGCAATGGCAGGCACCACCACAGCCAGTCCTGCTTCCACAGCTCCCTCCCCTTTGCCAGAACTAGTTGGGCTGTGAATCTGTCTCTGAGGACAAGTTTTCAGAAGAGCAAATATTCTGTTCTTTTGATCTAACACCACTACTGTTCTGCTTCTAGCACTAGGCAGGTGGGGGAGGGGCAAGCTCTGGGAGGGTGGGGAGGGGGCAACTAGTCTTCAGTGCTTAAGTCTTCCATTCTCTGCTTGGAAGTGAGGGCTTAAACCACCATTTTCAGGCTTCTTCCTTCAGTCTTTTCTCCGAGGTTTCTGCCATGAGCATTGGGTTCAGCCGTGTTTTATGCTGCCCCCTCAGCCCTGTGGGCCATAAGTAGAGCCTTAGGAGTCCGAGTTCTTCCCTCTCCCGCAGCTGCGGTAGTTCCAGGATGCAGTGAGCTCAGAGCACTGATCTAGGTCTGCGTCCTGCACCCCTGCGGCTCCATCTCCACACTTCTCCCTTCCCTCCTGCCCCGCTCGCGAGATTCGCCCACTTTTAGGTAAATTCAGTAGTGGGCCTCTTCGTCTTGCCTGTCTGCTGTGCAGGGAGTCCTTTGTGGAGTTTTTGTTGTTCAATTAGTTGTAAATTCCAGGGGAGCTTTACAGTGGTTCACCTGACGCCGCCATTTTGATAACATCTCCTACAAATATTTTTTATAACATTTTATATTAGTTTCAGGTGCACAAAACAATGTAATAGTTAGACATTTATCATTTATATCCCTCACACAATGACAACTCCCCTCCCCCCCATCCACTACCCCTCTGACATCCCACACAGCCATTGCATTTCCACTGTCTCTATTCCTAATGCTGTACTCGGCTTCTTGTAACTATAAATATAAAATTGTAGTTGACATTCATTATTGTTCAGCTTCAGCTTCAGGTGTACATTGCAGTGATCAGGCATCTACATCTTCCCTGAGGTAGTCTCCCTAATGAGACAAGTGTCCATCGGATACCCTACAAAATCTTTACAACATTATTGATTACATTCCCCAAATTGACTTTCGTAATCCCGTGACAATCTTGTTGTTACTGACTGTGCTTTCTAATCCTCTCACTTTCCCCCTTATCCCCACCCCCCTCCCATCTAGCAACCCTCAGTTTTTCCTCTATGTCTCTGAGACTGTTTACAATTAGCTCATTCATTTACTCTTTTCTTTAGATTCTACATACAAGTGAGATCATATGGTATTTGTCTTTCTCTGTCTGACTTATTTCACTTAACATAATGTTCTCTGGGTCCATCCATGTTTTTGCAAATGGTAAGATTTCTTTCTTCTTTATGGCTGCGTAATACTCCATCGTATAAATGTACCACAGTTTCTTAATCCAGGCGTCTAACGATGGGCACTTCAGTTGTTTCCATGTCTTGGCTATTGTATATAGTGCTGCAATAAACATAGAGGTGCATAAATTTTTTTGAATTAGAGTTTTGGATTTCTCTGGATAGATACCTAGGAGTGGAATTGCTGGATCATAAGGTAGTTCCATTTTCAGATTTTTGAGATACCTCCAAACTGTTTTCCATAGTGGCTGCACCAATCTGCAATCCCACCAACAGTGCATAAGGGTTCCCTTTTCTCCACATCCTCGCCAGCACTTGTTGTTTGTTGATTTATTGATGATAGCCATTTTGACTGGGGTAAGGTGGTGTCTCATTGTGGTTTTTATTTGCATTTCTCTAACGATTAGTGAGGTTGAGCATTTTTTCATGTCTGTTTGCCAGCTGTTTGTGCTTTTTAGAAAAATGTCTCTTCATGTCCTCTGCCCATTTTTTAATTGGGTTGTTTGTTGTTTTGGAGTTGAGTTGAGTGAGTTTTTTTTATAAAATTGGGATATTAACCCCTTATCAGATATATCATTGGCAAATATCTTCTCCCATTCAATAGGATCCCTTTTTGTTTTATTGATGGTTTCCTTTGCTGTAAAAATACTTTTATCTGTGTCTATGAGTTTCTGTTTCTCATTTGTTTGTCTTGTTCTTTTGTTGTTTTTGGTTTAGTGGTTGCCAGAGGGTAAGGGGGGTGGGGGGTGGGGGGTGGGAGATGAGGGTAAGGGGGTCGAATATATGGTGATGGAAGGAGAACTGACTCTGGGTGATGAACATGGGATTTATAGATGATGTAATACAGAATTGTACACCTGAAATCTATGTAATCTTACTAACAATTGTCACCCCAATAAATTTAATAAAATTAAATTTAAAAAAAAAATACTTTTTAGTTTGATGTAATCCTACATGTTTATTTTTTCTCTAACTTCCCTTGCCCCAGGGGATATATCAGTAAAAATCTTACTCCAAGTAATGTCTGTAAACTTTCTTCCTATATTTTCTTCTAGGAATTTTATGGTTTCAGAGCTTACATTTAAATCTTTAATCCATTTTGAATTTATTCTTGTATATGGTGTAAGGAGGTTGTCCAGCTTCATTTTTTTGCATGTGTCTGTCCAGGTTTCCCAGCATCATTTATTGAATAGACTGGCTTTACCCCACCGTACATTCTTGCTTACATTGTCATATATTAAATGACCATATAGGCATGGATTTATTTCTGGGCTCTCTATTCTGTTCCATTGATCTATGTGTCTGTTTTTATGCCAGTACCATGCTGTTTGATTACTATAGCCTTGTAGTATAATTTGATGTCAGGTATTATGATACCTCCCACTTTCTTCTTATTTCTCAAGATTGCCGAGGTTATCCAGGGTCTTATGGTTCCATATACATTTTAGGATTATATGTCCTATTTCTGTGAAAAGTGTCTTTGGTAGTTTGATATGAATTGCGTTAAACATGTATATTGTCTTAGGCAGTGTGGACATTTTAACTATATTAATTATTCCTATCCATGAGCATTGTATGTGAATAAACATTTAATTGCATTCCCTTTTCTTTTCTATCCTTCTTCCCCATTAATGGACACGTACATAAAAGCATGATTATTCACACACACACACACATACACACACACATTCATTCATTCTTACACCTATACAAATGAACATTCTCTTACTGCATATTCATATTTTCAAGGATTGTTGTCATATTTATATCAATAAGAAAAGATTTTAGTCATTGTGATAAGGGGCTTGTCACCAAGAGGCAAGTGAAATGGAAAACAAACTGTCGTATTATGCATTATGTTTTGCGCCCCAGTTTTATAACCACTAAGTTCCCCTGAATCTAAGGATGTTCTGGCTCTAAAATTTGCTGTGCTTAAGTACATGAAACATCCCATCAGATTTTTTTTTTGGCCTCATGTACCCACAATAATCAGTAGACTGACCTCTGTTTCAGATAATTAACCAGTGGATTTGCTTGGAAAACGTCTGAGTGTGGTCTAGCAAATATCTGCTGGAGCATAGGCCTGAGAGAGAGAGAGAGAGAGAGAGAGAGAGAGAGAGAGAGAGAGAGAGAGAGAGAGAGAGAGGAAGGGTCACTGTCACTGCACCAAGCTGGTCTCCAAGGACAGAAGGGGTTTCTGGGATAAGTGATCCATCAAAGCCAAGTTCCATGTGGAACTCTCAAGATCTTTGATAGGTTTCCAACTATAGCCCATACAGCCTCTAGATAGGTAACAGGGATCTTAAAGCTTCACAGCTTTTCCACGGACAGTGAAGAACAGTCATATTCATTTTATTAAGAAAAAGTAACTTTCAAACTGAAATTGGTTATCAGACACATGAGATGCTATTGGCCATCAAAACCCTCAATAGTTACTAAAGCAATACAAAAGCATCATGTTTTATTTTTAGGTAATTACTCATTCACTGGAGAAAGCATAGTGAGCAAAACTATCTCTCTTATGGTGATGGTTTAACTTCTAACATTTTCAGAGCTTGTCAATATTTTCACAAGTGTACTAGATCCTCTTAAGAACAGGATCATCAATGTCCCATTACTTAGCTTTGCACTTCAATAAATCTCTCGTTCCTTTTTCATTCCCTTTCTGGCTCCTTTTAACTAATCTCTTAAATTTTTTTATAAAACCAACACATACTAAAAGGAAAACATTCAAAAACTATAGGAAAATATAACACACAAAAAAAGGAAAAGATCCTCTGGCCTCAGCCCCTGCATTCCCAGAGGTAGCCATCACAAACATTAGTTTGTTTCTAGAATCCCCCTTCATAGATCAATAGATTAATTAATAAGAAGATGGCTAGATAATGATATATTTAATGCTCTCTTACTCGCTTTTTCATACTTAATATATGTTAGACATGTTTTCCTAGCAGTTCACAAACAGGTTTATTACCCTTTTCAACATTTTCATTTTATTCCAATATGTACCATAATTTATTTAATGAATATTCCATAGATAAACATTTAGATTACTTCAGAGGCTTTAATATTAAATATTCCAATGACTATCTTTACATGTATCTTTGAAAAATTGGGCTAGTGTATCAATAGGAAATTCTTTTCCTAGGCCTTTATAAAATTATTTTTTTTTCTGATATAAAAATTTAATAATTGTCAAATATAGAGGAAGTATTTTTCTAATTTGTTCTTTTAAAGTTCCTTATTCTCAAATGGCACTCTTTTTTTGTTTTGGTCTTCTATAAACCTGCACTAAACTGTGGGGAAAAAATCTCCTTTTTAAAGTTATATCAATTCATGGGATCCATAAATTCTTCTTTATAAATCATTTAAACAATTATGTTTCATGGACATAGCTCAAGGCTGGGGCATAACAGCACCCTCCCCTGCCACTTTGAGCTGTGTATTCTGGAGATTTCACCCCTCAGCCTGACTGGCTGACCTTTGTTGATTTTACTTGAAGCTATTATTCTAATTGACTGGATCCTGGCTGACATCTGGATGTGTTTTATAACAGACTGTTTTCATAATTCCACAAAAAGTTCTCAGGATTAATACGTGTTTATTTTTATCTTCCATTGGACCTTAAATAAACTTACAGCCAATTGTAGCAGAACTCCTTACTGGAAGCCATTTTATATAAATGAAGGGAATGGTAAATCCATCAAACCTTGGGTTTTCTGTTGCTTTAAAACCTCTTGCCAATTGAACGTTATTCTGAAATAACTATAAAGTCAACCAATAGCAAAATACTTAGGAACATTTGCAGGTTTGCTGGGGTAGAAGCAACCATATGTATGAATAGGATATGCAGCTACCTTCCTGTGTGAGTACAGGAACAACAGGAGTACACGTGCACGAGTGAGTGGCTAACCGAGCACACAGGTGGCAAGATATTTTATTGGGATAGTACATGTTTTATTCCCTCTGTTGTAGGCATTTTTTTCCTCCTCCATATTATTTTTCATTTGCTTTTGAGATTACACTTTTAAAACATTCAAGACACACAAATTATTCTAATTCAGGGTGTTAATCCAGTTATGTTTTTGAAGACCTAGGATCATTGAAAGAATTAAGTTAGATCTTCCTGGAGGGGATAAAAAATTATATATCTACACATAATTATACACAAAATTATATATATATACATATATATGGGATATATATATATATATATATATATGGACATCCCATCTTCGATAATTATGTGAGCCAATTCCTTCTTATACATATATATATATATATATATACACATACATATATTATATATGTGTGTGTGTGTGTGTGTGTGTGTGTGTGTATGTATAATAAGGAATTGGCTCACATAATTATCAAAGATGGGATGTCCCAAAATCGGCTTCAGCAAGCTGGAGACCCGGGAAAGCCACTCATGTGATCCCACTCTGAATTCAAAGACAGGAAAGGACCAATGTTTCAGCTCAAGGCAGTCAGACAGGAGGAATTCCCTCCTACTCACTCTTTTGTTCTAGTCAGGTCTTCAACTGATTGGATGGGGTCCACACATTAGGGCAGGCAATTTTCTTTACTCACTCTATGGATTCAAATGTTAATCTCATCCAAAAACACTCTCACAGACACACCAGAATAATGTGTTACCAAATATCTGGGTACCTCATGGCCCAAGTTGACACATAAAATTAACTATCACAACAGGTATGCCCCAAAATGTTAATGGAGCATTGCAGTTTATGTTTATTTATAGAACCCTAGGTACATGAATAAATCCATAGCCAAACAAAGGAGTACTGTGCAGCTGTGGCAAAGCAAGCAGGAAGACACAGCAAAGGAAACATGTACTCCCATATTTCAGGCAGCTCTCAGAAACCATCATTCATCTCAGGAGCATCCCAGAATATCTCAAAACTTTGCAGTGAAAGGCCTGTCCTACACAGGAAGGAGGACCCTCTCATTCTTGGTCCTTTGATTTTACCCAATCCTTGACTGGAACTTACAAGCAAGCCACAAAGTAACTGTACTGAGACCTTTGCTTCTTCCTGCTTGTCTCAACCCACCTGCTCTTACTTATCCCTCAAGGCTTCTAAATTCTCCTCTCTGCACGCAGGCCGTATATTAGTATTTTCCTCTTAGCCTCTCACTTTGATGCACTCTGACTCACTTTTGGAGCTCTGTGAACTTCAGATTCCTCTTGGGCACAAAATGCTCTATTGTGGCTCTGCCTATATTGTCTGTAACAGCCTCTTCACTTCAACCCAAGCCACAGGAGCTCCCGGGCTGTGCAGAAGGTGTGGATTTGGGCCTAATCAGCAAGCAGGCCTATCCTGCAGATGGACCAAACGTCCTGCCAAGTAGTCTCAGGCAGAGAGGCTGCTTCGAAGGGAAAACAACAACAACACAGAACAATATTTTATTGATTCTGTTTCTCTGAAGAACCTTGACTAAAATACCTGTCTGTATGTTTGCACAATTGTCTCAAGATAAATTCATAGGAGAGAGATTTCCAAGCACATGTACTCCCTAAATTTTGGCACATACTGCGAATTTCCACTCAGAAATGTTGTGTTCATTACATTCTCATAGAGCATTGTTTCACTATGTTGTGATTTTTAGGTCATTTCTATCAAATTTCCCTTTAAGTTTTCTGACTCTAAGATCTTGATTCAAGAAGCCTCCCAATCCAAAGATTATAAAATTATTCTCCTTGATTTCTTTCTGACACTTTTATGGTTTTGTTATTTTATACTTGATTAATCTGGTAAGAATCTAAATTTTATTACTGTTGTAATTTTTGTTGTATTTTGCCAGATAAGTAACTAGCTGCATGAACGTATTTTACTGAATAATAAACTCTTGCTACACTGGCTTAAACACCTATTTCACTATTTCAGAAATTTTCCTGCATATATACATCTATCTCAGGATGCATGTTTTTGCTCCATCTCTCCCCATTGATCTGCCTCCCCTGAGATTAGTTCAAGGCTATGGTGATCACTGAAACACTCTGATATGCTTTGATACCTATTCAGCAATTACCAGACAATTACTCTCTTCTTTTCCAGAATTTTCTTGGCTTCCCTTGCATGTTTCACTTTCAGATAAACTTTAGAATCTTCTGGCTAAATTCTGGGGGAAAAGAAATCACACTGGAATGCTGACTAGAGTTATACTAAGTTTGCATATTAATGGAAAGAACTGACATCAGTACAACACTAAATGTATTAATCCTGAAGATTATTCTGCATATTATTGTTTAAGTGCTATTTTTATGATGTTATGTTATGAGGCGTATGACATACCCATTAAAGGGATTTGGCAGTTTTATTTCTGTTTGCAGCAGTTTCTGGAGGAGTTTCATAAAAATCATTATGTGTTCCTTAAGTTTCAGCCACTTACTCTAAGTTATTATTATTCTCTAAGTAGTCTATAATTGCAATTCTGATTTTCTCTGTGATATAAATAGTTGTTTTTAAAAGCATTTTTGAGCTTTCAGCTTGTGTCTGCCTACTCATTTGCCATTTTATTCTAGTTTTGTTCTATTTGGGAGCACTTTTGAACTTTCCATGTGACCTGAGTGTACATTTCCACAACTCTGTGTGTGCCACAGGCACATCATATGTGGCTCTCCCACTATTCCACAGATCTAACTTCACTTCTCATCGTTGTGTTCATCAGTTTTATACCTGGACAATTTTCCTTTCACTGTGGAAGGTTTTTTATGTTATGCTTTCATAGCCATGTGGCAATTAACAAACAATTATTTGCTTGTGCAAGTTTCTGCAACACCTAATGTATTCACTATTGATTCTGTGCCATTTTCATTTTTCGTAACTATGTTTCTCATCTTAAATCCATTGACTTCTCATCACAGATTGTTCTCCTTCATAAATTCACAGTACTCTTACATTTTCCTGAGAATTCAAATCCAGATCTTTAGATGATTTTTCCATATTCTTGGAGTCAGTCTGTTGCTCTGATTCTAAATGAAACCAGGTGTGTGGTGTGGTTTTTTCCTGCCAGCTTATCTTTACAATGGGAGGTCCATGCAGTATTGGGAAGGGTCTATCAGAGACCGCTGGCTTCCAATTAGAATCTCTCAAGCTAAGATGAAAGAATGGAAAATTTGAGATTTCTATGCATTCCTTCTTTCCAGGTGAGTTTGCAGTAGTATATAGGAGGTAGGGATGGATTTAGAATTGGAGATGGAGGTAACAGGTTTCAGCTTTGTGCTAAGCTATTTAATTTCTGTAATTTGGGGGCATTGACGAGGCTGTCCTTGTTAGGAGCAAGCGTACACCTGCCCCTGTATTTGATTTCACATGGATTTCTCTCACCACCAAGGCAAATATAAGTACATGGATAAAACCCTCAACTCTCTCATTTGGGGCCATTAATGGGTTCTACCCTCCTCAGAACCCATATGTTTCCCCTGTGGCTTTTTGCTCTCACTCCAAAGACTTCAAGCCTTTTTGCCTCTTTTTTTTGAGGATACCAAGCAGGTGTTTTCTAAAACATTCTTATCTTTCCTATGAGTGATTTTACATTTCTAGAGATCTGTTTTTTCTCTAAGTCCTCCAGATAATGTTATTTTCCTTGAGCTGCAGAATCATTCCATGGAAACTTCTTTCTAATGTTTGCTCATAAAAAGGAAAACTGTATCCAGTCCTGGCATCTGCCAACAGACACAGAATGTGAATTGCCCTTGGTCACTGTACCATCCTTCCCCTCGAGGAGTTCAATGCACCACCATCACCACCCCAGGACTCAGGAAAGCTGATAATAGAGCCCTGAGCCCAGTTGTCCCTTCAGAGCAATCCCGCAGGTAGAGCTGGATCCTGGACCTTTGTAAGGCAATGGCATCCCCGTGGACTGCCAGGGTCTATGGTTAGAGAGTCAGATGCCTTCTATCGATATTTTAGGATTCTGTGGTGAATAATATTTACCCATTGCATCACGTACCACTCCTACATTTTCTCCTCTTGCTTTCTCTTTTTACAAATAAAAACAATAAGCATGCTACCAGTCACGGAGTGCTTACTACATGCCAAACTGTGCTAGAGATTTCATAGGCATTATTCCATTTAATTCTCATGGTAGCTCTATAGAGATGAGTGCTATTATTATCATCCCCATTTTATAGATGGGAAAATTGAGCTGAGAGGTTGAGTGACTTAGCAAAGGCTACACAGCTTATAACTGGTAAATAGGAAATTCAGTCTTGCTTGTCACTTATCAATCCTTTTTAAATGGGCTCTGAAATCAGAGACCCATTGTGCCCTTCACATGGCCTTTCACCGTACTGAGTCACAGGTTGGATGCTGTTGACTCAGAACGGAGGAACAAAGGCAGGGCTGCGAGTGGCGTAGCATGCAGGGTGGGGTGATGGCCTGCTCCCATCATATCACTGTGATGTTTGGATTCTTTGGCCATGGTGGTCCTACAAGGGGTTCTGGGCAGCTATTGGGGAAAGCAAAGAATTCTGCTTCCTTGGGGCTATGTTTAACATGCTCGCGTGGGGAACAGGACCTGCATTTCTCAGTCCACCTCTCCCTGTGACACAGACTTGGGCTTCCTCACGACTGGTTTCCAGGCATGCTGTGTACCATCAGGGATATTTAACAGAGGTGGAAGGTGTGGCCTGTCCCCCTGCATCACGACCAGGAAATCTCAGCAGCCATTTTTTGGTCTACATTTGTGTCCAGTCTTAGTCAGCCACCTGGTCTTATGTCCCCTATTTCTGTTTCTTTTGTCATATGTTCTGTCAATTTCCTTCAGGCTATGCTTGATTTGGCTCCAACTCTGCAGTGTTTCTTCCAGGTCATACTTACCCAGGTGTATCCCCCAAAGTCTTGCAGAGCCTGGTAACCGCAGCTGATGTTCAAGCCTCTTCCTCCCCTCCGTTTTTGTCTCCCACCCCACTTCCCTATGATCGCCATAGCCTGGTAGTGTTCGGCCTCTCACTCACCATTTCCTGAACATACCACATGTCTTTGTGAAAGCTGTTACCTCACATAGGAATGTTCTTCCCCAAACTGCATCTATTTATCCATATTCAGAGCCCAGATATAATGCCACCTCCTCAGTGGGACTCCTGGGGATCCTACTCCATCCTATCACTTGTGACCCATTACTTGTAAATTCTCATGTAATTGATCCCAGCATGTAATACAGAGCTCCACTGAGCTGTCTTCTCTTTCTGCTTTGCAGACTACACTCTGATCCATTTTTGTGTGTCAGAGGTGGGACAGGTCACAATACATGGAGTACATGCAACACTTGGAGTGCACACGTCCACAAGGACACTGCAGCCATTTCAGGGGTGGATTCACCCTGCTGACTTTCTCAGGAACAGTAAAAGCCACATATTAAACTGACTGGCTATGAAAAAGATGTCAGATCCTGCACAGCATAATGACATAACAATTATCATATATAAATAATAATCATACATCAAAACCATTAACAATAATGGTAACAATAAGGGCAACTAATATAAGGGAAAAGATTCGGATTATTACTAACATTAATATTAATAACTATTATCATGAGAAATGTTCCTTGGGAAGAGTTGGTTTATCTCCAGTGCTGACTGCCGCAGAGTGGGGACAGAGGACACAACAAAGAAAATGGGCAATAGAGGGATGTGATTATCTCTACAAAAAGGCAAAAGAGGAGACCTGTAAAGATCTACAGGATTGTGAAAAGGTACAATCTGCCACCTTTCCACTCTTAGCTATTCTGTCCCCTTTCAGCTCTCCTAGGTAAACCAAAACAGCAGTAGCAACAGTTACACCTAAAATGGGACACAAGTAAGCCAGATGTATGCAGTTTCCTCACATCTAGTGTCCCTCTCCATCTCATAGCAACCCAAGGGGTACACAGGACAGAGATCCAGAGTGGAGAAATGAGAATTATTCCTGTCCAACCCCAAATCCTGTACTCATTTTCTGCTATTGACCATTTGGAAGGGAAGCCCCAGTGATATCCAGTAAGAATGAGACTTCAAGTGTGTCTTGGAAACCACAAGAGTAGGTGGAGTGATGACAGTGCAACTCCGTCCATCGGTTGTTATGCCGCTAACAGAACAAATGCTTTGGGGGAGTCATGGCCCAGCTCTCCTGCCCCAGGATCCTATTGTTGCACGATGAGGACCCAATCATAAGGGCTGTAAAAATGGGTGATATCTCAGCATTTAAAACAGGCTCTAACGACTTGTGTGAAACAGCTGAGCTGCCTCCCAGAGTCAGAACAGTCAGGAATTACCTTCTTCAGAAACATCATTTTCATAAACCGATATATCAAAGAAAGAACATCTGCCACTCTCTTGAGCGATGTATTGGTTCACAGATATCTGGTCACATACAGCAAAATCCTGGCCATCTTGAATCCATAGATGTGCTTAGCAGCTGAGTTCCCTAGAAACACACTGATGAATTTGTGTGCTGGTGATAAGTAGTTAGCAGACATACTAGAAGCCCCTGGCATGGCTGACAAGGGGTGGGGGAGGCTGTGGGAAAGTGTGGGAGAAGTCAGTTCTTCAAGTAACCCCAGGTCCTCTGGTTCAGACTTCGGGTGTGAGCACTCCTCTCCAACATTAGAACCTAATCTGGCAAATTATACAACTTACTGGGTTTTCTTCAGAAATTAAACCCAGAGATGGAAGGGCTGTGGTGACTATGAGCTCTCTCCCACTGTTGGGAGTTGGATTCCAGGCACCCCTCTGTGTGAAAAAGCCCTGCAGACCTATTCTTACTTGTCTAAAAATCCCAGGGGTTTATGTTACTGCCTTTTACATTTACTAGACCTGTTCTTTCTTTCACCAAATGTGAGCAGGGTACTGTTTTTCCAGCTCCTTTGGAAGAAAGAGACAGGAAGTATCAAGAAACAGTTATGTGGACTTTACAAAAATTTCACAGTCATTGTGGGGATTGGTCCCTTATTGTGTTTCCTAAAAGCCCTGATTATGTCCACTTTTCCTCTTCCATTTCTGAAGGTAAATTTTTTTTTGTTGTTTATTTGCTTGCTTGCTTGTTTGTTTATTTTTCTCTTTTTATTCCTTGAGCCTTCTTCCTCCTTTAGACCACTTCTTTCAGGAATGCCCATCTATCCAGTTTCCATATAACTGGCAGGAAAGATCACTATGGTATATCCCAACTCTCTCCCCTTGGTGTGTGAAGTGCATTTGAGGGAAAAGTCTGAAATCAGAGAAAATGAAAGTGTCTATGTCTGCTTGAAGAATGAAATATACAGGCTGTCCATTTAGCCCTCAACAAGCAGACAGTAGAATAGCAGGGTATCAGTCAGCATAGACTAAGTTATGCTGCAATAACAAACAGCCCCCAAATCTCAGCAACTTAAAATAACAAAGATTTGTATCTTGCTGCATGCCCATTTTGGGTTAGCAAAGGGGCTCTGCTCTCATACTCACTCAGGAATCCAGCCTGATAAAGCAGCTGCTATCTCAAAGATTCCAGTCACTGTGCCAGAAGGCAAGAGCACTGTAGAGGATCCCACATTGGCAATTAAGCTCTGGCCTGAAAGTGAAACGTCATTTCCATTCAGAACTCAGTTACCAGAAAGAATAACATGGCCACTCTCAACCACAAGAGAACTGGTGAGTACAATCCCACCATATGCCCAGAAAGAGAGAAAATAAGAAAACATGCAAACACCATTAGCAATGGCCATGTTCAGCTGCATCTGACTTCTACCGTGTTTCCCTGAAAATAAGACCAGGTCTTATATTAATTTTTGCTCCAAAAGATGCATTAGGGCTTATATTCAGGGGATGTCATCCTGAAAAATCATGCTAGGGTTTATTTTCTTATTTGGGAGGAAACACAGTAGTCATTAACATCAAGCTCAGACCAGCAAAACCTGCAAGTACTCCAGCATCTACACCAAAGAAGATTGTGGAGAAGTTCAAGGAGAACAAACCGGGGAGGAGATAACCATCTTTCACCTTAGAGAAGGGCTTCCAAAACTGCTTTATGGTTTTTACTTTTCTTTCCCTTTTTTCTTCTTTATTTGCAAGCTAATTTTTCTACCTTGAGTTTGACTCACTACATTAGTAAGGACTGGCACTAATTTTGCTGATGGAAAAAAATAAAATGTGACTTATATCTTGATAAAATTACTTACAATTCATGGCAGAACTCAGTTGATTATTTCTTCCTTGGTGTGGTTATGAGTGATATCTGGGAGTCAGGCTATCTGTACAGGGCTGAAAGGCAAGAGACAAACATTTCAGAATTCTCCAACTTCTTTTCTTTTCAATTAAATTGGGGAGCCATCCTACATATCTCTAAGATCTCTTTTGTTCCTGAAACATTGTGAATATAAATTACTAAGAAAACTTAATTTTCATTGCTGGTGTTGCTAAAATCTCATTTTCTTAATCAGTGCCACATTCCCTCTGAACCCTTCCTGTAGGAGTTCCTCATCTTAAGTCCTGGAGCCTCTTTTCTCTGTTGGTGCCCTTCCCCTGGGCAGGCTCCTCCTGTCCTGTGTGTGTCCACAACACCCAGAATGATGCATTCAGAAGTCCCAGTGTATGCACCCAGATGCCTTCCTCATGTCTCCATTTGAATTTCTCATAGTCATCTGAAAATATCCCAAATTGATTGTCTCTCCGACCCTCAACCTGATCATCTTTCAAGGTCACCAATCTTAGTAAGTCAGGTGCTTACACTCAATACTGAGGAGTTATTTGGACTCTTCCTTCTTCATTTTCATTCAGTCTAATATTTTCATCTAATGATTCTAGTCTACTCTACCTCTCAAAGGGCTCAACCCATTTCCTCCTCTCCATCTCCACCCCACCACCCTACCATCCAGGTTGAACCATTGTCATGAATTTCCTTGACAAGTGCAATCATCACACCCTCCCTAGTGGCCTTCATACTGCAGCTCTTATCCCTCCCCAATCCCTTCTTGACACAGAAGTTGGAATGACATATTAAAAGATAAACTGGATCATATTACTAGCTTAAACTCTTTGGTGGTATTCTTCGAATTAAAGGTAGAGTCCACAGTTTCACCAGACAACTGTCACCTGCCCCCACACACACTTTCCATCCTATCTCTTGTCATCCTCCCTCTTGCTCACAATATCCAGCCTCAAAGTCCTTTTATTGCCTGAAATGTAATCCTTTCTCAGCACTTTTTCCCATCATGTTCACTCTGCCTGCCATGTTTTCTCTCCACGTTTTTGCCTCACCTATGCTAGTCCACTCATCCACTCCATTCATCCACCTAATAGTCATTTGTTCAGACAGACTTTCCCTACCACCCACTTTAAGCTAGGTCCCCTTTAGATTGCTCCTTTTATTTCCTTGTAACATTTATCATACATTTTAATTATGCTTATTTTCATTATTAGTAACTTGTTTTGCCTACTAATTTATAAGCTCTATGAGAGCAAGCATGCCCATTATTTTTGCCTGTCACTCTGTCCAGCCCTCTTTCCCAAATACCGTCATAGATTTTGGCACATAAGAAGCACCAACAAATAGCTATATACTAAATGAATAACCCTAACTAAATGAATAACCCTAACTGCCTAACTCTTGGAATATTTTAACCTCATTAAACTTGTTAGTAAAACCCACAGTCAAGGACAAGTTAAGTAAACTATGATACATCTTCACAATGGAGGACTATACATCTCTAAAAAGGCACAAGGAAGATCTTGAGATATTGTTACATTAAAAAACAAAAAGCAATGCTGGGAAAGACGAGCCCCCACAACATCTGGCTGTGAAAAACAGTGGGGATCCTAACCATCTGGGTGAGATGGGAGACTATGGGAAACCTAGACATTCTTTTAAAGGGCCCATGCACAGACTCACTTGCTCACAGGCACTCACCGTGGGTTCCGGTGGACGTAAAGTGACTTGGTAGGAGTCAGAGACATACAGGGAGAGACTGAGAAGTGTGGCTTCAGGACGAGGGCTGGAGAGACAGTCACCATTTTCCCTGTGTGGGGTCCTGCTCCCATACAGCTGGCAGGCAGATGCCATCTTTCCTCTGTTAAGCCTTCCCCCTTCAGGCCAAATCTGAATCTGCATTAGTCTGTTCACTCCACCCTGGTGACTCCCTGAGATTCCATCCCAACCAACTCACGCAATGCGGCAATCTCTTATGCAACAGCAGCCAGCCCTGCCAGCACTGCAATCACTCTTGGACAACTCTCAGGGGTTCTCGGGACCCAGGTGGGTGGCAGCTGGCCTCAGTGTGTTCTGAGACTTTTGCTGAGTAGCTCCAGGCTCAGCTGTAACAACAACCCAGAA
The DNA here is from genome assembly GCF_036562045.2 of Rhinolophus sinicus. Lineage (NCBI taxonomy): Eukaryota > Metazoa > Chordata > Mammalia > Chiroptera > Rhinolophidae > Rhinolophus > Rhinolophus sinicus. Next base: position 66,119,653 of record NC_133757.1, read on the forward strand.
TCTACATTAACTTGATGAACACCACTCATCCTTCCCTGCTGACTCCCTGAGGCTCTGCCTTACCTAACTTGTATACTGCATGAGGCTTTATCAATGTCTGGGTTAGAGAAGTTTTCTGTCATTATTGCTTCCAACAGGTTTTCAATTCCTTGCTCTCTCTTTTCTCCTTCTGGAACCCCTATGTTGTGAATGTTGTTACACATGATGTTGTCTCAGAAATCTTATAAACTATCCTTATTTTCAGAAGTTCTTTTTTGTTATTTTGATTGGGTATTTTCTGCTATCTTTCCTTCCAAATCACTGATTTGATCCTCTGCCTCTGTGATACATCATATAAACAAAATGAAAGATACAAATCATATGATCAAATCATAGCTACATATGTTTGACTAAATCCAGCATCCATGTATGATAAAAACTCAAAGCAAAGTTTTGAGGGTCCATACCTCAATACAATAAAGGTCATATATGACAAACCGACTGCTAACATCATACTCCATGGGAAATAGGTTAAAGTGTTTTCCTTAAGATCAGGAATGAGATTAAGATGCCCACTTTCACCTAACCTGGTGAAGGAAATAGACATACAAGTCCAGGAAGCACAGAGTCCCTAATAAGATGAACCAAAGGGGCCTACATAGTATTGGAAGTCTTAGCCATAGCAATCAGACAGGATAAAAGAAAGAAAAGGTGACCAAATTGGAAAAGAAGAAATAAAACTGTCATTATTTATACATGACATGATATATAGAAAACCCTAAAGGTTTCATCAAAAAAGCATTAGAGCTGATAAATGAATTCAGGAAAGTAGTAGGATACAAAATTAATATGCCAAAAATGAACTATCATAAAGAGAAATTAAGAAAACAATCCCATTTACAATTCCATCAAAAAAATGCCTAGGAATAAATTAACCAAGGAGGTAAAAGACCTGTACTTGGAAAACTATAAGACACTGAAGAAAGAAATTGTAGAAGATACAAATAAATGAGAGCATCTACCATGCTCGTGGATAGGAAGAATTAACATTGTTAAAAATGTCCATACTACCCAAAGCAACCTATGGATTCAATGTAATCCATATCAAAATACCAATGGTATTTTTCACAAAGCTAGAACAAATAATCTTAAAATTTATGTGGAACCACAAAACACCCTGAATATGCACAATGTGATATATAGATGATGTATTACAGAATTGTACACTTGAAATCTATGTAACTTTACTAACCATTGTCACCCCAATAAAATTTTTTTTTTTTAAAAGACCCTGAATAGCCACAGCAATCTTGAGAAAGAAGAACAAAATTGGAGGTATCATGCTACCTGATATCAAACTATACTACAAGGCTATAGCAATCAAAACAGCATGGTGCTGGCATAAAAAACAGACACACAGGTCAATGAAACACAATAGAGAATCCAGAAATAAATCCACACATATATGGTCATTTAATCTATGACAAAGGAGGCAAGAACTTATAGTAGGGTAAAGACAATCTATTAAATGGTGTTGGAAAAGCTGGACAGATACATGCAAAAAATGAAACTGGACAACCTTCTTACACCATATATAAGAATAAATTCAAAATGGATTAAAGATTTAAATTTAAGACCCGAAACCATAAAATTCCTAGAAGTAAATTCTCAGACATTATAAGAAATAAACTCTCAGACGTTACCCTTAGTAATATTTTTACTGATCTATCTCCTTGGGCAATGGAAACAAAAGAATAAATAAACAAATGGGACAACATCACACTAAAAAGTGTTTGCACAGCAAAGGAAACCACTAACGAAATGAAAAGACAACCTACTGAATGGGAGGATATTCGCCAATGATACATCCAATAAGAGGTTAATATCCAAAATTTATAAAGAACTCATACAACTCAACACCAAAAAACCAAACAATCCAATTTAAAAAATGGGCAGAGGACCTGAATAAACATGTCTCCAAAGAGAACATACAGATGATCAATAGACATATGAAAAGATGCTCAACATCACTAATCATCAGGAAAATACAAATTAAAACCAAATGATTTCTTTTGCTGTGCAGAAGCTTTTTGAAATCTATGTAATTTTACTAACAATTGTCACCCCAATAAATTTAATTAAAAAAAAAAAAAATGAGCTATCACCTCACACCTGTTAGAATGGCTATCATCAATAAATCAATTAACAAGTGCTGGTGAGGATGTGGAGAAAAGGGGACCCTTGTGCACTGTTCGAGGGACTGCAAATTGGTCTCATTTATGTGATCTCACTTGTCTGTGGAATGTAAAGAACAAAATAAATGAACAAACAAAACCAAAACAGACTCATAGATACAGAGAACAAACTGATGGTTGCCAGAGGGAGGGGCATTGGAGAGCTGAGTGAAAAAGGTGAAAGGATTAAGAAGTACAAATTGGTAGTTACAAAATTGTCACAGGTATGTAAAGTACAGCATAGGGAATATAGTCAATAATATTGTAATAAGTATGTATGGTGCCAGGTGGATACTAGACTTATCGGGGGATCACTTCTTAAATTACATGGATGTCTAACCACTATGCTATATGCCTGAAACAAATATAAAATTACATTGAATGTCAATGTAACTGAAAAAAATAAATAAGTAATTTTTAAAGTTAGTAGAATAATTAATTTAATAATTATGTTTTTGCAAAATTTTAATCCTATTAAAATGTTGCAAGTAGTTAAGGAACAAAAAAGTTAAGTCTCAAAACTAACATCACATAAAATATAAGTACTAGTGCAAAGCTATTTTATTTTAAAAATAAAATGAAATTTTTATATAAAAATAAATAATGCAATTGATCTACAATAGCAATCATTATAAGATTATTCTTGTATTTGTCAAAATGTTATTTGAAAATCCTCAATTTACATAACTAATTTAAAATTAGCTTTAATAAAAGTATTTTATATATAATAAATCATACATGTGATAAACTTAAACTAACATTATGCTCATTGAGGGAAATAAAGCAATACTCCTTTAAAAATCAATAAATAAAATAAAGTAAATAAATATCTACTCTCCACAGATATTAATAAATGTATCCTTAATTCCTGAAAGTTACCTGCCTCAATGAAATGGTTGAGAGTCTCTCTGCCTTCTCAGCAGGGGGAAAATATGGCCCTCCCTCTCCCCTCTAAGAATACATGTGTCATTGCCCATAAACCTTAGCAATCTGAAATCATTGCAACCAGAGAGAATACATGGGCTCCTAAAGATTAGAGACAATGCTGCTCCATTTATTCTGCACAAGGGGCCGGGAGTGTTTAAAGGCAGTGGGCAATCAGTGGTTAAGACACTTTCAGCCAGTGTCTGTACTGTTCCTGGAGAGCCAGCACCCTGCTGAGGAGAAGAGGCTGTGTCATAGAGCAGGACTGAGCTTTAGAATCAGACAGATGTTGGTTTGGAATGCAAATCAGCCTCTTCCTAGACATTTTAATTGGGACAATAACCATCGTTTTCTGGGCCTCTGGTTCCTCCTCTGTGCAAGGCGCTCAGTAACAGTGCTTCCCTGGCTTGCTGTGGAGCCCCCACACGCAGCCCTGAGCTCTGAGCTTGCACCTGAGAGCCCTGGTGAGGTTCTCTGTGAACTCCAACGGGTTACTTTGGCAGCCAAAGTGGATTGTTCTGGAACATCATGTCCATGCTCAAAGCAAATAGTTTATTCATCTCATCTTGTTCCAACCGTCTTCATTTATCTTTTGTTAGTTTTGTTGCACTCCAGCCCTGGAAGCCTTTAGCCCTGCATTTAGCAGATCTCATGGCAACCTCCTGAGTCACTTATCTTGATAAGGCAGTGTGGGAGGGAAAGCTCTGGCTAGCACAGTCACAGCCACCACACTGGTGCAGAATGAGGGAGGACAGTTAGAAGGTTCTGCAGTTCTCCACTCATCTGAAAATGATGAATGATTTCCTGCCAACACTGAGCAAGTTGCTAATTAATGACCTGGTAATGGCACCTTCTGTCTGCTGCCTAGCTCATTTGTCTTCCCTGTGTGGACAGATCAAGAGGTGTAAATACAGTCTGGCGCTCTTGTTCATTCCATAGGTTTCTCATTTTCTGTTGTTTTAAAGCCTGATGGCCTGGAGTAATTGCCAGTGGTGAAGGGTGAAGGGGGAGTGTGTTTTGCAGGAGTTCCCAGCGACATGTGAGGCAGAAGGAAGGGAAAAGGTAACATTTGTGACTGTTGATCAAGGGCTAGGAATGTACAAGGTCTTTAACAGTTCTTATTCCATTAAATCCTCAGGGCAACCTCAGGAGGGAGACAGGTGGAGAGGATTACCCCCATTTATAAATGAAGAAACTGATTTTCAGAGAGGTAAGTAATACATTCAAGTCCACATAGTGAGTAAATGGTTTATCTGAGATTTCAACACAATCAGATTCCAAAGCAATTATTTGTAACCACTTTGCCATGTGCTACTAAAGAAAGCCAGTACCTGAATAATCTAAACAATATATTGTTTGGAGATACATACATATATGGAAAATCACAGGTATATTAATACATACAAAATTCAGGATCATGGAAGGAAGAGATGGGACCAGAGAAGAAACTAAGATAGCTTTTCAAGTTGTATGATAAGTTCATGGATGCTCATTTTTATATTGGGCTTCATCACTGACATATGTTACATATAATATATATGGAAAAAGTTAGTTCATAAAAATGGAAATGGAAGAAAAAAAGCTAGGGTACCAATCCCTAATAAGATTCAACAGAGGACCCAGTGCTTTCAGCAAAAGGTGGTTCCACATGTCTTCAAAATGAAACATCACTTGGAGATAAACATGCTACTCTCATTGAACACATAAGCTTCCTGCTTGTCAGTTTTTGTCACTTATGAATGAACACTAAACATCTTTCAAAAATATGTCCCACTGAGATCTTGCGATGGTGCAAAGATCCCCCAGAAACTTGGTTAGCAAAATGTTGCTGCTGGGAGAACCAATCCTCCAACAGCTTCCTTGTCCTTCAAAAAAATGTGCAGCTTCCAATACTGTGAGACTAGCAAACCAACAACCACAGAAAATCAACTAAATTTTTAAAGTCTCTTTTTTTTGTCATTGTTGCTCACTGCCACAAATTATTCCAGCTGCGTTACTAAAGTTTGGGCTCCTTTTTTGGCTATACTTTTATATTAACTTAAGAAAAGGATTAATACTATTCTGCCATAAGAAAAGATGAAATAGTGCCATTTGCAACAACACGGATAGATCTTGAGATTATTATGCTGAGTAAAGTAAGTCAGACAGAAAAAGTCAAGAACCATATTTCACTGATATGTGGAATATAAAACCAAAAGCAACAAAGGAACAAGACAAAAAACCAAAGAAACAAAAACTGATAGACATAGACAACAGTTTAGTGGTTACCAGAGGGTAAGTGGGGAAAAGGGTGTTAGATGAAGATAAACAGGATCAAATATATGGTGATGGAAGGAGAACTGACTCTGGGTGGTGAACACACAATGTGATATATAGATGATGTATTACAGAATTGTACACCAGAAACCTATGTAACTTTACTAACCATTGTCACCCCAATAAACTTTAATTTAAAAAAAAGGATTAATACAAATTTCCTGACTTTTTAAATTTATTGGGGTGACAATGGTGAGTAGAATTACATAGGGTTCAATTGTACAACTCTATAATACATCATCTATATATCACATTGTGTGCTCAAATGTATAGTGATGGAAGAAGAACCGACTTTCTTTTGGAGGGGTGTAGTGGATGAAATCTGAACGGCAGTCTGTTGGAAGCAGAGGCAAACACAGGTAAATGTCTTCGAGTCCGCTGTTTCCCATTAGAGTAGAGACAGCAGCTGGCCAACGTTCCTGGCAGTACTATGTCAGCCAGTCTCATGAGTATGAAGTGGCCCAGGCAAGTGACACAAATGGCTAGGATTGGGCCTAGAACAGGGTCTTCTCATTCCCAGCCCAGTCCTCCTTCCTCATCACCAGAGCAGCCCTGTTCTTAAATGTAATACCCTTCCAAACACCAGTTGTGCACTACTGGACACAGCCTGGGAAACCTGCTACACCAGTGTTCACACTTGCCTGTGCAGAATGGGATGGAAAACAACAGGACATCTGCTCCAGCTGGTCGTGATGTTGGACACAGCACATGTGGAGCCCCGTGACCTCACCTGTGAGGAGGAGGCACCTATTCTGACCTCATAGATACTTTCATGTTCTGGTACTTCCCACCCCATGATCCATCCCTGGCCATTCTCTCTCATTTTTATTCCCAAAAGGACGATGTCCAGAATAAAGGAGGAAGTCAGTGCACAGCCTTGTTTGTGTTCATAGGGATGAGGGAATGCAGAGAGTAAATGTGTGAAGACAGAGGTTGTGAGTGCCTTTCAGGGGCAGAGAGATGCTTGGTGACCGCAGCACACTGGAGTCACGTGGTGCCTTCTCCTGCACAGGTGGGGAGTGATGCCCTTTGTTTTGCTCTTAAGTCTCCCCACTCTGCATGCACGCATCCAGAATCCACACCCTTCTTAGCACAGTGCAGGCTCCTAACCACTGGCCTTCTTGGCCTCTCCCCAGTGGAATAACTTGGCCCATCTCAGGGATGGGAAGTGCTGCTGTTAACACACAATTTTCTACAAATGCAAGCACATCGTTACAGAAGGACTTTGGAGGTTGAGCAGTAAAATTGCAGTGTCCTAGGATATTTCAAAGTTCGTACAAACATCCGAGTGGCAGGTGCTTATTGGTTGGAGAAGGGCGCAGGGCCCTTTCAGGAGTCTGCTGGGACCCACAGTCCTTGTGGGCATTCTCCTTCTTCCTCCCTCCTGCCAGCCCTGCAGAGACCCCCCCACTCATGCCAGCCTGGTCATTCTAGGCCCCTCCCTTCACCTAAGCCAAGCATGGCTCTTGTGGCCTCTGCCAGTTGGTCAGGCCCGGTGGCCCTGAGACTCCCAGACTGCAGGCGAGCAGTACGGCATCTGTCCTCCGCCCACCAACAGGATAGACCCAGATGGAAACAAGGGTGTGTGACTCCGGAAGGGAAGGTTTGGTGCTCCCAAACAAGAAGAGGCAAGGCGGTGGAGATCTTTCCTTGTCCAGCTTTGTAAAGGGCATCTCAGAACTGAGAAGAAGGTTGAGAGTGCCATGTGCCTCTCCACCACCTGCTGACTAGGAAGAGGCAGGTGAGCTCCAGCCTTTCAGGAATTTATTGCAGCCTCTATGGGTTTGCCAGAAATTAGCCTAATCAATGTCACCTATTTATTTTGTGTGAGGCACATGGGACCATGAAAGATGCCAACCTGGCACGTAACATTTGCTCTTTGATTCCTCTACCAGGTCTTCACCCCTGTGCACAACTTCATTCTTTTGAATACCGTATATCTACTAAAAGCTGGACTGTCTGCACAGCTGCTCAAGTGACAGTGAAGCTCTCTGAGTTTCAGTAGTGCCATGACATCGTGATCTATTATTTTTAAATCAGGTGATTTTGGGCTTTTGAAAATAACTCAAACTAGACGGAAAAAATGTCTTGAATAATCATTTTGCAGCAACATCACTAAGTCAGTGGGCAGTGACAGCTCCCCAGAACTTTTATCTGTCCCAAATTACTCTTATCTGTCCCAAATTAAGGGAAGTTTTGATTTCTGCAACTTAGAGCAATTCAGAGAAGAAGCAATGCTCTGACCTCTGGCAAAGAAAGTTAGAAGTTGGTCCTTCTCCATATTTTCTGTTAGCCAAGTTTCTCTCCACTTTGAAATTTATAAGGACTACAGACCACTCCAGAGATTCCAAACCAACCTCTACTTATCAATGGGACAGAGAGAATGTCGACAACATGATGGAGAAAATCAGAAATGTCCCTTGCTTCTGTTCAAGCACACATGAAGCTCCTTGTAGGTCCATGCACCATGTGCTAAACACTGGGTGCCATCAGAAATGGATAAGAATGATGTTTTCCTTCTGAGAGCCAGCAGTCCAGGGTCTTGTATACAAGATACAAGGCCCACTGGGATATGGACAAAAAATTAAGGGCATCTATGAGGAATGACTGATGAGATCTGGAAAAGCTCTTAGGGAAGGTCAGATTAGAGCTGGGCCACTCAGCACTGAGATAATGGATTTGGGGAAAACATTTGCATCGAAGTAAACTAGGCAGGAAATGTTCAGAGAATAACCCAATGTACTAGAAATGTGGGGTTTGGAAATATCGAACTATCCACAGCCCAGGAAGAAATGTTTTCCCACCAGTGTCCCTGAATGTCACCCCCTCCCCCAGTCTGGGGCATCTAGAAAGAATACCAAAATTACCAGCAGCCATGATCCTTCTAGCCTCCTCTTACTTCACTGTCAATCCAAAAGTACCTACTAGCCTTGTCTAACCATTTACAAAGCAATTTTCAAGCCAGTGGCAGTGGCTCAATGGAGGTATTTCATAATAGAGTGCTTTTTCCTGAACTCAGAGCAAGTTATCAAAGAGGTTCAGGGCTAAGTCATGAATTACAAAGGAAGATGCACTGATCCAGAGTTGTCTGAGTGAAGGTACCTGCTAGAGGTCCTAAAGGTTTTCCACGGCTGGTTCAGAAAAGCTGCAGGTTTGCTGCCTAGCTACTGCACCTGGAGCTGCTTCTCCTAAGTTTTTCACTTGTGAGGCAACATGATGAAAAGATAACTGTAATTCTTGATAGTAATTCATGATAAAACAGCACTGGTGAAACAAAAATTCATGGGGACATGTTATTTGAGTAAGATATTTGCCAACTAATGAGTTTAATTTTATGTCCCAAAGTTTTGTCTTATTTTCAAATAGCAAATATATTTTTAGTGATTTTCAAAATGTTGTCTCAGCTCAGTTTCTTTTAGTATAGTACCATTTTAATGTTGTACTATTTTTAAAATATTTGAATGTGAAGACTTGTATACATATATACAGTTAAATGAACTGTATGTTGAAGAATAATTTATATCAGTAACTAGAGTGACTTGACTAATTGGAGGAGGAAAATATATTACTGCTGTATTTATGACTGCCAATGTTTGAATAACTAACTCTAATGTCTTAAGCTATTAGGTTCGATTGATTAATTTTATAAGAAGATCAAGGTATTTAACTCATTGTTCCCCAAAGTGGGTCTTATATGTAGGCCTTTGATAATATTTCATTTCTCTCCATGTTATAGTAGGCCCTGTGGGGCCTGCCTGAAAGTCTAAGAAGCCCGGCTGAACCTCTCCCCTGCTCTGTCTCTGAGAATAGGGAGGGCCGAGGTCAGCAGTTAAGAATTTGTCAAGATTAGCTGAAACCAGTTGAAACCAAGATGAGGGTCTAAATGACCTCCAAAAGATTTGAAAGCTCATTATAATCTTCATGCTAAATAGCACACCTACCATGACAGTTGACAATTGCCATGACAATGGCTGGAAGAGACCATAAATAAAAAGAGGACAGAACCCTAAGAGGGTATTGAGAGAGGGAGAGACAGAGAGACAGTGTGTAGAGCATATAAAATATACTAAAAACAAGGTTGTTGTTGGATTGAGGTTTGCAAAACAAGTTGTTTACTAGTAGGGATGCAAGCCAGGAATATGGCCGCTGATGTGTGAGACTGATAAGAATGAAGTGAAAATAAACATGTTTATGTGTGAAACTGAGCATAACAAAATTGAGTGCTAAACACGTTCACCAAAACAACTTCTGGTTATCACCTAAAAAGTAAACAAGTCCAAGGAAAAGAGGATAAAATCAGAGCTCGAGAGCAGTGCCATAAGTAGTCCAACTGGGCACTCTGGCTAAGACCCTCTACACGGTTCTGAGCGAGACACTCTGGGACATTCGTCTGGGCGACCCGACAGGGTCCTCTGTGAGATACAAGCCACAATACTCTGGGACTCTCTGAAATTCTTCCTTGCAAGACCAGTTTGCCTCAGACTCATCAGAGGCCCAGTCGTCTCTCCCAGACAAGAGACGTTCTCCATCTCGATTGACTCTGGGACTTGGTTCATTATTAAATTCTATTTTGTCTTGTATAACCTATGGTGCTTACCAGAGCATTGGCCTCTGGAGGGACATTGGTTCCCAAACAAAACTGTGTTACTCTCTCTGTACCTGTGTCAGAACTTTGTTCCCCACTCATGTCACGAGTACCACACAGGGATGCAGGGCCCTGCCAAGGGATTAATGTCCCCTTGACTTTCAGGAAGAGACTGAAATGTGGCGACTGTCCTTCTAGGTGCTCACATCAGACAGAAACAGAGTCACTGCCCCTTTCCTTAGAAAGTCCATGAATATTCCTCCTACCTGTTTAGTTACCTAAACCTCCCCTGCATTTAGGCCACCCCTGGACAGCTAAGGAAGGCGCAGTTTGATCCAAGAGCTGCACTCCCACTTCTCCATTCTCTGGCCATAGGATGAAAGCTTGCACTGTTAATGCTCACTTTCAGGTTTCTTAATTGGCTTCAGGACCAAACAGGAAAAGAACCCCACTTGCAGTCCTCAAAAAGGAGTCTTTCACCCCTTGGTAATAGAAGAATTATTCTAAATTCATTATAGAAAATTATATACCATTTAACTAACCTGGAGGAAAGTGAGGATAATTCCACAATTTTTGTAAATATTTCCCAAATACTCAGAATCATGATTACTAGATGAATAAGTAATTGTTTATGGTATGTAGTAACAAAATTATTTTACTTGCATTTTTTAGGATTGGGTTTGTTGTAAATAACAGAAGACCGAGCAATGCCAGCTTATGTGTCTGCAATAACAAGCAGTATGCAGAAAGAGCCCACATCTGGTATGAAGTTCATAGCATCACGAGGATCCAGGCCCCATCTGTCATCCTGACCACTGCCCTTAGCATAAGGCTTCTGTACCGTAGCTACAGGGCAGGTGCTGCACTGCAGGCACTCGGAATGAAGATGGAAGAAGGATGACAGACAGTGAGACGAGGGACAGGGCCAGGGTCACAAGCCAGCTTTGTCAGAGCATCAGAAATATTTGGTTTTGCAGTAAGCTCCACCTAGCTACTTCTGTTTTTATCTCAACAGGCAGAATTGGATCATATGTCCGCTTATAGATATTAGGGCATCAGTGAAGTCGAATACTTTCTGGTAGGTATTGACATGCCAGGGTTCTGTTAATAAGGAGGTAGAGGAGAATGGATATTGAGGAAGCGATGGGCTGTTTCTGCCGCAATGGTATGATTTTTATTGTCTATGTGGCCAAACTTTAAATGGCATGGTACAAGTTACTACCGTTCTTGATTTCTCCTACTTGAGGTACACAGGAAGGATAGTCCCACACTCCCTTGAAGTTAGGCACAGCCACGGGCTGACTGCAGCTGATGAAGTATGAGCAGAAGTGGGTGTGTAGCGACCAGGCCAGAGGACTTACAGCTCTTGACCTGAAGCCCTTCCTTGCTGCAGCAACCAGGGAGGTGACTGTCAGGAAGGAGCGGAGTCAGAGCAATCATGGTGACAACCTGCACATAAGCATAAATAAGCCTCTGTTCCTTTAAGCCACTAGGATTTGGGGTTGGTTTGTTACCTGGCCTCCTTATTGGCACAAACTGAGGGCAGTTTATCCAGTGCTCTCAATTAAATGTGGTGTTTGTTTGTTTTTGGTTTAATAAATAAGTGGGAATACATTAAAATGTAGTGTACGTTTAACAAGTCCATAGTATTCCTTTAAATATAAAGGGTTAAAAAATTAGATGATCTACCTTATTTTTAACAGTTTACTTCCTAGGATAATAATGATTTGGATGCAGTGATAATCTGTAGAGATGTGAAAAGGAGCATATAGGCTTTGAAGATTAAATTGATTCTTTCAACAGGAGGTGGAGGCAAATAATCCCCACTAAGGAAGGTCTCTGTGGATGGGGCAGTTATCCAAGATGGAGAGGGGCCCCTCTTCCATATTAATAAGCCCTAGCAAAATGACATTTTGTACTATATAATTTGAAATAATTTCAAACTTGCAAAAATGTTGCCACACTAGTACAAAGAATTCCTCTTGACTTCACTCACACCACACTCTCCCACTTTTCATCCTGATGATCTGGAAACTTCTCTGCCTTCCTGGCAAGTTCATCCTTCTCTACTTAAACTTCGAATGTTGGACCTGCACCTAGGCCCCTCTCTTCCATCTACACCCTTGTCTCAGATAAATTTGTGTGCACCCAAGTCTTGTTATCACACAAAACATGCCAGGTAATGACAAGCTAGACCACTCCTCTGATTTCCACATTTTTATCTGTATATTCTCCTTGATGTATTCAGTAATATCCAATTGTCTACAGGATACTGGTTCTTAAATGTACCTCAAACTTAAATCCCAAACAGAACTTCTTATTTTCCCCACCCTGACTGCACTCAGTCTTCCTGTCTTCTGGTGTTTTCTATTTCACTGAAATTTTACTATCCATCAAGTAGTGCCAACCAGAAATCTCATAGCTCTTTTTGACACCTCTCCAATACATCTTTTTATCTAATGTCCAAGATCCCTTTCCTCAGGAAGCCTTCCCTGACCTCCCTAATAGATAAATCTCCTAGAACTGTCCATCTCACCTTCGCTGCACTTATCATAGTTATGATTTTACAATTATTGATATGGCCACTTAACTAACACCTATATCCTCAACTAGACCATGAGCTCATTGAAGGAAGGACTCTCCAGTTCTGTGTGGTATCCCCACCTCCTAATTCGTTGTCTCAAACGGTCAGTACTCAGTAAGTGTTTATTGAATGAACATGTGAATGGTCAGCTTTCCAACATGTGACTTTGTTCCAGAAAGTTCTAGATTCCCTTCATCTCTTCAGTGGATCACTTAAGGGAGGGATGACCAGTTTATATTCCATTATCGAATCACCCCTGAGTATTCTCAAAAGATTTTATAAGTTCAGACAGACCCAGCCTCTCTAGTTCAAACCAAAACTCTTGCATTACTAATATTCCAGAAATGGAAGTCCTAAGATTTGGTAAATGACAGACAGAACTCATCCTTGTCCACACTGATAGTGGGCATAGCAGAGTGTGCACACACTTGGAGGAAGAATCTCACAGGAGGAAGGCATAGTGAATACAAAGGCCCTGAAGAAGGGGCTCGTCTGGGCTGCTGAGGAAGATGGAGCTGCCAGTGTCAGGAGGAGAGTCAGTAGGGGGAGGCTTTCACTATGAGATGGAAAGCTGGTGGAGGTGCTCTGGCAGAGTAGCAGCATGACCTGGCTGACATTGTCAAAGAATCACTGTAGCTACTGCATAGAGACTAGACTGTAGGGGGTGGAAGACAAGAGAAGAGTTTTGGGACCAAGTGCTTCAAACCTATCATCCCCCATGTTCTGGTCGGCAGCTGGTGGATTTTGCCGCCTTGAATGGATCTAGAAAGAGAGGGTTTGTGGGAGAATGGGATGGAAGAAAGAAGTCGGTAAATGATGAGGGAAGCAGTTCTCTGGTCAACATAGAGTAACTCTCATGTAGGACATGGCAGGCTTAATCTTTGCCTGGGCTTCTGAGCCAGTGGCCACTCCTAAAGAGAGGAAGGTAGTGTCTTCTTTGGATTGGGCTGTCATGTACTCTGTCTCAGGCTGGAAGAGAACAATGGTCCATATCAGTTATGGCTGCTCCCTTAGGACACCCTTAAGAACTAACCAAACCTTGGACATAGGACCCTCAGTGGCCTGCACAGCAAAACACACAGGGACAGTGAATGTAGAGGAGATGCAGAGGCTCTGTGGCACCTCAGCCTCCCAAGCTGTTGACCTTTTCAACCAGTCCTGGGCTCAGACCCTGCCAGCCTCTACACATGATTCTTGGGTCAGGCTCCTTTGGGCTTCATGTTTGTGGGAATTCCTCCATGATTCTGAAAATCAGTTGAATGGCCTTGGTAAGGGGCATTGCCTGGGGATGGAGGAAGGACTGAACAAAACACTCATCCTGCCCCTTGCTAATTGGTGATCTGTGGCACACATGCCTCCAGATAGGGTCAGTGTCCCTCTCTGTAAAATGAGGTCACTTACACTGTTGACCTCAGTGAGCTGTTGGAAGCCCCTAGCATGATACTTGACATAGAATACATACTCGGTGAGAATCTGTTATTATCTGATATTTCTGTTTCTTCATAGGTATGTTCGTGGAAAGAGGTATGTATCTGCAACTCTTATCAGCTGCCAATTTCCATGGAAATCAAAAATATAATTTTTAATCATGTAGAACTAGTCCCTTCTCCTAGTTTTCTTTTTAAAATTCCTTAAGTTGCTTTTACATGTAGGGTTTTTTTTAATTACATATCTTAAAAAGTCACGGTGGTCCTGGGTTGAGAGTTTGATGCTTCTCCTGGCAAGGTATGCAAGCCCACTGATGAAAAGTGACTGACATCAAGAGGAAATGATCAGCAGCACCTCACTCTCTGGGCCTCCTCCCACTACGATGGGGTCAGCCACACCATCATGATAAGTTGAATATTTGGTAACTTGGAAACTTAGAATTCAATTTTAGATCTGTTGCATTCTGAAGAAACCCAGATCATATGTGTGTGTAAATGGATGTGTTTCTTTGGTTCCATGTAGGATGGGATGAAGGCAGGTTGGGCCTCTGGAAATAAACAAATGAGGAGCAGACTACAGTGTCCTTAGTGGCCTCACAGTGGAAGGTCAGCATCATGAGGCAGAAGCCTGGGTCCCCATAGCCTAGCCCAGTGCGGGCATGCCTAAGTATGCAGTAAAGGCTGTGTGGTGATAGTGTTGACTATAAAGCACTCAATATGGTCGCTACAACAACTGGCCTGACAGATTTAGGGACTGAGTCAGCTGGCTATGACAATTATTGATCCCTTTGTGCATGTAGGAAACAAAGTCTAATGTTTGGTTGGGAAGACAAATAGGGGCATTGAACTCTGACTTATTACAAATGTCCTGAGGGAAATGACCTCTGCTTCCCCACCACCACCACCACCACCTGGATCCTAACACTGGAGGATTTGACTAATTAGCATCTGGCAGGTGTCTGGAAAGAGCTGCAGGGCAGCAGGTAATAGCCGGCACATGCCCCATTCCACTGCTGAGAAATCCTCTGTTTAATTAGGTTGCCAGAAGAATTAGTTCTTTTTATTTTTTTAAATTCTCTTCTGGCCCAAACCATGCTTGCAGAATTTTCTGTGTACTTTTCCTCACTCCCACCCCATCAACAACTGTGCTCCAATTAAAGTTACTGTTCCCTGAAGAGTCAATTCTGTCTACTCCTGGCCTGCACTGGCTGCACAGAGCACAGGCTCCTCCCCCATCCGCAACCCCTCCCACACTTTGAGCAACCTACAACTTCAGTTGCTTCTGTGCACCAGGAATAGTGATTTTAGTATGACCTGCTGTTTTATAATTTTCAGGTAGTTCCAAAAGGCTTTTTCATCACCACTAATGCTGCTTTAAAAAATAAAGTCTATTAATTAAAAAATAATAATATGGGCAGGGAGTAGATAGAGACATAGATGAAGCACGATTAACCAGTAGTTTGGTAATTTTTGAAGCTGGGTAATGGGTCCATGGCTAGAGATTCATTATGTTATTCTATGTTCACAATGAAAGTCTTTCTAATCTTATGTCATTTCAATCATGTGTCTTTATCATTATAAAAATAATTGAAGCACATTGTACACATTTGAAAATTGGAAAGTACCTATAATAGAGCCACTCAAAAATATCTACCATAACTTTCTGGCATGGACATATATACAAACAAGAAAACCAGGATGCTACTGAATGAGAACTTTTGGATCCTACCTTTTTTAAAAACTTCAGTATTGTACCATGAATATCTTCACATGTCTTAAAATAGCTCCAAAGCATGCTTGCTTTTTAAATAGTTGCAATAAGACTTCGTGGCTATACTATCAAGTTTAGAAATTAAATACCCACCTGAACGGCCCTCATTCCATCTGGTTGAGATTGTCAGAGGTGTGAGATCTGCAATACACACTGAGTCCTTCAACAGAGCAGTGAGCAAGCCATTTGGCCTTAGTCCCCAGCTGGTGGTGAATTTCTTACACTTCCAACTGTAAATGCACCTCAACGCTATTTAACAGAGTAGGAGAGGCACTTTCCTTCTTCATAATGTACACAATCTCAGGTGGATTTGCTATTTATAAAATGAAAGTGGGGCAAGATTAGAGTGTTTAGAGCATTGGTGGGTGTGCAGTTGCTCTTCCGGGACTGACTAGCCAACACTTTCTGGGGGTGCCCTAGTATAAAGGAAATTCCTGGCAACAAAGTGAAACACCCTAACCCTTCTCTCCTGCTGAAGAAAGCACCTCAGAGGGCAAATGAGTGAGAATGTAAAATTTATTTAGAAACTGTAGTAAATCCTTGAAATCAACCTTACTCCCTAACTGTGACCATATATGATCACTTAGAGGGGTGGTCCATTGGCTTCAGATGGGCCCTACCAACCCACAGCTGGGCCTAGCGACATGTCTTCTCAAATAATTACCCCTGTTGTGGCATAGAAAATCAGGGTTAAAGTAGGATTGCAAGGGAAGCAGTCAAGTGTATAGAATGCATGCAGGCCAGCAGGTGCAATGTTTGAACTCTTGATCAGATCTGGAAGAAGCAGGCTGTTACTGCACCGGCCACTTCTCCCTAAGGCTAAGCAGATACAGGCACCAGTTCACCCAACCTTTTCCAAAGGTATTTTCATCCACAAAGCTGGAGAGAAAAAGAGCTTTAAACTTCAAATCTAAGGAAATGTGTTTTCTAAAATTAAAGTCCCTTGCCAATATATCAGGATGTCTATCTTAAAGAGTTTAACTATCAGACAGTTGTAATATGCATTGTGATGCAAACACCAAGAAGCGAAATGAGTGCTTGGGAGAGACCAGCCCTGTCAGACAAAACTAGTAGACTCATGGGACCTGGGAGGCCTTAGCTTTCACTTGACATCCCATGTGTCTGGATCAAAGGGAGTCTTTCAGGTCAACTCATCTGGAAAAGATTATCTGTTGATTGAATTCCTGAGAATCACTGTGTCACAGGCTTTCACGAGCACCTCTAGTGAAGTGCCCACCCTTGTGAATTGGCCCACATGAAGAGTCTCCTGAACACCCCCGAGGGGCACAAAGTTGAGCAATGAATGGGTTGGCCAGATTCAAGTCGTTGATTCAGAGAGGCTGAGGGAGGTAGGCTAGCTTCAAGGACAGGCAGTCAACCATGTTTTGAGAAAAGAGAAAATGCTTCCACCAAGAGAAATAGCTCCTCCTGGCCCAGAGAGAACAGAGAGAAGCCAATGGGGAGAGCATTGCTTCAATATAGGGAGCTATAACTGTGGACATGATCTGAAGACTGCACACTCTTCAGGGGCTCTTATCTTCTTGGTAAGCACTTCTCTACACTTTTAGGAACAGACCTCTTCTTTAATGCTGCAATTTAAGCAGGTCTGTTTCATTCACAAGGATCTCATATATTCTTAGCACTGAGGCCTGTGGAAGTAACCTCAGCTCCTACCAGCTTTTCCTAGGGCTGGAGGGGTGCTAAAGAGCCTCAAAATTATTACCCTGCCCCAAAAGAGTATCAATAGAAAGCTTAAAATAAAAGTGATACAGACAGAGGCTAAGGGAGAAATGATGTCACTTGGCCCCTCACATAAGGATAGATAATGGGGTGACATTCTTGTATGTCTTAGACTCTAGAATTTGAAATGTTTCTCTATTCAGGAAGATATTGTCAGAATGTGATTCCAGAGGGCACTGTGACTAAGCCAGCCACACAGGAAAACCTTCAATGTCCTAAGAACAGTCTTTAAAGGACAAGGTTTCTGAGGGAGCCAAGATGAAGCTATGAAAGATGAAGAGGAGTTTGCCACAGCAATAAATCACTGTTATTGCCCAAATGATGACAGTAAAAACAAACTATAAAATATATCATGTAAAAAGGAAATAATTTAGAAAATACAAAGAAGGTAATACATAGATAAAACTAAGATATTAAAGGTGAATAGGCTGTAATGCTAACCCACATAGAGTAGAGAAATGACATTTAAAAAATCACAAGGACCTTCCATCACCATATATTCGATCCCCCTTACCCTCATCTCCCACCCCCCACCCCCCGCCCCCGTTACCCTCTGGCAACCACTAAACTATTGTCTGTGTCTATGAGTTTCTGTTTCTCATTTGTTTGTCTTGCTCTTTTGTTGTTTTTGGTTTATATACCACATATCAGTGAAATCACATGGTTCTCTGCTTTTTCTGTCTGACTTGTTTCGCTCAGCATTACTCTCTCAAGATCCATCCATGTTGTCACAAATGTTCCTATATCATCTTTTCTTACTGCTGACTCTGGGTGGTGAACACACAATGGGATTTATAGATGATGTAATACAGAATTGTTCACCTGAAATCTATGTAATTTTACTAACAATTGTCACCCCAATAAATTTAATTTTAAAAAAAATAAATTTAAAAAAAAATCACAAGGACAAGATATTAAGCTCTGAAGAAAATTATTTTTAAGTAAAACGTGTAAAATAACGTCAAAGAATTAAAATAGATAAAAGAGCTGTCAAAATAATAAACCAAATAAATGAATTTCATTCAAATGAAAATGAAAAAATATTTTTTAAATGTCATAGATGGAAGGAGAAGATCTAAGATCCAAGATGGCAGATTAGATAAACTCTATGCCTGCTGCCTCCCAGGATCACATCAAAATTACAACTAAAGTATAGAACAATAAACCTTAAGATTCACTGGAAGACTGGCTGAACAGAAGTTTTATACCTAAGGAAATAAAGAAGCCACATTGAGACTGATAGAAAAGATGGAGACATGCAAAAGGCTTATCCCAAAACCACAGGTAGTGGTTGAACATCAGGAGAGGCATCTTGGTGATGGGGTTCCGCCCTAAAGAAGGAGGAGTCCCAGTCCCACACTGAGCTCCCCAGCCCAGGGGTCCTATACTGAGGAGTCCCCACAACATCTGTCAGTGAAAATCAACAAGGATTCTGTCTGTCTGTCCCAGTGAGAAGGAAGGCAGCTGGAAACCCAGACGTCCTCTTAAAGGTCCCACACACAGACTCATTTGCTTGAAAACACTCACCTGGTGGGCTCTGGTGGAGGGACACCAACTCAAGAGGTGCCAGAGACATATGGGGAAAGACTGAGTTGTGTGGCTTAGAAGCGAGGGCTGGAGGGAGAGCCACCATTGTCTCTGTGTGGAGCCTGCCTCACATGTAAGCCTACAGGAAGGCGCAATTTTTCTATGTTGAACCCTCCCCCAAAGGGCCAAATCTGGGACCACATTGGTCTGGTAAAATCCCTGTGTGTATACCACCTTGGTGATACCCTTTGTCCCTGCCCCACCCAGCTAGTGCTGCATTGCCAGGACATTCTCAACACCAGCTCAACCAGACCAGTCCACACACCTAATAAAGCTCTTTCAACAACTGAGCCTTATAGGCAGCCAGGAGGTGGCAACAGGCTTAGGAGGGGCCTGGGCCATTTGGTAAGCTGCCCCAAACCCAATACTCATGGTAGCCCACCTCAGTTCACAGCAAGTCCACCTCACATGGCTCCAAGTCTGGCACAAGTAGCAACCCACCACGTATAGCTTTGTAGCTCTGACCAGGAAGCCCCAAGCCAATCACACACAAGGCTGAAATTGACCTGCACAGGAGCCCCTCCCAAGCGACACCAGAAACTACACACCCAGAGGCCAGCTTCAGACCACAGCAGAGCACCACTCAATTAGCCCCACAAGTGGCACACCCAAAGGATGGTCTCAACAGGAACGAGAGCCTGCTGGGGTGAATCCCACTCTGAGGGGTCAGTCAAAATAGAGCACCTCATACATTTTGGGCATAGCCCATTCTCACAGCCAGTCAACCTAAGAGTCAGTCACACATACTGACATGCCAAAAGCAATCAAGGCTCAGCTACAACAGGAGAATACACACAACACACACAAGGGTCACATGCATAAGAGATCAGGGAGACTGCACCACTGGACCACACAGGACACATACTACATAAGTCCACCCAGTAAAGACTGAGAGACATAGGAGATCTACCTAATACATAGAAGTAAACACCGAGAAGCAGCCAGAATTAGGAAACAAAACAAAAAAAGTCCCAAATAAAATAACAGAAGAAACTTCCAGAAAAAGAACTAAATGAAATGGAGGCAACCAACATACCAGAGACAGAGTTTAAAACACCAGTTATAAGCATGCTTAAGGAACTCAGTGAGAATTTCAAAAAAGAGATAGTAAGCATAAAGAAGGACATAGAAACCATAAAATAAAGTCAGAAATAAAGAATACAATAACTGAAATGAATAATACACTAGAAGAAATCAATAGTAGATTAAGAAGAGGATCAAATCAGTGATTTAGAAGTAAGGTAGTAGCAGAAAACACCCAATCAGAATAACAAAAAGAAAATAAAAAATGAACATAGTTTAAGGGACCTTTGAGACAACATCAGTACAACAACATTCATTCATATCATAGGAGTGCCAGAAAGAGAAGAGAAGGAGCAAGCAATAGAGAACCTATTTGAGAAAATAATGAATGAAAACTTCCCTAATCTGGTGAAGGAAATAGGCTCACAAGCCCAGGAAGTACAGATAGTCCCTCAAGAAGAACCCAAACAGGGTTCTTCACCAAGATGCATATAGTTAAGAAAGCAAAGTTTAAAGGAAAACAGAGAGGGGAGTTCTGGTCAAGATATCACAGTAGGTAAATGCTGTTCTTACCTTCTCTCATGACCAAATCAAAGTTACAACTAAACTACAAAATAACTATCTTTGAGAATCACCTAAAATCTTGCTGAACCAGAGCCCTATAACTTGCAGGAGACTTGCAGAAGAAACCAACTTGAGACTGGTAGGAGGGGCAGAGATGCGGAAAAGGCTGGTGCCACACCTGCATGAGCCCATTAAAAATCAGGAGGGATACCTTGGCTGTGGAAGTCTCCCCCAGAGGAGCGAGGGGGTCCCAGCCCCAGCCCATCCCAGGGAGAGAAGTCCCCATAATTTTTTATTGTGAAAACCAGTGGAGATTGTGATTGAGTGAGACAGAGAGCAGATGGAGTCCAAGCTGCTCCCCTTAAAGGGACCGCACAGACTTACTCACTGATAGAATCACTGGCTCTGAGCTCCAGCACTGGGACAGCAGCTGGAGAGGTAACAGGAACACATGGCGGGAAATTGACTTGTCTGGCTTGGGGACAGGGTTGGAGGGGGACCTTTCTCCAAGATGCAGGAGCTGTCAGAGGCCATTATTTCTTGTTGAGCCCCCCCCTTCCCACGTGCAGATGCAGGCAGCCACCAAATGTGAGTCTCCATCAAACTGGCTAATTCTGTTCATTTGCCATGCCCTGGAGATTTGAGAACCCACCCTGCCCAACCTTCAGGCACACCCAAGCTACTTCCAATGGCTTTTCTGTGTAAACTGCCTGTCTTAGCTCATGTTACAGACTTTCGTAGGGTCTCTCAAAGGTTCGTGAAACCCAGACAAGCAGCACCTGGCTTGAGCATGTCCTGTACCGAAGCCAGGCACCAGCAGGAGCTGCCTTTGATTCGAGGCACTTCCAAGCATGGCACTGGCAGCAGCCATCTGCAAATTTCTTTGTGGTTGCTTCCACGTGGCCCTGGGTTGGACATGGGTTGCAGCTGAACTTGACTTGCAGCGGATCCCCTCCAAGGTGGTCCTGGGGCTGGCGCCCCCAGTGGCCAGCTTCAAAAAGAGCCAGAGCATCAGCAGCTGCCTCCAAGGATCACACACCAAATGGGAGAATTGGGCAGAGACCAGAGCCCTGCTGCAGCAAATCCTGCTCTGTAAGGTCAGTCCCTGCAAACAACTCCTCCACTGTAGTCACAGTCAGTCCTCACAACCATGGATGTGCAAATAGCAACAAAGTCTCAACTACAAGAGGAGGGAACACACAATCCACACAAGTGACACACCTGGATTGCATGTCTCAAGTGACCAGGAAGAATGCACCACTGAGCCCCGTTTTACACCTACTACATAAAACCACTCTACTAAAACCAGAAGATAGACAAACACAGAGATGCAGCCAAAATGGGACACAGAGAAACATATCCCAAATAAAAGAACTGAACAAAGCTTTAGAAATAGAACTAAAGAAAATGGATACAAGCAATTTACCAGATGCAGAGTTCCAAACAGTAGTTATAAGGATGCTCAGTGATCTCAGGGAGGACTTCAATAAAGACATAGGAAACATAAAAATAGAGATAGAAACCATGAAAAAGAACCAGTCAGAAATAAAGGATACAATAAAGGAAATGAAGAATACATTAGAGGGAATCAACCGTAGATTAGATGAAGCAGAGAATCAAATCAGCAATGTAGAAGATGAAATAGCAGAAAACACCCAATCAGAACAGCAAAAGGAAAAAAACAATCCAAAAAAACGAGGAGAGTTTAAGGGGCATCTGGGACAACATCAAGCATACCAACATTCACATTATAGGGTACCAGAAAGAGAGAGCAAGGAATTGAAAACATATTTGAAGAAATAATGATGGAAAACTTCCCTAATCTGGTGAAGGAAATAGACATATAAGCTCAGGAAGAGCAGAGAGTCCTAAACAAGATGAACCCAAGAGGTCCACACCAAGACACATCATAATTAAAATGCCAAAGTCTAAAGGCAAAGAGAGAATCCCAAAAGCAGCAAGAGAAAGGCAACTAGTAACTTATAATGGAGCCCCCATGAGACTGTCAGCTGATTTCTCAACAAAAATTTGCAAACCATTTGTTTGTCTTGTTCTTTTATTGTTTTTGGTTTATATACCACATATCAGTGAAATCACATGGTTCTCTGCTTTTTCTGTCTGACTTGTTTCGCTCAGCATTACTCTCTCAAGATCCATCCATGTTGTCACAAATGTTCCTATATCATCTTTTCTTACTGCCGAATAGTATTCCATTGTGTATATATACCACAACTTCTTTATCCATTCATCTATCGAAGGACATTTTGGTTGTTTCCATGTCTTGGCCACTGTAAACAAAGCTGCAATGAACATTGGAGCACACGTGTCTTTATCTCTAAATGTTTTCAGATTTTTTGGGTAGATACCCAGGAGAGGGATTGCTGGGTCATATGGCAATTCTAAAACAAATGAGAAACAGAAACTCATAGACACAGACAATAGTTTAGTGGTTGCCAGAGGGTAAGGGGGGCGGGGGGTGGGGGGTGGGAGATGAGGGTAAGGGGGATCGAATATATGGTGATGGAAGGAGAACTGACTCTGGGTGATGAACACACAATGGGATTTATAGATGATGTAATACAGAATTGTACACCTGAAATCTATGTAATTTTACTAACAATTGTCACCCCAATAAATTTAATTTAAAAAAAAAATTACTTTAAATATAAATGAATTAAATGCTCCAATCAAAAGATAGGGAACTGAACTGATAAGAAAACAAGTCTCCTACATACCACCTTTCCCCGAAAATAAGACCTAACCAGAAAATAAGCCCTAGACTTATTTTTCAGAATGACATCCTCTGAATATAAGCCCTAATGCATCTTTTGGAGCAAAAATTAATATACAACCCAGTCTTATTTTCGGGAAAACACAGTATGCTGCTTACAAGAGACACACTTCTGATTGAAAGACACACACAGACTGAAAATAAAGGGATGGAAAAGACATTTCATGAAAATGGAAACAAACAAACATAAAACTAGAGTAGCAATACTTATACAAGACAAAATAGATTTTACAACAAGAGACAAAGAAGGACCTAGTAATCCCACTTCTGAGTTTTTGTCGGAATAAACACAAAATGCTACTTCGAGGGACGTGCTCATCCATATGTTCATTTCAGCATTACTTACATAAACCAAGATATGAAGGCAACCTGGCTGTCCCTGATGGATGAATGAATAAGAAGAGGTGGTACATAAATAAATGGAATATTACTCAGTCATAAAAAAATAAGGAAATCTTTCCATCTGCGACAACATGGATGGACCTAGAGAGTACTACGCTTACTGCAGTAAGTCAGACAACGAAAGACAAATGTCATGATTTCACCTATAAGTGGAATCTAAAAAAGTAAATAAATAAATAAATAAATAAATAAATAAATAAATGAAACAGAAACAAACTCATGATACAGAGAACATTTTTACTGTTGCTAGATGGGAGGGGTAAAAGGGTGGGTGAAAAGGGAAAGAGATTAAGAAGCACAAATTTGTTGTTAAACAGTAGTCATGGGATGTAGGGTATAGCATAAGGAATATAGTCAATAACCTTGTAATAACTATGTATGGTGTCAGATGGGTACTAGATCTGTTTGTTGATAGATGGGAGGGGTTGGGGGCAGAATGAAAAAGGTGAAGAGATCAAAAAATACAAATTTGTAGTTACAAAATAATCATGGGGATGTGAAGTGATATAATCAATAATATGATAATAACTATGTATTAGTCAGGAAATCCCTTCCTAAATCATATAAATGTCTAACCACTATGCTATACACTTGAAACTAAGATAAAATAATATTGAATGTCAACTCTAATTAAAAAATGTTCAAGAGGGGAAAAGATCAATAATAAAGAGGATGCCAAAAAAATGTATATACATTTTAAGAAATGGAAAACTATTAAAATTGTAATACTCAATGATGTATTGCAGATGATGTATTGCAGAACTGTACACCTGAAATCAATGTAATTTTACTAACAATTGTCACCCCAATAAATTTAATAAAAAAAATAATAATAACGATGCTATAAAAAAAAAAAGTATTAAGGGTATTTTTAAAAATTGTAGTACTCAATATATACCGATAACAAAAGATGAATACAGAGTTCCGGAAAAAATGGCGGCGTGAGGTGAGCCTCTGTAAAGCTCCCCTGGAATTTACAAAGAATCGAACAACAAAAACTCCACAAAGGACTCCCTGCACAGCAGACAGGCAAGACGAAGAGGCCCACTACCGACTGAAATCACCTACAGGTGGGAGATTCGCGCGAGTGGAGGGAGGAGGAAAGGGAGAAGCGCGCGGAGACGGAACCGCGCGGGCGCAGGACGCAGACCCAGCTCAGTGCGCCGAGCTCGCTGCTTCCCGGAACTACCGCAGCTGCGGGAGATCGGACTGCTAGGGCTCCGCCAGGGCTCCACAGGGCTGAGGGGACAGCATATAACACGGCTGAACCCAACGCTCACCGCAGAGACCTCGGAGAAAAGACTGAGGGAAAAAGGCTGAAAACGGTGGTTTAAGCACGCACTGCCGAGCTGAGAACGGAGTCTTAGGCACTGAGACTAGCCGCCCCCTCCCTCCCCTCCCAGAGCCCGCCCCCACCTGCCAGGTGCTAGAAGCGAAACAGTACCAGTGTCAGATCAAAACAACAGAAAATTTGCTGTTTTGAGATCTGTGGACCTCAAACACAAATTCACAGCCCAACTAGTTCCAGCAAAGGGGAGAGAGCTGTAGAAGCAGGACCGGCTGTGGTCGTGGTCGCCGCCATTGCTCTGGGCCACCTCTCACAACTCACCCCGCCCTTTGACCCCACCTATCTGGGCGGATCCCTGCAGGAGTAAACAGAACTGCTGAAATATACGGGCTCTGAATCAGCAGCTGGAAGAGCTTTGGAACATCAAAAGCTCTCCGCATACCCACCGGGACACTGCGCCCTGTGACCTAGACGAACTATTAACAGAGGAGAAGCCCGTCTCCCAGGGAATCCCCCCATTGTGTGAGAAGTTGGAATAGTGCAGAGAAAACATAGCACTACTGTGTGGGAGAAGAAAATAAGTTGCAGTTGGAGAAATAATAAAACATTCTACCAACAAGTACTGGCAAACAAAAGAAAGACCGCTTTCTATCAACCTGTTGCAGAAGTCACTCCTGTAGATGTCTAGGAAGAGAAATAGTAAACCAGTAATCGCCATGAATAACCAAGGCAACAAGATAGCTCAGAAAGAAAGTGAAAAATCTCCAGAGAAGGCACTTAAAGATACAGAAATATGTGACTTAAATGACAGAGAATTCAAGATTGCAGTTCTGAAAAAACTCAACGAGATACAAGAAAACACAGATAGGCAGTTAAATGAACTCAGAAACTCAATCAAAGAACAGCATGAGCATTTTACGAAAGAGATTGAAATCTTAAAAAAGAACCAAATAGAATTTCTGGAGATTAAGAACTCAATAGAAGAAATTAAGAATGAAATAACCAGCTTAGGTAGTAGAGTTGACCAGATGGAGGAAAGAATCAGTGACATCGAAGATAGAAACCTGGAAATGACACAGATAGAAGAAGAAAGAGACTTGAGACTTAAAAGAAATGAAAGAACTCTACAAGAACTTTCTGACTCCATCAGAAAGAGCAATATAAGAATAATGGGCATACCAGAAGGAGAAGAAAGAGAGAAGGGAACAGAGAATATATTCAAACAAATTGTCGATGAGAACTTCCCAAATTTGTGGACAGAACTGGACCCTCGAATCCAAGAAGCAAATAGAACACCTAGTTACCTCAATCCCAACAGGCCTTCTCCAAGGCACATTGTATTGAAGCTGTCTAAAATCAACGACAAAGAAAGAATCCTCAAGGCAGCCAGGGAAAAGAAGACGGTAACTTACAAAGGAAAGCCCATTAGATTATCATCAGATTTTTCAGCAGAAACTCTACAAGCCAGGAGAGAGTGGAACCAAATATTCAAACTATTGAAAGAGAGAAACCATGAGCCAAGAATAATATATCCAGCAAAGATATCCTTTAGATATGAAGGCGGATAAAGACCTTTCCAGACATACAGAAGCTGAGGGAATTTTCTAATACACGACCTGCACTACAAGAAATACTAAAGGAGGCTATTCGACCACCATCAACAGGGACAATTTGTGGCAAACAAAACTCAAAAAGGGGAGAGTAAAGGCCTGAACCGAATATGGGAATGGAGAAAGTAAGCGTGCTGAAGAAAATGGAATACTCTAAATATCAAACTTTCTTTTACATAAACTTAAGGGTAACCACTCAAAATAAATCCAGAATTGAAATATATACTGAAATAAAAGAAGAAACAGAGGGAAACATCATAGAATACCACCACACAGAAATAATAGACAACAACAAAAGGCAAAGAAACAATGGAGACACAGCCTTACCAGAAAACTAAAGATAGAATGACAGGAAATCCTCACATATCAATAATCACCCTAAATGTAAATGGACTGAACTCACCAATAAAAAGGCACAGAGTAGCAGATTGGATCAAAAAACTAAACCCAACCATATGCTGTCTCCAAGAGACACATCTCAGCTACAAGGACAAGCATAGACTCAAAGTGAAAGGGTGGAAATTGACACTCCAAGCAAATGGTACACAGAGAAAATCAGGTGTAGCCATAATGATATCAGATGAAACAGACTTCAAGGTGAAAAAGATAACAAGAGACAAAGATGGACATTTCATAATGGTGAAGGGACTGTACAACAAGAAGACATAACAGTCATCAATATTTATGCCCCCAATCAGGGAGCACCGAAATACACCAAGCAACTACTAACAGAACTAAAGGGAGAAATTGACCAAAACACAATTATACTAGGGGACTTAAATACATCATTGACAGCTATGGATAGATCATCCAAACAGAAAATAAATAACGAAATAGTAGCCCTAAATGACACATTAGATGAAATGGACATAATTGACATTTATAGAGCACTTCATCCTAAAACATCAGACTATACATTCTTTTCTAGTGTACATGGAACATTCTCAAGGATAGACCATATATTGGGACATAAAATCAGTCTCAACAAATTTAAGAAGATTGAAATCATACCATGCATATTCTCTGATCACAAGGCTTTGAAATTGGATATCAACTGTAAAAAGAAAGCGGAAAAACACAAATACATGGAGATTAAACAACATACTTTTAAAGAAGGACTGGGTCAAAGAAGAAATTAGAGGAGAGATCAAAAGATACATAGAAACAAATGACAATGAAAATACATCCTACCAAAATTTTTGGGATGCAGCGAAAGCAGTTTTAAGAGGAAATTTATCTCATTACAGGCCTATCTCAAGAAACAAGAAAACTCCCAAATAAATAACCTCATGTTACACCTTAAAGAACTAGAAAAAGAAGAACAAGTAAAACCCAAGGTCAGCAGAAGAAAGGAAATAACAAAAATTAGAGCAGAACTAAATGAAATAGAGAACAAAAAGACAATAGAAAAAATTAATATGACAAAGAGCTGGTTCTTTGAAAAGATTAACAAAATTGACAAACCCTTGGCTAGACTTACTAAGATAAAAGAGAGAAGACACTGATTAACAAAATCAGAAACGAAAAAGGGGAAGTTATCACGGACACCACAGAAATACAAAGGATCATCCAAGAATACTATGAAGGACTATATGCCACCAAATTCAACAACCTAGAAGAAATGGACAAGTTCTTAGAAACATATAGCCTTCCAAGGCTGAACCATGAAGAACTGGAAAATCTAAACAGACCGATCACCAGTAACAAAATTGAATCAGTCATCCAAAACCTTCCCAAAAGCAAAAGTCCGGGACCAGATGGCTTCACTAGTGAATTCTACCAAACCTTCAAAGAGGATCTAATACCAATTCTGCACAAATTCTTCCAAAAAATTGAAGAAGAGACAGTACTCCCTAACTCATTTTATGAGGCCAACATTACCCTGATACCAAAACCTGGAAAGGACAGCACAACAAAAGAAAACTACAGACAATATCTCTAATGAATACCGATGCAAAAATCCTAAATAAAATTCTAGCAAATCGAATACAACAATGCATTAAAAAGATTATTCATCACGACCAAGTGGGGTTCATCCCGGGGCACAAGGATGGTTCAACATCATAAATCCATCAATGTGATACATCACATAAACAAAATAAAGGACAAAAATCATATGATTATATCAATTGATGCAGAAAAAGCATTTGACAAGATACAACATCCATTTATGATTAAAACACTTAATAAAATGGGTATAGAAGGAAAATACCTTAACATAATAAAGGCCATATATGACAAGCCCTCTGCTAATCTCATAATTAATGGAGAAAAACTGAAGCCCTTTGCTCTACGTTCAGGAACACGACAGGGATGTCCCCTATCACCTCTGCTTTTCAACATAGTGTTGGAAGTCCTTGCCAGAGCAATCAGGCAAGAGAAAGAAATAAAAGGCATCCAAATTGGGAATGAAGAAGTTAAATTATCACTCTTTGCAGATGACATGATGCTATATATAGAAAACCCTAAAGACTCCACCAAAAAGCTATTAGAAACAATCAACGAATACAGTAAAGTTGCGGCTACAAAATCAACGCACAAAAGTCCATTGCCTTCCTATATACTAACAATGAAATCTCAGAAAAGAAATACAAAAAACAATTCCTTTTGCAATTGCAGCAAAAAGAATAAAATACCTAGGAATAAACTTAACCAAGGATGTGAAAGACCTATATGCTGAAAACTATAAGACATTTTTGAAAGAAATTGAAGAAGACACAAAGAAATGGAAAGACATTCCGTGCTCATGGATTGGAAGAATCAACATAGTTAAAATGGCCATATTACCCAAAGCAATATACAGATTCAATGCAATCCCCATCAAAATCCCAATGGCATATTTTAAAGAAATAGAACAAAAAATCATCAGATTTGTTTGGAACCACAAAAGACCCCGAATAGCCAAAGCAATCTGAAGAAAAAAGAACAATAATGGAGGTATCACACTTCCTGACTTTGGCTTGTACTACAGGGCTACAATAATCAAAACAGCATGGTATTGGCAGAAAAACAGACACATAGACCAATGGAATAGAATTGAGAACCCAGAAATAAAACCACATAAATATGGACAGATAATTTTTGACAAAGAAGCTAAAAACATACAATGGAGCAAAGACAGCCTCTTCAATAAATGGTGCTGGGAGAATTGGATAGCCACGTGCAAAAGAATGAAACTGGACTGCTATTTGTCACCATGTACCAAAGTTAATTCAAAATGGATCAAAGACTTAAGCATAAGACCTGACACAATAAACTGCATAGAAGAAAACATAGGTACTAAACTTATGGACCTTGGGTTCAAAGAGCATTTTATGAACTTGACTCCAAAGGCAATGGAAGTAAAAGCTAAAATAAACGAATGGGACTATATGAAACTTAAAAGCTTCTGCACAGCAAAAGAAACCATTGACAAAATAAAGAGGCCACCAACTGAATGGGAGAAGATTTTTGCAAACAGTGCCTCCGATAAGGGCTAGTATCCAGAATATACAAGGAACTCATGCAACTCAACAACAAAAAAACAAACAACCCAATTGAAAAATGGGCAGAGGACTTGAAGAGACATTTCTCCAAAGAGGACATACAAATGGCAAATAGACATATGAAAAAATGCTCAACATCACTAATCATCAGAGAAATGCAAATCAAAACCACAATGAGATATCACCTCACCCCAGTCAGAATGGCTATCATCAACAAGACAAATAGTAACAAATGTTGGAGAGGCTGTGGAGAAAAAGGAACCCTCATACACTGTTGGTGGGAATGCAGACTGGTGCAGCCGTTATGGAAGGCAGTGTGGAGGTTCTTCAAAGAATTACGAATAGAATTGCCATATGACCCAGCAATCCCTCTCCTGGGTATCTACCCAAAAAATCTGAAAACATTTAGAGATAAAGACATGTGTGCTCCAATGTTCATTGCAGCTTTGTTTACGGTGGCCAAGACATGGAAACAACCAAAATGTCCTTCGATAGATGAATGGATAAAGAAGTTGTGGTATATATACACAATGGAATACTATTCGCAGTAAGAAAAGATGATATAGGAACATTTGTGACAACATGGATGGATCTTGAGAGAGTAATGCTGAGCAAAACAAGTCAGACAGAAAAAGCAGAGAACCATGTGATTTCACTGATATGTGGTATATAAACCAAAAACAACAAAAGAACAAGACAAACAAATGAGAAACAGAAACTCATAGACACAGACAATAGTTTAGTGGTTGCCAGAGGGTAAGGGGGCGGGGGTGGGGGTGGGAGATGAGGGTAAGGGGGATCGAATATATGGTGATGGAAGGAGAACTGACTCTGGGTGGTGAACACACAATGGGATTTATAGATGATGTAATACAGAATTGTACACCTGAAATCTATGTAATTTTACTAACAATTGTCACCCCAATAAATTTAATTTAAAAAAAAAAAAAGAATAATATATCCAGCAAAGATATCCTTTACATATGAAGGAGGAATAAAGACCTTTCCAGACATACAGAAGCTGAGGGAATATTCTAATACATGACCTGCAATACAAGAAATACTAAAGGAGGCTATTTGACCACCGTCAACAGGGACAATTTGTGGCAACCAAAACATAAAAAAGAGGAGAGTAAAGGTCTGAACCGGAATATGGGAATGGAGAAAGTAAGCGTGCTGAAGAAAACGGAATACTCTAAATATCAAATTTTCTTTTACATAAGCATAAGGGTAACCACTCAAAAAAAATCCAGAACTGAAATATATACTGTAATAAAAGAAGAAACAGAGGGAAACATCATAGAATAAAACGACACAGATAATAAACAACAACAAAAAGGCAGAGAAATAATGGAGACACAGCCTTACCAGAAAACTACAGATAGAATGACAGGAAATCCTCACATATCAATAATCACCCTAAATGTAAATGGACTGAACTCACCAATAAAAAGGCGCAGAGTAGCAGATTGGATCAAAAAATTAAACCCAACCATATGTTGTCTCCAAGAGACAAATCTCAGCTACAAGGACAAGCATAGATTCAAAGTGAAAGGGTGGGAATTGACATTCCAAGTAAATGATACCCAGAGAAAATCAGGTGTAGCCATAATGATATCAGATGAAACAGACTTCAAGGTGAAAAAGATAACAAGAGACAAAGATGGACATTTCATAATGGTGAAGGGGACTATACAACAAGAAAACATAACAGTCATCAATATGTATGCCCCCAATCAGGGAGCACCAAAATATACCAAGCAACTACTAACAGAACTAAAGGGAGAAATTGACCAAAACACAATTATACTAGGGGACTTAAATACATCATTGACAGCTATGGATAGATCATCCAAACAGAAAATAAATAACGAAATGACACATTAGATGAAATGGACATAATTGACATATATAGAGCACTTCATAGAACTAATATCCAAAATATTCAAGGAATTCATGCAACTCAACAACAAAAAACAAACAACCCAATTGAAAAATTGGCAAAGGACCTGAAGAGACATTTCTCCAAAGAGGACATACAAATGGCAAATAGACATATGAAAAAATGCTCAACATCACTAATCATCAGAGAAATGCAAATTAAAACCACAATGAGATATCACCTCATCCCAGTCAGAATGGCTATCATCAACAAGACAAATAGTAACAAGTGTTGGAGAGGCTGTGACGAAAAAGGAACCCTCATACACTGTTGGTGGGAATGCAGACTGGTGCAACCGCTATGGAAGGCAGTGTGGACGTTCCTCAAAAAATTACGAATAGAATTACCATATGACCCAGCAATCCCTCTCCTGGGTGTCTACCCAAAAAATCTGAAAATGTTTATCCATAAAGACATGTGTGCTCCAATGTTCATTGCAGCTTTGTTTATGGTGACCAAGACATGGAAACAACCAAAATGTCTTTCGATACATGAATGGATAAAGAAGTTGTGGTATATATACACAATGGAATACTATTTGGCAGTAAGAAAAGATGATATAGGAACATTTGTGACAACATGGATGGATCTTGAGAGTATGATGCCAAGCGAAATAAGTCAGACAGAAAAAGCAGAGAACCATATGATTTCACTGATATGTGGTATATAAACCAAAAACAACAAAAGAACAAGACAAACAAATGAGAAACAAAAACTCATAGACACAGACAATAGTTTAGTGGTTACCAGAGGGTAAGGGAGGGGGGTGGGAGATGAGGGTAAGGGAGATCAAATATATGGTGAAGGAAGGAGAACTGACTCTGGATGGTGAACACACAATGGGATTTATAGATGATGTAATACAGAATTGTACACCTGAGATCTATGTAATTTTACTAACAATTGTCACCCCAATAAATTTGGGAAAAAAAATCACACTAAAACAATAAATACTATAAACTCCATCCTTGAAACAGTAGGGAAAATTCTGGAGTTATAAGCACAAAATGGAGAGGTCTTCTGGAAGCATTTAAGATCAAACACAGGAAAATGCAAAAATAAAGTGTCTGTAGCTGCAAATCTTTAAAACTAAAAATCTGCAGAAGCAGAGCTTTCCTGGGTGAGTCACACAAATTGGGTGCAAGATCCATTATCTGTTGATTACTTCCCAGGGGGCTGTGGGCATGGCTGGTCGTAGGAGCCACCTGGGCCTGGTTTGGTCACCGGGAGGGAGCAGAAGAGACGAGGCTGAATGAGGAAACACAGTTAAGCCATGTTTTCAGGAAGTAGACAGTCTGTGAGCTAGGGATGAAAAAGAAGAAAAAGAAATTCTATTTTGTAAGCAGCTATTAGCTTCCATTTTTGTTGGGCTAAGAGGAAGTAAAAGAGTAGTGGCCAAAAAAAATAAAAACGTTATTCTCAAAAAAGTAGAAAAGAGATGAACAGCCCACAGAAAAGTGAGAAAATGACATGGAAGTTTCACAAAAACAAAAATGCTTTCAAACATGGGAGAATAGTTTCAATCTCACTCTTTAAAAGAATGCAAAGTAAAGCTACGCAGTGATATTTTTCGCTTATGTAATTGACAAAACTCCAAAACTGTGATAGCAAACTGTGTGAGCAACAGTGAAGGGAAATAAACACTCTGGCATACATTGCAGGTGGGAGTGCAGACTGGCGACAGCTCTGAGAGCCATCTGGCCATATCTGTCAATATGTGAAATCCTTTGACCCAAAAGTCCACTTCTAGGAAGTGTATTTTTTTAACGTCAAAAGTCTAGAAACAATCTAAGTGTTCATAGTACAGGCCTGAATAAATTATGGCAGAATCATACAGTGGAATAACATGCAACTTTTTAAAAGAGTGAAGCAGACTGTATGCAATGATATGGATGGCACTGTCAGATAATTGTCAAGTTGAAAATGTAAAGAAAGGTCCAGGAAAGTATTTTTGCTCTGCTACCACTTGCATATGAAAACATAAATACTAAGTTGGTGCAAAAAACATTGCAGTTTTTGCAATTATTTTTAACCTTTTATACCGCAATTACTTTTGCACCAACCTAATAGATAAATACATATTTGCTTCTATGTGTAGAGAATATGTGTGGAAGCTGGCAGCAGTGACTGCATGTGGACAGAGGAAAGTAGGGGACCCAACTTTAGTAGGGGACTAAAATAGGAGGCACACAAGCCATTAGAAGGTGTATGTTTGTGTGCGTATGTGCACACCCACACATATAAAGAAAATATATATTTAAAGTTCCCACAAAGTGTTTACTGTGGTTCTCTCTGTATTGTAAGATTGTGGATGATTTTTCTCTTCTTCTTTATGTAGTGTTTTGAGTTGACAAATGTTCTATAGTGAAATAAAGTGCTTCTAAAAAACAAAACAAAACAGCATTTTTCTTTCCTTTCTACAATTCTCAATTATCTCCACCAAACAAAAATAGC
Organism: Rhinolophus sinicus; assembly: GCF_036562045.2. Taxonomy (NCBI): domain Eukaryota; kingdom Metazoa; phylum Chordata; class Mammalia; order Chiroptera; family Rhinolophidae; genus Rhinolophus; species Rhinolophus sinicus. The sequence continues at coordinate 66,154,359 of NC_133757.1, forward strand.
TGGTTCACTCAGTAAAAACGCTTCTTTAGCTTGTGTGGCCCTCCGGGTGGCCAGTCAGTTGGCACTAGAATCCCCAGCTCTCTGTGCCAGGTGCCTGCCGATGGTCTCATGGCCTGGGTGTGCCCAGCAGTCTGGCAGCCCCACGCTCCCTGTCCCCACAGATCCCTGCAGGCCGGAATGTTTGGGGGCAGAGTTGCACTTACTGTTTCTCTGAGGTAGAGGCTTCCCTCAAATGGTGCTATGATTGGAATTAGAGTTGAAGCTATTTTGGTTGCATTCTTGGCTTTAAGAGACAGGTTTCCTGTTAACACTGTTTTGACTTAGATTGTTTGGGTCTCTGCAGCAGGAGACCAGATTTAGATCAAATGCACAGGATCCTCCTGCTGAAACAAGAAGTGCCTGGAACACCCAGGGAAGTCAAAGTCCCCGTTTTTAGAGGGTGGGAAACGAGATGGGGGCACTTTCTCTGCTGCCCTGGGAGATCCCAATGAAGAAAGGCCCACCTGCCTGGAGCCACACAAAGCCAAGGCCACTGGGCCAGCAGCTAGTAAGTCAAATCATCCTTGAGCCCATGGCCCTGGAGCAAGTTAAGGAGGCCCACATTGCTGTATGCTGAGCCCTAGCAGGGTCCTCTGCACAGCCTCCCTCAGGGCTGTCCAAGGTCTGTCACAGGTCAGCCACTGTTTGAGCTGACAGCCAGGAAGCCTGGGAATATGGCACCAAAGAAAACATGAGGCAGGCTTTGTCCAGGCCCCTCTCAGACTCAGGCAACTGGGCAGATGCCTCTTACAGGCAGGAAGAGATACTGATGAAGGGACTGGGCATCCCAGGGCCCAGGGAACTTCATTTCCAAAGGGGAAAAAAAAAAAAGGAGTACTCTCCAGAGTGGGAGGCACTGAGCAGTCCTTCCTGACCAGCCCAGGACAGGAGACAGGGACCCCACATGTACACGCACCATTATGAGGTGGCTCTCAGGCTGCCGTGTCGTGGGTTCACCCAGACCTCTGAGGCAGGCATGAAGGTACCAAGCTAGTCACCAGAGTCCCCAGAGCAGCTGAGAGTTCCAAGTAGGACCTACTCTTGATTCCTTATTCCCTTTGTTGGAGCTGGGAGAGTGGCTACAACATTGGAATTTTCACAGGAAAATTCATTTTCACACAGCCAGTCCTGATTAACCTTCAAAATGGGCTCAGAGCTTCGCTGCAACCAGCTGACATTTTGCTTCTGAAAGAGTCAGGCATATTTGTTTCCAAGGCCTTTCCCTTTGAATCTTTCTTTGACTGTGGATCTGGGAACTGGCACCTATAGTCTCCTTCCTAATGCAATCTTAAATCATCCAAGTGAGCATGGAAAGGTATCCTGTGCCACCCAGCCTGGGTCTCTTGCAAAAGGGTACAGCTCCCTAGCCGGAGGCTGGAAGGTGCTGCCCCTGACAGGAAACAACAGCCTCCCAAAGACCCAAGTGCAGTACTGTTTTCTGAGATGGGGAACCTGACCAACATGCCTTCTCCCACTGTAGATGACAAACTGTGAAGAAAAGTCTTGACATTTGGCAAAAGTTTCCCTTTCATTGCAAAGGCAATAAAAGAAAACCATGTGTTAAAAACAAGCTAGTCTTTTTCCTAAGAATTCTGCATCATTGGGGCACTGCTACAAATGTCAGAGAAATATCTATGCTTCAGCTAAGCAAGGAGACAAAATAATGTGGCAAGCTAAAAAGAATTCAGATTCCAAGAGAATGACCCCCAACACATACATACATGAAAATGACTTTTTATTTGAAATAACTAAGGCCTGACCTCTTTATACCAGTGGTCCCCACCCAAAGTTCCATGCAGCACATGTACTTATGGGATATTGATCCCACCCCAAGTGAAAGTATGGGCTGGGTTGTCTGAAGCCACCAGTACAACCTCATTCCCTTTATCAGTCTTTGGTTAGGGTTAGCCATGTGACCTCAGCAGATCAAGCAGGATGTGTCAAAACTACTGCTTAGAATTCTGGACAGAGTTTCCACCCTTCTTCTGACATCACAGTGTAAGGAGGTAAAGCCAGAAGCTTTTGCCACCAGATGAAAAGAAGCTTAAGAATTAAGCCCACAGTGATGGGAATATAAAATGGTGTAGCAGCTGTGGGAAAGTCTGCCAGTTCCTCCAAAAATTAAACATATAATTACTATATGACCTGGCAACTCCACCTCCAGGTATATGTCTAGAAATGAAATCAGGGACTCGAACAGATATATGTATACCCATGTTCATAACAGCACTATTCACAATAGCCAAAAGGTAAAAGCAACCGGTGCTCATTGAGGAGTAAATGGGTAAACAAAATGTGGTCTATACAGGCTTTGGCATATTATTCAGCCTTGAAAAGGAAATAAATTCTGACACATGCCACAACATGGATGGACCTTGAGGACATTATGGTAAGTGCAATATGCCAGTCACAAAAAGAAAAATACTGTATGATTCTTCTTGTATGAGGCTCCTAGAGTAGTCTATAGAGACAGAAAATAGAATGGGGGTTACCAGAGGCTGTGGGGAGACAGAAATGGGGAGTTAGTGTTTAGTGGGTACAGAGTTTCAGTTTGGGAAGATGAGAGAGCTCTGGAGATGGATGATGGTGACAACTAATACCACTGAGCTGTGCACTCAAAATGGTTAAGATGGTGAATTTTATATCATGGGTATTTGACTACAATTTTTTAAAGATTATACTTTTTTTTTTTTTTAAATTAACCCCACATATATATAGTCAGGCCAAGAACAGTAGAAAAATGGACCTGGAATCTCTTGAGCAGGCTGGCCCTGAAGTTCATCTCCCAGATTTCCATGGTGTTGAAGCCTATTTGTTTTCAGCGTTCTGAGCTAAGCCATATGCACAGCTATATTGTACATGAAAGAATGTATTACCATCAGCTTCCAGAGAACCAATGCAGTGGAGCTTCCTACCCAGAGCCATCCCCTCCATCAGGTAAGGTATTATATTCTTTCAAACGAGAGATCATCCTGTGGATGACACATTGCAACCCCTTAACCTCCAACACTTCTTAACCCCAGAATTCCACTGAACTTCACCTACCAGTCCTGGACCACCCCTAGACTTCTGTAGATCCTCACACAGAACCTTCAAAATTGTATACACTGCTCCTATTATTACTTTGTTAAACAGACATTTATTAAGTGTAGCGCAGGGCATCAGATGGTGAGCTACGGTTCAACAGACCACAAGGAAATTTAGAGAAGTTTATTACTTACAGTTCCTGGGAAAAGTACATGGCACATCTTAGGGGGCCACACAGGGAGGTCAAGGCAAGGTGCAAGCAGAGAGAGCAGGACCTGGGACACATGCATGTTATTAGGTTTCACAGGTAGTGTTCTTTGGGGCTCACAGGCTAGGATTGGGTTTGTCAATTTAAATCAAAGAGCAGGGTTTGGGTAGTTCACTGAGGTCTTACCTTAGGGGCACATAAGACATACAGGCCTTGTGAGGCAGGGCAGACTTGCTTACAAGGACTTTTGGGGCAGTCATATCAGGAACTCACAATTTGTTTGTGACTCTGCAGGCTGCTGCTTGGGCATGTGCTTGCATGACAGGGCTAGTATCAGTTTAAGAACCCAGTAGGCCACTTAACCAAACAAAATGGAGGCAAAGGCAGGAATATCAAGGGGTAGCTTAGCTGAACTCTCCCAGACCCTTTAACATAATCTGGTATCCTTATACTCTTCTCACATCCTCACCTCACATACCTACTCTATGGCCTTCAAACTCTGGATTCCATTTTCCAACCTAAACTTTATGATGTAAGATGAGTTAATAACTTCTGGAAGCACCTCAGCTACACTTGGCAGTCAGTTTCTTCTCCTTCCCCTAATGTGGCTCCTCTTCAGCACTGTCCTCAATACCCTAGGCACTCCCTTTTCACACGACACATCTTTTCTCTCCTGTATTTTCAAGTCATCTTTCTCTCTCTCCTTTCTCCCACACTCACTCTTATTTTCAGCTTCTTTCCCACAACCTATTAACATACTCAAGTCTTTCTATGTTTCCTATGGTTAAATAAATACATGTCTCGACCTGCTATTCCCTTCTAGCTGTCACCTTATCACTCTCTTTCCCTTCACAGTCAAGCAGCTCAAAATACTTATCTGTGTTCCTTGTCTCCATTTCCTAACATATCCAGCCTACTATAGCAGGCTTCCAGCCCCAACCGCCATAACGAAAACATTCTGTTAAAAATAGCACAAGCCCCCTAATTGCTATATCAAATGGATTTGTTTTCCAGTCATCATCTTCCCTGAATTCCCTGTCACATTTGTTATGGTTTTCTTGGTTTTTCCTGCTCCCTCAGCTTCTGGGACAATACTGCTTCTACCTTGCTGACAATATTCTAAAGTCCCTTTTTGAGAGCCACTTTCTCTGACTACCCCTGAGAGGTTGGGGTGCTCTATGGCCCTCTTTTCTTTTCATCCCACATAGCCATCCCAGTGATTTCATCCAAACCCATGTGTGCATGAAACATTTGATTCAGTAGGTCTGGAATCTCCAAACCCTGCACATTCCAAAGAAAGTTCTGACCCTGGCCTGCCTCCTGGAAGGTCACCTTGGTGTATCCTGCCTGACAAGAGTATCTATTTTTCTGGGGCCTTGGACCATGCAAGATAGTTTATGCTAACAATGTGATGTATGGTGGGGGTCTTGGGCCATGGAGTATCAATTTGACCTTTGGAGTGGCTGGAGACTCAGTAGCTAAGGTCAGTCAGGTGGGCACCACATGCCTATGTGACCAAACCCCCAAAAATCCCTGGACACCATGGCTCTGGTGAGAGTCCCTAGTTGGCAATCCTCCATACACATTATCACACGTCAGTGTGAGTATAAGTGAGAGTCATCTGCACAAATGCACTCTAGAGGGGACAAGCTTATGCCTGGACCCTGCCCTCACAGCCTTTGTGGATTTTTGTCTCCTTCTTTCACTGTAATAAACCACAACCATGAGCATAACAGCTTTTATGAATTCTAAGTCCTTCTAGTGAATCATTGAAACTGACAGTGATCTTGGGAATGCCCAGCACAACTCACTAACTGGTCAAAAGTCATATGCTGGTGACTCACAAATCCATTTTTTTCTGTACATCCCTCCTGAGCACCAGTTCTACAGAGACATTATAACAAGAGTGTCTCCATAGTGCTACAAATTCAAATTACCCAAAATGTATCTCCTTATATTCTGCTCCAAACACATGTGTCTTCGTGTTTTGCCACAAACCCCATCAGCCAAGTCTAAAACCTGGTAGTTATCTTATACCCCTACTTCTCTCTCATCTCCCAGGCATAATCTATGAAAGCTGCTCACTGACATCTCTGGATCCTTTCCTTCTTTCTATGCCACTGCTCCCCTTGATTTAGGCCCCCACTGTTTCACTGCTCTGGACAGGTCTCCCTACACCCAGGCCACACTCTTTCAATTATCCCCACTACAGACAAAATGAACCTTTTCAAAGAGAAAAACCAGATTCCAGTTAAAGAGGGTGAAACAAATATTAAGGTATGATAGGTATAAAAACAGTATGAATCTACAGTAGTGAAGAGAAAGGCCATTAATGAAAAGGACATTTCAACAATTTTTACAGGGTTAAAAAGTGAATGAGAGGAGGTTAACAGATAAATCAAAATGAAAAAAAGACCCCATTGCATAACCCTCAGAGAAGCTTTGGGTTTGGATCTTTCAACAGAGTTGATAAAGGTGTTTATTAAAAGAAATTAACTCGAGGAGGAAATCCAAGGTGATGGAATAGATGAACACTGTGCCTGCTTCCTTCCATGAATACATTAAAACTACAACTAAATTATAGAACAATCAACCTGGAGAACCATCTGAAGTCTCGCTGAACAGAAGTTTTATAACTAAGGATATAAAAAAGAAGCCACATTGAGACTGGTAGGAGGAATGGCGATGCAGAACTGGCTGACCCCAAATTTCAACTCTAAGGTCTCCCTGACTGAGAACCAGAGCAATATCTCAGCTTTGGAGGTTTCACCTGTAGGAATGAGGGACCCCGGCCCCCACATCAGCCTCCCCAGCCCAGAGTGCTGGTGCCAGGAAAAGGAGCCTTCACATCTGGCAGTAAAAACAGTGGGATTCTGACCATCCAGTTGGGATGGAAGGTAGTGGAAAACCCAGGCATCCTCTTAAAGGGTTCACACAAAAACTCTCTCACTCCCAGGCACTCACCTTGGGCTCCAATAGAGGGATAGTAATTCAGGGGGTGTCAGAGACATGCAGGGGCAGACTGAATTGTATTGCTTCTGGTTGAGGGCTGGAGGAAAGTCACGATTGCCCTGTGAGAAGATCCTCCTCCCATGTGCAGGTGGCAAGTGGACACCATCTTTCCTGTTTTGAGCCCTCCCCTTTCTTATGGCCAAATCCAAATCTGATTGGTCTAATTAGATTTGCAGCTCTGCCCTACTGACTCACTGGGACCCTGCATTACCCAACTCCCCAAACACTGGAGGCACTTTTTCCAACAACAGCCAACATCACTCACCCACATTGCACTCTTTCATGGAAAACTACCCAAGTCTAACAGACCCAGGCAGGTGGCAACTGGTGTCCTTGTGCTCTGAGACTTTGCTGAGTAGCTTCAGGCTCAGCACTAGCACCAAACCAAAATTTACATTAACCTGGTGACCACAACTCTTCCCACTCTAGGGACTCCCTGAGATTCTGCCTCACCCAACTTGTGTACCACATGAGGCTTTATCAGTGGCAAAACCTTAAGGCAGCCAGAAGGTTGCAGCAGTCCTCAGAGTGTCCTGGCATTTTGCAGAACTACCCTAGGCCTGGTACTGGTGGCAGACGTCCTGTTCTCACTGCGGCCTCTCCCATACATCTCTAGGATTAGCAGAGTCAGCAAACTGCTTTGTAGCTCTTACCAGGTAGTCCCCAGCCAGTCACAGGCAGGGGGTGACCTGGGCCTGCACCAGAACCCCTTGCAGGAGGCTTCAAAACCAACGTACTTGGATTTGGCTTCAAACCATAGCAGAGCACCATGCAATTAGCCCCACAAGTGGCACACCCAAAGGGCAGTCTCAACAAGCACTAGAAACCACAGGGGCAAATTCCACTCTGTGGGGTAAGCCCCCCCACATGGCAGCATATAAGCTATGGACATGATCAAACCTCACATATAATCACTTGGCGGTCAATCCCACTCACTGATGTGCCAATAGCAACAAAAGCTCAACTATAACAGGGGGGCAGAGATGATCCACAAAAGGGACACTCCTGGAGCACCCAGCACAGGTAATCAGGGAGACTGTGTCATTGGGCCCCACACGGCACCTACTACTAAGGTCACCTGGCAGACTGGAGACATAGTAGATCTACCTAATCATAGAAATGAACACAGAGAGGCAGCCAAAATGAGAAAACAAAGAAATGCATCTCAAATGAAAGAACAGGAGAAAACTCCAGAAAGAGAACTAAATGAAATGAAGGCAAGCAATCTACCAGAAACAGCATTCAAGACAATGGTTATAAGGATGCTCAAGAAACTTAGTGAGAACTTCAACAAAGACATAACAAGCATTTAGAAGGACATAGAAACCATATAAAAAGAACCAGTTAAAGAATATAATAACTAAAATGAAGAACGCACTAAAAGGAATCACCAGCAGACTACATGAAGCAAAGAATTGAATCAACGATTTGAAAGTCAAGGTAGCATAAAATAACTAATAAGAACAGCAAAAAGAAAAAAATCATCCAAAAAAAAATGAGGATAGATTAAAAGACCTCTGGGATAGCATCGAGTGTACCAACATTTGCCTCATAGGGGTACCAGAAGGAGAAGAGACAAAGCAAGGGATTGAGAACATATTTGAAGAAATAATAGCTGAAAACTTTCCTAATCTGGCAAAGAAAATAGACATAAAAGTCCAGAAAGCTCAGAGTCCCAAACAAGATGAACCCAAGCAGGCCCACACCAAGACACATTATAATTACAATGGCAAAAGTTAAAGACAAAGACAGAATTCCAAAAGCAACACGAGAAAGGCAACTAGTAACTTATAATGAAGCTCCTATAAGACTGTCAGTTGATTTCTCAACAGAAATTTTGTGCCAACAAAATATTCAACATGATGAAAAGCAAGGACCTACAACCAAGATTACTCTATCCAGCCAGGCTATCATTTAAAATCAAAGGACAAATAAAGAGCTTCCAAGACAAGGAAAACTAAAGGAGTTCATCATCACAGTATTACAAGGAATGTTAGAGGGACTTATTTAAGATGAAAATAAGAAAAAAAGATCAAAATTATGAATAATAAAATAGCAATAGGTACCTATCTATCAACACTTACTTTCCATGAAAATGGGTTAAATGCTCCAATCAAAAGACATAGGAGAGATGAATGGATAAGAAAAGAAGACTCATACGCATTCTGCCTATAAGAGACTCACTTCAGGTTGAAAGAGACACATAGTCAGGAAGTAAAGGGATGGAAAAAGATATTTCAGGAAAATGGAAACAAACAAAACAAAACAAAACTGTAGTAGCAATACTTATACCAGACAAAATTGACTTTAAAACAAAGACTTATTACCAGTAACAAAAATGGACCCAGTAATCCCACTTCTCAAAAGCCTCCTTTGAGGGGACATGTGCATCCATTCCTGCATTGTTTACAATTGGCAAGATGTAGAGGCAACCACTAAACTATTGTCTGTGTCTATGAGTTTCTGTTTCTCATTTGTTTGAGGGGGACGGGGGGTGGGGGGTGGGAGATGAGGGTAAGGGGGATCGAATATATGGTGATGGAAGGAGAACTGACTCTGGGTGATGAACACACAATGGGATTTACAGATGATGTAATACAGAATTGTACACCTGAAATCCATGTAATTTTACTAACAATTGTCACCCCAATAAATTTAATTTAAAAAAAAAAAAAAGATGTAGAGGCAGCCTGGGTGTCTGTCAATGCAAGAATGGATAAAAAGTACGTGGTACATATATACAATGGAATTTTGCTCGGCCATGGAAGGGAATGGTTTCTTGCCACCTGCAGCATCATGGATGGACCTGGAGGGTATTGTGCTGAGTAGAGTGTAGGACAGAGAGAGACAGATACAATGTGATTTTCCTTATATGTGGAATCTTAAGAACAAAGTTAAGTTACATAGATTTCAGGTGTACAATTCTGTATTACACCGTCTACAAATCCCATTGTGTGTTCACCACCCAGAGTCAGTTCTCCTTCCATCACCATATATTTGATCCTCTTTACCCTCATCTACCACCCCATACCTCCTTCCCTCCAGGAACCACTAAACTATTGTCTGTGTCTATAAGTTTTTGCTTCTCATTTGTTTGTATTGTTCTTTTGTTGTTTTTGCTTCATATACCACATATCAGTGAAATCATATGGTTCCCTGCTTTTTCTGTCTGACTTATTTTGCTTAGAATTATAATCTCAAGATCCATCCATGTTGTCACAAATGTTCCTATTTCATCTTTTCTTACCACCAAATAGTATTCCATTCTGTATATATACCAAAACTTCTTTATCTATTCATCTATCGAAGGACATTTTGGTTGTTTCCATGTCTTGGCCACCATAAATAAAGCTGCAATAAACATTGGAACACACATGTCTTTATGGATAAACATTTTCAGATTTTTGGGGTAGATACCCAGGAGAGGGATTGCTGGGTCATATGGTAATTCTATTTGTAATTTTTTGAGGAACCTCCACACTGCCTTCCATAGCGGTTGCACCAGTCTGCATTCCCACCAACAGTGTATGAGGGTCCCTTTTTCTCCACAGCCTCTCCAACATTTGTTACTATTTGTCTTGTTGATGATAGCCATTCTGACTGGGATGAGGTGATATCTCATTGCGGTTTTTATTTGCATTTCACTGATGATTAGTGATGTTCAGCATTTTTTCATATGTTTATTTGCCATTTGTATGTCCTCTTTGGAGAAAATGTCTCTTCAGGTCCTTTGCCAATTTTTCAATTGGGTTGTTTGTATTTTTGTTGTTGAGTTGCATGAGTTCCTTGTATATTTTTTTATATTAGTCCCTTATCAGAGCCACTGTTTGCACAAATCTCCCATTCAGTTGGTTGCCTCTTTATTTTATCGATGGTTTCTTTTGCTGTGCAGAAACTTTTAAGTTTGATATAGTCCCATTCATTTATTTTAGCTTTTACTTCCATTGCCTTTGGAGTCGAATTCATAAAACGCTCTTTGAACACAAGGTCCAAGAGTTTAATACCTACGTTTTCTTCTCTGCAGTTTATTGTGTCAGGTCTTCTTCTATGCAGTTTATTGTTTCAGGTCTTATGCTTAAGTCTTTGATCCATTTTGAATTAAATTTGGTACATGGTGACAGATAGCAGTCCAGTTTCATTCTTTTGCACGTGGCTTTCCAATTCTGCCAGCACCATTTATTGAAGAGGCTGTCTTTTCTCTATTCTGCTACTTTGTCAAAAATCATCTGTCCATATTTATGTGGTTTTATGTCTGGGTTCTCAATTCTATTCCATTGGTCTATGTGTCTGTTTTTCTGCCAATACCATGCTGTTTTGATTATTGTTGCCCTGTAGTACAAGCTAAAGTCAGGGAGTGTGATACCGCCAGTATTGTTCTTTTTTCTTAAGATTGCTTTGGCTATTCAGGGTCTTTTGTGGTTCCAAACAAATCTGACAATTTTTTGTTCTATTTCTTTAAACAATGTCATTGGGATTTTGATGGGGATTACATTAAATCCGTATATTGTTTTGGGTGATATGGCCATTTTAACTATATGGATTCTTCCAATCCACGAGCACGGAATGTCTTTCCATTTCTTTGTGTCTTCTTCTATTTCTTTTAAAAATGTCTTATAGTTTTCGGCATATAGGTGTTTCACATTCTTGGTTAAGTTTATTCCTAGGTATTTACTCTTTTTGCTGCAATTGCAAAAGGAATTGTTTATTTAATTTCTTTTTGTGAGATTTCATTGTTAGTATATAGAAATACAGTGGACTTTTGTACGTTAATTTTGTAGCCGGCAACTTTACTGTATTCCTTGATTGTTTCTAAAAGCTTTCTTGTGCAGTCTTTAGGGTTTTCTATATATAGCATTATGTCATCTGCAAAGAGTGATAATTTAACTTCTTCATTCCCAATTTGCATGCCTTTTATTTATTTATCTTGCCTGATTGCTCTGGCAAGGACTTCCAACACTATGCTGAAAAGCAGAGGTGATAGGGGACAGCCCTGTCGTGTTCCTGAACATAGAGCAAAGAGCTTCAGTTTTTCTCCATTAATTATGAGATTAGCTGAGGGTTTGTCATATATGGGCGTTATTATGTTAAGGTATTTTCCTTCTATACCTATTTTATTAAGTGTTTTAATCATAAACAGATGTTGTATGCTGTCAAAAGCCTTTTTTCCATCAATTGATATAATCATGTAATTTGTGTCCTTTATTTTGTTTATGTGATGTATCACATTCATGGATTTGCATATGTTGAACCATACTTGTGCCCCTGGGATGAACCCCACTTGGTAGTGATGAATAATCTTTTTAATGCATTGTTGCATTCGATTTGCTAGAATTTTGTTTAGGATATTTGAATCTGTATTCATCAGAGATATTGGTCTGTAGTTCTCATTTTTTATGTTGTCCTTACAAGGTCTTGGTATCAGGGTAATGTTGGCCTCATAAAACGAGTTAGGGAGTACTGTCTCTTCTTCAATTTTTTGGAAGAGTTTGAGTAGGATTGGTATTAGATTCTCGTCGAAGGATTGGTAGTATTCACTAGTGAAGCCATCTGGTCCTGGACTTTTGCTTTTGGGAAGGTTTTGGATGACTGATTCAATTTTGTTACTGGTGATCGGTCTGTTTTGATTTTCCAGTTCTTCATGGTTCAGTCTTGGAAAGCTATATGTTTCTAAGAAGTTGTCCATTTCTACCAGGTTATTGAATTTCGTGGCATATAGTCCTTCACAGTATTCTTGGATGATGCATTGGGCATCCGTGATATCTTCCCCTTTTTCACTTCAGATTTAATTAGTGTCTTCTCTCTTTTTATCTTAGTGAGTCTCGCTAAGGGTTTGTCAATTTTGTTAATCTTTTCAAAGAACTAGCTCTTTGTCACATTAACTCTTTCTATTGTCTTTTTGTTCTCTATTTCACTTAGTTCTGCTCTAATTTTTATTATTTCCTTTCTTCTGCTGACCTTGGGTTTCATTTTTTCTTCTTTTTCTACTTCTTAAATGTGTAACGTGAGGTTATTTATTTGGGATTTTTCTTGTTTCTTGAGATAGGCCAATAATGATATAAATTTCCCTCTTAAAACTGCTTTCGCTGCATCCCAAAAATTTTAGTAGGATGTATTTTCATTCCCATTTGTTTCTATGTATCTTTTGATCTCTCTCTAATTTCCTCTTTGACCCGGTCATTCTTTAAAAGTATGTTGTTTAATCTCCACATATCTGTGGTTTTTCCTGCTTTCTTTTTGCAGTGGATATCCAATTTCAAAGCCTTGTGATCAGAGAATATGGTTGGTATGATTCAGTCTTCTTAAATTTGCTTAAAAAACGTGAGCGGAAAAATGGCAGAGTGAGGTGAGCCTCTGTAAAGCTCCCCTGGAATTTACAACTAATCGGACAACAATAACTCCACAAAGGACTCCCTGCACAGCAGACAGGCAAGACGAAGAGGCCCACTACCGACTGAAATCACCTACAGGTGGGAGATTCGCGCGAGTGGAGGGAGGAGGAAAGGGAGAAGTGCGCGGAGACGGAGCCGCGCGGGCGCAGGACGCAGACCCAGCTCAGTGCGCCGAGCTCGCTGCTTCCCGGAACTACCGCAGCTGTGAGTGAGGGAACAACTCGGACTGCTAGGGCTCCGCCAAGGCCCCAAGGGCTGAGGGGACAGCATATAACACAGCTGAACCCAACGCTCACGGCAGAGACCTCGGAGAAAAGACTGAGGGAAAAAGGCTGAAAACGGTGGTTTAAGCATGCACTGCCGAGCAGAGAACGGACCCTTAGGCACTGAGACTAGCCGCCCCCTCCCTCCCCTCCCAGAGCTCGCCCCGCCCCCACCTGCCCGGTGCTAGAAGCGACACAGTAGCAGTGTCAGATCAAAACAACAGAAAATTTGCTATTTTGAGAACTGTGGAATGCAGACACAAATTCAGAGCCCAAGTAGTTCCGGCAAAGGGGAGACAGCTGTGGAAGCAGGACAGGCTGTGGTGGTGGTTGCCGCCATTGCTCTGGGCCACTTCTCACAACTCACCCCGCCCCTGATCCCACCTATCTGGGTGGAACCCTGCAGGAGTAAACAGAACAGCTGAAACATACGGGCTCTGAATCAGGAGCTGGAAGAGTTTTGAAACATCAAAAGCTCTCTGCATACCCACCGGGGCACTGCGCCCTGTGACCTAGACGAACTATTAACAGAGGAGAAGCCCGTCTCCCAGGGAATCCCCCCATTGTGTGAGAAGTTGGAATAGTGCAGAGAAAACATAGCACTACCGTGTGGGAGAAGAAAAATAAGCTGCAGTTGGAGAAATAATAAAACATTCCACCAACAAGTACTGACAAACAAAAGAAAGACCGCTTTCTATCAACCTTATGCAGAAGTCACTCCTGTAGATGTCTAGGAAGAGAAATAGTAAACCAATAATCGCCATGAATAACCAAGGCAACAAGATAGCTCAGAAAGAAAGTGAAAAACCTCCAGTGAAGGCACTTAAAGATACAGAAATATATGACTTAAATGAGAGAGAATTCAAGATTGCAGTTCTGAAAAAACTCAACGAGATACAAGAAAACACAGATAGGCAGATAAATGAACTCAGAAACTCAATCAAAGAACAGCATGAGCATTTTATGAAAGAGATTGAAATCTTAAAAAAGAACCAAATAGAATTTCTGGAGATTAAGAACTCAATAGAAGAAATTAAGAATGAAATAACCAGCTTAGGTAGTAGAGTTGACCAGATGGAGGAAAGAATCAGTGACATCGAAGATAGAAACCTGGAAATGACACAGATAGAAGAAGAAAGAGACTTGAGACTTAAAAGAAATGAAAGAACTCTACAAGAACTTTCTGACTCCATCAGAAAGAGCAATATAAGAATAATGGGCATACCAGAAGGAGAAGAAAGAGAGAACGGAACAGAGAATATATTCAAACAAATTGTCGATGAGAACTTCCCAAATTTGTGGACAGAACTGGACCCTCGAATCCAAGAAGCAAATAGAACACCTAGTTACCTCAATCCCAACAGGCCTTCTCCAAGGCACATTGTATTGAAGCTGTCTAAAATCAACGACAAAGAAAGAATCCTCAAGGCAGCCAGGGAAAAGAAGACGGTAACTTACAAAGGAAAGCCCATTAGATTATCATCAGATTTTTCAGCAGAAACTCTACAAGCCAGGAGGGAGTGGAACCAAATATTCAAACTATTGAAAGAGAGAAACCATGAGCCAAGAATAATATATCCAGCAAAGATATCCTTTAGATATGAAGGAGGAATAAAGACCTTTCCAGACATACAGAAGCTGAGGGAATTTTCTAATACACGACCTGCACTACAAGAAATACTAAAGGAGAGTAAAGGCCTGAACCGGAATATGGGAATGGAGAAAGTAAGCGTGCTGAAGAAAATGGAATACTCTAATTATGAAACTTTCTTTCACATAAACTTAAGGGTAACCACTCAAAAAAATTCCAGAACTGAAATAACAGAAGAAACAGAGGGAAACATCATAGAATACCACCACACAGAAATAATAGACAACAACAAAAAGGCAAAGAAACAATGGAGACACAGCCTTACCAGAAAACTAAAGATAGAATGACAGGAAATCCTCACATATCAATAATCTCCCTAAATGAAAATGGACTGAACTCACCAATAAAAAGGCACGGAGTAGCAGATTGGATCAAAAAACTAAACCCAACCATATGCTGTCTCCAGGAGACACATCTCAGCTACAAGGACAAGCATAGACTCAAAGTGAAAGGATGGAAATTGACACTCCAAGCAAATGGTACCCAGAGAAAATCAGGTGTAGCCATAATGATATCAGATGAAACAGACTTCAAGGTGAAAAAGATAACAAGAGACAAAGATGGACATTTCATAATGGTGAAGGGGACTGTACAACAAGAAGACATAACAGTCATCAATATTTATGCCCCCAATCAGGGAGCACGGAAATACACCAAGCAACTACTAACAGAACTAAAGGGAGAAATTGACCAAAACACAATTATACTAGGGGACTTAAATACATCATTGACAGCTATGGATAGATCATCCAAACAGAAAATAAATAACGAAATAGTAGCCCTAAATGACACATTAGATGAAATGGACATAATTGACATTTATAGAGCACTTCATCCTAAAACATCAGACTATACATTCTTTTCTAGTGTACATGGAACATTCTCAAGGATAGACCATATATTGGGACATAAAATCAGTCTCAACAAATTTAAGAAGATTGAAATCATACCATGCATATTCTCTGATCACAAGGCTTTGAAATTGGATATCAACTGTAAAAAGAAAGCGGGAAAAAACACAAATACATGGAGATTAAACAACATACTTTTAAAGAAGGACTGGGTCAAAGAAGAAATTAGAGGAGAGATCAAAAGATACATAGAAACAAATGACAATGAAAATACATCCTACCAAAATTTTTGGGATGCAGCGAAAGCAGTTTTAAGAGGGAAATTTATCTCATTACAGGCCTATCTCAAGAAACAAGAAAACTCCCAAATAAATAACCTCATGTTACACCTTAAAGAACTAGAAAAAGAACAAGTAAAACCCAAGGTCAGCAGAAGAAAGGAAATAACAAAAATTAGAGCAGAACTAAATGAAATAGAGAACAAAAAGACAATAGAAAATATAATGTGACAAAGAGCTGGTTCTTTGAAAAGATTAACAAAATTGACAAACCCTTGGCTAGACTTACTAAGATAAAAGAGAGAAGACACTGATTAACAAAATCAGAAACGTAAAAGGGAAGTTATCACGGACACCACAGAAATACAAAGGATCATCCAAGAATACTATGAAGGACTATATGCCACCAAATTCAACAACCTAGAAGAAATGGACAAGTTCTTAGAAACATATAGCCTTCCAAGGCTGAACCATGAAGAACTGGAAAATCTAAACAGACCGATCACCAGTAACGAAATTGAATCAGTCATCCAAAACCTTCCCAAAAGCAAAAGTCCGGGACCAGATGGCTTCACTAGTGAATTCTACCAAACCTTCAAAGAGGATCTAATACCAATTCTGCACAAACTCTTCCAAAAAATTGAAGAAGAGACAGTACTCCCTAACTCATTTTATGAGGCCAACATTACCCTGATACCAAAACCTGGTAAGGACAGCACAAAAAAAGAAAACTACAGACCAATATCTCTAATGAATACCGATGCAAAAATCCTAAATAAAATTCTAGCAAATCGAATACAACAATGCATTAAAAAGATTATTCATCACGACCAAGTGGGGTTCATCCCGGGGCACAAGGATGGTTCAACATACGCAAATCCATCAATGTGATACATCACATAAACAAAATAAAGGACAAAAATCATATGATCATATCAATTGATGCAGAAAAAGCATTTGACAAGATACAACATCCATTTATGATTAAAACACTTAATAAAATGGGTATAGAAGGAAAATACCTTAACATAATAAAGGCCATATATGAGAAGCCCTCTGCTAATCTCATAATTAATGGAGAAAAACTGAAGCCCTTTGCTCTATGTTCAGGAACACGACAGGAATGTCCTCTATCACCTCTGCTTTTCAACATAGTGTTGGAAGTCCTTGCCAGAGCAATCAGGCAAGAGAAAGAAATAAAAGGCATCCAAATTGGGAATGAAGAAGTTAAATTATCACTCTTTGCAGATGACATGATGCTATATATAGAAAACCCTAAAGACTCCACCAAAAAGCTATTAGAAACAATCAACGAATACAGTAAAGTTGCTGGCTACAAAATCAACGCACAAAAGTCCATTGCCTTCCTATATACTAACAATGAAATCTCAGAAAAAGAAATACAAAAAACAATTCCTTTTGCAATTGCAGCAAAAAGAATAAAATACCTAGGAATAAACTTAACCAAGGATGTGAAAGACCTATATGCTGAAAACTATAAGACATTTTTGAAAGAAATTGAAGAAGACACAAAGAAATGGAAAGACATTCCGTGCTCATGGATTGGAAGAATCAACATAGTTAAAATGGCCATATTACCTAAAGCAATATACAGATTCAATGCAATCCCCATCAAAATCCCAATGGCATATTTTAAAGAAATAGAACAAAAAATCATCAGATTTGTTTGGAACCACAAAAGATCCCGAATAGCCAAAGCAATCTTAAGGAAAAAGAACAATAATGGAGGTATCACACTTCCTGACTTTGGCTTGTACTACAGGGCTACAATAATCAAAACAGCATGGTATTGGCAGAAAAACAGACACATAGACCAATGGAATAGAATTGAGAACCCAGAAATAAAACCACATAAATATGGACAGATAATTTTTGACAAAGAAGCTAAAACATACAATGGAGCAAAGACAGCCTCTTCAATAAATGGTGCTGGGAGAATTGGATAGCCACGTGCAAAAGAATGAAACTGGACTGCTATTTGTCACCATGTACCAAAGTTAATTCAAAATGGATCAAAGACTTAAGCATAAGACCTGACACAATAAACTGCATAGAAGAAAACATAGGTACTAAACTTATGGACCTTGGGTTCAAAGAGCATTTTATGAACTTGACTCCAAAGGCAATGGAAGTAAAAGCTAAAATAAACAAATGGGACTATATGAAACTTAAAAGCTTCTGCACAGCAAAAGAAACCATTGACAAAATAAAGAGGCCACCAACTGAATGGGAGAAGATTTTTGCAAACAGTGCCTCCGATAAGGGGCTAGTATCCAGAATATACAAGGAACTCATGCAACTCAACAACAAAAAAACAAACAACCCAATTGAAAAATGGGCAGAGGACTTGAAGAGACATTTCTCCAAAGAGGACATACAAATGGCAAATAGACATATGAAAAAATGCTCAACATCACTAATCATCAGAGAAATGCAAATCAAAACCACAATGAGATATCACCTCACCCCAGTCAGAATGGCTATCATCAACAAGACAAATAGTAACAAGTGTTGGAGAGGCTGTGGAGAAAAGGAACCCTCATACACTGTTGGTGGGAATGCAGACTGGTGCAGCCGTTATGGAAGGCAGTGTGGAGGTTCCTCAAAGAATTACGAATAGAATTGCCATATGACCCAGCAATCCCTCTCCTGGGTATCTACCCAAAAAATCTGAAAACATTTAGAGATAAAGACACGTGTGCTCCAATGTTCATTGCAGCTTTGTTTACTGTGGCCAAGACATGGAAACAACCAAAATGTCCTTCGATAGATGAATGGATAAAGAAGTTGTGGTATATATACACAATGGAATACTATTCGGCGGTAAGAAAAGATGATATAGGAACATTTGTGACAACATGGATGGATCTTGAGAGAGTAATGCTGAGCGAAACAAGTCAGACAGAAAAAGCAGAGAACCATGTGGTTTCACTGATATGTGGTATATAAACCAAAAACAACAAAAGAACAAGACAAACAAATGAGAAACAGAAACTCATAGACACAGACAATAGTTGAGTGGTTGCCAGAGGGAAAGGGGGGCGGGGGGTGGGGGGTGGGAGATGAGGGTAAGGGGAATCAAATATATGGTGATGGAAGGAGAACTGACTCTGGGTGATGAACACACAATGGGATTTATAGATGATGTAATACAGAATTGTACACCTGAAATCTATGTGATTTTACTAACAATTGTCACCCCAATAAATTTAATTTAAAAAAAAAAAATTTGCTGTCATTAGTTTTATGTCCCAATATATGGTCTATCCCTGAGAATGTTCCATGTACACTAGAAAAAAATGTATAGTCTGATGTTTTAGGATGAAGTGCTCTATAAATATCAATTATGTCCATTTCATCTAATGTTTCATTTAGGGTTCCTATTTCGTATTTATTTTCTGTTTAGATGATTTATCCATAGCTATCAATGATGTATTTCGGTCCCCTAGTCTAATTGTGTTTTGGTCAATTACTCCCTTTAGTTCTGTGAGTAGTTGCTTGGTATATTTCGGTGCTCCCTGATTGGGGGCATAAATATTGATGACTGTTATGTCTTCTTGTTGTATAGTTCCCTTCACCATTATGAAATGTCCATCTTTGTCTCTTATTATCTTTTTCACCCTGAAGTTTGTTTCATCTGATATCAGTATAGCTACACCTGATTTTCTCTAGATACCATTTGCTTGGAGTGTCAATTTCCACCCTTTCACTTTGAGTCTATGCTTGTCCCTGTAGCTGAGATGCATTTCTTGGAGACAGCATATGGTTGGGTTTAGTGTTCTGATCCAATCTGCTACTCTGTGCCTTTTTATTGGTGAGTTCAGTCCATTTCCATTTAGGGTGATTATTGATATGTGAGGATTTCCTATCATTTTATCTTTAGTTTTCTGGTAAGATTGTGTCTCCATTGTTTCTTTGCCTTTTTGTTGTTGACTGTTATTTCTGTGTGGTAGTATTCTATGATGTTTCCCTTTGTTTCTTCTTTTATTACAGTATGTATTTCAGTTCTGGATTTTTTTTTTTGAGTGGTTACCCATAAGTTTCTGTAAAAGAAAGTTTGATATTTAGAATATTCCATTTTCTTCAGCATGCCTACTTTCTCTATTCCCATATTCTGGTTCAGGCCTTTACTCTCCCCTTTTTTATGTTTCGGTTGCCACAAATTGTCCCTGTTGATGGTGGTCGAATAGCTTCCCTTAGTATTTCTTGTAGCGCAGGTCGTGTATTAGAAAACACCCTCAGCTTCTGTATGTCTGGAAAGGTCTTTATTGCTCCTTCATATCTAAAGGATATCTTTGCTGGGTATATTAATCTTGGTTCATAATTTCTCTCATTCTATAGTTTGAATATTTGGTTCCACTCCCTCCTGGCTTGCAGAGTTTCTGCAGAGAAATCTGATCATAATCTAATAGGCTTTCCTTTGTAAGTTACCGTCTTCTTTTCCCTGGCTGCCTTGAGGATTCTTTCTTTGTCGTTGATTTTTGACAGCTTCAAGACAATGTGCCTTGGAGAAGACCTGTTGGCGTTGAGGTAATTAGGTATTCTATTTGCTTCTTGGATTTGAAGATCCAGTTCTTTCCAAAAGTTTGGGAAGTTCTCATTGACTATTTGAATGTACTCTCTGCTCCCTTCTCTCTTTCTTCTCCTTCTGGTATGCCCATTATTCTTATATTGCTCTTTCTGATGGAGTCAGAAAGTTTTGTAGAGTTCTTTCATTTCTTTTAGTCTCAAGTCTCTTTCTTCTTCCATCTGTGTCATTTCCAGGTTTCTATCTTCGATGTCACTGATTCTTTCCTCCATCTGGTCAACTCTACTACCTAAGATGGCTGTTTCATTCTTCATTTCTTCTATTGAGTTCTTAATCTCCAGAAATACTATTTGGTTCTTTTTTAAAAATTTCAATCTCTTTGGTAAAATGTTCATGTTGTTCTTTGATTGTGTTTCTGAGTTCATTAAACTGCCTTTCTGTGTTTTCTTGCACCTCGTTGAGTTTTTCAGAACTGCAATCTTGAATTCTCTGTCATTTAAGTCACATATTTCCATATCTTTAAGTTCATTTTCTGGAGACATTTCACTTTCTTTCTGAGCTGTCTTGCTGCCTTGGTTATTTGTGGCAATTAATGATTTATTATTACTCTTCCTAGACATCTACAGGAGTGGGTTCTGCAACAAGTTGATAGGAGGAGGTCCTTCTTTTGTTTTCCAGTACGTGTTTGTAGAATGTTTCATTTTCTATCCAACTACAGCCTTTGTTTCTCTCTCACATTGTAATGTTATGTTTTCTCTATTCCAGCTTCTCACACAATGGGGGGATTCCCTGGAAGGTGGGCTTCTCCTCTGTTAACATTTCCCCTGAGTCAGAGGGCACTGCATTCCTGTGGGTATGCGGAGAGCTTTTGAAGTTCTAAAGCTCTTCCTGCACTAGATTCTGAGCCTGTGTTTCAGCAGTTCTGTTTACTCCTGCAGAGATCCACCCAGATAGGTGGGGACAGGGGCGGGGTGAGTTGTGAGAGGTGGCCCAGAGCAATGGGCACGACCTCCACCACAGCCAATCCTGCTTCCACAGTTCCCTCCCCTTTCCTGGAACTAGTTAGGCTGCGAATCTGTGTCTGCGGACTCCAGTTCCCAGAACTGCAAATATTCTAGTCTTTTGATCTGACACTGCTAGTGTTCTGCTTCTAGCACTGGGCAGGTGGTGGCAGGGCGAGCTCTGGGAGGATGGGGACGGGACGGCCAGTCTCAGTGCCTTAGGCTTCCATTCTCTGTGGCACTGAGGGCTTAAACCACCGTTTTCAACCTTCTTCCCTCCGTCTTTGCTCCGAGGTCTCTGCCGTGAGCGTCGGGTTCAGCCTTGTTATATGCTCTCCCCTCAGCCCTGGGGGCCATAAATGGAGCCCTAGCAGTCCGAGTTCTTCCCTCTCCCCCAGCTGTCATAGTTCTAGGATGCAGTGAGCTCAGAGCACAGAGCTAGGTCTGTGTCCTTTGCCCGCAGGTCTCTGTCTCTGCACTTCTCCCTTCCCTCCACCCCTGCTAATGAAATTTGCCCACCTTTAGATGAATTCAGTATTGAGACTCTTCATCTTGCCTGTCTGTTGTGCAGGGAGTCCTTTGTGGAGTTACAGTTTTTCAATTTGTTGTAAATTTCAGGGGAGATTTCCAGAGGTTCACCTCACATCGCCATTTTGATGACGTCTCTCTGTTTTCAGTTGTATATACTACATATCAGTGAAATCATATGGTTCTCAACTTTTTCTGTTTAACTTGTTTCACTTAGTATAATAATCTCAAGATCCATCCATGTTGTCACCGTCATCCCAATAAACTTTAATTTAAAAAAAGAAAAAAACCGTCAGATTTGTATGGAATGACAAAAGACCTTGAATAGCCATAGCAATTCAAAGAAAAACAAATAATATTGGCAGCATCACACTCCCTGACTTCAGCTTGTGCAGGACAACAATAATCAATACAAGATTGTATTGGTAGAAAAACAGACACACAGACCAGTGGAATAGAATTGAAAACCCAGAAATAAATCCACGTAAATATGGGCAGATAATTTTTGACAAAGATGCCAAAAACACACAATGGAGAAACAAAAGCCTCTTCAATAAATGGTGCTGGGAGAATTGGAAAACCACATGCAAAAGAATGAAACTATACTGCTATATGTTGCCACGTACCAAAATTAACTCAAAATGGATGGAAGACCTAAACATAAGACCTGAAACAATAAACTGCTTAGAAGGAAAATAGGTACTAAATTTATGGACCTTGGGTTCAAAGAGCATTTAATGAATTTGACTCCGAAGGCAAGAGAAGTAAAAGCTAAAATAAATGAATGGGACTATATCAAACTTAAAAGCTTCTGCACAGCTAAACAAACCATCAACAAAATAAAGAGGCAACCAACGGAATGGAAGAAAATATTTGTAAACAACTCCTCCAAGAAGGGGATGACATCCAAAACATAAGGAACTCATACAACTCAACAACAACAAAAAACAATCCAATTAAAAAACAGGCAGAGGACCTGAATAGACCTTTCTCCAAAGAGGACATATAGATGGCCAATAGACATATGAAAAGATGCTCAACATCACTAATCATCAGAGCAATGCAAATAAAAACCACAAGGAGATATCACCTCTCACTAGTTGGCTATCATCAGCAAGACAAATAATAACAAGTGTTGGAGTGGCTGTGAAGAAAAAGGAACACTCATACACTGTTCATGGGAATGCAGATTGGTGTAGCTGCTATGGAAGGCAGTATGGAGGTTCCTTAAAAAATTAAGAATAGAATTACCATATGACCCAGCAATCCCTCTCCTGGTTATATACCAAAACAAATCTGAAAACATTTATCCATAAACATACATGTGCTTCGATGTGCATTGCAGCTTTAATTATGGTGGCCAAGACATGGAAATAACTCAAGTGTCCTTAGATAGATGAATGGATAAAGAAGTTGTGGTATATATACACAATTGAATACTACTCTGTCATAAGAAAAGATGAAATAGTGCCATTTACAACAACATGGATGGATCTTGAGATTATTATGCTAAGTGAAATAAGTCACACAGAAAAAGTTGAGAACCATTGACTTCACTGATATGTGGGATATAAAATTGAAAGCAACAATGGAACAAGACAAACAAACAAAGAAACAAAAACTCATAAATACATACAACACAACAGTTTAGTGGTTACCAGTAGGTAATGGGGGAGTGTGGTGGTAGATGAAGGTAAACAGGGTCAAATAGATAGTGATGGAAAGATAACAGGCTCTGGGTGGTGAACACACAATGTGATATATAGATGATATATTACTGAATTTTACACTTGAAACCTATGTAATTTTACTAACCACTGTCACCAAAAAAATTTTAATTTAAATATATATATGCATATATATATATATATATATATATATATATATATATATATATATATATCATATGAACTAGATTCCTACTTACATTAACTATATCCAGTTAGAAAATACAGAGGATAAAATAGATTATGAACATCTGTGTTTGTCTACACTCCCTCTTGAAATCTCTATGCAACAACAGTAAACATTTTTTTTAACGTCAGAAATCCATGAATATAAAAGGAAAGAATGGAAAGATGACAAAAATAAGGTATTTTGGCAGCTGGAAGTGGATACTAAGTATTAAATAACCTACTAAACCTGAGAAAAATGACTTTTTTAATTAAATTTATTGGGGCGACAATGGTTAGTAAAATTACATAGGTTTCTAGTGTACAATTCAGTAATACATCATATATATATCACATTGTGTGTTCACCACCCAGAGTCAGTTCTACTTCCATATGTTTGACCTCATTTACCTTCACTTACCACTCTCTCCTCCCTTATCTTTGGGTAACCATTAAACTATTGTCTATGTCTATGAGGTTTTTTTCTTTGTTTGTCTTGTTTCTTTGTTGCTTTCAGTTTTATATCCCACATACTGTGTTTCCCCAAAAAAAAGACCTAGCCGGACCGTCAGCTCTAATGCAACTTTTGGAGCAAAAACTAGTATAAGACCTGTTATTGTGTTATATTATATTAATTATATTATATTATATTATATTACATCATATCATTTCATATCATATCTTATATTATATTATTTTAATTATATTATATTAATTATATTATATTATATTACATTACATATTATATTATATTATATTATATTATATTATATTATATAAAACCCGGTCTTATATTAAGACCAGGTCTTATATTAATTTTTGCTCCAAAGGATGCATTAGATCTGATGGTCCAGCTAGGTCTTATTTTTGGGGAAACACAATATGAGTGAAGTCGTATGGTTCTGCTTTTTACGATTTATTTCACTTAGCATACAAGATCCATCCATGTTGTCGCAAATGGCAGTATTTCATCTTTTCTTATGACAAAGTAGTATTGTATTGTGTATATATACCACATCTTCTTTAGCCAACCATCTATCAAAGAATACTGTGTTTGTTTCCATGTCTTGGCCACCAGAAAAATGACTTTTAAGCCAGCAGTGAGACAGGAACCTGATTTACACCATCGCATTTCTATAAAACTTGGGAAATAAGCACCAGAGAAGATGGTGGAGTGGCGTAATGGTGGGCTAAAAACCTAATTCATTGAATGTCTCTTTAACAGGAAGTTAACCCCCCTTCCCCAATCAGATTTTACCTCCTACTAAAATTGTGCATCTGCTCCTCCCCCACCCAGCAGTGATCAAGAAGTTCAGGCTCTAGAGAGGATAACAAAGATGTCTGCACCAGGAAACAGTATATGGGGTTAAAGGTGAGGGTAACATACTGAAAGCAAGAAGGTTAAGTGAAAGTTTGTATACTGAATAATGCTGAGAATGTTTCTCTCCCCAGGCTCTTTCTGGTAGCTGGGCTTTCTGCTCCTATGCAGAAGGCCATTGAGCCCTTTCCAGACAATCTGACCAGCCCCAAAGGGAACATAATCAAAATGGACCAACCATGTTACCCCTGCAATGAAGCCAGTTTATTACCGTGCTTGTTTGTGCCCTATTCTTATTTATCTGCTTACAGGCAAGATTGAAAATAATAACCAATATTTATTTAGCATTTATTATGTGCCAAGAACTATGAGGTACTTAATACTACAACTCCCATTTTACAGATAAGAAAAGAGATACACAAAGAGGTCAAGGAATGTGTCCGACTCCATATTGCTGGAATGTGGGGGTGAAGCGCCCACACTCCTGATATTTTTGTTATACATTATTATTTTTTAAATGGATCTTCTCCCCACTCTTCACTCTTCCTCTTCAACTACAACCATGCTTCTGGGCCTCCAAACATTTCCAGTGTTCCTCCCGCACAACCTTCTTTGAGAAGTTCCTAGAGGATGGATTTTAGCAAGTGGGGTGGTAAACCAAAAGATAGGAAAAGGAAAATCCAGAATATGGAGACCCAAAGCAAGAGGAAGGTGAGGGGAAACCCCAGGATGTGGTGTCAGCAGGCTGAGAATGCAGCCTCTCCAGACTGGAGCAGGTTGGAAGGCTCCAGAAGCAACTTCCTTGAGAAAACTCAATAGGTAACATACCTAATTTCTGTGAGCATATTGAGAGGAGATGTGTACATCTGAGGAAGAGGGTGGGGTTGCACTAGTAATACATACAGAGAGAAACTAAGTAAACAAAAAATAAGGCAGTTATTAACTACAGAAGAAAAAAATGAAAGGAGGAAAATTCATCTTAATTTACAAAATGGCTCCATTGTGAATAATGTTTACAAAGTCAAAATAATATAGACACTGAATGTTGATCCAAAAATAATATGCTGTAACTACATTTGGAGGAGATTTGAAGGGAAGTATGAGTTCATCCAAGTGGGGGAGTACAAAGAGGACTCAAATTGCAACCTCAAAGTGACATCAGCATCACAGCAGAGTGAGATGACCCCTTTGTTTCTCCCCTTAACGTTACATCAAGTTGGACAAATATAATTCAACAAAGGATCCCTTCTCAACACACAAAAGTGTCTGAGACCCATGCATCAAGATACCTGAAGGTAGGCATGTCAGAATGAGCAGGGGAGATGTAAAGGTGGGAAGGGACAGAGATGGGGGCTGCAGGCACAGTCTGGTGCCCCCTGCAGACCCAGCTGATGTGGTAGCAGTGAAGAAATTGGGCTGCAGCAATCACACTGCAACCAGCCAGCACCATTGCTAAAGATGGTGACAGAGTCAGAGACACAGCACTGAAACCTGGCAGCTGCAGACTAGCAGACACCCTTACTAAGGAGAAGGCAAAGTTGCATACTCATGAACCAACCTACCCCTAGCCCTCCAATGACAGAAGAACTAGTAGAGGCAGTGGGGACTTTTTGGATAGCACAGCACAATAGGCAGCCTCTAGTTACAAGGAGACAGTGCTGGGAACTCGCAGACCCAGAACCACATTGCCCACAACATCCCACCATGGGTGTGGTGCCCTGAGACTGAGGGGACTCAGACATGGAGGGGACACCCACCACCTCAGGGAATATGGGATATTATCTACTAACAAGATAACAACACCCCTCCTGAGATCCCAGAGGTGCCAGTAGTACAGGTAAGAAAAAACAAAAACTTGCAATATAGCACCATCTACTGGAAATCAAAAGAAAAACCTCTACTATCAATTTGCTGAATTAAGAAGAAAAAAAATACTTTAAAAAAAAAAAAGAGAAAAAATGGCGGCGTGAGGTGAGCCTCCGTAAAACTCCCCTGGAATTTACAAAGAATCAAACAACAAAAACTCCACAAAGGACTCCCTGCAGAGCAGACAGGCAAGACGAAGAGGCCCACTACCGACTGAAATCACCTACAGGTGGGAGATTCGCACGAGTGGAGGGAGGAGGAAAGGGAGAAGTGCGAGGAGATGGAGCCGTGCGGACGCAGGACACAGACCTAGCTCAGTGCTCCAAGCTCGCTGCATCCCGGAACTACCGCAGCTGCGGGAGAGGGAAGAATTCGGACTGCTAGGGCTCCGCCAGGGCTCCACAGGGCTGACGGGACAGCATATAACACGGCTGAACCCAACGCTCACGGCAGAGACCTCGGAGAAAAGACTGAGGGAAAAAGGCTGAAAACGGTGGTTTAAGCACGCACTGCCGAGCAGAGAACGGAGCCTTAGGCACTGAGACTAGGCGCCCCCTCCCTACCCTCCCAGAACTCGCCCCGCCCCCACCTGCCCGGTGCTAGAAGCGAAAGAGTAGCAGTGTCAGATCAAAACAACAGAAAATTTGCTGTTTTGAGAACTGTGGGCCGCAAACACAAATTCACAGCCCAACTAGTTCCAGCAAAGGGGAGAGAGCTGTGGAAGCAGGACCGGCTGTGGTGGTGGACGCCGCCATTGCTCTGGGCCAACTCTCACAACTCACCCCGTCCCTGACCCCACCTATCTGGGCGGATCCCTGCAGGGGTAAACAGAACTGCTGAAATATACGGGCTCTGAATCAGGAGCTGGAAGAGCTTTGGAACATCAAAAGCTATCCGCATACCCACCGGGACACTGTGCCCTGTGACCTAAACGAACTATTAACAGAGGAGAAGCCCGTCTCGCAGGGAATCCCCCCATTGTGTGAGAAGTTGGAATAGTGCAGAGAAAACATAGCACTACCGTGGGGAGAAGAAAAATAAGTTGCAGTTGGAGAAATAATAAAACATTCTACCAACAAGTACTGGAAAACAAAAGACAGACCGCTTTCTATCAACCTGTTGCAGAAGTCACTCCTGTAAATGTCTAGGAAGAGAAATAGTAAACCAGTAATCGCCATGAATAACCAAGGCAACAAGATAGCTCAGAAAGAAAGTGAAAAATCTCCAGAGAAGGCACTTAAAGATACAGAAATATGTGACTTAAATGACAGAGAATTCAAGATTGCAGTTCTGAAAAAACTCAACGAGATACAAGAAAACACAGATAGGCAGTTAAAGGAACTCAGAAACTCAATCAAAGAACAGCATGAGCATTTTACGAAAGAGATTGAAATCTTAAAAAAGAACCAAATAGAATTTCTGGAGATTAAGAACTCAATAGAAGAAATTAAGAATGAAATAACCAGCTTAGGTAGTAGAGTTGACCAGATGGAGCAAAGAATCAGTGACATCGAAGATAGAAACCTGGAAATGACACAGATAGAAGAAGAAAGAGACTTGAGACTTAAAAGAAATGAAAGAACTCTACAAGAACTTTCTGACTCCATCAGAAAGAGCAATATAAGAATAATGGGCATACCAGAAGGAGAAGAAAGAGAGAAGGAACAGAGAATATATTCAAACAAATTGTCGATGAGAACTTCCCAAATTTGTGGACAGAACTGGACCCTCGAATCCAAGAAGCAAATAGAACACCTAGTTACCTCAATCCCAACAGACCTTCTCCAAGGCACATTGTATTGAAGCTGTCTAAAATCAACGACAAAGAAAGAATCCTCAAGGCAGCCAGGGAAAAGAAGACGGTAACTTACAAAGGAAAGCCCATTAGATTATCATCAGATTTTTCAGCAGAAACTCTACAAGCCAGGAGGGAGTGGAACCAAATATTCAAACTATTGAAAGAGAGAAACCATGAGCCAAGAATAATATATCCAGCAAAGATATCCTTTAGATATGAAGGAGGAATAAAGACCTTTCCAGACATACAGAAGCTGAGGGAATTTTCTAATACACGACCTGCACTACAAGAAATACTAAAGGAGGCTATTCGACCACCATCAACAGGGACAATTTGTGGCAACCACAACTCAAAAAGGGGGAGAGTAAAGGCCTGAACCGGAATATGGGAATGGAGAAAGTAAGCGTGCTGAAGAAAAGGGAATACTCTAAATATCAAACTTTCTTTTACAGAAACTTAAGGGTAACCACTCAAAATAAATCCAGAATTGAAATATATACTGAAATAAAAGAAGAAACAGAGGGAAACATCATAGAATACCACCACTCAGAAATAAAAAACAACAAAAAGGCAAAGAAACAATGGAGACACACACT
The DNA here is from genome assembly GCF_036562045.2 of Rhinolophus sinicus. NCBI lineage: Eukaryota > Metazoa > Chordata > Mammalia > Chiroptera > Rhinolophidae > Rhinolophus > Rhinolophus sinicus. Next base: position 66,183,625 of record NC_133757.1, read on the forward strand.
TACCAGAAAACTAAGGATAGAATGACAGGAAATCCTCACATATCAATAATCACCCAAAATGTAAATGGACTGAACTCACCAATAAAAAGGCACAGAGTAGCAGATTGGATGAAAAAACTAAACCCAACCATATGCTGTCTCCAAGAGACACATCTCAGCTACAAGACAAGCATAGACTCAAAGTGAAAGGGTGGAAATTGACACTCCAAGCAAATGGTGCCCAGAGAAAATCAGGTGTAGCCATAATGATATCAGATGAAACAGACTTCAAGGTGAAAAAGATAACAAGAGACAAAGATGGACATTTCATAATGGTGAAGGGGACTGTACAACAAGAAGACATAACAGTCATCAATATTTATGCCCCCAATCAGGGAGCACCGAAATACACCAAGCAACTACTAACAGAACTAAAGGGAGAAATTGACCAAAACACAATTATACTAGGGGACTTAAATACATCATTGACAGCTATGGATAGATCATCCAAACAGAAAATAAATAACGAAATAGTAGCCCTAAATGACACATTAGATGAAATGGACATAATTGACATTTATAGAGCACTTCATCCTAAAACATCAGACTATACATTCTTTTCTAGTGTACATGGAACATTCTCAAGGATAGACCATATATTGGGACATAAAATCAGTCTCAAAAAATTTAAGAAGATTGAAATCATACCTTGCATATTCTCTGATCACAAGGCTTTGAAATTGGACATCAACTGTAAAAAGAAAGCGGGGAAAAACACAAATATATGGATATTAAACAACATACTTTTAAAGAACGACTCGGTCAAAGAAGAAATTAGAAGAGAGATCAAAAAATACATAGAAACAAATGACAATGAAAATACATCCTTCCAAAATTTTTTGGGATGCAGCGAAAGCAGTTTTAAGAGGGAAATTTATATCATTACAGGCCTATCTCAAGGAAAAAGAAAACTCCCAAATAAATAACCTCATGTTACACCTTAAAGAAACTATAAAAAGAAGAACAAGTAAAACCCAAGGTCAGCAGAAGAAAGGAAATAACAAAAATTAGAGCAGAACTAAATGAAATAGAGAACAAAAAGACAATAGAAAAAATTAATGTGACAAAGAGCTGGTTCTTTGAAAAGATTAACAAAATTGACAAACCCTTGGCTAGACTTACTAAGATAAAAAGAGAGAAGACACTGATTAACAAAATCAGAAACGTAAAAGGGGAAGTTATCACGGACACCACAGAAATACAAAGGATCATCCAAGAATACTATGAAGGACTATATGCCACCAAATTCAACAACCTAGAAGAAATGGACAAGTTCTTAGAAACATATAGCCTTCCAAGACTGAACCATGAAGTACTGGAAAATCTAAACAGACCGATCACCAGTAACTAAATTGAATCAGTCATCCAAAACCTTCCCAAAAGCAAAAGTCCGGGACCAGATGGCTTCACTAGTGAATTCTACCAAACCTTCAAAGAGGATCTAATACCAATTCTGCACAAACTCTTCCAAAAAATTGAAGAAGAGACAGTACTCCCTAACTCATTTTATGAGGCCAACATTACCCTGATACCAAAACCTGGTAAGGACAGCACAAAAAAAGAAAACTACAGACCAATATCTCTAATGAATACCGATGCAAAAATCCTAAATAAAATTCTAGCAAATCGAATACAACAATGCATTAAAAAGATTATTCATCACAACCAAGAGGGTTTCATCCCTGGGGCACAAGGATGGTTCAACATACGAAAATCCATCAATGTGATACATCACATAAACAAAATAAAGGACAAAAATCATATGATCATATCAATTGATGCAGAAAAAGCATTTGACAAGATACAACATCCATTTATGATTAAAACACTTAATAAAATGGGTATAGAAGGAAAATACCTTAACATAATAAAGGCCATATATGAGAAGCCCTCTTCTAATCTCATAATTAATGGAGAAAAACTGAAGCCCTTTGCTCTACGTTCAGGAACACGACAGGGATGTCCCCTATCACCTCTGCTTTTCAACATAGTGTTGGAAGTCCTTGCCAGAGCAATCAGGCAAGAGAAAGAAATAAAAGGCATCCAAATTGGGAATGAAGAAGTTAAATTATCACTCTTTGCAGATGACATGATGCTATATATAGAAAACCCTAAAGACTCCACCAAAAAGCTATTAGAAACAATCAACGAATACAGTAAAGTTGCCGGCTACAAAATCAACGCACAAAAGTCCATTGCCTTCCTATATACTAACAATGAAATCTCAGAAAAAGAAATACAAAAACAATTCCTTTTGCAATTGCAGCAAAAAGAATAAAATACCTAGGAATAAACTTAACCAAGGATGTGAAAGACCTATATGCTGAAAACTATAAGACATTTTTGAAAGAAATTGAAGAAGACACAAAGAAATGGAAAGACATTCCGTGCTCATGGATTGGAAGAATCAACATAGTTAAAATGGCCATATTACCCAAAGCAATATACAGATTCAATGCAATCCCCATCAAAATCCCAATGGCATATTTTAAAGAAATAGAACAAAAATCATCAGATTTGTTTGGAACCACAAAAGACCCGAATAGCCAAAGCAATCTTAAGAAAAAGAACAATAATGGAGGTATCACACTTCCTGACTTTGGCTTGTACTACAGGGCTACAATAATCAAAACAGCATGGTATTGGCAGAAAAACAGACACATAGACCAATGGAATAGAATTGAGAACCCAGAAATAAAACCACATAAATATGGACAGATAATTTTTGACAAAGAAGCTAAAACATACAATGGAGCAAAGACAGCCTCTTCAATAAATGGTGCTGGGAGAATTGGATAGCCACGTGCAAAAGAATGAAACTGGACTGCTATTTGTCACCATGTACCAAAGTTAATTCAAAATGGATCAAAGACTTAAGCATAAGACCTGACACAATAAACTGCATAGAAGAAAACATAGGTACTAAACTTATGGACCTTGGGTTCAAAGAGCATTTTATGAACTTGACTCCAAAGGCAATGGAAGTAAAAGCTAAAATAAACGAATGGGACTATATGAAACTTAAAAGCTTCTGCACAGCAAAAGAAACCATTGACAAAATAAAGAGGCCACCAACTGAATGGGAGAAGATTTTTGCAAACAGTGCCTCCGATAAGGGGCTAGTATCCAGAATATACAAGGAACTCATGCAACTCAACAACAAAAAAACAAACAACCCAATTGAAAAATGGGCAGAGGACTTGAAGAGACATTTCTCCAAAGAGGACATACAAATGGCAAATAGACATATGAAAAAATGCTCAACATCACTAATCATCAGAGAAATGCAAATCAAAACCACAATGAGATATCACCTCACCCCAGTCAGAATGGCTATCATCAACAAGACAAACAGTAACAAATGTTGGAGAGGCTGTGGAGAAAAGGAACCCTCATACACTGTTGCTGGGAATGCAGACTGGTGCAGCCATTATGGAAGGCAGTGTGGAGGTTCCTCAAAGAATTACGAATAGAATTGTCATATGACCCTGCAATCCCTCTCCTGGGTATCTACCCAAAACATCTGAAAACATTTAGAGATAAAGACACGTGTGCTCCAATGTTCATTGCAGATTTGTTTACGGTGGCCAAGACATGGAAACAACCAAAATGTCCTTCGATAGATGAATGGATAAAGAAGTTGTGGTATATATACACAATGGAATACTATTCGGCGGTAAGAAAAGATGATATAGGAACATTTGTGACAACATGGATGGATCTTGAGAGAGTAATGCTGAGCGAAACAAGTCAGACAGAAAAAGCAGAGAACCATGTGATTTCACTGATATGTGGTATATAAACCAAAAACAACAAAAGAACAAGACAAACAAATGAGAAACAGAAACTTATAGACACAGATAATAGTTTAGTGGTTGCCAGAGCGTAAGGGGGATGGGGGGTGGGGGGTGGGAGATGAGGATAGGGGGTATCAAATATGTGGTGATGGAAGGAGAACTGACTCTGGGTGATAAACACACAGTGGGATTTGTAGATGATGTAGTACAGAGTTGTACACCTGAAATCTATGTAATTTTACTAACAATTGTCACCCCAATAAATTTAAAAAAAAAAAAAAAACAAGAAAGAAAAATGAAAAAAAATAAATAAAAATAAGAAATATTAAAAGGAGCACTTCTACCCGAAATGCAAAGACTAAAGTATACAAAACATTCAGTAAGATGACAGACAGAAGCAGGAAATTGGAACTCTATTTCAGAATAGGGTATTAAACAATTATAACATAAGGGTTAAAGGGGAAAAGGTGTTTTTCAAAGGACTATAACTGCTGCAATTTGGAAACAAATATATAGCATTAAAAGGAATAATTTGAGACAACAAACATAAAATGGGAGGAGGAAAAGAACTGAACTTGCACAGGTGAACGAAGATAATATACAATCAAAAGAAAATTGATTATCACATGTATGTAACTTTTTTTACATAAACCAAATGGTAATCACAAAAAACAATCTAGAGCTGTGACACATAATATAAAAAAGAGGAACTAGAGGGGGAAATTATAGAAAACCACAAAACTAAAATAACAGACAGAAATACGAGAGAACAGAAACAATGGAGACACGGAATGACCAGAAAACAAAAGATAAATGACTGTATCAAAAGTCACCCAAATTGTAAATGGACTAAACTCACCAATCAAAAGGTACTGAGTAGCAGGATGAATAAAAGAAAATAAGACCCAACCATATGTTGCATTCAAGAGAATCATCTCAGTTACAATGACAAACATAGACTTAAAGTGAAGGGGTAGAAGATGATACTCCAGGAAAATAGCATCCAGAGAAAAATGGGTATAGCCCTACTTATATCAGACCAAATAAATTTAAAGGTAAAAAGAGACGAAGATGGATATTTTATGATGATAAAGGGGGCAATTCATCAAGAATACATAACATTTATTATGTACCCAACCCGAGAGCACCAAAATACATAAAGCACTTATTAACATACTAAAAGGTAGAAAAATACAATTACAGTAGGGGACCTGAATACTCCATTGACAGCGATGGATAGATCATCTAAACAAAAGTCAACAAGGAAATATTGGCATTAAAGGACACATTAGACAAAATGAACATAATCTATATTGATAGAACTTTTCATTCCAAAACAGCAAAATACACATTCTTTTCAAGTATATAGAGAACACGCTCAAGGATAGACCATGTGTTGAGACATAAAAGCAGTCTCAATAAATTTAAGAAGACTGAAATCATACCAAGCATATTTTCGGGCCACAGTGATATGAAACTGGAAATTAACTACAAGAAAAAAGCTTGAAAATTCATGAATATGTGATTAAACAACATGCAAATAAACAACTATTGGCCCAAAGAATAAATAAAAGGAGAAATCAAAAGATACATAAAAAAATCAAAAAACACAAATGAAAATAAAAATACAACATACCAAAATTTTTGGATGCAACAAAAGCGGTACTAAGAGGGAAATTTATAGCATTAGCAGCCTACCTCAAGAAACAAGAAAAATCTGAAAGAAAAAAATCTAACATAGTACCTTAAGAAACTAGAAAAAGAAAAACAAAGCACAAAGTCAGTGAAAGGAAGGAAATTATAAAAATCATAGAAGAAATAAGTGAAATCAAGAACAAAAATAGAAAAAATATTAATAAAGAACTGTGTTTTTTTTACAAGATAAATAAAATTGACAAACCACTAGCTAGACTCACTAAGAAAAAGAGAGAAAAGACTCAAATATACAAAATCAGGTGATAGAAGAGAGAAAAGGGGATCAAATATACAGTGATGGAGGAGAACAGACTCTGGGTGGTGAACACACAATGCAATATATAGATGTATTAAGAAATACACACTTGAAACCTATATAATTTTACTAATCAATGTCACCCCAATAAATTTAATTTAAAGAGAAATTAATTGAATACAAAACATAAATAAATAAATAAACTTTAAAAATCAGAAATGAAAATAAAAGTTACAATGGACCTCACAGAAATACAAAGGACTATGCAAGAATACTATGAAAGACTACACCTCACCAAATTTGATAACCTAGGAGAAATGGAGAAACTCTTAAAAATTTATGACCTTCTTAGACAGAACAATGAAGAATTGGAAAACGTAAATAAACCAATCACTAATAAGGAAATTGAAACAGTAATCAAAAACCTCCCCCAAAAAAAAGTCCAGAACCAGATGGTTTCACAGGTGAATTCAATCATTAATATCTATCGTTCTCAAACTCTTCCCAAAAAAGTGAAAAAGAGGAAATAAATGCTTTCTAACTTATTTTACAAGGCTAATATTAACCTGATACCAAAATCAGGCAAGGACAACATACACACACAAAAGAAAATTACAGGTCAATGTATCTGATAAACATAGATGCATAAATCCTCAACAAAATACTATTAAATTTAATCAACAATACATACACAAATCAATCAATGTGCTACATCACATTAACAAAATAAAATACAAAAATTATATGATTATATCAATAGGTGCAGAAAAAGAATCTATTGACAGGTTACAACATTCATTTATTATTAAAACACTCAATAAAATGGGTATAGAAGGAAATTACCTCAACATGATAAAGGCCATCTATGATAAACCCTTAGCCAATATCATACTCAGTGGTGAAAAACTGAAAGCTTTTCCTCTACGATGAGGAATAAGACAAAGATGCCCACTCTTGCCACTGTTATTCAACATAGTACTGAAAGTCCTAGCCAGAGCAATCAGGCAAGAAAAAGAAATAAAAGGCATCCAAATTGGGAATAACAAAGTAAAACTGTCACTATTTGCAGATGGTGTGATGCCATATATAGAAAACCCTAAAGACTCCACCAAAAGACTATTAGAAACAATTAACAATTACAATAAAGTTGCAGGATACAAAATTAACATACAAAAACCTGTTGTGTTCCTATATACTAACAATGAAATATCAGAGAGAGAAATAAAGAAAACAATTCTATTTGCAATTGCAACAAAAAGAATAAAATATTTAGGAATAAACTTAACAAAAGAAGTAAAGGACCTATACACTGAAAACTACAATACATTGTTAAAAGAAATTGAAGAAGACACAAAGAAATGAAAAGATATTCCATGTTTATGGACTGGGCAAATTGTTAAAATGACCATATTACCTAAAGCAATATACGGATTTCATGCAATTCTCATCAAAATCCCAATGGCATTTTTCACAGAAATAGAACAAAACACCATCAAATTTGTATGGAACCATCAAAGACCCTGAATAGTCAAAACAATCCTGCGGGGGAAAAAATATAAAGCCAGACGTATCACACGCCCTAACTTTAAACTATATTACAAAGTGACAATAATCAAAACAGTATGTTATTGGCAGAAAAACAGACACACATCAAGGGAACAGAACTGAGAGCCCAGAAATAAACCCACACATATATGAGCACCTAATTTTTGACAAAGGAGCCAAAAACATACAATAAAGAAAGGAATGCCTCTTCAATAAATGGTGTTGGGGAAAATGGAAAGCCACATGCAAAACAATGAAAATACATTGCTACCTGATACCATACACAAAAATTAACTCAAAATGGGTTAACTCAAAATGGACTTGAATATAAGACCTGAAACGATAAAATATATAGAAAAAAATTGGCACTAAACTTATGGACCTTGGTCTCAGAGGGTTTTTTGTAAACTTGACCCCAAAGGCAAGGGAAATAAAAGTAAAAATAAATAAATGGGACTGCATCAAACTGAAAAGCCTCTACATGGCAAAAGAATCAATCAACCAAATGGGAGAAGTTATTTGCAAATAATACCTCTGATAAGGACTAATATCCAAAATATATTTAAAAAACTAATATGACTCAAAAACAACAACAAAATAACAATCCAATTAAAAAATAGGCAGAGGACCTGAATAGACACCTTTCCAAGACAGACATAGAGATAGACAACAGACATATAAAAAGCTGCTCAATATTACTAGTTATAAGGGAAATGCAAATCAAAACCACAATGAGATACCACCTCACACCTGTTAGAATGGCTATTATCAACAAAACAAGAAATAACAAGTATTGGAGAGGATGTGGAAACAAGGGAACCCTCCCACACTGCTGGTGGAAAGATAAATTGGTGTAGCCATTATGGAAAACAATATGGATGTTAGTAATATATTAAAAATAGAGCTACCATATGACCCAGGAATCCCTCTTCTGGCTATATACCTAGAAAAAATGAAAACACTTAATCATAATGCTAATGTTATCTCTGTGTTCATTGCAGCATTATTCACAATAGCCAAGACATGGAAACAATCTGTGTTCTTCAACAGAATATTGAATAAAGATGTGGTACATATATGAAGAGTGATCACAAAACATGGTGAGTGTTTAAATAAAAAAATTTATTACAGCAAAATGCATATTACCATTAATTCTCTTCAAAATACTCTCCCTCACTTTGAACACAATTATCCCATCATTCTTGCCACTTTCTGAAGCAGTTCTGGAAGTCCCCTTTTGTGAGTATCTTTAGTTGTGCTGTCCTGGCTGCCTCCATGTCCTGAATTGATTCAAAACCTTTACCTTTGATTGTCATTTTGATGTTGGGGAAGAGCCAGAAGTCGCATGGTGCCAGATCCAGTGAATAAAGAGGATGAGGACACACCATAATGTTTTTATTTGACAGAAATTGCCGTACCAGAAGTGATGTGTGACACGGAACCTTTCCCGCTGTGATCACAAAACACAGTAAATGCTGCTGCCAAGTGCCATCCAACAGAAAGGCAGGGAACTTCAATATGGGAAGTGATGCATCAAACCCTAGTAACAGTGTGTGACAAATTTCACTTGTTTGGTACAGTCAGTGGGATGTGAGTTACCATTGAGAGAAAGTGTGTTTTAAAGTGTTCTGTAAATCACCCTCCATCTTGACTGGGTGGCTTAAACAACCGAAATTTATTTCTTACAGTTCCGGAGGCTGGAAGTCCAATATCAAGGTGCTGACAGGTTTAGTTTCTGGTGAGACCTCTCTCCTTGGCTTACAGATGGCCACCTTCTCACTGTGTCCTCATTTGACCTTTCTTCTGCGTACGTGCACTTCTGCTCTCTATTATCTATCTAGCTAGCTGTCTATCTATCTATCTATCTATCTATCTATCTATCTATCATCTATCTATCTATCTTCTTATAAGGACAATGGTCCTATTGGATCAGGGCTCCATTTTTATGACCTCATTTAACTTTACCTCCTTAAAGACCTATCTCCAAATACACTGTCATGCGGGAGAACCTGCTCTCTGCGCCATGTGTCGTGCAGGGAGGCCTGCGAGGTCTCTGCTCCCGCTCCCCACATAAGAACGCAGGATATGGTGAGGCCAAAAAGGAACACCCACGGAGCCATAGATGGGGGAGTCATACCACTATATTCTCTCTGGCGGCACTATACTCTCACTGGAGGCTGGATCCACACTGTCCGCAAACCGCCATCCACACTTGCCAGCCCAGCCGCCATCTTCTTGCTAGCCCCCGTTCTTCCTCTCTCTGCTAGCGTAGCCACAGCAGTTATATTAGTGGCCAATGGCTCACTGGTTACAGCTGAAGGCCAACTAGCCACAGCTGATGGCCATGCAATCACAGTTGATGGCCATTTACTACCTGAGCCAGGCACCTGTCTATGTGAGGCCGAGAGCCTGGAAACTGCTTTCTGGGGCTCTGCCCCCACATACACTCACATTAAATATTACGGTTTCAACATATGAACTTTGGAGAGAATATGATTAAATCCATAACAGGGAATCTGACAAAGACATTAAATGTATCAGGGAAAAAATGTGAGAATAACAAGAAATATTATATTTTTTTTAAATAGTGATGGAGTAAACAAAGATTAATCTAATACCCTATCAGATATTAGGTCAAACCATATAAAATAGCCACTTTTATATCAAAAAATGCTTAAGTACTGCTGATTTCGTACATTTCAACTAATAAAACTTATTCTAAAGTTAGAGTAGTTAAAAGTTTGGGAGTCCAGCAATATATCCAAATACATATAGGAATTTAATACATGACAAAAATGCCACTTAAAACTGTAGAAGAAAATGAACTGTTCAATAAATGATATTAGGACAAGTGGCTAGTAATGTTAAATAAATAAGTGGATTCTAGCCTCATTCCTTAAAACAAAATAATATTTAAAAAGTTCTGATAATGGATGGTAGTGATGGTGAATTTGCTTAGTGACACTGAATTGTATACTTTAAAGTGGTTTAAACTGATAAAATTTTATGTTTTCTATATTGTACCACAATAAAGGAAAATGTGGGGAAGGAGAAGAGAGCACATGCATAAGAAACCCTGAGTGCTGAGGAGGTAAGCCATCCACAGAGAGAGGTGCCTGCCAACACCCTACCATCAGTCCCATAGCAAACCCTTCAAGTGGGGTTGACACTCCTGGATGTCAAAGTTTTTGTAGCATCTAGCTCCCAGCAGTGTGGTATGTGGGTCAGAGAGCACATGCTGACTCAGTGGGTTTACATGTGGCTAGGGGTTCTGCATTGCCTTCAAGCTACCCGGTGATGCCAGGCATTGCATGCAAGGTTACAGAGCTATGGTTCTCAGCTTTGGCATGCACGTTGCCATCTAGGGGGGCTTTTTGTTTTTTATTTATTTTTTATTTATTTATTGGGGTGACAATTGTTAGTAAAATTACATAGATTTCAGTTGTACAATTCTGTATTACAAGCCAGGAAGGAATGGAACCAAATATTCAAACTATTGAAAAAGAGAAATTATGAGCCAAGAATAATATATCCAGCAAAGATATCCTTTACATATGAAGGAGGAATAAAGACCTTTCCAGACATACAGAAGCTGAGAGAATTTTCTAATACACAACCTGCACTACAAGAAATACTAAAGGAGGCTATTCGACCACCATCAACAGCGACAATTTGTGGCAACCAAAACATAAAAAAGGGGAGAGTAAAGGCCTGAACCGGAATATGGGAATAGAAAAAGTAAGCATGCTGAAGAAAACGGAATACTCTAAATAGGGGGCTTTTTAAAAGTCACTAGCTATGTCCCTTCTCTAAACCATGAACTGGAACCTCTAAAGGTGGGGCTAGACAAGATATTAGTGGAGTTCCTCAGCTGGTTATAATGTGCAGCTGCAATACAGAACTGCTGATGTGGAAACATAAGTTTAGAAAGGCTGAAGATCAGTGTTAGTAAGGAACCTTTCTTCCCCACTCCCAGTGTTTCCACCTTCTATGAAGGGACATCAGTTAGCATAATCCTGGGTCTCTCTCCATCTTTACTGGCACCATCTGCAGGACATAAACTTGAGGAAAAGAACTAAAAGTATTCAGCTCAGCTCTGTCCTTTTCTATCTCCGGAGAAGGCTCCCCACAGAGAACACACATTTCATCTGTGTTCCTTTATGACATAAGCCAGTGTCACATCGATATCTGGGTGGACGGTGTCCCAAAGGTAAGGTGTCTGTGCCTTGGGGAGCTGGAAGAAGATACATGGAGCCAGAGGCAGAGTCGACATACTTTATTTACAGGCTTCCTGGGATACAGCCAGGAGTTCTCTCTGTTTCACACAGCTGGACATATTTAGGTTACAACCTACATCCAGCAGCAGCCTCACAACTCACAGCCTGTTTCTCAGCAGCCCACAGCAGCTTACAGAAGCCGCCTTTGGGCACGGGCCCTACAGCCCCATGTCTCAACAGCCCTGTACAACACAGCCTATGGTCCCCACTGTGTCCACCCCCCTGGTCCCCTAAAATGGCCGGACCCCTTTATACCATACAGAGACAAAGGCGGCACACAGCCAAGGTGCTTATATAAGCGTATACACAAACAGCACATTCAGGATGGACGGCACTTGCCTGACATTTTTATCTTATTGGACCAGCGGGTCCCGCCAGTCAAGGTTATCAGCTAGCCAGGGGGAAGCCTGATTAACTCTTTTGTCCCTACATCCAGTGGTTCTTAAAGTGTGATTTCCAAACCAACTGTATCTGTATCACTTGGGAAATTGTTAGAAATGCAAATTCTAGGTATTCACCTCACACCTACTAAATCAGAAATTCTGGGGTTCGGGACCAACATCCAAGTTAACAAGTCTTTCTGGTGATTCTGATGTTCATTCAAGTTTAGGGAAGCCCATTCAAGTGCAGTCCTGCCTGAAACTGATGGGAAAATCTGTTAAATTCTGGGCTTCAGAATTAGAAGCTCCCTTGGATAATAGGCCTAAAGCTACATCTTCTAACTGGGCTTTAATTAGTAATACAAGTGATAATGTGACCTTCAAAATAATATTAATAATAAATTTAGGAGCCCCAAATAGTTTAAAGAAAAAAGTGAAATTGTGAATGCAGTTTTGATAAATTTATAGTGGGAAGCAAAATCACAAGATAAAAAGAAAGGCTGTATTTCTCTACATATAAATTAAAATCACCTAGCAATCAATTCACCAATAATGCCCAAAAGGAAAAAATATCAAAAGTGAAAATCAAATTGAGAAAAAAGTAATTGCTATACATATCACAAGCAAATGGCTAAAACACACAGTAAGTTCTTAGAAATAAGTAAGCAAAGAAAACCAGCCCAATCAAAAACTTTGCAAAGGACTTAAAGACAGTTTGAGAGCTTAGAGTTTTCTTACATTCTTCCTGAATATATGCTCAGCCCCGGGTTTGTGCATAAGCCCATGTACACATGCATGTGGTCCTTTAGATTCCCAGAAATCTATCAGAGCTTTTCAAAACCTCCCATGGACATCTACTGTGTTTCCCCAAAAATAAGACCATAGCTGGACAATCAGCTCCAATGCTCTTGGAGCAAAAATTAATATAAGACCCGGTCTTATTTTACTATAATATAAGACCCGGTCTTTAATATAACGTAACATAACATAACATAATATGATATAATATAACACCGAGTCTTACATTAATTTTTGCTCCAAAAGACACATTAGAGCTGATTGTCCGGCTAGGTCTTATTGTCCGGGAAACACGGTACTTGTTTTCTTTTGGGTTTGGGGGGCGAGGGGGTTTTGGTCAATTTGCTATCACCATCTCAGGCAGCTATGATGCTAAACCATCACCACTGATTGTTTTTGACAAATGCCTCTTGTTTGTACTGGGAAAGTACCAAATCGGGGCAAATAAAGACAAGACTTGTGAGTGGGAAATCACTAGACAGGTCAAATTAATGACAATTCTCTGGGAATGGGTCTTTGAAGAAACTCCAACCCATTCTGCCCCCTCTGGCTTTCACCTTTGTTGGAGTTCATTTCCGATTTACATGCAGGTTAATTAGGTAAATCTCAGACTCCTTGTGAATTAGAGGTTTAGTGAATGACAGTATAAATCTTGAGAGCTCTTTGCACCTGTGAGGTACTCAGATGTCTCCAGTTTCAAAGAAGGGAATGTACCTTTTTCCTCTTTGCTCAACTCCCCAAATTTACAAAGAGACCTGTGTTATTAGTGCCATGATTGTTAAAACAGAAAAGTGGTACTAAGCTATACTGACATGTCCCCCAATATGATGCTCCGAGAAGGGCACTTCATGTCTGTGGTACTCTTGCCAGAAATGCATGATCGCAACCTAATCATGAGAAAACTTGAGACAAACCCCAGTTGAAAGACATTCTGCCAAATGACTGGTCAGTATATTTCAGAAGTGTCATGGACATGAAAGAAAAAGGAAAAACTGAGAAACAATTGTAGACTGATGCAGACTAAGGAAACATGACGACTCTACTCGTATATGGGATCCTGGGTAGGATCCTGGAACAGAAATAGGACATCAGTGAGAAAACTAGTGAGATACAAATAAAGTCTGTCACTTACTTAATAATTTCATACCATTGTTAATCTCTTAGTTTTGATAATCATGCTATGGTTCTTTAAGATGTCAATATTGGCGAGAGCTGGGTATATGAGAACTATCTGTAGTCTTTTTGCAATTTTTCTAGGTTTAAAATTTTTCTAAATAAATATATATTTTCTAAATTCTCACCCCCACGCTCAGCTTCAAGGAACTCAGTCACCAAACCTAATGTCTGAAGTAAAGTTCTGCACTGCCCTTGTGTAGGGTGCTAAATGTCCTCAGCATAACTCCAGTCCCTTGTAAATGTATGTGTGGTTTTATATCAGCTGATGCCCCTTTGGATCTCTCCACTCCTCTGCCCTCCTCCCCCACTTCAGCCAAGACCCATCACCACCTTTCCTCCCACTTCAGCAGTACCTCCAGACATCCCCCACCCTCCTCATGGGCACAGGTAAGAATGATCCATCTTGTGATCTAAGCTCTCAGGGATACTAAGGAACCATGACTCCATGCAAATTTAAAAAGGGATAGGAGGAGAGAGGAGTTAATGTTGCCAGAGTGATTGTGATGCTTAATTTTGTTTGGCAAGTTGACTGGGCTAAGAGATGCCCAGATAGCTGGTAAAATGTTATTTCTGGGTGTATCTGTGAGGATGTTTTTGAAATTTAAATTGGTGAACTGAGTTAAGCAAATGGCCCTCCCCAATGTGTGTGGGTGGGCATCATCAAATTCATCAAGGGCATGAATAGAACAAAAAGGTGGAGAAAGGGAGAACTGTCTCTCTCTGCTTGAGCCGAGACATCCATTTCCTCTTGCCCTTGGACGTGGGTATTCCAGTTCTCAGGCCTTCAGACTCAGATTAGGACTTACATCAGCAGCTCCCTACCTACCCAAACCTCATTCTCACGCTTCAGCCTCAGACTGAATGATGCCACCGTCTCTCCTGGGTAGATAGAGATGAGGCTCCTTGGCCTCCACAACCACATGAGCCAATTCCTATAATCTCCTCTTCTATACACATCTACATATCTCCTATTGGTTCTGCTTTTGCTGAAGAACCCTGATCATACAGTCATATGGTGATCTTTCGTAAAGGCCACCTGATCGAGACTTCTCTTGGCTACAATGTCTCTAGTGTTTTCCACCTCTTGGCATCATGCTCAAAAGCCTGAGCTGACATTCACCTTCCTGTACAAGTTGACCCCAGTGTAGGTATCTCAGAGCCAGTAACTTCCCATGCTAGCTTAACAGTCATGTTGTCACCTTTCAACCCCATTGCTGCCATTCATTGCACTTAGATCTCAGGCCGTCTCTCTCACTTTTCTGTTTTCTTGGTCAGTCATCACTGCTACTGCCCACTCCATCATGGAGCTCTGCCTCTAAAGAGACAGTTAAACCACTGGGATTCCAGCCCATGGAAAACATGCACCTATTTTCCTAGTTCTTTTCTTCTCTCTCTTAGCTGCAATTTGGAGCAACCAAAAAAAAAGTCTTTCCTGTCTTCCTTCCTGAGGGGTAAAGGGCAACTTATTCTGAACTGTATTATTCTTGTAAACCTATGGAGCAACAAGCAAAATCAACAAAGATATTACACATCCTGTCAGCAATTGCTGAATATAATTTTTTTACCTATAAAATTTTAATTTAAAACTGATGAATCAGGAATCATTTGACACATTCTCAACTTCACTTAAGATGTTTTTTTCCAAAACCCATCTAATCAGCCCCTCAATTCAGTTATGCACTTTCTTCCCAGAACTTACTAAATTATCTTATCATACTAATTCCACTTTGATTTCTTTTCTCATTGTTCCCCATGAGCCCCCTCTCTGATTTTAAGATTTTTGTTTTCTTTTCACTGCCCACTAAAATAAGTAGTCAGGTTCAGTATTGTTCATCCAGAATTACAAAATCAATGCTTTCACTTTCACTTCTTCCCTCTGTTCCTCTCCTGTTCTCATCATTTATTGACTTTGGATCTACTTGCCCTTCAAATCTTTTGTAGTTTGGTAGGAGAATTGCACGTTTCCCTCCACGTGTTTAGTTTAGTTAGCAGAGCACGTGTGGCAGCAGCTCAGACACTGCTGTGTGGCCTTGCACAGCGCTGCTTATATGTCTGCTTGCTTGTTCTTGGGTTGCTTAATAATGGCCCTGGCCAACATACTTTAGAAGGAGGCTGCATGGCTATGTGTCACCCTACCCCTTTGTGTCACCCTACCCCTAGCCTACTCATCAATTACTGGAAGGCAACTCATGGTTTTCATCCCTGTTTCTCCCACATGCCCCATCTCTTTCATGCCACCCCCCCATCCGGTCACCACATGTCTCAGTTCTGTAAGCCCTCTTCATGATCCAACTCTGTCTATCTTGACACTATTTTAGATAACAACCATTTCCCCAAATGGACAGTCAGGCCTTTCATGCCAAGTCTGTGTCAATCAGGAACTCTCAAGCATCCATGGCGGCTTACACATGTGGATTTTTAACTTTGAAAATGGTCTTAAGAACCTTCTGCCATACGTGTTGTGTCTCTCCAGATACATAGTTATAGCGTCTATAACTGCACCTGTCCTGGTGCTGTGTACAGAACTGGTACTTTCTGTTCACGCAGGAAAATATGGTTGCAAATACTCCATAACAATAAGATAGAGTTGCCATAACACTGTTGTTGCTTTGAATAGTAATTGTGCTTTCATTTGTCAAATTCTAGTGCTTGAGCTCAGGCTCAAAGGGTGACATAACCATTTCCTCTCATACAAGGGATCTTAGAGGCACAGAGTACAACTTAACCAGGAGAGGGCATGTCAGGGTGGAGAAAAAACTGCCATCACTGTCAAATACCTCAAAAAAAATTAACAATGGGATCAAATATACGGTGATAGAAGGAGAACTGACTCTGGGTGGTGAATACATAATGTGATATATAGATGATGTATTACAGAATTGTAAACTTGAAACTTATGTGACTTTACTAACCATTGTCACCCCAATAAACTATAAATGAAAAAAATTAACATAGTAGGAGTGAGACATATTCTAATCCCATGTTCTGTGTGTCCAGGAGAATTGATTTCAACTTAGCTCCCAGAAGACTGATTTCATCTGAGGCTACAGACACATATGTAACTTCTGGTCAAGAGGTGGGGAGGGGGTAAATAAATGCTGTGCTTGCTTCTTCCCATGACCACATCAAAATTACAACTAAATTATAGAAAAACCACTCTGGAGAGCTACCTGAAGACCAGCTGAATAGAACTCCTATAAATAAGGATATAAAGAAGAAGCCACTTTGAGACTGGTAGAAGAGGCAGAGACTCAAAATGGGCTGGTCCACATCCACATGTGGTGGTTAAGAATGGGTAAGGCTATCTCAGCTGTGGAAGTCCCCACAGAGGAGTGAGAGGTCCCAACTCCACTGGAGCACCAGTGCAGGGAAAAGGAGTCCCAAAAACATTTAGCTATGAAAATCAGTGGGGATTTGCAAAGTGCTGCTGTAGACCCATGTGTCCCCTTAAAAGGCCTGAGCACAGACTTAGTCACTCACAAACACTAGCCTTAAGCTCCAGCAAAGGAACAGCAGCTCAAAAAGTCACCAGTGACATACAGGGAGAAACTGAATTGTCTAGTGTCAGGGCAAGGGCTGAATGAGCAGCTCTCTCCCAAACAGAACTACTGGCAGGCACCATTATTTCTTTTTTGAGCCTTCCCCCAGGCTAGGTAGGTGCCAATTCTGAGTCTCCATCAACCTGGCTACCACCACTCACTCCACCCTGACACTCATCCCCACCCAACTTGCACACTAGCCCGAAACTATTTCAGCAACTGTTTCTCACAAGCAGCTAGCCTCTGCTCATGCTTTGGACTTTCCTAACATCTCTCAAATGTCCACAAACTCCAAAAAAGCAGTGATTGGCCTCTTCCTGAACTGTACCACTTGCTAAGCGGCCCCAAGCCCAGCACCAGTGGCAGCTGGCCTCAGTTCATAGCATAGCCTCTCCCAGGTGCCTCTAAGCACAACACAGGCAGCTACCAATTGCAGATCAGTTTGTACCTTATATCAGGTATCCCCAGACTAGGCACAGGAAGTAGATGAATGTGACCTGCACCACAGCCCCTCCCAAGAGGTCCCAGAACCAAAATACCCAGTGGCTGGTTTGAGATCACAACACAGTACCACCCTATTAGCTCCACAAACATTAAACCCAAAGGTTGGACTTAGCAAGCACAAGAGCCCTGCTAAAGTGACTCCTGCTCCACAACAGCTCATCTACTGTAGTCACAGCCAGTACTCACAGCCAGTAAGCCTGAGGGTCAATCCCACCCACTGACATACCAACAGCAATGAAAGCTCAACTACAATAGGAGGGCACACAAAACTCACACAAGGAATACCCCTGGAGCACCCAGCTCAGGTCACCAGGGAGAAAACTGGAGGCTAAATAACATGCTACTGAACAATGAATAGATAGCAACAAGATCAAGGAAAAATTCAAGAGACACAATGAGAAAAATGAAAACACAACAACTGAAAATCTATGGGACATAGGAAAAGCAGTTCTAAGAGGGAAATTCATAGCAATACAGGCCTACCTCAAGAAACAAAAATCTCAAATAAACAATTTAACCTTATAACCAGAAAAAAAAGAATAAAACCCAAAGTGAGTAGAAGGAAAGAAATACTAAAGATCAGAGTAGAAATAAACAAAGTAAAATATAAAAAAATACAAAAGATAAATGAAACTAAAAGCTGGTTTTTTGAAAGGATAAACAAAATTGATAAAACTTTAGTCAAACTCATCCAGAAAAAAAAAAATGAGAGGACCAAAATAAATAACCTCATAAATGAAAGAAAAGTGACAACTGACACCACAGAAATATAAAGAATTATAAGGAAGTACTACAAACAATTATATGCCAACAAATTGGACAACCTGGAAGAAATGAACAAATCCTAGAATCATACAAGACTGCATCAAGAAAAAGTATAGAAACTCTGAACAAGCCAATTACTACCAACAAAATCGAACCTATAATCAAAAAACTCCCAACCAACAAAAGTTCTGGACCAAAAAGCTTCACAGGTGAATTTTACCAAAAATTCAAAGAATTAAAACCTATTCTTCTCAAACTACTCCAAAAAACAAAGAGGAGGGAAGGCTCCCAAGCTCATTTTTACAAGGCCAGTATTACCCTGATTCCAAAACCAGACAAACACATTACAAAAAAAAAAAAAAAAAAGAGGCGAGTATGCCTAATGAACATAGATGCAAAATTCCTCAACAAAGTATTAACAAACCAAATTCAGAAATACATTAAAAAGATCCTACACCATGATCAAGTGGGATTTATTCCTGAGATGCAAGGTTGATTCAATACCATAAATCAATTAATGTGATACACACATGAACAAAATTAAGGATGAAATCATACGATTATATCAATAGATGCAAAAAAAAAAAAACATTTGACAAAATCCAGCATCCATTTATGGCTAAAAGAAAGAAAAAATACTCTCAGCAAAGTGGGAACAAAGGAACATACCTCAACATAATAAAGACTATATATGACAATTCACAGATAACATCATACTCAAAGGTGAAAAACTAAGATCAGGAACAAGACAAGGATGTCCACTTTCACCAATTTTATTTAACATAGTATTGGAAGTCCTAGCCACAGCAATCAGACAAGAAAAAGAAATAAAAGGCATCCAAATTGAAAAGGAAGAAGTAGAAATCACTATTTGTTGATTACATAATACTATACATAGAGAACCTTAAAGATTCCACCAAAACTGATAAATGAACCAATAATGAACTAGCAGAAATTAAGAAAATAATCCCGATTTCCTGTCAAGATGGCAGGGTAGGTAAACATTGTGCTTGCCTCCTCTCATGACTACATCAAAATTACAACTAATTATAGAATAATCATCATTGACAATCACCTGATGTCTAACTGAACCAAAGTCCTGCAACTAAGAAATACAGAAGAAGCTTCCTCAAGACAGGTAAGTGGGGCAGAGACATGCAATGGACTGGTCTCACACCCACATGTGACTGTTAAAAAAAAAAATGGGAGGGATATCTCAGCTGTAGAGTTCTCCAACAGAGGAACAAGAGGTCCCAGCCCCACAACACGCTCCCCAGTCCAGGGTTCCAGTGCCAGGGAGAAAAGTCCCCACAACTTTTAGCTGTGAAAAACAATGGAGATTGTGGCTAAGTGAAATGAGGGTGACTGGGGTCCCAGGCATTGCTCTTAAAGACCTGCATATGGACTTACTTGATCTGAGCTCCAACAGTTGGGCAGCAGCTTGAAAAGCACCAGGGACATAAAGGAAGGGATTGAGTTATCTGGCTTCAGGTTGAGGGCTGGAGGAACAGCTTTCTCCCAGATCGAAGTGCTGGCAGAATCTGTTGTTTCTTTATTGAGCCCTCACCTCTCCCGGAGTGCAGACACAGGCGGACGCCATACCTAAGTCTCCATGAATCTGACTAACACTGTTGGCCCACCCCTCCCTGGTGTTTCCTTGAGACCCTGCCCTACCCAACTTGGGGGCCACCAGTGGCTTTTTCATACAAACAGCTTGTCTAGGTTGATGCTGCAAACTTTATTAAAATCTCTCAAAGTTTCACAAAACCAAAACAAGAAGCATCTGGCTTCAGCAAGCCCCATACTTATTGCTGAGCAGCCCCAAATCCAGCACTAGCAGCAGCTGGCCTTGGTATGCAGTTAGTCCTCCTGAGGCAACTCCGAGCCAGTGCAAGTGGTGGCCATCAGCAGATTGTTTTGTGAATCACGCCAGTTGGTCTCAGGGAGGGCACAGGCTATAGCTGAACTTGGCCTTTGGTGGGGTCCCTCCCAGAAGGATCAATGCTGGCATGCCCAGTGGCTAGCTTTAGATGAAGCCAGAGCATCTCCCAACCACCTACAAGGACAACACACTCAAAGGGTAGACTGGGCAAGCCCCAGAGCCTTGCTAAAGCAAATCTTGTTCCATAGGGGCAGCCCCTCCACAACAGCTCCCCCACTGTAGTAACAGCCAGTCTTTACAGCCAATGAGCCCATGGGTCAATCCCTCTCACTGATGTGCAAACAATAACCAAGGCTCATCTAGAACAGGAGAGTACACACAACCCACACAAGGGACACACCTGCAGCACCCAGCTTAGGTACCTAGAGAGACCACAGCACTGAACCTCAGAAGACACCTACAACATGTGCGTAAGTTTACCCTACTAATATCGTGAGACAATGCAGCTCTGCCTAATCCACAGAAACAAACAGAGGGAGGCAGCCAAAATGGAGACACAAAGAAACATGCCCCACATAAAGAACAGAACAAAGCTCCCAAAAAGAACTAAACAAAATGGAGATAAGCAATCTACCAGATGCAGAGTTACAAACACTGGTTATAAAGATGCTCAATGATCTCAGGGAGAACTTCAACAAACAGATAGAAAACACAAAATTGGAGGTAAAAAACATAAAAAAAGAACCAGTCAGAAGTGAAGAAAATAATAACTGAAATGAAAAATATATAAAAGGAAATCAACAGTAGACTGAATGAAGCCCCAGCATGTTCTGGTGCCTGTTGAGACCACCCTTTGTATGTGCAGCTGTGGGGCTAATTAGGAGGTGCTATGCTGTGGTCTGAAGCCATACTCCAAGGTGTAGGTTTTGGGACCTCCTACAAGGTGCTCTGGTGCAGTCCCAGGTGCCCCACTGCCTGTGACAGGCTGAGGACTACCTGGTAGGAGCTACGAAGTGATCCTTGGTTGTTCACTGCCTGTGCTAAACATGGAGACACATGGGAGAGGCCACACTGCGAATCAAGGATGGCTGCCACAGTACCACGCCTGCAAAAAGCCAGGACACCCTGAGGCCCATTGCCACCTGCCAGCTCCCTTAAGCTTCAGCCACTGATAAAACCTTGTGAGGCTTGCAAGTTGGGTGAGGCAGGGTCTCAGGGAGTCACTAGAGTGGGAAGAGTTGTGTTCACCAGGTTAACATAGATTCTGGTTTGGTGCCAAAGCTAAGCCTGGAGCTACTCAACAGAAGTCTCAGAGCACACTGAGGCCAGTCACCACCAACCTGGGGCCCGTGGACTCCAAAAGTTTTCCAGGAAAGAGTGCAATGAGGGCGGGGCTGACTTGCCAAGAAAGTGCCTTCTGCACTGGAGGATTTGGGTGGGGTGGGGTCCCAGTGTGTCAGCAGGGTGGAGCAGTGGAGCTCACTAGACTAATTCAGATTCAGATTTGGCCCTGTGGGGGAGGGCTCAACACAGAAAAAATAGTGGCTGCCTGCCAGCTGCATAGAAGAAAGACCCACACAGGGAAAATGGTGACTGTCCTCCAGGCCCCAAGCCAGAGCCACACACCTCAATCTGCCTCCCTAATATGTCTCTGGTGCCCCCGAAGTCACGGTCCCTCCACCAGAGCCCATGGTGAGTGCCTGCAAGGCAGTGAGTCTGTTTGTGGGCTTTTTCAGAGGACGTCTGGTTTTTTCACAGCCTTCCATCCCACACAGATGGTTGGAATCCTCACTGTTTTTCATAGTCAAATGTTTGGGGGCTCCTATTCCCAGCTCCAGCACTCCAGGCTTGGGAATTTGGTGTGAGGGTGGGGTCCGTGGCTCCTCTGGGGGTAACCTCCTTGGCTGAGATATACCTCTTGATTATCAACCACCACATGAAGGTTTGGCGCTGGCCCATTTCACATTGCTGCCCCTTCTACTAGTCTCAACGTATCTTCTTCTTTATATCCTTAGTTATAAAACGTCTGTTCAGCTAGACTTCAGATGGCTCTCCAGGTTGATTGTTCTATAATTTAGTTGTATTTTTAATGTGTTCACAGAAGGAAGTATGTACAGTGTTTATCTACTATACCATCTTGGATCGCCTCACACCTTATTCTTAATAAATTAATTTTGACTTAAGGGGGGAAAATCCCATTTACAATTGCATCTAATTAATAATTAATTAATTAATTAATTAAATACCTAGGAATAAATTTACCCAAGGACGTTAAAGACCTGTACTCAGAAAATTATAAAGCATTGAAGAAAAAAACTGAAGAAGATACAAATAAATGGAGGCATATACTGTGCTCATGGATAGGAAGAATTAACATAATTAAAATGTCCATATTACCCAAAGCAATCTATAGATTCAATGCAATCCCTATCAAAATGCCAGTGGCATTTTTCACAGAACTAGAACAAATAATCTTAAAATTTTATAAGGAACCAGAAAAGACCCTGAATAGCCATAGCAATCTTGAGTAAGAAGGACAAAGCTAGAGGCATCACACTGCCTGATATCAAACTATACTACAAGGCTATAGTGATCAAAAGGGCATGGTACTGGCATAAAAAGACACACAAATCATTGGAAAAGAATAGAGCCCAGAAATAAACTCATGCCTATATAGACAATTAATCTATGATAAGGGAGGCAAGAATATAATAGGGTAATGACAGTCTCTTCAATAAATGGTGTTGAGAAAATTGGACAGATACATGCAAAAAATTTAAAACCAGGCCACTTTCTTACACTATACACATGAATAAACTTAAAATGGATTTAAAACTAAAATGTATGACCCGAAACCATAAAACTCCTAGAAGAAAATATAGGAAGTAAACTCTCAGACATTATCCTTAGTAATATTTTTACTGATATAGCTCCTTGGGCAAGGGAAACAAAAGAAAAGTAAAGAAATGGGACTACATCAAAATAAAAAGGCTTTGCACAGCAAGGGAAAACATCAAAAAAACAAAAGGACAACCTAGTGAATAGTAGAAGATACTCACAAATGATACAACTAATAAGGGGTTAATATCCAAAATACATAAAGAACTCACACAACTTAACACCAAAAAAAAACAGAACAATTTAAAAATTGGCAGAGAACCTAAACAGACATTTCTTCAAAGAGGACATACAGATGATCAACAGACATATAAAAAGATTCTCAATGTCACTAATCATCAGAGAAATGCAAATAAAAACTAATGAGATACCATCTCACTCCAGTCAGAATGGCCATCATCAGTAAATCAACAAACAACAAGTGTTGATGAGGAAAGGGAACCCCCATCTACTGTTGGTGGGATTGCAGATTGGTGCAGCCACTATGGAAAACAATATAGAGGTTCTCAAACAATTAAAATAGAACTACCTTATGACCTATCAATTCCACTTCTGGGTATTTATCTGAAGAAATCCAAAACAGTCATTGGAAAAGACATATGCATGCTTATGTTCACTACAGAATTATTTACAATAGCCAAGATATGGAAACAACATAATCGTCCATTGGTAGATGAATAAAAGAGATGTGATACACACACGCATACACACACACACACACACACACACACACACACACACAGAGGAATATTACTCAGCCATAAAAAAGAATGAAATCTTACCATTTGCAACAACATGGATGGATCTAGAGGGTATTGTGCTAAGTGAAATAAGTCAGGCAGAGAAAGACAAATACCACGTGATTTTGCTAGATGTTTGTTAGATGTGGAATCTAACAAACAAACAAAACATAAACTCATAAATACAAAGAAAAAATTGAGGGTTGCCATATGGGAGGTGATTTAGGGGCGCTGGATGATACAGGTGAAATGGATTAAGAAGTGCAAATTTCCAGTTATAAAAATAGTCATGGGGATGTAAAGCACAGCATAAGGAATACAGTCAATAATATTATAATAACTATATATGGTGTTAGTTGGGTAATCACTTCGTATGGTGTATAAATGTCTAATCATTATGTTGTACACCTGAAACTATTGTAATATTGTATGTCAACTGTAATTGCAAAGTAAATTTTTTTTCATTTTTAAATAAAAAAATTAAAAGAAATGAGCTATGAAGCCATGAAATGACATTGAGGAGCTTTAAATGCATATCACTAATTTAAAAAAAAGCCGATATGAAAAGACGGCATGCTATATGATTCCAAATATATAACATTCTGTTAAAGACAAAAATACAGAGATGGTAAAACATTAGTAGTTTCCAGGGGTTAGGGGAGAAGGAGGGATGACTAGGCAGAGCTCAGAGGATTTTTACAGTAGTGAAGACACTCTGCATGGTTCTATAATAGTGAATACGTGTCATTAGAGATTTGTCCAAACTCACGGAATGTACAACACTGAAAGTGAACACTAATGTGAATTGCGGACTTTGGGTGATTACTCATGTGATGTGTCAGCATATTTTCATCGGTTTTAACAAAGGTCCCACTCTGGTAAGAGATATTGATAATGGGGGAGGCTGGCATGTCTGAGGGGCAAGGGGTGTGAGAAAACTCTGTACCTCCTTTTCCATTTAAGACTGCTGTAAAAAAAAATCTTTTTTTTTTAAAGAAAGTAAGTGACACTTGGAGAGGTTAGCTGACCTGCACAAGGTCATACACCAGCGATTGTCAGGGTTGGAATCTGAAGTCCAGTCTTGTCTGGCTCCATCACCCAAGCTTTCTAATGAGTCCATGAAAACAAAGTGGTCCCTGACTTAGCTTTGCCTCTGAGCGTTGCCCTTCCATGGCCTCCAGCACCACAGTCAGTTTTTCTTTCCCAGTCTTTGGGCTGATTCTGTGCAGAAAGCATTGACTCTCTCAGTGGGCAGAGTGCCCATCTGACAAGGGGAAGGGATTCCCCTAGCCCCACATGCAAAAGGAGCTGGCCTTAGAGGCAGCCACCTCACTCCTGCTCATAATGTAAAACTTGAGGACATTTGTGACACTTGAGAGGAGATGCTGATGAATGAGAAACAGAAATTGAAACGTCATAAATCGGGCAGCTTGCATACGTTGAGGAATTGAGTTAGAAAGGTTAGGGTCCAGGCCAGAGGCAGACTAGGCCTGACTGAGGGAAAATGCCTGCACCAGCCTCCTCAGGAGCACCCTGGAGCAGGGGGGCCAGTGAGCCTCTGCTGCCAGAGCTGAATGAGGTCAGGCTCAGAAAAATGTGGGTGTCCGCACAATAGAGTCAGCAAGCCTTAGTCACCAGACAAATAATTCCTTCGTAATCAGGGTAATTTTATCCATCACCTCTTAGAGGTAGGACATGAATGGTTTCCTTGTACCACCAGAGGAAATTCTCAGAAACTGGTGCTTGCTGGGGAAACTATTTTATTAAACATTCTGAGTGAATATAATACTGATTTCAAGCAACTATAGTTGAAGTCATCAACAAGTACAATGGTCATTGTACACACAAGAATCAGGACCATATTTTATCTCTAGGTAAAAACTATTTTTAAGGTATTTAATAAATCACTGGCAAGGTCAACCATACTAAACATTCCAGAACACACAGGGGAAATCTCCGTGGGCGTGCCCAGACCTCCAGGCTTGGAGGACTTATTGTTCTGACACTTCCTGCACCCTGCACAGAGCTGACCAGGTCGTCAGCAAGTCTGCAGGGAGGGTGAGAGGAGGCAAGTTCACCACATCAGTCCCATAGCGTGGATGGCACCGATGGCACGGTGGTGCACACCGCCTGCACCTCACAGTACCGTGCCGCGTGCGACTGGCTCACCCCTGCCGGTCCGCTGTCGTCATGCAGCACATGGAGGCCAAAGCAGCCCACAGGCTTGTGGTGAGCATTACGTGAAGCACTAAACATAGCTCTTTGCACCCAGCCTGTCAGCCAGTCCGTGTTCAGCAGTGGTGAGGGACAGGTTCACCGCCCCCATCCCCAGACCCCAGTGCCTTCAGCACTATGTTCAGCCCTGATGCGTGGTACAATTCATAAATAAATGAATATACATGAACAACGAATACAAAAGGGTGAAGAGATTCTTATTTTGAAGGTGACGATATTAAGAGCCAGAAAAAATGTATCATGTAGCCTCCCTTGGGACAGAGGTGGCCAAGGAGATATAAGTAGAAGTTGTATGAGGTGGAACCTCCAGGAAAGCAGGTTAGGAGAGCATAAGACTTTCTTGTTCTCCTGTCCTTCTCTCTAGGTGTGAAGCTAGAGACAGGATGGCTGGAGTTTCGGCAGCCATTACGGACTCTAAGCTGACCTCGAAGATGAACTTGCAGGCTCACAGTGGCGAAACTCAGATACAAGATATCTGTGTCCCCAATATCTGTTGTCCCTGGGCGCACATCTCACATTTTACATGGCAGAGGGGAAACACCCTTCTAATTCCAAGCATTGCTATGTTTGGTCTCTGTTACCAGAAGCCGAATACATTTCTACCTGAAAAATGTCTGTGATATGACCATCTCTTGATTTTGCTCTTCCAAACTACCTGACCCTTCTCCGTCTCCTCTGCCAGGCTTTTGTCCTGTCTCTTCTCTAAACACTGGGTTGATGCAGGGCTCAAACCCAGGCCCACTGCACATCCCACAGCCTAAAATGCCACCCACAAGCTAACGATGCCCAAGTGGCATTAGGAGCTCAGGCCTCTCCCCGGAGCTGCAGACTCACATCCAACTACCCAGATGGCATCTCTAAATTAGTGTGTCCAGTGGGGAACCTTAATATTCCTCACCCCTCACAAACCCGTTTCTTTCCCCATTCCCCCATCTCAGAACATGGCCCCACTATTGCTCAGGCCAAAAAGTTAAATTTCATCCTGGATTCCTTTCTCTCCCTCAAGCCATTAGCAAGGTCTGTTGCTCCAAAGCATGGCCCCCATCAGCCTATATCTATCCATCCCCGACCGTCATCATTGCTGCTGCCCTGCCCTGGGCTTCCTGCCTCTGTGCGGGACCTTGCAGCCTGCACTGCACATGGTATCCGAGGGTCACTTCTCTGCTCAGATCCTTCAGTGAAGTCCTATGGCTCAAAGAATAAAGTCCACACACCCGCCATGGTGCCCAGGGCTCACCTCGTCCCTATGCCCATACCTACTGCTTTCTAGCCACACTGTTCCCTCTCTCCTCAGACATGCTTGGCACCATTCCCCACTAGGACCTCTGCACTCGCTGTCCCAGCTACCTGATTGTCCTGTCCCAGGATCACAACAAGAATGATACCTTTGAATATCACAATGCAGCTCAAGTATTACCCCCTTAGGGTCTCCTGACCACCACGTCCAAGCAGCCTTCTACTAGACCCATGCCTCCCATCAATACCTTGTGTTATTTTTTGGGGGACTTCATTACCACCTGAAAATCATCTTATCAGTGTCTTCATTTATAGTGTATTATTTAGAATATGTACCTCAGAAAACAGGAAATCTGTTTGTCTTAATCCCCAGCTTCTAAACATGCCAACTCAGAGACCATTCTCAATTTGCATGCATCCATCAGGAAGGAACTCAAGAGCCAGGTGAAGGTTAGCAAATGACAGCTCTTGTTTACTAGGTATCTTTAGCCTTCACTCAGTTCGCTGGCCGTTTCATTCAAATTGACAGCATGCAGACATTTATCCACTGACCTCTCTGTCCCCCAAGTTTTATGTTTGATTCTTCTTTCAGTTATAATAGAATCACGTTTAGCACACTTTCAGAGCCCTTGCTTATAGAAATGTTTTTGCTGTCTTGACATATAAAAGTCAAATTGGGAGTAATAAACACAGTTTCTCTGAAAACTTGGAAATTGCCACATTGTTTTCCAAAACTTCCAGCTGTGAAGGAATAATCTAACATTGGCCTAATTGGTGTTTTGCTCCTTTCTGAGTAGCATGTAATCTCAGATTGAATACTTTTATACAGATCTTTAAATCACTGGTTAAATTACTAGGACGTATTTAGATTTGTTTGTTTGTTTGTTTGTTTTTCAGCAAATTTACCATCATTATTGAAATTAGTCTATGAATCACGTATTGTTTTCCCAGCTAAGAGATGTTTTCAAACATTATATCTTTGATTATTGCTTCTTTCCACTTGTTTTAATTCTTCCTCACAAGAACCATATTATTCAAAGACTGATTCTCCTTTTATTAGGCTCAGTGACTATTATATTTAATATTTTCATGCCTTTTGCTTTTTCAATGAATTTTAGGAGAGCCATTCAAGTTTGCCCTCAGCATGACAGCACGTTTCCACTGCTGCTGCTCTCCCCTTCACTGCCTGATATACTGTAAGTCATTGCCTGGATGTCTCTTTGAAGTCTTTTCCTAATATCAGTGTTATCCTTTCCATCTGAGCTCATACCTCAGATCATTGCTTTTCCATCATCCTGATCTCTTCTAATAATCAAACATATTCTTAAAGCTCATTAAGAACATAAAATATTGATCTTTATTTTTTATCTCCTCCTAAAAATAATTTTTCACAAGTTGGGTTTTTAAATGTAGTCAGTGTATTCAGTTCAGAACTTTTTCACTGGTTCTCTAGTGCTTCAATTTTTTTTGCATACTCAACCTCCATAAAGATCTTGTTGACAGAAGACATGCAGCACAATTTTACCATTTTTTCCCATCCGCTGGTCCCCTGGTCCCCTGGAGAGCTAAAGCCAGCACTCAAAGTGGGACATGCCCTGTCCCAATGTCAGTGCTGTGGTGTCAGGCACTTAGTTGATGTCCTGTGCTGGGCTGAGGATGGTCAGGTCCTTTGAGACACTTACGGACAACATACACCCTCATAAATATGGAAAGGGGCTTAGTGTTCACCCACCAGACACAATGCACAGAAGACGAGCAGCGCTCTTCCTCCCTCAGCCCCGCCAACAGCATTGTACCTTTGGGACCCACACCTTTCAGAACTCACTGTGACATGCCCATCCTCTTCATCTCCCTCAAATGGCAATGGGCAGGAAGGCAAGGAGATGCGGGTGCTAGTCAGTACTCAGCCGAGTTCAATGACTTCTTTAGACCTTTGGGGGTGGGGGGCTGGCACCAAGGCCTCTTCTCACCTACCTCTGGCCAACTGAGCAACTAACAATGAATATGTCATCAATTGTGCTTCTGACTCTTTCTCATTGTTGCTGAAGATAATGGAAATCCCTTCCAAGGCTAAGAATTGTTAACATGTTCCTGTGAGTTTTTTTGTGTTGTTTTTGGTCATTTTCTGTACTTCCAGGTATATTTTAAGGATAAGTTGGTAGAAAGATTACTTAGGGCTAAAATAGCCCCAGGTGACAGCTAGTCTCATTCTCTTTGACTCCCATAACACAGAGTTCAGAAGCTGGTGCACAGTAGGTTCTCAGGAAGGAGAGTACAAACAATTAAGAGTTTGGGTTGAAATATTTGGGACCAGAAGCCGATCTTGAACCAGGCTGGGATGTAGGTCAGAAGTTGGGATGTAACCGGTCCCAAGAGAGGAGGAACAATCAAAGGCCATTTGAAGGCACAGACCCCAGCTGGACAGAGGCAGAAGGGGGTTCCAGCCTATGAAGCAGGCTACTGAGAGTCAGCTGAAGGAGTCAGGGGCCCAGGGGCCTGTGCAGCTACTGTGGGGCCATCTGGGATCCTGAGGTCTTATGTCTTCCTTCAGGAGCAACAGGTAATGGCTGAGCTCAGGAGTGACACCCTGAGCAGGCATCAGGGCTGCAGGCTGAGACACAGACTCCATTGCCATGCCACCAAGGCCCCTCTGCAATGTTCCCATGGTGAGGCTGTGTCTAGCAGGAGCTCCTCGGCTCACAGGGCCACAGGCTCCTGTTCTCAGTGGACCACAAGAGTCATGGCACAAGGGACACGTTTTAACATTTTTACAATAAAGAGAGAAGAGAAAAAAGAAAAGAAAAGAGAGAAAGGGAGGGGTGAGAAGAGAGGCTTTGGCGAGGCAGGTATATTGAATTGTGGTTCCTGGAATCCTGGAAATATTGAGGGAACAGTTTCCTGAGAGGATTGACAATAAGCTTTCTCTTCAAGGTACTGTAACCTACAAACATATTTCAAAAACAAACCCCTACACGGCTATGAGCTTGTATGTAGTTAAGCAGAACAACGTGTTGCTCAAAATTCCTATTTATTCAGAAAACAACTTCTTATTAAGACCACGAAGGGCAAAAGCTGAGTGTCTGGGGTGAGATGGGGTCTGAGATTTGGAGGGACAGTCCTGCATGGACACAAAGGTGGGCTGTGCAGGGATGGGTGTGAAACAAGAGGCCGAAGGGGGGAACAGACAAGATGGGGCAAGGTGGATTTAAAAAATAATACCAAGTCAAAAGAACAAGACAAACAAATGAGAAACAAAAAAACTCATAGACACGGACAATAGTTTAGTGATTTTAGTGGTTACCAGAGGGTAGGTGGGTGGGAGGTAGGAGATGAGGGTAAGGGGGATCAAATATGTGGTGATGGAAGGAGAACTGATTCTGGGTGGTGAACACACAATGGGATTTATAGATGACGTAATACAGAATTGTACACCTGAAATCTATGCAATTTTACTAACAATCGTCACCCCAATAAATTTAAAAAATAAATTTAAAAAAAAGTTGGAGGGAAAAAAAAAATCAACCCTCATAATACACCAAAAAAAAAAAAAAAAAGGAATGAAATATTACTATTTGTTACAACATGGATGGACCTAGACGGTATTATGCTAAGGGAAATAAGTCAGACAGAGAAAGACAAATACCATGTCATCTCATTTATATGTGAAACCTAAAGAACAAACTCTGGTTGCCAGATGGAAGGGGAGTTGGGGGCAGAGTAAAAAAAGTGAAAGGATTAAGAAGTACAAATTGGTAGTTACAAAATAGTCATGGGGATGTAAAGTAAAGCATAAAGAATATAGTCAATAATATTGCAATAACTATGTATGGTGACGGGGATACTAGACTTACATGAGGTTCACTTTGTAAGCTATATAAATGTCTAATCACTATGCCGTACACCTGAAACTAATATTATATTGAATGTGAACTATAATTGAAAAGTAAAAAAATTAAAAACTAAAATGTGAAAGGTCAGCCTTAAAAAAAAAAAAGATAGGGCAAGGTTGGGGCACAGCCATACTGGGCGGTGGCTGTCGCTGCAGGAAGCCATAGGGCTGACAGATATCTTTATCATAGCCTGAGGAGTTGGGGCTTAGGCCAATTACATCAACATGTCATCATTCTCAAGGGGCCATAGTGGTCTCGGCTTTCATTCATTTACACACACACACATACACAGTCACACAAACACACACAAGCTCAGCACATGCCTGGGAACAAGTAGGTGCTCTCATGTGTTTATTTGGATCAAACTGCGTTGAGTTTGAAATGAAAAGTAGCAATTTGGGGCAGGGTGCTGCCTCCAGAGTCTAGCAGAACCCCACTTTCTGATTCTTCCCAAAATTTACACATCACCAATGCAGGCCACAGGCCAGGAGCTCTGCAGGGCCACATTGAAAGCGGGGACCCATGGAGGACCCGAGTCGTAGCTGGCTTGGATCCTCGGAGTGCTTTGCTGGGTAGGTAGGCTTGTCCCCTGCCAGCCAGTGCACATGTGTGCACAGATGGCTCTGTGCTGGCAGTTTGGGCCTAATGAGGCCATTTGGTGGATGATTTAAAGGGGGAGGGAAGGATGACAAGTTAAATAATGTAGAAAGTGGAGTTTTGTTTACGTTAAAGATGGAGAGGACAGCTTGCCAATAAAACACAGCTCTCCATTTCCCTCTAGAATTCTGTATTAAAAATAATCTGTGATGAACTCTCGGCACCTCTCTCACAAGGCCTTCCAAAAGCTTTAAAAAAATAATAATAATAATAATAATAATAATAATAATAAAGTATGCTCAAGAAGAGCAGAACGTATTCCAGCAAGACAGCTAAGTCAAATTGCCTTCTGCTTGGGTGGGGGGGTAAGGGAGTGTGAAGGGCAGCAGCTGGCAGCCTCACAAATTAAGCACAGCAAGGCAGTAAGGACAAAATTAGTACATGTAAGCAAAGGAATGTTATTCAGATACACCCATCATACAGTCTAAACATAAACACTAATCCACCTCACACATCCACTCACACATATACACACAAGCCTACAGGCACACACACACACATGCAGACCCACAAAAACACATGCAGAGATGTGCATACTATCACATCCCGACATATAAGACACACAAAACAGCAGCTGCAAAGGTGGCAGGGACATATGGTGGGGAGCTGAGTTGTCTGGCTTGGGACAGGGGCTGGAGAGGTGGCTTTCTCCTAGACGGAGGAGCTGGCAGAAGCCATTGTGATTTTTTGTTGAGTCCTCCCCATTCCCGGCATGCGGACACAGGTGTCTACCATATCTGAGTCTCCCCCATTTGTTCATCATGCCCTGGTGATTTGAGACCTTGTCCCGCCCAACTTTTGGGCACACCAAAGCCACTTCCACTGGCTTTTTTGTACAAACCTGCCTTAGCTCAAGCTGCCAGACTTTCCTAGGGTCTCTCAAAGGTTCATGGAACCCAGACAAGTGGCATCTAGCTTGAGCATGTGTCATGCAGGGTCTCAGCTCCCGCTCCCTTTACAAGAATGCATTGATAGAAGGAGAACTATCTCTGGGTGGTGAACACACAATGGGATTTATAGATGTTGTAATACAGAATTGTACACCTGAAATATATGTAATTTCACTAACAATTGTCACCCCAATAAATTTAAAAAAAAAAAAGAATGCAGGATATGGTGAGGCCAAAAATGAACAGAGCCATAAATAAGGGAGTCATACCACTATATTCTCACTGGCAGCTGGGTTGGAGACTCAGAAAGCAGGAGCCGCACAATGCACAATCCGCCATCCACTTCTCTGCCAACGAACCAACCCCCTAGCATAGCCACAGCAGTTATATTAGTGGTTAATGGCTAACCAGTAAGAGCTGATGGCCACCCAGCCACAGCAGATGGCCACCTGATTACAACTGATGGCCATCTAATAACCGAGCCAGCACCTTTCCACATGAGGCCAAGAGCCTGGAAACTGCTCTCTGCAACTCTGTCCCCACAGCATGTCCTGTACCTCTGGCTGAGCAGCCCTAAGTGCAGAACTAGCAGCAGCCAGCCTTGGTTTGTGGCTTGGCCTCTCAAGGTGCATCCAAGCACAGCATAGGCAGCAGCCATCTGTGGATTTCTTTGTGGCTCCTGCCTGGGGCACAGGCTGTGGTTGAACTTGACCTATAGAGGATCCCCTCCAAGGTGGTTGTGGGGCTGGCACCCCCAGTGGCTGGCTTCAAAACAAGCTGGAGCATCACCCAGCCACCTCCTAGTAAGACACACTCAAGGGGCGGATTGGGCAGGCACCACAGTCCAGCTGAGGCAGATCTTGCTCTGCAGGGTCAGTCCGTGCACAATAACTCTTCCATTGTAATCAAGGCCAGTCCTCACAACCAGTGAGCCCAAGCATCAGTCCCTCCCACTGAGATGCAATTATTATCCAAGGATCAACTATAAGAGAGTACACACAACCCACAGAAGGAACACACCTGTAGTACATGGCTCAGGTGACCAGAAAGACTGCACCACTGAAGCCCACAGCACACCTACTACATAAAGCCACTCTACTAAGACCAGAAGACATAGAAGCCTACCTAATACATAGAAACAAACATAGGGAGGCAGCCAAAATGGGGATACAAAGAAACATGTCTCAAATAAAAAAAGAGAACAAAGCTCCAGAAAAAGAACTGAACAAAATGGACACAAGCAATCTGTCAGACTTAGAGTTCCAAACACTGGTTATAAGGATGCTCAATGATCTCAGGGAGAACTTCAACAAAGAGATAGGAAACATAAAAGTGGAGATAGAAAACATGAAAAAGAATCAGTCAGAAATAAAGAATACAATAATGGAAATGAAGAATATATCACAGGGAATCAATAGTAGAGTAGATGAAGCAGATAATCAAACCAGCAATGTAGAAAATAAGGTCACAGAAAACACCCAACCAGAACAGCAAAAAGAAAAAAGAATCCAAAAAACTGAGAAGCATTTAAGGGGCCTCTGGGACAAGGTCAAGTGTACCAACATTCGCATTATAGGTGTACCAGAAGAAGAGAGAGAGCAAGGAATTGAAAACATGTTTGAAGAAATAATGACAGAAAGTTTCCCTAACCTGGCGAAGGAAATAGATATCCAAGCCCAGAAAGTGCAGAGAGTCCCAAACAAGATGAACCCAAAGAGGCCAACACCAAGACACATTATAATTAAAATGCCAATGGTTAAAGATAAAGAGAGAACTTTAAAAGCAGCAAGAGAAAAGCAGTTAGGGAGCCCCTATATTAACGCCAGCTGATTTCTCAACAGAAAGTTTGCAGGCCAGAAGAGGTTGGCAGGAAATATTCAAAGCGATGAAAAGCAAGGCCCTACACCAAGATTACTCTACCCAGCAAAGCTATCATTTAAAATTGAAGGACAGATAAAGAGCTTCCCAGACAAGAAAAAGCTAAAGAAGTTCATCATCACCAAACCATTATTACAAGGTATCTTAGAGGGACTTCATTAAGATAGGAGGAGGTGTCATGCAGGGAACCCTGCTTGCTGCACCATTTGTCGTGCTGGGCGGCCTGTGGGGTCTCTGCTCCCGCTCCCCACATAAGAACGCAGGATGTGGCTAGGCCAAAAAGGAACACCCACGGAGCCATAGGTAGGGGAGTCATACCACTATAGTCTCACGGGAGGCTGGAGTCACCCAACGTGCGAACTGCTGTCTGCTTTTCTGCCAACCAACCGACTCTTGCTAGCTTAGCCACCATCTTCTTGCTAGCCTCCATTTTCTGCTAGCATAGCCACGGCAGTTATATTAGTGGCCAGTGGCTCACTTGTTACAGCTGACGGCCAACTAGCCACAGCTAATGGCCATCCAATCACTGTTGATGGCCATTTACTACCTGAGCCAGCACCATTTCACATGAGGCCGAGAGCCTGGAAAATGCATTCCTGGCTCTGTCCCCACAGGGGGTTAGAGATGGGTGAAAATGGGAAGGGATTAAGAAGTACAAATTGGTTGACACACAGAAGTCATGGAGATGTAGGGTACAGCATAAGGAATATAGTCAATAATATTGTAAAAACTATGCATGGTGCCAGATAGGTATTAGATCTATAAGGGTGATAGATGGAAATGGGGTTGGGAGCAGGGTGGAAAATGTGAAGGTATTAAGAAATACAAATTGGTAGTTACAAAGTAGTCATGGGGACTAAATTATGGGGAATATAATCAATAATATAGTAAAAACTATGTATAGTGTCAGGTGGTACAAGTCAGAGGGATCACTTCCTAAATTGTATAAATGTCTAACCACTATGCTATACACTTGAAACTAATATAATATTTAATGTCAACTCTAATGAAAACTTTAAAAGGGGGGAGGGAAGATCAATAATATTGTGATAGCATGGTACAGTGTCAGATGGTTGCTGGATTTATCATGGTGATCACTTCTTTAGCATAGGGAACATAATCATTAAAGTGGTAATAACCCTATATAGAGCTAGATGGGTACTGTTGAATAAATATGATGTACATCTGAAACTAATATGGTATGTTAGCTGTATTTTAATTTTTAAAAAAATAAAATAAAATAAATGCATTTTGTAGGATATAGCTGGTATGGTGTGTATTTGTTGTCGGTCTCTCTCCCCACAGTCCTGCTCTCTTCCCCACAACGACCCCTGCAATCTGGGTGAGCTCCAGGCACAGCCTGGCCAATCGGGATCCTGTCCTAGGGCTTTCTGTTGGGACTAGGGTAAGGGATGCTCTTTCTTTCTCTAGATTTGCTAACGTGGATGATGGATGATGGAAGCCTGGTATTATGCAGCCTTGTTCTCCATTCCCCACTTCAGGGACGGAGTTAAAAACTGAGGGGAGACTGACATCATAAAAATGGCAGCGTGAGGTGAGCCTCTTGAAATCTCCCCTGGAATTTACAACAAATTGAACAACTATAATTCCACAAAGCACTCCCTGTGCAACAGACAGACAAGAATAAGAGGTACACTACAGAAATAACCTAAAGGTGGGCAAATTGGGCGAGCAGGGAAGGCTGGAAGGCAGAAGTGCAGAGACGGGGCCACGCCCACAGAGGACGCAGACCTAGCTCAGTGCTCCAAGCTCACTGCACCTCAGAACTACTGCAGCTGTGGGAAAGAGAAGAACTAGGACTGCTAGGGCTCTGTTTATGCCCCCAGGGCTGAGGGGACAGCATATAACACAGCTGAATCCAAGGCTCACAGCAGAGACCTCGGAGCAAAGACTGAGGAAAGAAAGCTGAAAATGGTGGCTTAAGCCCTCACTACTGAGCAGAGAATGGAAGCCTTAGACACTGAGACTAGCCGCCCCCTCCCTACCCTCACAGAGCTCGCCCCGCCCCAGTAGCAGTGTCAGATCAAAACAACAGAAAATTTGCTATATTTGAGAACTGTGGCCCACAGACACAAATTCACAGCCCAACTAGTTCCGGCAAAGGGGAGAGAGCTGTGGAAGCAGGACCAGCTGTGGTGGTAGTCGCCGCCATTGCTCTGGGCCACCTCTCGCAGCTCACCCCACCCCTGGCGCCACCTATGTGGGCGGATCCCTGCAGGAGTAAACAGAACTGCTGAAACATACGGGCTCTGAATCAGGAGCTGGAAGAGCTTTGGAACATCAAAAGCTCTCCGCATACCCACAGGGACACTGCACCCTGTGACCTCGATGAACTATTAACAGAGGAGAAGCCCATCTCCCAGGGAATCCCGCCATTGTGAGAGAAGCTAAAGTAGTGCAGAGAAAACATAGCTCTACCGTGTGGGAGAAAAAAAATAAATTGCAGTTGGAGAAATAATAAAACATTCCACCAACAAGTACAGGAAAACAAAAGAAAGACCTCTTCCTATCAACCTGTTGCAGAAGTCACTCCTGTAGATGTCTAGGAAGAGAAATAGTAAACCAGTAATCGCCATGAATAACCAAGGCAACAAGATAGCTCAGAAAGAAAGTGAAAAATCTCCAGAGAAGGCACTTAAAGATACAGAAATATGTGACTTAAATGACAGAGAATTCAAGATTGCAGTTCTGAAAAAACTCAACGAGATACAAGAAAACACAGATAGGCAGTTAAATGAACTCAGAAACTCAATCAAAGAACAGCATGAGCATTTTACGAAAGAGATTGAAATCTTAAAAAGAACCAAATAGAATTTCTGGAGATTAAGAACTCAATAGAAGAAATTAAGAATGAAATAACCAGCTTAGGAAGTAGAGTTGACCAGATGGAGCAAAGAATCAGTGACATCGAAGATAGAAACCTGGAAATGACACAGATAGAAGAAGAAAGAGACTTGAGACTTAAAAGAAATGAAAGAACTCTACAAGAACTTTCTGACTCCATCAGAAAGAGCAATATAAGAATAATGGGCATACCAGAAGGAGAAGAAAGAGAGAAGGGAACAGAGAATATATTCAAACAAATTGTCGATGAGAACTTGCCAAATTTGTGGACAGAACTGGACCCTCGAATCCAAGAAGCAAATAGAACACCTAGTTACCTCAATCCCAACAGGCCTTCTCCAAGGCACATTGTATTGAAGCTGTCTAAAATCAACGACAAAGAAAGAATCCTCAAGGCAGCCAGGGAAAAGAAGACGGTAACTTACAAAGGAAAGCCCATTAGATTATCATCAGATTTTTCAGCAGAAACTCTACAAGCCAGGAGGAGTGGAACCAAATATTCAAACTATTGAAAGAGAGAAATCATGAGCCAAGAATAATATATCCAGCAAAGATATCCTTTAGATATGAAGGAGGAATAAAGACCTTTCCAGACATACAGAAGCTGAGGGAATTTTCTAATACACGACCTGCACTACAAGAAATACTAAAGGAGGCTATTCGACCACCATCAACAGGGACAATTTGTGGCAACCAAAACATAAAAAGGGGAGAGTAAAGGCCTGAACGGAATATGGGAATGGAGAAAGTAAGCATGCTGAAGAAAATGGAATACTCTAAATATCAAACTTTCTTTTACATAAACTTAAGGGTAACCACTCAAAAAAATCCAGAACTGAAATATATACTGAAATAAAAGAAGAAACAGAGGGAAACATCATAGAATACCACCACACAGAAATAATAGACAACAACAAAAAGGCAAAGAAACAATGGAGACACAGCCTTACCAGAAAACTAAAGATAGAATGACAGGAAATCCTCACATATCAATAATCACCCTAAATGCAAATGGATTGAATTTACCAATAAAAAGGCACAGAGTAGCAGATTGGATCTAAAAACTAAACCCAACCATATGTTGTCTCCAAGAGACACATCTCAGCTACAAGGACAAGGATAGACTCAAAGTGAAAGGGTGGAAATTGACACTCCAAGCAAATGGTACCCAGAGAAAATCAGGTGTAGCCATAATGATATCAGATGAAACAGACTTCAAGGTGAAAAAGATAACAAGAGACAAAGATGGACATTTCATAATGGTGAAGGGACTGTACAACAAGAAGACATAACAGTCATCAATATTTATGCCCCCAATCAGGGAGCACCGAAATACACCAAGCAACTACTAACAGAACTAAAGGGAGAAATTGACCAAAACACAATTATACTAGGGGACTTAAATACATCATTGACAGCTATGGATAGATCATCCAAACAGAAAATAAATAACGAAATAGTAGCCCTAAATGACACATTAGATGAAATGGACATAATTGACATTTATAGAGCACTTCATCCTAAAACATCAGACTATACATTCTTTTCTAGTGTACATGGAACATTCTCAAGGATAGACCATATATTGGGACATAAAATCAGTCTCAACAAATTTAAGAAGATTGAAATCATACCATGCATATTCTCTGATCACAAGGCTTTGAAATTGGATATCAACTGTAAAAAGAAAGCAGGATAAAAACACAAATACATGGAGATTAAACAACATACTTTTAAAGAAGGACTGGGTCAAAGAAGAAATTAGAGGAGATATCGAAAGATACATAGAAACAAATGACAATGAAAATACATCCTACCAAAATTTTGGGATGCAGCAAAAGCAGTTTTAAGAGGGAAATTTATCTCATTACAGGCCTATCTCAAGAAACAAGAAAACTCCCAAATAAATAACCTCATGATACACCTTAAAGAACTAGAAAAAGAAGAACAAGTAAAACCCAAGGTCAGCAGAAGAAAGGAAATAACAAAAATTAGAGCAGAAATAAATGAAATAGAGAACAAAAAGACAAGAGAAAAAATTAATGTGACAAAGAGCTGGTTCTTTGAAAAGATTAACAAAATTGACAAACCCTTGGCTAGACTTACTAAGATAAAAAGAGAGAAGACACTGATTAACAAAATCAGATACATAAAAGGGGAAGTTATCACGGACACCACAGAAATAGAAAGGATCATCCAAGAATACTTTTAAGGACTATATGCCACCAAATTCAACAACCTAGAAGAAATGGACAAGTTCTTAGAAACATATAGCCTTCCAAGGCTGAACCATGAAGAACTGGAAAATCTAAACAGACTGATCACCAGTAACGAAATTGAATCAGTCATCCAAAACCTTCCCAAAAGCAAAAGTCCGGGACCAGATGGCTTCACTAGTGAATTCTACCAAACCTTCAAAGAGGATCTAATACCAATCCTGCACAAACTCTTCCAAAAAATTGAAGAAGAGACAGTACTCCCTAACTCATTTTATGAGGCCAACATTACCCTGATACCAAAACCTGGTAAGGACAGCACAAAAAAAGAAAACTACAGACCAATATCTCTGATGAATACCGACGCAAAAATCCTAAATAAAATTCTAGCAAATCGAATACAACAATGCATTAAAAAGATTATTCATCACGACCAAGTGGGGTTCATCCCGGGGCACAAGGATGGTTCAACATACGCAAATCCATCAATGTGATACATCACATAAACAAAATAAAGGACAAAAATCATATGATTATATCAATTGATGCAGAAAAAGCATTTGACAAGATACAACATCCATTTATGATTAAAACACTTAATAAAATGGGTATAGAAGGAAAATACCTTAACATAATAAAGGCCATATATGACAAGCCCTCAGCTAATCTCATAATTAATGGAGAAAAACTGAAGCCCTTTGCTCTACGTTCAGGAACACGACAGGGATGTCCCCTATCACCTCTGCTTTTCAACATAGTGTTGGAAGTCCTTGCCAGAGCAATCAGGCAAGAGAAAGAAATAAAAGGCATCCAAATTGGGAATGAAGAAGTTAAATTATCACTCTTTGCAGATGACATGATGCTATATATAGAAAACCCTAAAGACTCCACCAAAAAGCTATTAGAAACAATCAACGAATACAGTAAAGTTGCTGGCTACAAAATCAACGCACAAAAGTCCATTGCCTTCCTATATACTAACAATGAAATCTCAGAAAAAGAAATACAAAAACAATTCCTTTTGCAATTGCAGCAAAAAGAATAAAATACCTAGGAATAAACTTAACCAAGGATGTGAAAGACCTATATGCTGAAAACTATAAGACATTTTTGAAAGAAATTGAAGAAGACACAAAGAAATGGAAAGACATTCCGTGCTCATGGATTGGAAGAATCAACATAGTTAAAATGGCCATATTACCCAAAGCAATATACAGATTCAATGCAATCCCCATCAAAATCCCAATGGCATTTTTTAAAGAAATAGAACAAAAAAATCATCAGATTTGTTTGGAACCACAAAAGACCCCGAATAGCCAAAGCAATCTTAAGAAAAAAGAACTATAATGGAGGTATCACACTTCCTGACTTTGGCTTGTACTACAGGGCCACAATAATCAAAACAGCATGGTACTGGCAGAAAAACAGACACATAGACCAATGGAATAAAATTGAGAACCCAGAAATAAAACCACATAAATATGGACAGATAATTTTTGACAAAGAAGCTAAAAACATACAATGGAGCAAAGACAGCCTCTTCAATAAATG
This sequence comes from Rhinolophus sinicus, assembly GCF_036562045.2. NCBI lineage: Eukaryota > Metazoa > Chordata > Mammalia > Chiroptera > Rhinolophidae > Rhinolophus > Rhinolophus sinicus. The sequence continues at coordinate 66,225,334 of NC_133757.1, forward strand.
GTGCTGGGAGAATTGGATAGCCACGTGCAAAAGAATAAACTGCACTGCTATTTGTCACCATGTACCAAAGTTAATTCAAAATGGATCAAAGACTTAAGCATAAGACCTGACACAATAAACTGCATAGAAGAAAACTTAGGTACTAAACTGATGGACCTTGGGTTCAAAGAGCATTTTATGAACTTGACTCCAAAGGCAATGGAAGTAAAAGCTAAAATAAACGAATGGGACTATATGAAACTTAAAAGCTTCTGCACAGCAAAAGAAACCATTGACAAAATAAAGAGCCCACCAACTGAATGGGAGAAGATTTTTGCAAACAGTGCCTCCGATAAGGGGCTAGTATCCAGAATATACAAAGAACTCATGCAACTCAACAACAAAAAAACAAACAACCCAATTGAAAAATGGGCAGAAGACTTGAAGAGACATTTCTCCAAAGAGGACATACAAATGGCAAATAGACATATGAAAAAATGCTCAACATCACTAATCATCAGAGAAATGCAAATCAAAACCACAATGAGATATCACTTCACCCCATTTAGAATGGCTGTATTAACAAGACAAATAGTAACAAGTGTTGGATAGGCTGTGGAGAAAAAAGAACCCTCATACACTGTTGGTGGGAATGCAGATTATTGCAGCTGCTATGGAAGGCAGTGTGGGGGGTCCTCAACAAATTATGAATAGAATTACCATATGACCCAGCAATCCCTCTCCTGGGTATTTACCCAATAATCCCTGGATATTTACCCAAAAATGTGAAAACATTTATACATAAAAAAAAGAAAAGTGTGCTCCAATGTTCATTGCAGCTTTATTTACGGTGGCCAAGATATGGAAACAAGCAAAGTGTCCTTTGATAGATGAATGGATAAAGAAGTCGTGGTATATATACACAATGGAATACTATTTGGCGGTAAGAAAAGATGAAATAGGACCATTTGTGACAACATGGATGGATCTTGATATTATAATGCTAAGCGAAATAAGTGAGACTGAAAAAGCAGAGAACCATATGATTTCACTGATATGTAGTATATAAACCAAAAACAACGAAAGAACAAGACAATCAAATTAGAGAGAAAAACTCGTAGACACAGACAATAGTTTAGTGGTTACCAGGGGGTAAGGGGGGAGGCGGTTGGTAGATGAGGGTAAAGGGGATCAAATATATGGTGATGGAAGGAGAACTGACTCTGGGTGGTGAACACACAATGGGATTTATAGATGACGTAATACAGAATTATACACCTGATATCTACGTAACTTTACTGACAATTGTCACCTGAATAAACTTTAAAAAAAAAAAAAAAAAAAGGAACTGGGAGGGGAGCAGAGGCATGAACCTGGAGGGCAAGAGGAGGGGGCTGACTGTGCTGGACTCCTAAGGGCCGCTAGCTCGAGCTAAATACTGATTAACAAAGATACAGTGAAATCTAAGACGACTCTATTCAACTCAGACCTTATTATCACATTTTATGAGGACATTAAAACCTCTCAGATGGCAGCAGCAACATCATGCACAGATCCAGAGGGTACCGTGCTGAGTGGAGTAAGTCAGACAGGGAATGACAAATGCCATATAATTTCACTTATATGTGGAATCTAAAGAATGAAACAAACAAGACAGAGACAAGCTCATAGCTACAGAGAACATTTTGAGGTTTGCCAGTTGGGAAGGGGGTTGAAAACGGTGGATGAAAAAGGGGTAGGGATTAAGAGGTACAAATTGGTAGTTACAAAATAGTCATGGGATGTAAGGTATAACATAAGGAATATAGTCGACTATGTATGGTGTTCAGATGGGTACTAGATTTATTGGGGAGATCACTTTGTAAGTTATATGAATAATTAATTATTATGTTGTATACGTGAAACTAATATAATATTGTATGTCAACTGTAATTGAAAAATAAAAATGTTTTAAAAAATATTTTAGAAAGTATTCATTAAACAACAAAAAAGCAGAAATTAAAGAAGTTTGACAAGTAAAAGAAAAAAGATGATTCTTTGAAAATATAAAAATAGATCAACCTCTTGACAGCAGTCAAGAGAAAAAGAGAAGACAATATTAGAACTGAAGATGAGAAACTCAGTGTAGTTCATGAAAGGTAAGACATTTTATGTGTCTATGAGTTTCTGTTTCTCATTTGTTTGTCTTGTTCTTTTGTTGTTTTTGGTTTATACACCACATATCAGTGAAATCACATGATTCTCTGCTTTTCCTGTCTGACTTATTTCGCGCAGCATTACACTCTCAAGATCCATCCATGTTGTGGGTAAGGGGGGTGGGGGGTGGGAGATGAGGGTAAGGGGGATCGAATATATGGTGATGGAAGGAGAACTGACTCTGGGTGATGAACACACAATGGGATTTATAGATGATGTAATACAGAATTGTACACCTGAAATCTATGTAATTTTACTAACAATTGTCACCCCAATAAATTTAATAAAATAAAATTTTAAAAAAATAAATAAATAAAAAATAAAAAATATATTTAAAAAAAAGAAAATACAAATTGGAAAAGAAGAAAAAAAGAAAAAGAAAGGTAAGTCATTTTGAAAAGAAGAAATCCCTTATAAATGTATTTAAACAATCTAGATGGGAAGAACAAATGCTGGGAAACTATAGGTTTCTAAATTTGATTTAAGAAGAGTCCAAAAAGTCTCAATAATTAAGGAAGAAATTGAAAACTGGTCCAAAATATACTACTAAAATAATCACTATTTTTCAAGGGAATGATAGTTTCTGTTATTTAAACAGATGTAGAACCAGCAAAAGATGAAACAGTCTTCATCTTTTTCTAAATGGTAAACATAACCCTGACTCCACTTTGGAAAAAAGAATAGCATGAAAAGGAAAGTGTACAGGTCAGTCTCACCCATGAACAAAGATGCAAAATCTCAGTTAAAATGTTAACAAGTCAAACACAAAGTAGAGTGCCTCCTGGCCAAAAATGATTTGTCCAAGCCATGCAAGGATAGTTCAATCAGAGGAACTCCGTTAACATTATTCATCATGTGACTAAGGTGGAAACAAAGAAAGCTTGTGATCTTCTTTATGGATGCCATAAAACTTATTTGAGAGTTGTAAAACTCTTCCCTGAGGGCCATCACTGAGTGCAGTGCTTGAAAAGGTAAACAGATGCCACTAAACACACGTGACACTAGCCCTTCATTATTCCCAAATGAGTAAATACTTATAGGGTTAAATTAGTGTTTTCTCTAAGCCTTGATTCTCTGAGTGGTTCTGACTAAGTCAGTTAAGAAATATCTCACTCCATCTTTAGCTCTTTGTTTATTTATATCTTGGGTACATTTATATTGTTTTGTGAATTTTGAACAAAAAGGTGCAGGGCCCATAGCTATTATCACTCCAGACTAGAAGCGGAGTTAAAGGTTCCTGAGATTCCTGGAGGTACATGCGTCTGTGCTGACAGCATGGAGCCTCTAGGTAGTTAGAGGAGCTCTCATTCCAAAGGGGAGAATGGGAGCAGGGCCCCAAACCTTACAGCACAAAATCATGCTTTGACCTTTCTTGTTATGTGGAGTAACTGGAGGATTCATACAAATGGTGTTTTAATCATGGCATAAATTATTAATTTAAACCAGATGAAATGCCCTGGGGGATTCTTCATTTGTTGTACGGGTTTTTATAAACTTCCATGATTTTTCACCTAATTCTCCCTTGTTTATTTTGTTGAGATCTTGCAATATTTTATAATTTAGACTTTTTCACCTTTGGAAATAAACCAGACTTGGAGTAAAAATGTTTTGTCAGACTTTTGGATGAATTTGGGGGTGTGTAATTTATGGAACCAGGACTGCTAACTTGAGGAAGTATGTGGATGGAGTGCTGCCCGGCCTGGGTCCGCCCTGGGGCTCCTGCCCTGACCCAGCCTCAGGTGCAGCGAGCACATGGTCCCTGGGCTGTTTTGAGCCCAGTGAAACAATCAACCTGGATGTTCATGGTACCTAGCCCAGAAACACTTGGCTAAAAGGGACTACATGAGAAGCAGTTAATCTCTCTGGATATTTAATTAGATTAGCAAATGATTTCTGACAATAACTTACTGACCACCCTTCAGGCAGATCTGGCCCACTTACATGTGGCAAATTTATCGCAAAAGATATGTATGGTGAACACAGTTAATATCCAGTGTCTGTGTCCTGAAAAAGCCACTCAGGGAGATAGCACGCCTGGTGCTTAGCTATTCAGCTTCTTTTGTTGCCCACATCATCTCTTAACTCTTCCCCTTTTCTGTCTTCTACCATCTGGGAGGAAGCTGAGTACCCATCCCAGTACTTGCAGTGGCTCTTGCCCTGCCCACTTTCTGGGGCAGGGACGCAGAATGTATGCTGAAATAGTGGGATCTCCTCTAGCCCAGAACGAAGAAGCAGGATCTGATTTTTACAGGCCACCTAACTGCAGTCATGAAGAGAAGATGAAGCTGACAGTGGGGGAGAAAGAAAGAACTCCACAACACTGGAGAGTCCCTGCGCCAGCTGGTGCTGAAGCTGTATTAACTCTTGGCTCTCCAATTAAATGTTTTGTTTGTAAGCCAGGCTGAGGTTGGGCTTTCTCCCACGTGCACTTTGAAACCTCCTCTGTCATAGAGAGTGAGAACAAGTCTCTGTCATTTTCTCAGTGTAAGACTTCTACTTCGCTTTCTGTGGGTACCCCCTCACTCATGGCCTTAAAGTTATAAATCTCTCAAACTATTTCTTTTTAAAAATTCCTTCTTTTTAATAGTGCTTTTGAGCCCCATATCAGTAGTGATAATAATAGTAGCTAATATTTACTGTGCACTTACTTTTAGGTTGGTGCAAAAGTAATTACAATTTAAACGGTTAAAAATAATTCAGTATCTTTACTTGTATTTTGCTACAATGATCAGAATGGAGACTAAATAGAAATCAAAAGTTAAGTCTCTTGGTCCAAAGGAAAAAAAAAAAATTCTTGTAACTGCACATTAAACTGACCCCATGTTATGATAAAAAAAAAAAAAAAAAAAAAAAAATAATAATAATAATAATAATAATAATAATTGCAAAAACCACAATTACTCTTGCACCAACCTGTTTGTTGGGTACTGACTCTCATAAGCATTTTATGTGTATATCTCGTAATCTCTATAGTCATGCTCTGGGGCCAAGGCTGCCATTTCCCAATTTTAGAGAAGAAGAAGACTAAGGAGGAGGAGGTGCTTGAGGTCACACTGTGAGTGACAGGCCTGGACCCAGGTGCAGTGGGTTGGATCCCAGGGACTGTGCATTTTGTTGTCTGCCTGTGTAGAATTTTACAGGACACAAGTGGCTATTGCTGTGTCTTTCTCCAGGAGATGTCAGGGAGGTTGAGCAGAAAGGTGAGTTTTATGATAAAGATTTGGAATTAACATTTCATTTGCTCTTTGTAATTGAAAACATAATTAATTGTTATAAATCCCCCTAAAGCACTGTTCTGAAACAGCGAAAAATAATGAGGATGCTTCTGAACCAAGGACTGATGGTGTATTATTTAGATCATTTATATCTTCATTTTTATGTACTTGATCTGTTAAAAATGTATACGAAATAGATATGTTAAAACCTTTCAGGACACTGGTTTATTCTATTTTATCCTTATGATTCCTGTAGGAGTTATTTTATTGTTGGCTTACAATGTTATTTGGGCCTGGAACTGCAGTAAGGGTTAAATGTTCTTTTTGTTTGTGCCTCCCATCATAATATGGCCCTCTTTGTGCCTTGGCATGTCTTTTTTCTCCCTAGAATTCTACATTATGTGTGTTGGGTAAACATTAAAAAAAAAAAAAACTGTCGCAGATTCTTAATTACACCTTTAACAACAGACCAAAAACAAAAGGCACAATCTGGCTTCTTTAAAAGATTGTTTGTTCTTCATTTATTCTTTATTTCCCAGCAACAAACATGCAAAAGAGAAAAACACGCCAAAGGAAGGAAGGAAGGAAGGAAGGAAGGAAGGAAGGAAGGAAGGAAGGAAGGAAGGAAGGAAGGAAGGAAGGAAGGAAGGAAGGAAGGAAGGAAGGAAAAAAGAAAGAAAAATGAAGACATGGGAGGCCGAGGAGAAGGCAGAACCTGAGCGGTCTCACAGATGCGCTGGTCGATGGTCACGTGCTTTGGAGGAGTCACAGGAGGCGGGTGTGGGAGCAGGGGTGGCCCTTTGGGAACCTGAGGAGGAGTTCATTGGGGTGGCTAGCATGAGACTTTTGTCTTCTCATACGGATCAGGCATGATGTGACGTCCGAAGACTGGGCCATCAGTCTGAGTGGGGCAGGGGGTGGGCATGTCCCTTTTTAGGGGTTTGCAGAGCCTCCTGCCTCGTCTGTCACCCTGATGTGTCATTCCAGTGCTGCTGGCTGTGCTCTCCCTACACCTCTTGGCGTTATGCGATGCGTGATCCCCACACACCCCGCCCCCCACCACCCCGCAAGTCCTAAGGCCACAATCTGTTCTTAACATTTTGCACACTCTTTCACACAAATGAACTTATCCTATGTAAGCTTATATTTTGACTTATGAAAATAGCTGTCTACTTCACCATTTGGATTTACTGTAAGTATTGTTTTTCAGACAACTCCTGATCCAAAGGGGCAATCCAAGCAAAGTATGGTGGGTGGAAATGGAGGTAAAATGAGTTGAGGATTCCCAGACACCACTTTTCCACAGTTTGGCACTAAATACCATGACCTCTGCTTTCCTCTGATTTACATTTGTTCCTCTTTGGACTTGAAAGTTTTCTGAGACTTCATCTTAAGGATCTCTTTTACTCTTGGATTTAAGGTTTTGTTTTTTCCAAAGTGTTAATGACTCTGTGGTTCAAAATGATTTTTCCTGGTACATGAAAATATGATATTTTCAGTTGCTGTTTTTGTTTAAAGCCATGGTAACATAGTTGAATTATTGTCGAGAGTAGCCATTTTGCAGAATGCTTTAAAATATTGAGCCAAGTCTGTTTGACATAGTGCTTTACACACTAGCATAAAGTCCTCTTTGACAAATGTTTTTCTTTTGGGGGGAGTTAATTTTATTTTATTAAATTTATTGGGGTGACAATTGTTAGTAAAATTACATAGATTTCAGGTGTACAATTCTGTATTACATCATCTATAAATCCCATTGTGTGTTCATCACCCAGAGTCAGTTCTCCTTCCATCACCATATATTCGATCCCCCATACCCTCATCTCCCACCTCCCACCCCCCACCCCCCTTACCCTCTGGCAACCACTAAACTATTATCTGTGTCTATAAGTTTCTGTTTCTCATTTGTCTTGTTCTTTTGTTGTTTTTGGTTTATATACCACACATAAGTGAAATCACATGGTTCTCTGCTTTTTCTGTCTGACTTATTTCGCTCACCATTACTCTCTCAAGATCCATCCATGTTGTCACAAATGTTCCTATATCATCTTTTCTTACCGCCGAATAGAATTCCATTGTGTATATATACCACAACTTCTTTATCCATTCATCTATCGAAGGACATTTTGGTTGTTTCCATGTCTTGGCCACTGTAAACAAAGCCGCAATGAACATTGGAGCACACGTGTCTTTATCTCTAAATGTTTTCAGATTTTTTGGGTAGATACCCAGGAGAGGGATTGCTGGGTCATATGGCAATTCTATTCGTAATTTTTTGAGGAACCTCCACACTGCCTTCCATAACGGCTGCACCAGTCTGCATTCCCACCAACAGTGTATGAGGGTTCCTTTTTCTCCACAGCCTCTCCAACATTTGTTACTATTTGTCTTGTTGATGATAGCCATTCTGACTGGGGTGAGGTGATATCTCATTGTGGTTTTGATTTGCATTTCTCTGATGATTAGTGATGTTGAGCATTTTTTCATATGTCTATTTGCCATTTGTATGTCCTCTTTGGAGAAATGTCTCTTCAAGTCCTCTGCCCATTTTTCAATTGGGTTGTTTTTTTGTTGTTGTTGTTGAGTTGCATGAGTTCCTTGTATATTCTGGATACTAGCCCCTTATCGGAGGCACTGTTTGCAAAAATCTTCTCCCATTCAGTTGGTGGCCTCTTTATTTTGTCAATGGTTTCTTTTGCTGTGCAGAAGCTTTTAAGTTTCATATAGTCCCATTCGTTTATTTTAGCTTTTACTTCCATTGCCTTTGGAGTCAAGTTCATAAAATGCTCTTTGAACCCAAGGTCCATAAGTTTAGTACCTATGTTTTCTTCTATGCAGTTTATTGTGTCAGGTCTTATGCTTAAGTCTTTGATCCATTTTGAATTAACTTTGGTACATGGTGACAAATAGCAGTCCAGTTTCATTCTTTTGCACGTGGCTATCCAATTCTCCCAGCACCATTTATTGAAGAGGCTGTCTTTGCTCCATTGTATGTTTTTAGCTTCTTTGTCAAAAATTATCTGTCCATATTTATGTGGTTTTATTTCTGGGTTCTCAATTCTATTCCATTGGTCTATGTGTCTGTTTTTCTGCCAATACCATGCTGTTTTGATTATTGTAGCCCTGTAGTACAAGCCAAAGTCAGGAAGTGTGATACCTCCATTATTGTTCTTTTTTTTTTTTAAGATTGCTTTGGCTATTCGGGGTCTTTTGTGGTTCCAAACAAATCTGATGATTTTTTGTTCTATTTCTTTAAAATATGCCATTGGGATTTTGATGGGGATTGCATTGAATCTGTATATTGCTTTGGGTAATATGGCCATTTTAACTATGTTGATTCTTCCAATCCATGAGCACGGAATGTCTTTCCATTTCTTTGTGTCTTCTTCAATTTCTTTCAAAAATGTCTTATAGTTTTCAGCATATAGGTCTTTCACATCCTTGGTTAAGTTTATTCCTAGGTATTTTATTCTTTTTGTTGTAATTGCAAAAGGAATTGTTTTTTGTATTTCTTTTTCTGAGATTTCATTGTTAGTATATAGGAAGACAATGGACTTTTGTGCGTTGATTTTGTAGCCAGAAACTTTACTGTATTCGTTGATTGTTTCTAATAGCTTTTTGGTGGAGTCTTTAGGGTTTTCTATATATAGCATCATGTCATCTGCAAAGAGTGATAATTTAACTTCTTCATTCCCAATTTGGATGCCTTTTATTTCTTTCTCTTGCCTGATTGCTCTGGCAAGGACTTCCAACACTATGTTGAAAAGCAGAGGTGATAGGGGACATCCCTGTCGTGTTCCTGAACATAGAGCAAAGGGCTTCAGTTTTTCTCCATTAATTATGAGATTAGCAGAGGGCTTGTCATATATGGCCTTTATTATGTTAAGGTATTTTCCTTCTATACCCATTTTATTAAGTGTTTTAATCATAAATGGATGTTGTATCTTGTCAAATGCTTTTTCTGCATCAATTGATATAATCATATGATTTTTGTCCTTTATTTTGTTTAGACTGATTTTATGTCCCAATATATGGTCTATCCTTGAGACTGTTCCATGTACACTAGAAAAGAATGTATAGTCTGATGTTTTAGGATGAAGTGCTCTATAAATGTCAATTATGTCCATTTCATCTAATGTGTCATTTAGGGCTACTATTTCGCTATTTATTTTCTGTTTGGATGATCTATCCATAGCTGTCAATGATGTATTTAAGTCCCCTAGTATAATTGTGTTTTGGTCAATTTCTCCCTATAGTTCTGTTAGTAGTTGCTTGGTGTATTTCGGTGCTCCCTGATTGGGGGCATAAATATTGATGACTGTTATGTCTTCTTGTTGTACAGTCCCTTCACCATTATGAAATGTCCATCTTTGTCTCTTGTTATCTTTTTCACCTTGAAGTCTGTTTCATCTGATATCATTATGGCTACACCTGATTTTCTCTGGGTACCATTTGCTTGGAGTGTCAATTTCCACCCTTTCACTTTGAGTCTATGCTTGTCCTTGTAGCTGAGATGTGTCTCTTGGAGACAGCATATGGTTGGGTTTAGTTTTTTGATCCAATCTGCTACTCTGTGCCTTTTTATTGGTGAGTTCAGTCCATTTACATTTAGGGTGATTATTGATATGTGAGGATTTCCTGTCATTCTATCTTTAGTTTTCTGGTAAGGCTGTGTCTCCATTGTTTCTTTGCCTTTTGTTGTTGTCTATTATTTCTGTGTGGTGGTATTCTATGATGTTTCCTCTGTTTCTTCTTTTATTTCAGTATATATTTCAGTTCTGGATTTATTTTGAGTGGTTACCCTTAAGTTTATGTAAAAGAAAGTTTGATATTTAGAGTATTCCATTTTCTTCAGCACGCTTACTTTCTCCATTCCCATATTCGGTTCAGGCCTTTACTCTCCCCTTTTTGAGTTTTGGTTGCCACAAATTGTCCCTGTTGATGGTGGTCGAATAGCCTCCTTTAGTATTTCTTGTAGTGCAGGTCATGTATTAGAAAATTCTCTCAGCTTCTGTATGTCTGGAAAGGTCTTTATTCCTCCTTCATATCTAAAGGATATCTTTGCTGGATATATTATTCTTGGCTCATGATTTCTCTCTTTCAATAGTTTGAATATTTGGTTCCACTCCTCCTGGCTTGTAGAGTTTCTGCTGAAAAATCTGATGATAATCTAATGGGCTTTCCTTTGTAAGTTACCGTCTTCTTTTCCCTGGCTGCCTTGAGGATTCTTTCTTTGTCGTTGATTTTAGACAGCTTCAATACAATGTGCCTTGGAGAAGGCCTGTTGGGATTGAGGTAACTAGGTGTTGTATTTGCTTCTTGGATTCGAGGGTCCAGTTCTGTCCACAAATTTGGGAAGTTCTCATCGACAATTTGTTTGAATATATTCTCTGTTCCCTTCTCTCTTTCTTCTCCTTCTGGTATGCCCATTATTCTTATATTGCTCTTTCTGATGGAGTCAGAAAGTTCTTGTAGAGTTCTTTCATTTCTTTTAAGTCTCAAGTCTCTTTCTTCTTCTATCTGTGTCATTTCCAGGTTTCTATCTTCGATGTCACTGATTCTTTGCTCCATCTGGTCAACTCTACTACCTAAGCTGGTTATTTCATTCTTAATTTCTTCTATTGAGTTCTTAATCTCCAGAAATTCTATTTGGTTCTTTTTTAAGATTTCAATCTCTTTCGTAAAATGCTCATGCTGTTCTTTGATTGAGTTTCTGAGTTCCTTTAACTGCCTATCTGTGTTTTCTTGTATCTCGTTGAGTTTTTTCATTACTGCAATCTTGAATTCTCTGTCATTTAAGTCACATATTTCTGTATCTTTAAGTGCCTTCTCTGGAGATTTTTCACTTTCTTTCTGAGCTATCTTGTTGCCTTGGTTATTCATGGCGATTACTGGTTTACTATTTCTCTTCCTAGACATCTACAGGAGTGACTTCTGCAACAGGTTGATAGGAAGAGGTCTTTCTTTTGTTTTCCTGTACTTGTTGGTGGAATGTTTTATTATTTCTCCAACTGCAATTTATTTTTTTTCTCCCACACGGTAGTGCTATGTTTTCTCTGCACTACTCTAGCTTCTCTCACAATGGGGGGATTCCCTAGGAGACGGGCTTCTCCTCTGTTAATAGTTCATCAAGGTCACAGGGCGCAGTGTCCCTGTGGGTATGCGGAGAGCTTTTGATGTTCCAAAGCTCTTCCAGCTCCTGATTCAGAGCCCGTATGTTTCAGCAGTTCTGTTTACTCCTGCAGGGATCCGCCCAGATAGGTGGGGTCAGGGGCGGGGTGAGTTGTGAGAGGTATCCCAGAGCAATGGCGGCGACCACCACCACAGCCGGTCCTGCTTCCACAGCTCTCTCCCCTTTGCTGGAACTAGTTGGGCTGTGAATTTGTGTTTGCGGCCCACAGTTTTCAAAACAGCAAATTTTCTGTTGTTTTGATCTGACACTGCTACTGTTTCGCTTCTAGCACTGCGAGGTGGGGGCGGGGCGAGCTCTGGGAGTGGGGGAGGGGTGGCTAGTCTCAGTGCCTAAGGCTCCGTTCTCTGCTCGGCAGTGCGGGCTTAAACCACCGTTTTCAGCCTTTTTCCCTCAGTCTTTTCTCCGAGGTCTCTGCCGTGAGCGTTGGGTTCAGCAGTGTTATATGCTGTCCCCTCAGCCCTGTGGAGCCCTGGCGGAGCCCTAGCAGTCCGATCTCCCGTAGCTGCGGTAGTTTTGGGAAGCAGCGAGCTCTGAGCACTGAGCTAGGTCTGTGTCCTGCGCCCGCACGGCTCCGTCTCCACACACTTCTCCCTTTCCTCCTCCCTCCACTCGCGCGAATCTCCCACCTGTAGGTGATTTCAGTCGGTAGTGGGCCTCTTCGTGTTGCCTGTCTGGTGTGCAGGGAGTCCCTTGTGGAGTTTTTGTTGTTCGATTCTTTGTGAATTCCAGGGGAGCTTTACAGAGGCTCACCTCATGCCGCCATTTTTGCAGAATAGTCGACAAATGTTTTAATTGCTGAAAAAAGACACTTGGGAGGAGCCTGGAGGATTCTGGCTGGTGTCCCTGTACCTGCTGGCAGGTGCTCCTATGGCTCTGGGAAGCAGGAGGTTACCGGCAACAGATCTGCCAACTGGACATGTGACTTCTGCAGCTTCATGAGTCTTTGTGTGCTTCTGTGGGACATGGCTGGACTCCCTGGGCCTCTACTGCCCAGGGTCAGGTCAGAATGAGCTGAGCACGTTCTTGGTGAGAGGGTGATGAGCACGAGACAGGATGCCCTTTTCCTCAGCACACACATCCCTACACCAGTGACCAGTTTCCTGTTCAGAATTCCTCCAGTGCTCATGTATTCAGTCCAGAATAAGTTAATTGTCACTTGATTCACAGTTGTTTTATTTTATTTTTAAAATTACCATAGAGTCAGTGTGAGTTTTTTGGGGGGCTGTGCTGTTCTATGAGCTCTAACACATGTGTACATTTATCATGATCAGGATACAGAATTGTTCCATCACTCCCAAATCTCCCCAGTGCTGTCCCTTTACAGTCATACCACTCCTTCACCTGCAGCCCGTGCCACCCACTGAACCATTCTCCACCACTATAACTGTCATTTTGGGAATGTCATATAATGGAGTCGCAGAGGATATAACCTTTGAGACTGGCTTCTTTCACTCAGCATAATATCTTTGAGATTCATCCAGGTTATTGTGTGCGTCAGTAAGGTGTGTCTTTCATCTCTGAGAAGTATTCCATTGTCTGGGTGTATCACAGTTTGTTTATCCATTCAACCACTGAAGGGCTCTTGGGTTACTTTGTTGTTGAATAGAGCTGCTACAAGCATTCACATTTACATAAAATTGTGTTTTTTTAAAAGTTCTTTTTTAACAGATTTATAAAAGAGGCTTCTCTCTGAGTGTTATTGTTTCCTGTGGAGATTTTAAAACATGGCTGCAAATTCTTTGACACTTCCCATTGAGAGGTAGTGTCTATGAACCTTTCCCTTGAGTCTGAGTGGGCGGCTATGGGCAATAATATATAGCAGAAGTGATGCAGTGTGACTCTGAGACTAGGTCATAAGAGGCCATGAAGTTTCTGTCTTGTGAATCAGAACACCCACTCTTGGAATCCTGAGGTGCCCCTGGAGAGGTCCAGTTAGTCTGGGAAGCCACCATACTGAAGAGGGCATGTGTCGGAGACCCGGCAGACAGTCCCAGCTGAACCATCCCTCCAGCTCTTTGAAGTTGCTAGACATGTGAGTGAAACCAGCTTGGTTCCTCCAAAGGGGTCCACCTGCCAGCTGAATACCAACAAGTGACCTCAGCAATGCCACGTGGAACAGAAAAATCACCCAGCCAAATTGACAAATTTCCTGAGCCAAGAAATTGTGAGATATAATAAAATGGTTCTTGTTTTTACCTAAGTGTGGGTTTGTTTGCTCCACAGCTGTGTATAACTGGAACACTCCCCAGTGCGTATTTAAACTTCACAGGAACAGGGTTTTTTGTCCCTTGACAAACTTAAAACTTTGGATGCAGTAGGGTTCAATAAGCACTGTTTTTATTTTTAACTATGATTTCCATCCATGCCAGGCAAGGTGCCTTATAAATATTGTGTGATGTCGATGCTGAGGAAATAGAATTACCTTGACAATTTCCTGGCCATGAGACACTTATCCAATGGCTGTTAAGTGCTCTTCCGTATGGTACTCATGGACTTGCCAACTCCAGAATCTGGAAAGGGGGTTAAAAGACCACCTGTTTCACCCCTGCATCAGGCAAGTGAGCCGTGAGGCCCGAGTGGGGCGGTGCCACCAGAGACAAGGCCTTGGAGCACCCTGTCTGACTTCAGGCTCCAAGTGATCGTCAGGGCCTCTGGTCACTAATGTGGATGGGCCACGAGGACCCGCGGGGTGGCTGTGAGCCAGCAGTGTGTGCAGACGGCTATGCAGGCAATGAAAGGACCCTGACCCAAGTAGTTAACACAGAAAACAGAAGCGTCTTTACACAACTATGGTCCATAGTCTCCATAGGCGTCTGGGAGCTACCGCTTTGATTAAACACAAGTATAGGCAATTCTGAAAAAGGAACAGTAGGACAACCAGAAAATATTCTTGGGAATAAAAGAAGTCCACAACGGTCCATATTAAAACAAAACTCACTAGAGGTAATGAGAGACAAATGGACCCAAATCTGAGGCAGAGAAAGAGTACAACTTGAGGGATCATCACAGACTAGAGTGAAAGTACAAAGTGATGGAAATTATAGGAAAGAAGGTATAAAGAAGAAAAGGTGAGGAGAGACATGATTGTTCATGCGTTTATTGAACAAATATCTGCTGGGGTGCTCCTCTTGGTCTTGGCAGTGTGCAGTAAGCAGTGAAGAGAACAAATAATTTCTGGCTCTCTTGGAGCTTATGTTCAGTGAGGAGTGGAGCAGTGTGGGGGAAAGAAAATCAGCAAATAAACAAGTTAAAATACATCAAGTGAGAGAAAGTGCTCAGCGCTGTGGAAACACCCAGAGCTGGGAAGAGGAAAGGGGGTGGTGAGGAGGGAGGCTGTTAATGATTGTACATAAAGTGGTCAGGAAAAGCCCACTGGGAAGGTAGCTCAAGAGCTATCTGAAGAGACAGGGGAGCAAACCAGAGAGACTTGGGGGAGCACATTCCAAGCAAGGGGACAGCTGTGAAGACCCTGAGATAGGAGCGTGAGGCCAATGTGGGTGCAGCCAGGTAAGTGCCGGGTAGAGGAGGCCGCAGGGGGTGCAGATAGTGGGGGACTTCAGGCAAGGATCAGTATTTGGGCCATTTTAAGGACTTTGAGAGGGAAAGGCACAGAGGGATTTTGAAGAAAAGAGTGACATGATTTGACTTAGGCTTTAAAAAGATGATTCTGGCTGTTGTATTGTGACCAGATTGAGGAGCTCGTAATACAAGGGTAAAAGCAAGGAGAAGAGGGAGGAGGCTTATGTGAAGATTTGGGGAGAGATAGTGGTGGTTTGGACTGGTCTGATAACTGGCTACATTCTGGATTCACTTTAAAGGGAGGTCCTACAGGATTTGCTGACAGATTGATTTGGAATGGAGGCGAGGCAGGGTCATCAAACATACATGAGGTTTGGGGCTAAGCAACTGAAAGAAGTTGGCATTTACTGAGGAAAAGAAGATCCAGGGGAAGCTGTTTTTCTGTTTTTTATTTTTTCTGGGAGTGGAAGTAGGACTCAGGAGTTTGGTTTTGATTTTCCAGTTTAAGAGTTAACATTTGAGAGGAGCTGTGTCTGATAGTATTAGAAATGCAAGAATTGAGTGGAGGTGGAAAGTCTGATGGCAGAGGAATATGCATTTGTGAATCATTTGTGTATAGTGGTATTTAAACTGTGAGAGTGGATGAAATCTCCAAGGACGAGTGAAATCTCCAGAGACAGAGTATAGGTAGAGTCCAAGGGCTGAAGCATTTTAACCATTTCTAATTGAACAGTTCAGTGGTATTAAGTTTATTCACGTTGTTGTAGCCATTACCACCATTCATCTCTACAGCTCTTTGCATCTTGCAAAACTGAAACTCTGTACCCATTAAACAATAACTTTCCATTCTCCCCCTCCCCCCAGCCCCTAGCAACCCCACTCTACTTTCTGTCTCTATGAATTTGAATACTCTTCCACTATAGACTGAATGCTTGTGTCCCCCCAAAATTCATATGTTGAACCCTAACTCCCCATGTGATGGTATTAGGAGGTGGTCATTGGGAGTTGATTAGGTCATGAGGGTGGAGCCCTCAGGAATGAGATTAGTGCCCTTACAGAAGAGACCCCAGAGAGCTCCCTCGCCCCTTCTGCTGTGTGAGGACACAGTGAGAAGACAACAGTCTATGAACTAGGAAGAGGGTTCTCACCGGACACCAAATCTGCTGGCATCTTGATCTTAGACTTGCCAGCTTCCAGACTGTGAGAAATAAATGTCAATGTTTCATAAACCACACAGTCTGCGGTGTTTTTGTTATAGCAGCCTGAATGGATTAAAACATATAGGAACTTCATAAAAGTGGAATCATACAGTATTTGTCTTTCTGTGATTGGCTTATTTCACCTACCATATTCATCCATGTTGTAGCATATATTAGAATTTCCTTCCTTTTTAAGGCTGAATAATGTTCCGTGGTACGTATATACCACGTTTTATGTATCCTTTCATTAGATACTTATGCCCATCCTTCAATGGACATTTGTGTTATTTCCACCTTTGGTTATTGTGAATCATGCTGCTATGAGTGTGGGTGTTCTACTGGGTATATACGCAGAAGTGGAATTGCTGGATCATATGGTAATTTTATGTTTAATATTTTGAGGAACCACCATACTGTGGCAGTTGCATGATTTTTTTAAAGTGGAATATTTTCAGCAAATTTTAAAGGTAATATTTAAGATCAAATGGTTATTAAGACTGTGGGAAGAAGTGCAAGACTCAGGCAGCGGCATTCTATTTCATTCTTGCTTTCTGTGTGTCCCAGGTCCATGCCTCTGATGTCAGCTTGGCAAACATCTGGAAGCTAGGAAGAGGCCCAGATCCAGCAGTCTGGGTCCTGGCAAGCCCTTTCCTATAGTGTCCATTCACTCTTTTTCCAAAAGAAATGTAATTTCTGTGTGGGTCTCCCTCACTCGCTAAATAGCACTCATACTAAGTTGGATGTCTCTTGCTTTGCATGGGGGAGGGGTTCTTAGCCAGATTCAGAAGAAATGGCTAGACCCGCCACTCAGCTAGAAGGAAGGCAATGAACTCCTAGAATTTTGGAGGCATTGAGCCCCTCAAGGTCCTGGGCCCTATTTTACAGATGAAGGAACAAATAGTGCTGCAAGGAGAAGAATGCGGGAGAAGACAATTCTAAGGAAACAGCCCCACCGGCTGAAGGAGGAGCACAGCATCAGAATGCCTGCATTGCTGGGACCCAGAGCCACTGTAGGCCCTGTGTGTGCACCAAGTGCTCCTGTGCATGCGTGTGGACAGTTCACATTTTCTTCCATGCATCTTAGATGACCCCAGAGCTTTGCTTTCCTCTCTGTACTGAGGCAACCTCGGAAGTTTGTCTACTTAGTATTTATCTACTGTGTGTTGAAAGAGAGATAGGAGTACAAATTAGGAAATCTTTACAGAAAATTTTAAGAACTATTTCAAAATTATTTGAAACTGAACACTTAGATGACTGGTATAATAAAAGTCTTGCCAACTCTCATTACAACACACATTGCAACATGCCTCTCTTCTCATAAACAGTCTTTTCAAGGTCACTCCAGCCCTGTCTGATCCCTCTCCCCCTTTACCTTCTGCCAATGCCCAGCTGTGAACAGTAGAGTCATCTGCTTTCTCCTTCTTGCTCATCTGCAGCTAAGGGCTGGTCAAGGAGACGGGAGAGTTACACTATTTGTTCAATGATCCTTGTGTGGTCTTTACACTCTGCTGCACACAGGCCTCTGCCTGGCAGCCTCTTGTCTCTCACAGAGCGACCATTCTACCTACCGCCACTCTCTTCCAGCTCCTCCCCCACTCCCCTGTCCCAGCTCCTGCCTGCTCCCACTTCCTCCTTTATGCACCTTGCACCCAAACCCACAGATGCCTTTCTCCTGCTGCTCTCCCTAATCCAGGGCTCTGAAGCACCCAGGTGCCACCTCTTACCCAGGATAATTCCTCCATCTCTGATCTTGATGCTTCACCTCCTTTCTCTTAGACCCCTTGTTTCTTCCTGTATCTAACCCCTTGCTTTCCATAATCCTCAATTTTTTTCTTCTTTGAATCCTTTTCCATAGATTTTGAGAATGCACAAGCTTAAAATACTATCAGCAGCAAAAAGAGGAGAAATCACAAATGCTCTTCTCTCATCTTTGCAGGTGAGCTTCTAGCAAGAAAACCTGGCATATGTTCCTCCCTTTCCAATCTCTCCTTTAGTCACTCAATCCAGCTCTTACTCCCCCTAATCCACAGGAATGGGGTGGGCAATCACAACCCCATTATCAAAGCAGACAGGAAATTTTCAGTCTGTTTCTCACCTGTTCTCTTTCCAGAATCTGAAGGTGTGACCTTCCTATTCTTCTGTGGCAATCCTGGTGCTGCTTGGCATCATGGGAAGAATGCATTTTGCAGTGAGTTTGGATCACAGCTCTGCTGTGTAATAGCTGTGTGATTGTGGACCACTCACTCACCTGCTCTGAGACTCACTTTTCTCATCTACTAAATGGGGAAGGAGAGACTATTGGCAGAGTCTTTGGGGAGACGGGTGAAGCATAGGAGAGAAAGCGCTTGGCACACAGCGTGTGCCCCCTGTACTTCTTACTAGGCCACTTGTCAGCGTTCCAGATGGGGGATGTTTGTTCTTCAGTAGGCTCTCCACCCAGGTCTTCCTCTGAGTGCAGCTTGTACATATTTTCATTCTACAAAGTCTGTAGGGAATATGTGCTCCACACAGCTCTGCTCTCTGCTAATTTATCACGTACTGTTTCTGAGTAACTCAAACCCATGGGTTTTGTTTCTACCGCAGACCCCATTCCCTGACCTCCAGAGGAGCAATGCTAGAGATCTGCATTGGACTGTCCCATAGGCATGGTCAAGGTTGAACTCATTTCCTCCCCTGAAATCTGCTGCTTCCTATATTCCCAATTGCAATTAGAGACACTGCCTTTGGCTCCAGCTCCTCCACCCTCACACTGGGCTCGCCTTCAATGCTTCGGCTCCTTAGCTCCCATTACGCCAGTGCTTTGGAATTCACTCTCCTTTCATAGGTCTTGTATCATTCCCCTTTCTCTATTTATATTGTTACTTCCTTAGTCTAATTCTTCAACATCTTGGCCTTTGCAGGAGGCATTTCCTCTCTCTGAACTACCTTTCTCTTTTTCTCTGCCCAGCAAATCCCCACCTGTCCTCCTGTTTTGTGTCCCTTTCTGGGCTCACGGATCACCCCCTCTGCTTGGTGTCTCCTTTATGACAGTCATTCCCATTCCCCAGGCTGCAGGAGCCAAGTCATTCAGGGCGCCAGTGGCCTCTGTCCCCAGCACACTCATGATATCCACAAGGCCTTCATGGAATGAATTAATTTCTAGGAAAATACACCTCTGAGTAGTGCATTTATCTCAAACATATTCAGTAAAATAAAAATTAGATTCAATAAGGTAAAGGCTGTCTCCATGGACTTTGACCTGGGACATTAACAGACGTGATAACATTGTCTGTTGAGGCTGAAACGGAAGCTCTGTTCTGATGAGCCTCCGAGGTGAGTGATAAATTTGCCTAAACAGGCTGAACAAATGATACTCACGAACCAGTCTGATTCTTTCTGCTGGGGGAGAAGTCGGTGCAGCCAAGGTCCCATCTGGTAGGGTCGTGCACTGTGTATGGTGAAGACGTGACCGGGTCCCATGCTGTAGTGGGGAAGTGTGTCCCAGCCTAACTAGAGCACCCAATAGGAATGCCCTCATCTGGGCAGTTACAAAATAGTCACAAGGAAGTAAAGTACAGTATAGAGAATATAATCAATAACGTTGCCATAACTATGTATAATGCCAGGTCGGTATCACTGCATAAATTATATACATGTCTAACCACTGTTCTGTACACCTGAAACAAATGTAAAATAATATTGAATGTCAACTATAATTGAAAAATAAAAATTAATTTAAAAAGCAGTTTTTCAAGATTTTTATTAAAATACAGCTAACATACAATATTATATTAGTTTCAGGTGTACACCATGGTTATTCAACATTTATATACCTAAAGAAGTGATCATATGATAAGTCCAGCAACTATCTGACACCATACCATGTTAGCACAATATCACGCACTTTATTCCCTATGCTGCACATTACATCCCCATGACTTATTTGTTTTATACCTGGATATTTAGGCCTTTTATTTACTCTCCTTAACCTTGTTCCACTCTTTTTAAAATTTTCAATCACAGTTGACATTCAATATCATTTTATATCAATTTCAGGTGTATAGCATAGTGGTTAGACATTTATATAATTTAAGAAGTGATCCCCTGACAAGTCTAGTACCCACCTAGCACTATACATAGTTATTACCATATTATTGACTACATTTCCTATTCTTTACCTTGCAACCCCATGTCTATTTTGTATCTACCAATTTGTACTTCTTAATCCCTTTACCTTTTTCACCCTGCCTCCCAAGCTCCCTCCCATCTATTACCCCCAATAAATCTAGGACACACCTGACACCATACATAGTTATTACAATATTACTGACCATATTCCTTATGCTATACCCTACATCCCTATGACTACTTTGTAACAACCAATTTGTACTTCTTAATTCCTTCCCCCTTTTCACCCACCCCCTCAACCCACCTCCCATCTGGCAACCATCAAAATGTTCTCTGCATCTATGATTTGTGTTTCTGTTTTTTCGTTTGTTTGTTTATTTTGTTCTTTAGATTCTACATATAAGCAAAATCACATTGCATCTGTCTTTGTCTGACTTTGTCATACTCCACTCAGCACAGTACTTTCCAGGTCCATCCATGCTGCCACACATGGCAAGAACTCATTCTCTTCCAGGGCTGAGCAATATTCCATTGTATATATGTAGCACCTTCTCTTTATCAATTTTTCCATCAAGAGACGCCCAGGCTGCCTCCACACCTTGGCCATTGTAAACAATGCAGCAATGAACATATGGATGCACAGTGGGATTACTGGGTCCTTCTTTGTCACTGGTTATAGCTTTTGTTTCAAAGTCTATTTTGTCTGGTATAAGTATTGATAACACAGTTTTTTTCTTTTTCCATTTTCATGAAATATCTTTTTCCCATCCCTTTACAGTTACGGTGTGTGTTCTTTTGATCTGAAGTGAGTCACTTGTAGGCAGCATATGTAAGGGTCTTGTTTTCTTATCCATTCAGTCACCTTATGTTTTTGGTTGGAGCATTTAATCCATTTACATTTAAAGTAATTGTTGATAGACATGTAGTTATTACCATTTTATTATTCATAATTTTGATTTCTTTTTCTCCATCTTAAAGCAGTCCCTTGAACATTCTTTGTAATACTGGTTTGGTGGTGATGAACTCCTTTAGCTTTTTCTTGTCTGGGAAGCTCTTTATCTGTCCTTCTATTCTAAATGATAGCTTTGCTGGGTAATCTTGGTTGTAGGTCCTTGCTTTTCACCACTTTGAATATTTCCTGCCAACCTCTTCTGTCCTGCAAAGCTTCTGTTGAGAAATCAGCTGACAATCTTATGGGAGTTCCCTTGTTACCTACAACTAACTGCTTGTCTCTTGCTGCTTTTAAGATTTGGTCATCTTTTACCTTTGGCATTTTAATTATGATGTGTTTTGGTGTGGGCCTCTTTGGGTTCATCTTATTTGAGACTCTCAGTGCTTTCTGACTTTGTATATCTATTTCCTTCACTAGGTTAGGAAAGTTTTCAGTCATTATTTCTTCAAATAGGTTTTCAATTCCGTGCTCCTACTCTTCTCCTTCTGGTACCCCAATGATGAGAATGTTGGTACACTTGATGTTGTCCCAGAGGTCCCTTAAACTATCCTCATTTTTTGGATTCTTTTTTCTTTTCGCTGTTCTGATTGGGTGTTCTTTGTTACCTTATCTTCTAAATTGCTGATTCGATCCTCAGCTTCATTTACTCTATTGTTGATTCCCTCCAATATAGGCTTCATTTCAGTTATTGCATTCTTTTTTTCTGACTGGTTCTGTTTTATGTTTTCTATCTCCATTTTTATGTTTCCTATCTCTTTGTTGAAGGTCTCCCTGAGATCACTGAGCATCCTTATAACTAGTGTTTGGAACTCTATGTCTGGTAGATTGCTTGTCTCCATTTTGTTTAGTTCTTTTTCTGGAACTTTGTCCTATTCTTTCCTTTGGGACATGTTTCTTTGTCTCACCATTTTGGCTGCTTCCCTGTGTTTCTTTCTATGTAGGGCTGCTATGCCTCCTAGTCTTAGTAGAGTGGCCTTATGTAGTAGGTGTCCTATGGGACCTAGTAGTGCAGTCTCCCTGGTCATCAGAGTCAGGTGCTCCAGGTGTATCCCTTGTGTGGGTTGTGTGTGCCCTACTGTTGTAGTTGAACCTCGATTGCTGTTTGCACATCAATGGGAGTGACTCACCCTCAGGCTGATTTGTTGTGAGGACTGGCTCTGACTACAGTGGAGGAGCTGTGGTGCAGAGGCTGACCGTACAGAGCAGGGTTCACTTCAGCAGGGCTCTGGTGCCTGCACAGTCTGCTCTTTGAGTGTGCCATCCTTGGAGGTGGCTGCATGATGCTCCTGCCCCGTCTGAACCTGGCCACTGGGACTGCCAAACTCGGAGCCTGCTGGGAGGGGCCTGCTGCAGGCCAAGTAAAGCTGCAGCCTGTGCCCTGCCCAGGGCCACCTGGCATGAACCACAAATCAATCCAGTGATGGCCACTGTCCCTGCTGTCCTTGGAGGTGACTTGAGAGGCCAAGCTGCAAACCAAGGCTGGATGCCACTAGTGCCAGGCTTAGGGCTGCTCAGCCAGAGATATGGGGACATGCTGAAGCCAGATGCTGCTTGTTTGGGTTTTGTGAACCTTTGAGAGATTTTAGTAAAGTCCGACGCATGAGCCAAGGCAAGGCATTTATATGGAAAAGCCATTGGAAGTGGCTTGGGTGTGCCTGAAAGTTTGTGGGCAGGGTCTCAGGGAATCACTAGGGTGGGGCAGACAAAAAGTGATTGTAAGTTTGATGGAGACTCAGATATGGTGGCTGCCTGTGTCTCATGCAGGGAGGGGGGAGGGCTCAGCAAACAAACGATGGCTTCTGCTAGTTCCTCCTTCCGGGAGAAAGCTGCCCCTCCAGGCCTGACCCTGAAGTTAGACAACTCAGTTCCTCCCCTTATGTCCTTGGCACCTTTGGAGCCACTGCCTCAGCACTGGAGCTCTGAGTGAGTGAGTCTGTCAGTAAGTAAGTCTGTGTACAGTCCCTTTAAGAGGAACGCCTGGGACTGCAGATGCCCTGAGTCTCATTCAGCCACAATCTCTGCTGGTTTTCATAACCAGAAGTTATGGGGACTTCTCTTCCTGGCACTGAAACCCTAGGCTGGGGCTAGTATCCCTTGCTCCTCAGGGGGCCCCTCCACTTCCAAGATATCCTTACTGATTCTTTTTTTTTTTAATTTTTTTAAACATTTTTTAATTAGTTTCAGGTGCACAAAACAATGTAATAGTTAGACATTTACCTTTTATAGCCCTCACACAGTGACAATCCCCCTCCCCCCATCCACTACCCCTCTGACATGGCACACAGCCATTACATTTCCACTGTCTCTATTCCTAATGCTGTACTCTGCTTCTTGTACATATATATGTATAATTGTAGTTGACATTCATTATTGTTCAGCTTCAGGTGTACAGTGCAGTGATCAGGCATCTACATCATCCCTGAGGTGGTCTCTCTAATGAGACAAGTGTCCATTGGATACCCTACAAAATCTTTATATCCCTACTTATTCTTAATGGTCACATGTGGGTGTGGGACCAGCCAGTTCTGCATCTTTACCCCTTCTATCAGTCTCGAGATGGCTTTTTCTGTATGTCTGTAGTTGCAGGGCTTTGGTTCAGTTAGAATTCAGGTGATTCTCTCTCTCACTCTGTAGTGTAATGTTTTGTCTGTACTATTCCAGCTTCTCACACAATGGGGGGATTCCCTGGAAGGCGGGCTTCTCCTTTGTTAACAGTTCACCTGGGTCATAGGGCACTGCGTCCCTGTGGGGATATGGAAAGCTTTTGAAGTTCCAAAGCTCTTCCTGCACCAGATTCAGAGCCCATGTGTTTCAGCAGTTCTGTTTACTCCTGCAGGGATCCACCCAGATAGATGGGGACAGGGATGGGGTGAGTTGTGAGAATTGGCCCAGAGCAATGGCAGTGACTACCACCATAGCCAGTCCTGCCGCCACAGCTCCCTCCCCTTTGCCAGAACTAGTTGGCTGCGAATCTGTGTCTGTGGACCACAGTTCTCAGAACTGAAAATATTCTGTTCTTTTAATCGGACACCACTACTGTTCCACTTCTAACACTGGGCAGGTAAGGCTGGGGCGAGCTCTCGGAGGGTGAAGGGGCGGCTAGTCTCAGTGCCCAAGGCTTCTGTTCTCTGCTTGTCAGTGAGGTCTTAAACCACCATTTTCAGCCTTCTTCCCTCAGTCTTTGCTCTGAGGTCTCAGTCGTGAATGTTGGGTTCAGCCGTGTTATATGCTGTCCCCTCAGCCCTGGGGGCCATAAGCAGAGCCCTAGGAGTCCGAGTTCTTCCCTCTCCCGCAGCTGCGGTAGTTCTGGGATGCAGGGAGCTTGGACCACTGAGCTAGGTCTGCGTCCTGTGCCCACATGGCTCTGTCTCCGCACTTCTCCCTTCCCTCCTCCCCTGCTCGCGCAATTTGCCCACCTTTAGGTGAATTCAGTAGTGAGACTCTTCGTGTTGCCTGTCTGCTGTGCAGGAAGTCCTTTGTGGAGTTACAGTTTTTCAATTTGTTGTAAATTCCATGGGAGATTTCCAGAGGCTCACCTCACGCTGCCATTTTGATGACGTCTCTCTCATGAGATTCTCAATAATGTTTTTTCTGTGGTTTAGTTGTAATTGATTTGCTCTTGAAAGGAGGTGAGCACAGTGTTTACCTTCTCTGCCATTCTGAGTGGAAATTCCCAAAAAAGAGCAGTTTTAATCCTGGGCCTTTCCTGGGTCTCCTCCCTGCTGTGTACGTTCCCAGGCCAAACTGCCCCTCCACCTGATTCCCTCTCACAACCCCAGTTTGCTCCTGTCTCCATGCCCCCCTGAGAACCCCATTTTTTCTCCATTATGCTTTCTCCAGAATCTATAGGATTCTTCCTGCAGGCCAATGGTTAATGCAAGCAATCAGCTCTCTGGTGACAAGCAGGAGGTTGGGAGGAGGGGGGAGCATGCATGGCTGACTCTGTACTGGGACTAACACTTCTCGGTCTTCCAGACTTGCTTTTCTCCCTCTTTTCTCATTAGCTCCCCTCCCCTCAACCATGCTCCGGTTTACCCTTGGTGCCTATGGCTCTTCCTTAGCAATTTTAAACAGCAAGAAATCACTGCCAGGAGGATTATTGTGAAGAAATGTTGTAATTAAATACCCTGACTGTGCTCCCATTGAATGACCTCATTCCTCAAAGGAAATAATTTGATCCCAATCGAGGACATGGTCACCACTAACTGACAATGTAATTCCAGGGAAATTGTGGCAGTAAGTGTGTGTATAAAGAATTTCCAGTGATTAAAATCCGAGCAGGAAACAAGGAGAAAACTAGCAAAAGGTTTATTATAAGTAAAGGTATGGTCCTTCCAAAGCAGAACCACCCAGTCTTCTGTTTGAAAAAAAGAGTTAACACTAGAGTAGGTTTTGGTTTCTCCAAACCCACATGCGTAGCTGGAACAGATCCTGCATGCATTCTGGATACACGCAGCATCCTTTCTTCCTTACTTTGGGCTTAATGGTTTTTCTCCCCTGGGTTTAATGATTCTTCAGCTGAGACTATAAACACAATAAAGGATAATTTCAGTCCCTCCCCACCTTTTAAAATGCTGATATGTGGTATATAAACCAAAAACAACAAAAGAACAAGACAAACAAATGAGAAACAGAAACTCATAGACACAGACAATAGTTTAGTGGCTACCAGAGGGTAAGGGGGGTGGGGTGGGAGATGAGGGTAAAGGGGATCAAACATATGGTGATGGAAGGAGAACTGACTCTGGGTGGTGAACACACAATGGGGTTTATAGATGATGTGACACAGAATTGTACACCTGAAATCTATGTAACTTTACTAACAATTGTCACCCCAATAAACTTTAATTTAAAAAAATGCTGGTAGAACTTTCCCACCAGGACCAGTTTTTTTCTCTCTAGAACTAATGTCTTGGGGATACCTAGTCCTGTTCCCTGTCTTTTTATTTCTGTAAGTGGTGTTGTCTTGGCAGAGTTTTTGGCTCCTCCTTGGACTCACTCGGCCAGTCTGAGAGAAACTCTGGTCCTGTCCATTGGCCTCACCTTTACAGCTCAGCAACTTCAACCATGCCCTTGGATGTCTCTGGTCTCACTGAATTCAGTCCACTTCCCATATTGCCATTAGACTGTCCTCAATAAGACACATACCTGAGGGTGTCACTCTGGCTCTCATCTTACACTGACTTGCCCTTGCCTGTGAAATAGCATTCAGACTTCTGAGCATGGAGTTCAAGGATTCACCACCATCTGGTTATAAACTGCACTTCAGTCCCTGCCTCTGAGAATGTTCTTGTTCTTCTATCCCACCACAGGAAGTCTTCTCAACTCACTTCCTCCATAAAATGCTCTGATGTCCTCAGCCTGGCCTCTTCTAGAATTATCTATGAGTATGCTTATCAATTCCAGCAGTGGGAGGCCTCAACAGCTGGTACTGCCACTTTTTAATTTTTAATTTCCCTGTGGCAGTGAGCAGGGGGCATTGTGTGTGTGTGTGTGTGTGTGTGTGTGTGTGTGTGTGAATGTGTGTGTGTAAGTGTGAGAGTGTGCGTGCAGGCATTGATTCTCTAGGCTCAGTTTATTTTTTTTTTTAATTTTATTAAATTGGGTTTGTCCAGGACCCATCAGCTCCAAGTTAAGTAGTTGTTTTCAATCTAGTTGTGGAGGGTGCATCTCACAGTGGCCTACGTGGGATCGAACCAGCAACCTTGTTGTTAAGAGCACTGTGTTCTAACCAACTGAGCTAACCAGCCGCCGCCTAGGCTCAATTTTTAAAATCCTGAAGAAAATTAATTCTGACTCAACAGATTATTCCAGATAAATTGAAAGGACCTCAACATGCTTTTCTACAGTCTAGTAAATATTTCCAAAAGAAAAATAATATCATTCACACCTGCTCCTTCCATTTGTAATATGGGAAATGTTACCTACAAAGTTTAATGATAATTGATTTGAGGAAAGAAATCTATGGTGTCAATAAAATTACATTAGGCTAAGAAAATTTTGTTTTGATTTATTTTGAATTTAAACATCTAGAAATAAAGATATACAAAAAAATTTTCTGCTCTTTCTGCATCATGAGGTGAATATCTTCCACAATTTCATTGATTTATTATTATTTAGTTAAAAAAATCTTTAGATTGTAAATCTTATTATGTGTCATATTCTAAGATACAAACAGAGCAATATTCCCCCATAAACAAAGCCTCACAGGCGAAGTGGGAGGCTCCCCTTACCTGACTGTGCTGGGGCCTAGGTTCCCCAATTCGGCAGGCTCAGTGGCTGCAGTGTGACTCAGCTGATGTGACCAGCCAACCTCTGAAAGGACTGTCACTTTTCAGGAAAGCATATTGTAATCTATTTCAGGGCTCCCAGGAGCCCTTTCAGTATCTACTTTTTGCCTTCATGCATTGGTTTCTCTTGTCAGAAGAATTTCTCCAATGCCTGAAAATCTCCAGGCATTTTACCTCCTTTTTTATCACTGAGTAATATTCCATTGTATATATGTACCACTTCTTTATCCGTTCATCCATTGATGCACACCAAGGTTGCCTCCATATCTTGGCTATTATAGATAATGCTGCAATGAACATACAAATTCATATGTCCCTTCAAAGTAGTATTTTGAGTTTCTTTGGATAAATACCCAGAAGTGGGATTACTGGGTCCTTCTTTCTCTCTTGTTATAACCTTTGTTTTAAAGTCTATTTTGTCTGGTATAAGTATTGCTATCCTGGTTTGTTGAGTTTTGGGTTTGTTTGTTTGTTTGTTTGTCTGTTTCCATTTTCATGAAACATCTTTTTCCATCCCTTTACTTTCAGTCTGGGCATGTCTTTCAATCTAAAGTAAGTCTCTTGTAGGCAGCATATGTAAGGGTCTTGTTTTCTTATCCATTCAGCCACCCTATCTTTTGATTGGAGTATTTAATCCATTTACACTTAAAGTAATTGTTGATAGATATGTAGTTATTGCCATTTTATTATTAATATCTTTTAATTAAAGTTTATTGGGGTGACAAATATATGGTGATGGAAGGAACACTGACTCTGGGTGGTGAACGCACAATGTGATATATAGATGATGTATTACAGAATTGTACACGTGAAACCTATGTAACTTTACTAACAATTATTAATATTTTTTATCTTTCTTTTTCATTTTTTTGGCTTACAGAAGTCCCTCTAATATTCCTTGTAATACTGGTTTGCTGGTGATGAATGCCTTTAGCTTTTTCTTGTCTGAAAAGCCCTTTGTCTGTCCAATTCTAAATGATAGGATTGCTGGGTAGAATAATATTAGTTGCAGATGCTTGCTTTTCATCTCTTTGAATATTTCATGCCAATCCCTCCCGGCCTGCAAGTTTCTGTTGAGAAATCAG
Source organism: Rhinolophus sinicus (assembly GCF_036562045.2). Taxonomy (NCBI): domain Eukaryota; kingdom Metazoa; phylum Chordata; class Mammalia; order Chiroptera; family Rhinolophidae; genus Rhinolophus; species Rhinolophus sinicus. The sequence continues at coordinate 66,254,069 of NC_133757.1, forward strand.
CCAACAGTCTTATGGAAAGGAACAGTCATTTGAGTTGCATTTAGACACACTATGTCATGCTGTTGATAATATTCATTTCCAAATAGTCTGTACTTTCTACTTGATATTCTCTATAATCAAGAGTTGTTTAAAACAGTGACTTAGTTTCTTTGGTTTTGTTTTTATTTTCAAAGTAAATCATTTCGGAGGGACTCTTTTTTTGTAGTTTTTGCCTTCAGAGGGCAGAGCATGTATGTTTCTTATTTTTGTAGTAATAGTCATAAAATTTCAATGGGTGTTGAAAAAGAACATGTATTTTATTTATTAACTATTATACTAGATCAATTATATTAGTTGTAGTGTTCAAATCATCTATATTCTTACACATTTGTTGTCACTATTTTGGCCATTTTCTGAAGATGTGCAAAAACACACATGATTAATTCATCTTAATGGGTGTTTTAACTTTTGAAATATGGACATTGGCCTGAATAAATAAAAAATCAAAATATTAATTAAGATGGATGTTTGGATGGATGGAGGATAAAAGGATGGATAGATATTTAATAAAGCAAATAAAAGAAAATGCTCATTGTCAACTCCAGATGGTGTATACACTATATTTCTTTCAACTTTTCTATTTGAGTATTTTCATAATAAAATGTTCAAAAGAAAGAAAAAAATTTTAAACCAACTTCATGAATGTGTGTTTTAAGAATGTCCACCAACTGAATGCAGACTGGTGCAGCCGCTATAGAAGGCAGTGTGGAGGTTCCTCAAAAAATTACAAATAGAATTACCATATGACCCAGCAATCCCTCTCCTGGGTATCTACCCAAAAAATCTGAAAACATTTATACATAAAGACACGTATGCTCCAATGTTCACTGCAGCTTTGTTTACGGTGGCAAAGACATGGAAACAACCAAAATGTCCTTCAATAGATGAATGGATAAAGAAGTTGTGGTATATATACACAATGGAATACTATCCGGTGGTAAGAAAAGATAAAATAGGACCATTTGTGACAACATGGATGGATCTTGAGAGTGTAATGCTGAGCAAAATAAGTCAGACAGAAAAAGCAGAGAACCATGTGATTTCACTGATATGTGGTATATAAACCAAAAACAACAAAAGAACAAGACAAACAAATGAGAAACAGAAACTCATAGACACAGACAATAGTTTAGTGGTTGCCAGAGGGTAAGGGGGGCAGGGGGTGGGGGGTGGGAGATGAGGATAAGGGGGATCGAATATATGGTGATGGAAGGAGAACTGACTCTGGGTGATGAACACACAATGGGATTTATAGATGATGTAATACAGAATTGTACACCTGAAATCTATGTAATTTTACTAACAATTGTCACCCCAATAAATTTAATTTTAAAAAAAATTACAATTAAAAAAAAAAAAAAGAAGTCCTGGAAGTACACACTGTTCCCCAATAAAGTCCTGTTCCCCTTCCCCAATAAAATCTTTAAATACATATATTTAAAGATTACATATTTTAAAATGTGAAAAACATTTTCACTTTGCCAGGCAAATGACAACAGGCAGTGGCTTGATTTGGCCTGCCCTCCGGGGTTAGAGGACCCCTAGACTAAACTATGTGTCTTGGAAGAGCCACTATGGTTACCGGGGCAGGCCCAAGGGCCAGGCCTCACCATCCAGCACTCCTGCTGGCTGCACTGGAAGGGCAGCCCTTGCATCCTGTTCCCTCAGGTACAGCCGGGCTGAGCATGAAGCTTCAAGGTCATGCTCACTAGAACTTCAAGGTCATGCTCGCCATGGTCAGCTTTCTGCAGGGGCCCCAGCTCAGTTGAGAATGCTGTACATCAGCTGTGCCACGGGTGGGCCTGCTGCTACTATCTCACAGAGAAGCACACAAATTAAAATGAGGCACCCGCTCTTCATGACACTTTCCTGCCACCTACTGGGAAATTGTTACAGTGATAAACAGATCTACCCTGACTATGAGTTTGAATAGCGCTTCCTTAGAGCTTTGCAATGATCATTTGCTCAATTTAAGTAGCAGCCCTGGGTTCAGGAAATAAACGTGTAGAAGGGAAAGCAACTAACTCAGGAGTCCCAGAAGATGTCATGCAAGTGACGAAAAGATCTCTCTTCCACAACTTCCCAGAATTTGGAGGAAGGGAGGCAAAAGGGAGAAGGGAAGAGAGGAAGAGATTTCACTGCTATTCTTACCCAGGGTTTGGGCCAGCTTTGGCTCAAAGTGGTCATTTAAGATGAAATCTCCTGATTCAGCCTTTAAAAGGAAGAAAATTCTGCCATTTGCAAAAATATGGATGAACCTGGAGGACACTATGATAAATGAAATACAGCAATCACAGAAGAAAAAAAAAAGATGAAATCTCCTGGGTATAAACTAGGTGCTTTATTTAAGCTACACGTCGATGTACCCAAGCACACTTGCCAGTATATTCACCTTATTACGACGTGCCTGTGCCCTATACTGAAGGTGTTCTGCAAACAGAAAGCCTTTCTCAGGTAAGTGGGAGCCCACAGACTTGCCTCGACTGGGCCCTGGAGAGACAGAGAAGGGCAGAGGCTACCAGCACCCATGGATTTGAGCATACATGACAGCCCTTCTAAGCTGCACTGTGGTTCTATTAACTTTGAAAAAACTCTGAGCTGAGAGCCAGGAGGACCTGTGTGAGGTTGGGCTTTTCCAGTGACTCCATGACCTTGGGCCAGCACCTGGCCTCCTCCCACCTCAATTTCTCTGTCCCTTCGATGAGAACAACACTACTAGACACTGCTATCTCATGGAGGTTATGTGACAATGGAATAAACACCCTTTGCACAGCCTTATAACTAGAATGTGCAATCCTGTGACCAAAAGGCTTGAGTGAGAACAGGAGGTGAAAGAAAACAAAAGCTGGTTCTACTTATATAAAGTGTAATAGAAAAACATGAGACAATAAGATAATCGATAACATGGCTCCAGGCTTTCAGGACCTAGTAACAAATCCCCAGGTGTCAAAATGAAACAGGAAAAAGGGTCAGAGACTGAGACCAAGGGCTACTTGCAAAGAACATCAGGTCCACGTTCCCTAATTTAAAACCAAAAACTTTGCTATCTACTCTAGGGAAACAGGGCAGAAAGACACAGGGGTGATCTGTGTCACCCTGCCTTAGTCTCTTGGACATTTCCAGCACTCTCAGGCGGGTTGAGAATCCAGGTCAAGACCTTCCACAGCAAAACAGGTGTGGGCACAGCAAAGACTCAGGAAGCCCAGGGGGCACATCAGCTGGAACTCAGGGGACCTGGGATGCAGAGAGCATTCTTTCAGCCCTGAAGTCAGGGGAAGCATAAAGTGCAAACATCAGATCCAGATCTGGTAACAAAGCTGTCTGCGGAAGAGCCAGCGGATCCCCATGTTATGACAGCTGCACAGGGCCAGCTCAGCACCAAGGACGCCTGTGTGGGAACAATGGGTCCTTTGTGAGCACAGGCAGATCTCGAGTAGGGGGGCAGCGCACGGGTGTTAGGGGGCCCCTTCAGCACTCTCCAGGACCGCAGGAAGGGAACGCTGTATGGCAAGGGTTGAGTATTATGGCTCACCCAACACTGTGTCTTCCACGAACTGACAAGGCCCTTGATCTAAATTATTCTTTATAAACTTAAAAGCCAGTTTCTATCTCCTCATCCACATCCCATGACTAACTTCCATGTTGAAGCTTCTATCTGGGAACACGGTGTTTCTCTGGTGCTGGCGTGTTGTGGAGACTGCCTTTTTAGAGCGCAGAAGGGCACTCAACAGGACAGCCCAGCACACAAAACATGGGTCGAAATTCAAGTCCACTCTGACCCAAATAAGGAAAGTGGGCACCCCCATTGGCTCACCCGCCCAGCACTTTCTACAACTATCTCAGGAGGCTCAAGAAATGGACCCTCCTCCCTTCCTTTGCTGATGCTCCCATCTTCTACCACCCTTCACTGCCAGCAGCCCCACCAGTCAGGTCTGCAGGACTTAGCTGCCCTTGGCCTCCATGCAGAAGTAAGTCTGTCCTCAGAGAACGGGCACTGTGTCCTGGGCTGTTTGCCAAGCCATGGGCACAAAATTCTCCCTACGCACCACAATCTTAGCCCAGACTAACTTTTCGTGGGAGTTTCCTGAAGACCTGCAAATAAGCCAAGGGAAATATAACAGAGAACACTTGGAAGTGAGCCCCACCCTGTCCTGGGCCCCTAACTGACTAAATGCTCACCTTACTCCAAACAGCTTCTACCTGGCCAGAGGTGATCACCACTGGCACTAGCAAGTCATGCTTGGCTTCCATCTGCTACTCCTGTGAGATACTTCTCAATTGGTCAGAACTCAGACATGTGGGGTATATTTATTTGATCTGCTCAGAGACTCCAACACCTCCCCAGTCCCAGGTCCTGCCCTAGGATCCAGCACTTCCCAGATGATTGACAACAAAGGTCCATTACCATCCAGCGAAACGCGTGTTCAGGCCTTGACCTGACAATCCCCCATGTGGGGCAGAGGATGGAGGATAGATATGGACCATGATGCCGACGGCTCCCTTCACTCCGATGGGCTCCTCCGGGCCCAATGGCCTCTCCCCTCACCACACAGGTGGACAGACACCCAGTGCTTAAGGGAAAGGGAGTCACTGTGGAATCAGAAAACAAAGACGCTATATCCTTGGTTTTTCATTTCAAAAAGTACTGCCCAGGTGTAAGACCAAAGATTTGAAAGGCAATGAAGGAGGAAGATACAAGGTTTGCTATCCACCCTCACTGTCATCCGCATCTGCAACACACCCATGTATGTGGAAGGGGAGCTAAAGATGTGTCTTCTTTGTATATATAAAGAACACGTGTGATCTAGTTTTTGTCTCTGTGTGTCAGTGTGTGTCGTGTGTGTGTGTGCACCCACCAAGCTGGGCAGGGGAAGGACTTGTTGGTAGAGGAAGCATAAAGTTTAGGCCCAGCCCAGCGGCCATGCTTTTGCCCCTTCCCTCCCTGGGCTGGGTGCAAGAGGGTGTGGGGGATGGACACACAGTGGACTCTACCTTGAAGTCTAAGAGTCTGATCTAGACCTGAAATCAGATAATAGCCTGGAAGATAGAAGGGTGAGCCTCTTGAGGCTCACTGTGTTGTCTGGCCTCTGGGGAGTAGTGGGTATGGATGTGTCTAAGCACCAGAGGACCCATAGCAGTTCCATCTGTCCCCCACCTGTAAGGTGTGAGAGAATATCCCTAGTTCCCAGGGCCCAAGTGCGACTTGGAAGTTAGACAACCCAGGTGGCTCTACTCAGTCCTGAAACTGGAATGCAGGCACTTACATCAAAGTAACTCACCTGGACAGTCTCCACTGAGGCCAGGAGCAGATTCTGCTACTATCTCAGCACATCTCCGTCCCAGGAAGCCAAGGGACCATGGACACCATTCCCGGAGCCCTGCCCTGCCCAGCCCTTCTCTGGGTGGTCCCAGAGGACATGAAATAGGTGGGGGTCAGCAGCAGTCTGGCAGAGAGCAAGGCCTTAGGAGGGCCACTGCCCCCATGGTACTAGGTGGGCTGCTATGTCAAGCCCTGCGCTCTCTAGTTATTATGGAATCAAGCCAAAGATGAGGTGAGGGAGAGCCAGTGAGTTTTAAACTTAAAATGGCTGAGCAATCACTAACTCGACAGAATTAACCAGAAAGTGGTTGATTTATGTCTTTTGGGCATAAAAGAGAAAGAAACTAGACTAGAATTATGGAAAATAATGCGAGTTACATTTCTTTCTTACCCAAGTCTAACTGGGAACTTTGAACCACTGCAAAGGCATTTCCACAATCTGTGTGTGTTCACCGAGCACCCTAAGTCCTCACAGAGAGGCTGCACCAGGCCGAATCGACCTCCTCGACCCCTCCCCACAGGCCCAACTCCACCCGTGGTCCGGTAGTCACACCAGTGTGACAGATGTCCAAAGTGACGGGAGAAAGCAAGATCAACTTGATTGTAATTTATGCTACTGCTTTTTAAAAGGATTCCTGCGGGTTGGGATGATTCGGTTTGGAGTGAAAGTCAATAAACTTTGGACCATAAACAAAGATCAAACTTCTCCCACTTTTCAACGCTTTTGCAACGTAAGTTCGGTGCCGGCGGGAGAGAAGTTCCTAAATGTGCACACACTGCCGCCTGCTGGAAGCGTCCTACCCAGACGCGCCACGGTCCATGACCGGCCCTCCAGCGGCCAGGACTCGGCATGAGCACCGGGAACGCTCAGAGCGGGCGACCGCCCTTCTTCCGTTAATACGTCTGTCTTCATAGTAAATATTTGCTAAGCTGCCTTCTAAGTAGCATCGTTCATAATTCTAGGAAATCACTGCGTGCCGGACGCTGACTTGGGCCCAGCAAGCTGTTTGCGGACCGTGAGGGCAGACTAGCCCAGAGGGCAGACTAGCCCGGCGATGGTGGGCACCAAGCCTGAGCCAAGAAGCCTCTCGAGTAGGTGACTCGTGTGTTCCGGTGAGGACAATGGGTCTGTTGCCGCTAGGGTCCCCGGTGGCTATCCCTTCTGCCTTCTGCTGGCACATCAACAGAAGAGCCTTCATTGGCAGAGGAAGGAGTCCACGTGATGTAGCTTCTGAGCCCCAAGAAGTGCCAGGACCAGCTTATGGAGGAGACACAAAATCTCTAACTGGGCAGGAGTACCTCTAAGGAACCTCCTGAGGGAGGGGCAGCAGCTGAAGCCTCGCAGTAAGAGAGTACTATAAAACTGTCATAATCCGGGAGAGAGAAAAAACACTTCAGACAGCCACCCAAAGTTAAATTTCAAATTTGAAACATACTAAATGTGCAACGGTGTGGGAGTGATTATGTTATAATTAATAATAGCTATTTAACTGAGGGGACAATTTTTATTTACTAATATGACCACTTTGTGTCTTTAAAATGCATCCAAAAAATATGAATGTTTATGGTGATTTTCTGTTTGATAGAATTAGTAACAATTTTTTCCTCTTTTTATTTTTCTGTATTCTTATATTACAAGTGGTATTGTTTTTATAATCCTATAAACATTTTTACTTTAAAAAAAAGAAAGAACATTTGGAAACAAGAGAGGGTATGTGAAAGAACAAGTTCCCCAAGAAGACAAGCAGGTTGGAGTGCCTGGCGTTGGGCAAAAAGAAAACTCCATCTGCTTCTGAAAGAGGTAGGTGGCCGGCCTGAGGCCTGCTTGGCCAGCAGTGGTACAGAAGAGCTGAGGACTCTGGCCTGACGGTCCTCGCTCCCTCTGAACAGGACAGGATGCTGTCTGCTGAGTAAAGGGCTGCCAGCAAGTACCTGGACCTAGAGCCTGAGGAGTGACAGAGGGAGCTGAAAGGGGACACCTAGGGTACAGGGAGTCTAGGGGTCAGACCTATGAACCTGGGGTTGGACTGCAGGGGCTGGTGGTGCCTCTTGCCTGGCTTTGGGGCTGTGGGCGAGCTCTTTACCGTGGCTCACCTGACTAGACAAGAGTGTAATAATGGTTACTTGCCTCCTACATCTGTAGAGAGGGTACACAAGTCAGCATCCAGAAAGCACCTGGAAGAGGGCCCACACAGAGCAGGTACCCAGTAAGTGTTAGATGACTTCATTTGCAGTGCCTCTTAGGAACTCTAGAGCAAGCTAGCGGGGGTGCTTAAAGAAACATATTAGCTTTTGCTGTGTCCCTTACCGATGCCTCACAGAAATTTTGGCAAAAGGTGTGGCTTGCCTTCACAACTTCTGTGATGACAATCTGTATATACTATTATTGAAATGTATATTTTTACTTTTTTATTATTGTGGTAAAACATGCATAACAAAATTTCCCGTCCTAACCATTTTTAAGTGTACAGTTCAGTGGCATTAAGTACATTCACATTGTTGTGCAACCATTACCACCATCTGCCTTCAGAACTTTTTCATCATCCCCAAACTGAAACTCTGTCCCTATTAAACACTAACTTCCCATTCTCCCCTCTCCCAGCCCCTGGCAGCCACCATTCTAATTTCTGTCTCCATGAATTTGACTACTCCGGACACCTCAGGTAAGTGGAATCATGAGAGATTTGTCCTTTTGTGACTGGCTATTTCACTTAGAATAATGTCTTCAAGGTTCATCCATATTGTAGCATGTGTCAGAATTTCCTTCCTGTGTATTTAAGTCTCAGTGATATTCTATTGTATGTGTATATCACATTTTGTATATCCATTCATCCATTGATGGACATTTGGACATTTGGGTTGTTTTCACCTTTTGACCATTGTAAATAAAGCCGCTATAAACGTTGGTATACAAATATCTGTTCAAGTCCATGTTTTGAGTCTTTTGGGTGGAATTGCTGGATCATATTGTAATTCTATGTTTAATTTTTGAAGAACTGCCATGCTGTTTTCTACAATGGCTGTGCCATTTTACATTTCCACCAACAGTGCACAAGGGTTCCAATTTCTCCACCTCCTCACCAACACTTATTACAGATTTATAACAGCCATCTTATTGGATGTGAGGTGATATCTCAATGTGGTTTTGATTTTAACTTCATTAATGATTACTGATGTTGAGCATCCTTTCATGTGCTTATTGGCCATGTATAAATCATCTTTGGAGGAACGTCTATTCAACTCCTTTATCAGTTTTTTAATAGAAACATTTTTACGAAGGCTAATTTATCTTTTTTAATGATTAGTGGTTTTTGTGTCCTAAGAAACCTTTGCCTGCTCCAAAATCACAAAAATAATCGCATATGTAATCTAGAGGCCTTATGGTCCTAACTTTTATTTTTAAGGCTATGACTCATCTTAATTTTGGGGTATGTAGTGAAACAGGGGTCAAAGTTCATCTTTTTCCGTATGATTATTCAGTGTTTAAACCCCATTTGTTAGACTTACTTTCTGCATTTGGGTGATTTGGTGCCTTTAAGGAAAATTGATTGACTATGTGGGTCTATTTCTTGACCTTCTATTCTAATCCATTGTTTTGTCTACTCTTATGCCAATAAGCACCGTTTTTATTACTTAGTTTATAATAACTCTTGATATCAGTTTGGTAAGTTCTCTAACTTTCTTCCTCTTTTTAAAGATTGTTTTAGCTATTCTAGGTTCTTTGCCTTTCTCTATAAATTTTAGAATCAGTTTGTCTACATGTCTACAAAAACGTCTTGCTGTGACTTGGATTAGAATTCTATTGAGTCTATACATCTATTCCAGAAGAACTGCCATTTTAACTATATTGAATCTTATAATCCATAAACATGGCATGCCTCTCCACTTATTAAGGTCTGCCTTAATTTTTCTTAGTAATATTTTGTAACTCTTAGTATAGAAATCTTGTATGTAGGTTGTTAAATTTCTTCCTAGATATTTGATAGTTTGATGCTATTATAAAAAGTACTTTTATTTCTTTTTCTAATTCTTTGTTGCCATTATGTATGAATACAGCTAATTGTTTGACTTTGTGTCCTGTGATCTTACCAAAATCAAGTATTATTCTAGTGATTTTATTTGTATATTCCATAGAATTTTCTATATACACAATCGTGTCAGAACTAATGACAGTTTCACTACTTCTTTTCCAATCCGTATATTTTGGCAACTCAGGGGTTTAAAATGAATATGGGGGAGAAGGGTTGGGGGCTAAGTGAAAAAGGTGAAGGGATTAAGAAGTAGAAATTGGCAGTTACAAAATAGTCATGGAGATATAAAATACAACATAGGAATACAGTCAATAATATTATAATAATTATGTATGGTTATTAGGTGGGTACTAGACTTATCATAAGTTATGTAAATGTCTAACCACTATTCTGTACACCTGAAACTAATATAATCAACTGTAATTGAAAAAAAATTTTAATTAAAAATAAAAATAAAAAATATGTTAATGTTAAGAGGAACAAATAAATATGGGAGGCATTGAGATTATTGAACAAATATTCATTTATTTATTCACTAAATATTATTTGAAGACCTGCTACCTGTATGACACTGCTCAGTAATGAAGCGGGTTCACAGATGCACTGGGGCAAGACCTTGCTGTCATCGTCAAGAGGAGACATGTATATAACTATTGCTAATGCAACATGGACAGGCACAAGGATGATAAAATACATACTAACAAAGTGCTATGGGACGTCTAAGGAAAACAGTCTAGATCCAGGACCACTGAGTAACATGAAACACTTATGTTCCCAGACAGCTTTATGTTTTCCACAAACTGAAACATAACTACCAGAATTAACTTTCACAGCTCCATGACCCAGGCAAGTGGTCTGCCCAAAGTCACACAATGATGGGTCTAGGCCATATGTGTGATTTTTATATTTGTACACTTTCCACCATGGGGCTAAAGATGGTCCTTGGAAGTGATTTAATAATGAAACTTCTTAGGCTGGAAAGGAACTTTGATCAACCTCTTTTCCAACTTAGCACTGCTATTCTGAAAGGATTGTTTGCCTTCTCGGGGTCTGGACAACATGGTAGGGGCGAGTTCATTCTGCCCCTCTGGAAGCACTTGTAACACAGAAAAGCAAAGTCTCACAGAAGAGCAACCTCTCCAGTGCTCCTCCCATGGACATTAACAGCAGTCTGTGCTAGCATCTTTTTCCTGTTCGGAAATCCACTATGTTTTTCCCAGAAACTACACCAATTTACCAATTCATGCTATAAATTCCATGTCTTTTTCTTTTCCCACCAGAACCCAAGGATCCTCATTTTGATGTTCCTTCTAATGGAGAGTGGGCAAACCAGAATATCCTTGATTCCTTCTGTCCAAACACTAGCATTTAAGCCTGGAGCAGGCTTGCTTCTCCAAGTCTGTCGCTAAAACAAACTACCCAGAATTCATCCAGGACTTCCCAGGGGAAAAAAAAGGAGGGAAGCTCCTGCCAACCAGAAAGCTGAGGATATGTGGAGTCACAGCTTTTGGCACCTCCTGTGATCTGAAAGCAACAGGGTGGGGGGGAGGGGTTGGGAGTGGAGAGAGCACAGGGTTTTAACTCCCCATGGGTGTTTCTCGTGGCCCTGCAGAGAGATTTTTTAACCACCACTACCAAGGAAGGATATGATATGAGACGAGTGGACATAACTCGTTTAGAACAAAAGAAATTAAATTTTGATACTCATGCATTAGTTCAGGACTTGGAAAATCATGGATTTGATGAAGCACAAGCAGAAACAATTATATCAGCATTAACCACTTTATCAAATGTCAGCTTAGATACTATCTATAAGGAGATGGTCACTCAAGCTCAACAAGAAATAACAGTACAACAGCCAATGGCTCATTTGGACTCCATCAAAAAAAAAAAAAAATGATCATCCTAGAAAAAGTGAATTTGCAAATCTGAGAGCAGAGAACAAGAAAATGAAAGTTGAATGAGAACAAGGTAAGCAACAACTGATAAATGAAACCAGTTGAATCAGAGCACATAATAAACTGGACATTGACCTGGAAAGGAGCAGACTAACAGATATATTTACAGATCAAAAAAGAAACTTATGGAAGCAACCACACAATTTACCAAAAAGGATGCCAAAACCAAATATATTATTTCAGAGACCAGTAATAAAATTGACACTGAAATTGCTTCTTTGAAAACACTAATGGGGACTTCCGGAAAAATGGCGGAGTGAGGTGAGCCTCTGTAAAGCTCCCCTGGAATTCACAAAGAATCGAACAACAAAAACTCCACAAAGGACTCCCTGCACACCAGACAGGCAACACGAAGAGGCCCACTACCGACTGAAATCACCTACAGGTGGGAGATTCACGCGAGTGGAGGGAGGAGGAAAGGGAGAAGCGCGCGGAGACGGAGCCGCGCGGGCTCAGGACGCAGACCTAGCTCAGTGCACCGAGCTCGCTGCTTCCCGGAACTACCGCAGCTGCGGGAGATCGGACTGCTAGGGCTCCGCCAGGGCTCCACAGAGCTGAGGGGACAGCATATAACACGGCTGAACACAACGCTCACGGCAGAGACCTCGGAGAAAAGACTGAGGGAAAAAGGCTGAAAACGGTGGTTTAAGCCCGCACTGCCGAGCAGAGAACGGAGCCTTAGGCACTGAGACTAACCACCCCCTCCCTCCCCTCCCAGAGCTCGCCCCGCCCCCACCTGCCGGGTGCTAGAAGCGAAACAGTAGCAGAGTCAGATCAAAACAACAGAAAATTTGCTGTTTTGAGAACTGTGGACCGCAAACACAAATTCACAGCCCAACTAGTTCCAGCAAAGGGGAGAGAGCTGTGGAAGCAGGACCGGCTGTGCTGGTGGTCGCCGCCACTGCTCTAGGCCACCTCTCACAACTCACCCCGCCCCTGACTCCACCTATCTGGGCGGATCCCTGCAGGAGTAAACAGAACTGCTGAAATATACGGGCTCTGAATCAGGAGCTGGAAGAGCTTTGGAACATCAAAAGCTCTCCGCATACCCACAGGGACACTGCGCCTGTGACCAAGACGAACTATTAACAGAGGAGAAGCCTGTCTCCCAGGGAATCCCCTATTGTGTGAGAAGTTGGAATAGTGCAGAGAAAACATAGCACTACTGTGTGGGAGAAGAAAATAAGTTGCAGTTGGAGAAATAATAAAACATTCTACCAACAAGTACTGGCAAACAAAAGAAAGACCGCTTTCTATCAACCTGTTGCAGAAGTCACTCCTGTAGATGTCTAGGAAGAGAAATAGTAAACCAGTAATCGCCATGAATAACCAAGGCAACAAGATAGCTCAGAAAGAAAGTGAAAAATCTCCAGAGAAGGCACTTAAAGATACAGAAATATGTGACTTAAATGACAGAGAATTCAAGATTGCAGTTCTGAAAAAACTCAACGAGATACAAGAAAACACAGATAGGCAGTTAAAGGAACTCAGAAACTCAATCAAAGAACAGCATGAGCATTTTACAAAAGAGATTGAAATCTTAAAAAAGAACCAAATAGAATTTCTGGAGATTAAGAACTCAATAGAAGAAATTAAGAATGAAATAACCAGCTTAGGTAGTAGAGTTGACCAGATGGAGCAAAGAATCAGTGACATCGAAGATAGAAACCTGGAAATGACACAAATAGAAGAAGAAAGAGACTTGAGACTTAAAAGAAATGAAAGAACTACAAGAACTTTCTGACTCCATCAGAAAGAGCAATATAAGAATAATGGGCATACCAGAAGGAGAAGAAAGAGAGAAGGGAACAGAGAATATATTCAAACAAATTGTCGATGAGAACTTCCCAAATTTGTGGACAGAACTGGACCCTCGAATCCAAGAAGCAAATAGAACACCTAGTTACCTCAATCCCAACAGACCTTCTCCAAGGCACATTGTATTGAAGCTGTCTAAAATCAACGACAAAGAAAGAATCCTCAAGGCAGCCAGGGAAAAGAAGACGGTAACTTACAAAGGAAAGCCCATTAGATTATCATCAGATTTTTCAGCAGAAACTCTACAAGCCAGGAGGGAGTGGAACCAAATATTCAAACTATTGAAAGAGAGAAACCATGAGCCAAGAATAATATATCCAGCAAAGATATCCTTTAGATATGAAGGAGGAATAAAGACCTTTCCAGACATACAGAAGCTGAGGGAATTTTCTAATACACGACCTGCACTACAAGAAATACTAAAGGAGGCTATTCGACCACCATCAACAGGGACAATTTGTGGCAACCACAACTCAAAAAGGGAGAGAGTAAAGGCCTGAACCGGAATATGGGAATGGAGAAAGTAAGCGTGCTGAAGAAAATGGAATACTCTAAATATCAACCTTTCTTTTACATAAACTTAAGGGTAACCACTCAAAATAAATCCAGCATTGAAATATATACTGAAATAAAAGAAGAAACAGAGGAAACATCATAGAATACCACCACACAGAAATAATAGACAACAACAAAAAGGCAAAGAAACAATGGAGACACAGCCTTACCAGAAAACTAAAGATAGAATGACAGGAAATCCTCACATATCAATAATCACCCTAAATGTAAATGGACTGAACTCACCAATAAAAAGGCACAGAGTAGCAGATTGGATCAAAAAACTAAACCCAACCATATGCTGTCTCCAAGAGACACATCTCAGCTACAAGGACAAGCATAGACTCAAAGTGAAAGGGTGGAAATTGACACTCCAAGCAAATGGTACCCAGAGAAAATCAGGTGTAGCCATAATGATATCAGATGAAACAGACTTCAAGGTGAAAAAGATAACAAGAGACAAAGATGGACATTTCATAATGGTGAAGGGACTGTACAACAAGAAGACATAACAGTCATCAATATTTATGCCCCCAATCAGGGAGCACCGAAATACACCAAGCAACTACTAACAGAACTAAAGGGAGAAATTGACCAAAACACAATTATACTAGGGGACTTAAATACATCATTGACAGCTATGGATAGATCATCCAAACAGAAAATAAATAACGAAATAGTAGCCCTAAATGACACATTAGATGAAATGGACATAATTGACATTTATAGAGCACTTCATCCTAAAACATCAGACTATACATTCTTTTCTAGTGTACATGGAACATTCCCAAGGATAGACCATATATTGGGACATAAAATCAGCCTCAACAAATTTAAGAAGATTGAAATCATACCATGCATATTCACTGATCACAAGGCTTTGAAATTGGATATGAACTGTATAAAGAAAGCGGGGAGAAACACAAATACATGGAGAGTAAACAACATACTTTTAAAGAAAGACTGGGTCAAAGAAGAAATTAGAGGAGAGATCAAAAGATACATAGAAACAAATGACAATGAAAATACATCCTACCAAAATTTTTGGGATGCAGCGAAAGCAGTTTTAAGAGGGGAATTTATCTCATTACAGGCCTATCTCAAGAAACAAGAAAACTCCCAAATAAATAACCTCATGTTACACCTTAAAGAACTAGAAAAAGAAGAACAAGTAAAACCCAAGGTCAGCAGAAGAAAGGAAATAACAAAAATTAGAGCAGAACTAAATGAAATAGAGAACAAAAAGACAATAGAAAAAATTAATATGACAAAGAGCTGGTTCTTTGAAAAGATTAACAAAATTGACAAACCCTTGGCTAGACTTACTAAGATAAAAGAGAAGACACTGATTAACAAAATCAGAAACGTAAAAGGGAAGTTATCACGGACACCACAGAAATACAAAGGATCATCCAAGAATACTATGAAGGACTATATGCCACCAAATTCAACAACCTAGAAGAAATGGACAAGTTCTTAGAAACATATAGCCTTCAAGGCTGAACCATGAAGAACTGGAAAATCTAAACAGACCGATCACCAGTAACGAAATTGAATCAGTCATCCAAAACCTTCCCAAAAGCAAAAGTCCGGGACCAGATGGCTTCACTAGTGAATTCTACCAAACCTTCAAAGAGGATCTAATACCAATTCTGCACAAACTCCTCCAAAAAATTGAAGAAGAGACAGTACTTCCTAACTCATTCTATGAGGCCAACATTACCCTGATACCAAAACCTGGTAAGGACAGCACAAAAAAAGAAAACTACAGACCAATATCTCTAATGAATACCGATGCAAAAATCCTAAATAAAATTCTAGCAAATCGAATACAACAATGCATTAAAAAGATTATTCATCACGACCAAGTGGGGTTCATCCCCGGGGCACAAGGATGGTTCAACATATGCAAATCCATCAATGTGATACATCACATAAACAAAATAAAGGACAAAAATCATATGATTATATCAATTGATGCAGAAAAAGCATTTGACAAGATACAACATCCATTTATGATTAAAACACTTAATAAAATGGGTATAGAAGGAAAATACCTTAACATAATAAAGGCCATATATGAGAAGCCCTCTGCTAATCTCATAATTAATGGAGAAAAACTGAAGCCCTTTGCTCTACGTTCAGGAACACGACAGGGATGTCCCCTATCACCTCTGCTTTTCAACATAGTGTTGGAAGTCCTTGCCAGAGCAATCAGGCAAGAGAAAGAAATAAAAGGCATCAAATTGGGAATGAAGAAGTTAAATTATCACTCTTTGCAGATGACATGATGCTATATATAGAAAACCCTAAAGACTCCACCAAAAAGCTATTAGAAACAATCAACGAATACAGTAAAGTTGCTGGCTACAAAATCAACGCACAAAAGTCCATTGCCTTCCTATATACTAACAATGAAATCTCAGAAAAAGAAATACAAAATCAATTCCTTTTGCAATTGCAGCAAAAAGAATAAAATACCTAGGAATAAACTTAACCAAGGATGTGAAAGACCTATATGCTGAAAACTATAAGACATTTTTGAAAGAAATTGAAGAAGACACAAAGAAATGGAAAGACATTCCGTGCTCATGGATTGGAAGAATCAACATAGTTAAAATGGCCATATTACCCAAAGCAATATACAGATTCAATGCAATCCCCATCAAAATCCCAATGGCATATTTTAAAGAAATAGAACAAAAAATCATCAGATTTGTTTGGAACCACAAAATACCCCGAATAGCCAAAGCAATCTTAAGAGAAAAGAACAATAATGGAGGTATCACACTTCCTGACTTTGGCTTGTACTACAGGGCTACAATAATCAAAACAGCATGGTATTGGCAGAAAAACAGACACATAGACCAATGGAATAGAATTGAGAACCCAGAAATAAAACCACATAAATATGGACAGATAATTTTTGACAAAGAAGTAAAAACATACAATGGAGCAAAGACAGCCTCTTCAATAAATGGTGCTGGGAGAATTGGATAGCCACGTGCAAAAGAATGAAACTGGACTGCTATTTGTCACCATGTACCAAAGTTAATTCAAAATGGATCAAAGACTTAAGCATAAGACCTGACACAATAAACTGCATAGAAGAAAACATAGGTACTAAACTTATGGACCTTGGGTTCAAAGAGCATTTTATGAACTTGACTCCAAAGGCAATGGAAGTAAAAGCTAAAATAAACGAATGGGACTATATGAAACTTAAAAGCTTCTGCACAGCAAAAGAAACCATTGACAAAATAAAGAGGCCACCAACTGAATGGGAGAAGATTTTTGCAAACAGTGCCTCCGATAAGGGCTAGTATCCAGAATATACAAGGAACTCATGCAACTCAACAACAAAAAACAAACAACCCAATTGAAAAATGGGCAGAGGACTTGAAGAGACATTTCTCCAAAGAGGACATACAAATGGCAAATAGACATATGAAAAAATGCTCAACATCACTAATCATCAGAGAAATGCAAATCAAAACCACAATGAGATATCACCTCACCCCAGTCAGAATGGCTATCATCAACAAGACAAATAGTAACAAATGTTGGAGAGGCTGTGGAGAAAAAGGAACCCTCATACACTGTTGGTGGGAATGCAGACTGGTGCAGCCGTTATGGAAGGCAGTGTGGAGGTTCCTCAAAAATTACGAATAGAATTGCCATATGACCCAGCAATCCCTCTCCTGGGTATCTACCCAAAAATCTGAAAACATTTAGAGATAAAGACACGTGTGCTCCAATGTTCATTGCAGCTTTGTTTACGTGGCCAAGACATGGAAACAACCAAAATGTCCGATAGATGAATGGATAAAGAAGTTGTGGTATATATACACAATGGAATACTACTCCGCAGTAAGAAAAGATGATATAGGAACATTTGTGACAACATGGATGGATCTTGAGAGAGTAATGCTGAGCAAAACAAGTCAGACAGAAAAAGCAGAGAACCATGTGATTTCACTGATATGTGGTATATAAACCAAAAACAACAAAAGAACAAGACAAACAAATGAGAAACAGAAACTCATAGACACAGACAATAGTTTAGTGGTTCCCAGAGGGTAAGGGGGCGGGGGTGGGGGTGGGAGATGAGGGTAAGGGGGATCGAATATATGGTGATGGAAGGAGAACTGACTCTGGGTGATGAACACACAATGGGATTTATAGATGATGTAATACAGAATTGTACACCTGAAATCTATGTAATTTTACTAACAATTGTCACCCCAACAAATTTAATAAAATAAAATTTAAAAAAAGAAAAAGAAAAGAAAGGACATAGAAGCCATGAAAAAGAACCAGTCAGAAGTGAATAATATGAGGAATGACAATTAAGTTCGCAAACTTGTTGCAACGATGTTGCTAACCTTTTTTTGACATCAGAGAGATTATTCATTATGAACTTGTACCAACTGGACAAACAGTTAACCAAGTGTATTATTTGAAAGTCTTGAAAAAGCTGCATGAAAAAGTTAGACGACTTGAACTTTTCGCCAGCAATTCATGGCTCTTGCATCATGACAATGCACCAGCTCACACATCACTGTCTGTGAGGGAGTTTTCAGCCAGTAAACAAATAACTATATTGGAACCCTCCCTAGTCACCTGATATGGCCCCCAATGACTTCTTTCTTTACTCAAAGATAAAGGAAATATTGAAAGGAAGACATTTTGACGACTTTCAGGACATCAAGGGTAATACAACAATAGCTCTGACGGCCATTACAGAAAAAGAGTTCCAAAATTGCTTTGAAGGGCGGACTAGGAACTGGTGTCGGTGCATAGCTTCCCAAGGGGAGTACTTCAAAGGTGACTGTAGTGATATTCAGCAATGAGGTAGATAGCATTTTTTTCTAGAATGAGTTTGCAAACTTAATTATCTGACCTCGTACAATAACTTAAGTGAAAAATGCACTGGAAGGAATCACCGGCAAACTAGATGAAGCAGAAAATCAAATCAACGATTTGGAAGATAAGGTAGCCGAAAACACCCACTTGAGACAGCAAGAAGAAAAAAGAATCCAAAAAATGAGGATAGCTTAAGAGACCTCTGGGACAACATCAAGTCTAACAATATTTTCATTATAGCAGTACCAGTAGGAGAAGAGAGAAAGCAGCAATAGAAAGGTAATTAGTAACCTACAAGGGAGCTCCCATAAAATTGTCAGCTGATTTCTCAACAGAAACTTGGCAGGCCAGAGGGATTGGCAGGAAATAGTCAATGTGATGAAAAGCAAGGACATAAAACCAAGATTACTCTACCCAGCAAACCTCTCATTTAGACTCGAAGGACAGATAAAGAGCTTCCCGAACAAGAAAAAGCTAAAAGAGTTCATCATCAAAAAAACAAGTATTACAGGGAATGTTAGAGGGACTAATTTAAGATGGGGAAAAAAATCAAAATTATGAATAA